>NC_073227.2:102642500-103352500 GCF_029281585.2 Gorilla gorilla gorilla
TGACTGGGGCCTGCAGCACATTAATAGGTTCACTAAAGTCAGAAGATCAGCAAAGATCTTTACTTCAGGATAATTAAAAAGCAGAAAAGCTTAAGATAGAGTAAACTTAGGCTCTAGCTTACCACCACCTCTTCCACGAGCTCTTCCTGCAAATCCTCCTCTAGATCCCCACTGTTGCTGTTGCTGGTATTGCTCCTTCGACATGGCTACTTTTATTTCACACTAAAAGAGAAAAATTACATTATTAAACTGACTCAAGAAAATAAAAGCTGCTAAATAAGTTTCTAATAACCAGAATAGCCAACATGTTTAAATAGAGTAGGCTAACTTGAAACTTTCCTCAAAGTCAGTTTATTAATTAAACCAATATTTAGTACTTAAGAGTAATCACTTATGAGTACTTGCTAGTGATGTTACTTCATTTTACTTGTCAAGTTCTAAAAACTATTTTTGTGAACGCCTAGACAAAAACACTAACAAATGTGTCCATCCTGCTCCCCACAAAAAGTTGGTCAACGATAAGTAACCAATGAGAAGTTTTTAAAGCATGCAAAGAACTTAAGCCTTTACAGAGAAAGATAAATGGTTAAGCTCTTTACAACAGCTAGTTTTCTCTACAAGTAAATGGATGCTTAACTTACTTTACTAAGACCAACATTGTGGTATTTCTTTTCCATTATCTTCTTCACTGGTTCTTCTTCCTTAAAGGTAATAAAGCAGAATCCACGCCTCTTATTGGTCTTGTTGTCCATGGGGAGCTCTATGGATTCCACCTGGTATTAAAAAACAAATTTTAATATGCTAACATGCATTTTACTGACCTTAAAAGAAACACAAGTTTAGAGGGGGGAAAACACACAAAGAAAACATGTATTTGGCACTGAAGTTCTAGTCTCCTGTTTCTCCCTATTTATTCTAATCCTTTTAAGGAATTCTTCAAATTAGAACACCCATTCCATCTAAGGTCTTCACAACTATTTACAAAAATAAGCTTTACCACGCACTGACATTTACTACCTAACTCAAGGGTCACAAATTCAAATGCCCACAAAGAAGAAGAAGAAAACAGTCAAATCTAAGAAAAACAGAATAAAAATGTATTTGAGAGAAAACAGGAAGTAGGGTGGTGAGGACTACTAAAAACTGGAGAGCATATGCCCAAACCAAGATGGAAGCTACTACTCAGTTTGAGAGATGCTGCCGTACGGGAGGGCAGTGTCAGTTCCCATGTTGCGTGCTCTTGCAAATATTTTTTAAAAAGCTAGATACTGAGTTTTGTGGGCAATATCTCAAATCCTCAACACTAAAAAAGCACGTATTGTTTGAATCAAGCAATAAATGTCTGTGGGATGTATCTGGAGCCCAAGGCCACAAATTTCTCAACTTTCATTAATTCATAAAAGAAACCTCTATTATCTATTTCACTAATGAGTCTAAGTTTGTTTTACTTTTAATTGAGACGGGGTCCCACTATGTTGTCCAGGATGGTCTTCAACTCCTGGTCTCCAGTAATCCACCCACTTCGGCCTCCCAAGTGCTGGGATTACTACAGGCATGAGCCATCTCGTCCAGCCTCACTAATGAGTCTGTAATTATCAGTCTCATTAAATTTGCACTTACACATGCATTTCAACTGATAAGGCACTACACCCTATTCTTAATTCCTTTCCTATTTTCAACAAAAGTCTCCTTCTAATCTAGATTTCTTCCTCTTAATTGTCTGTATTTAAGAATGTTTGTCTATTTCATCTTTGTATACTCTACCCCAGCAATACTCTGCATAGAGTAGGTGCTCAATGAGAAAAACACATCATCCAACCTTCAAAGACCTGCTAATAAAGTATTTACAATATCCTTATTCCAAAACAAATCACATAATCTACCCTAACAGCTTTGAAAAGCCAAGTGACTGAGTCCATAATGGGACAATCACATTCACACTAATTTTGACATAAACTGGGTCAAAACATTTATAACATACCTCACCAAAACCACCAAAGTACTCCCTTATTTTCTCTTCAGGTGTATCTGGAGAAAGGCCACCAACAAAAATTTTTTTAACCGGCTCTTTTGTTTTCATGGCTTTGGCCCTTTTAGGATCAATCACCTTCCCATTCAATTTATGTTCTTTTTGATCCATGACCTAAGGAAATTGAAGTTTTCATTTAAAAAATATATATCTTAACTGAAGTTCAGAGAATATTAACTTACTTAAAAATAACTATAAATACAGATAATGCCAAGCATATGTTGACTTGCTCAAGATTAAACTGTCAAGTCATGGTGGTGATGTAACATCAACTAACATATACTGTTTAAATCTAAAGGTAAGAATGGTAGGACATACACAAATTTCACCAATTACTAGATAACCATTACCTTTTAACTTCAATATATACAAACATGACTGCTACTTCCCTTTAGCCCAGGATCAAAATAATGATTCAGTTAAAAGCTGCTTGCCTAACAAAATTTCAAAATATGGACTTCTGTGAACTGCTAAAACACATCCTTTTAACTAGGCATCTTTATGTCTATAGTATCTTTAAAGTTAATTTCAAAATTTAGCAGAGCCTAGAACACAAATTATTCAGGAAATAATTCCTGAACCTACCTCTATCTTCATAAAACGTATTGGGGCAAGAACTATTCTTCCTTCCTATACTATCAAAAGGGGGAACCACAAATAGGCAAACTCATTGTATCAAACTATCCATATGTTAATATTTTATATTATTAACTGATCAGAACACGTAACACACTACCTTATCTACACTCTCCGATTCTTTAAATAGCACAAAGCCAAAACCCCTTGATCGCCCTGTGATAGGATCTAACTTCAGAGTGCAGTCTACAACTTCACCAAATTTGGAAAAGTAGTCCTTCAGATCTTTCTTTGTAGTGTCCCAGCTAAGGCCTCCTATAAACATTTTCCTGTAAAGACAAAAAGCAGTATTAAAATGCTTAAAAAAAATTGCCTTAAATATTATCCACATCAATAACACACCTTTTCCAAACTGCACCAGTTTACTGGGCAGTATATTAAAACATCATTCTTCCTACATAACCACACATCAGGAACATCCTATTCCAAAAAGCTGGCTTATTACTGCTGCTCCCAAATAATTACAAAATAGTGAGCAAGCAGCAAATTAAGTCTTTCAACTTGCTAAAAGATAAACGTACACCCAAAGTAAAAATACTGTACATAAAAGTTTTCCTTAGGTTAAAAAGTTAACAGCAAAAAAACCAGAATCTTAGCTTCAAATTTCTCTTCCAAATGTTCATTAAACTTGTTAAAATGCTATGCAGTTCCCCACTGATCTCAGCAACCAGCATTGGTGTCTATGCTGAAGCTCCTTTTCTATTTTAACAGTTCTCTCATTAACAAAACTCTTAGCACATAAAATTGAAAATTCTACATCTCACAATTAAGTTGTGAGCCAATTTTTTTGATGTGCTAAGAGTTCTTAAGACAAAAGTAATGTGCAATATAAACAATTTAGTGAAAATTATCCATTGAAGTACAATCCACTAATTAACTTAGATGATTGGTTTACAGTAGAACCTCAGTTAACCAGCAATAAAGTATTTAAGCCTTTAAAATGCAGAAAGTGATGGGTGGTAAGCGGAAATCCACCAAGACACTCTAAGACCAAAGGTATATACTCAAAATAAAATATTTTAAGGCGAAATCTTACTAACATTACAGCAAAACACCAGAAAGTTCAGATCTGGCAGCTTTACATATGCTCCCTTTGTACAAAATAAATAAATAAATAAATAAATAAATAAATAAATAAATAAATAAATAAATAAATAAAAAGCTACCCTATACCTAACCTTCTTTCTACCCTTTAGAAAGACAGGACTGGAGGTTTTTAATTTTAAGGGTAAACTGTCAGAATTTGTTACGTAATGGCTAAAAATGTCACCATGGGAATCAAATCAGACTTGCTCAACATTTTCTCTTCTTTTTAACTGGGGAAGGGTCATGGGTGGGGACTGGAATGTGACACTAACTCAGCTCTATAAAGAAATTAAAGGCCTTTCATTAGGAAACATCTCCATCTTGTGGGCTTTTAAGATACTGCCACTAAGGCCCATTCTTGGAATAAAAGGCCAATTAATTGTCCCTTGAATTAGGGTCTTTCTTCACTTCCTCCAAGATACCTGATTAACTGAGGTGTTACTGATCTTACTATCCTACCACAGTCTTGTTTAACTTCTAGTGACAAAGCAAACTTTCAGTGCAGAGTAAGTCTTAGGTATATACTGCGCTTCCCACTTCAGGTTAGCTTTTCAACTTACATGTATTCTAGAGCTGGGCCATTTATATGCTTAATGTTCAGGACTTCCTCAAAGTTTCCAGGCTTGAAGTAGCATTTATAAAACAACTTTGGCATTTTATAATCAAATGAACAAAAATATCCATAATGTTTTGTGTATTTGAAATGTTTACTTCTTGCCAATTTCATGGAAGAAATTTGAGTTATTTTCTCAATATACATTTTCTTTAATTTGAATAGTGTGTACCTTCTAATATACAATCTTTATTTACATAATTTGCTATAAACACCTTATTTTTAACTTACAGGTCCAGAATACTTCCTTCACAGACAGAAGTTATTTACCAACATTCACCCTGTAAAGGTGAGTACACTGTATTTTTAATGAGAAAGAGAACTGACTATAAAGCAATGACCTCTTGCTAAGATGTCCATGACAAGTTCCACAACAGAAATAACTTCAATTAAGTTGAGATTTAACTATTAAATTACCCTTTCCATGATTATTACAGAAATTTCTCAATAATAACTAACAAACTTTGAAAGTATTTCAGCCTGAACACAACAGTTCTAACAAAAACATTTTTTAAGCTGTTGAAAGGCAAGAAAATTCTCTGTCTGGTCTATTCAGATATGGAGACAGAACTAGTTTTGATTTTATTTAACCAAAAAGCAATGTTTATATTGGGAAAATACCCTTAATTTGAAATTATTAAGAAACAGAAAACAATTACAAAGAAATAAATTAAAACACCAAGAATGAGGTATGTGGTATTATTCTGAAGCCCCAAATGTTTTTCAGACAAGAAGCAGATTTTCTTAAATATCACCTAAGCATATCATCAGCTGGCCCAGCAAAGTGCTCTCCAAACGTACTCCCACCTTTAGTATGGTAGTTGTTTAATATGCCTACCTTAGAGCTACAAGGGTTCACTGAAGATGCTATCCCTCCTAAACTAATAATCAAATATCAATTATCCACAATATTAAAAACTTCAGCTATCCAGCACTTTTGGAGAATAAGGAGCCAGGTATTATTCCACCTCCCTTAAAGCACCGCCTGCCCTCTCTAATCTTTCCCCAATTGTTTTTAACCTTCAATCATTTGAAATGAGATTTTTTTCTAACAGCATCACACTTTTCTGCCTTCTTATACTTCAAATACAGTAATCGTAATTTAACACTATGGCTCAGACATCACTATTATGCTGATTTAGAATATCCACAGGGTCTTCTAAAATTAGCTATTAATACACCAAGTCCATCTCATTTCTTCACAAGTTCTACTTTTCATTTCTGCCACATCACCAGTTGCTGTTCTAAAAAGTCTCCCTTCCGTTTTGCAGAGTAAGTAGCCAGCTGTCAAACTTTTCAAATTCTGTGTAAAGTAGAAGTCTCTAAGCAAGCACCTAAGTGGCTCGTCTTTGAGACAAACGTATTAATATTTTGGCAGCCCAAGAACACTCTGGCTTTTTCTTCTGTTCTAATCAAAAAAGGTTGTTATTCTCAGGGTATGCTTAGGCTTTAAAAAAAAAAATGGTTGCTGAACAAACAGGTGAATATGCTACAATGAACACAAACTGGACCAATTCTATTCCATCTTTACTAAATGGAACATATTAATTCCATTCCATCTTTTTCTGTTTTTGGTTGGTTAGTTTGTTTTTGAGACAGTCTCACTCTGTCGCCCAAGCTGGAGCTGGAGTGCAGTGGCACAATCTCAGCTCACTGCAACCTCTGCCTCCCAGTTCAAGTGATTCTCATTCCTCGGCCTCCGTGGGAGGGATTACAGGCTGCACCACCACGCCTGACTTGATTTTTGCATTTTTAGTAGAGACGGGGTTTCCCCTCGTTGGCCAGGCTGGTCTTGAACTCCTGGCCTCAAGTGATCCGCCCGCTCCAGCCTCCCAAAGTGCTGGGATTACAGGCAGAAGCTACCATACCCAGCCCCAAACTCTAACTTTATAGTACAGTGGGGAAAAGTCTGCTTATCTTAATTATGGATAAATGGGCACTTAGTCTCTACAATGTTGGCATACATGCTCTCCCTCAAACTGATGGCATAAGGTAATGATTTTATATATATGTGTGTGTGTGTGTATATATATATATATATATATATATATATATATACACACATTTACAAATACCTATTTTTTCCTTTTTAAACAGAGTCTCACTCTGTCGCCCAGGCTGGAGTGCAATGGCATGATCTAGGCTCACTGCAACCTCCACCTCCCGGGTTCAAGCAATTCTCCTTCCTCAGCCTCCTGAGTAGCTGGGATTACAGGTGCATGCCACCATACCAGGCTAATTTTTTTTTGCACTTTTAGTAGAGACGGGGTTTCACCATATTGGTCAGGCTGGTCTCGAACTCCTGACCTTGTGATCCACCTGCCTCGGCCTCCCAAATTACAGCCGCGAGCCACCATGCCCGGCTAAATTATCTATATATTTTGTATGACTGTATCTTGCTTTGAAAGCACATGTACTGTCTGTCCAGATTACCTCTGCTGCCTTGAATACAAAGCATTTCATACTGCTGTCACTCCTGCGTAGTGCAAACACTTTCCAATGAAGTAGACAGAACTTCAGAAAATACCCTAAGGAGCCATGTTAAAAACGACCAAGACTTGTTCAACTAGCAACAAAGATGGCCCCTAACGCTGCAATAAGTTTAAACTTTGATCCTTAGTTCTAAGTGAATCAATCCCAATTAAAATGCAGGACTTCATCTACTGTATTTTATTAACATAGTTGAATATCTTAATCCTAGCTGTGAACTAAATATTCAGCACCCCAAGGCTGAATATGGTATTCAGTTTAAAACACCTACTCCACAATAGAAGTCTCCTTGCTTTCACGTTGGCTTACACCAAATTGTAAAATTAAATGACAAGCATAAAGTTATACAACTCAGCATAGATGACTATCCAAGTGATATGCAGTATCATTCAGGAATTTAGGCTGCTTTGTGGGACATTTTAACGTCTTTCAAAGCAAGTTAAGTTTAGAGGCAATAAAGACAAAATGCCGGGGTTTAAACCCTACCGCTGCCTTTTTTTAAGACAGGGTCTCACTCTGTCTCCCAGGCTGGAGTGCAGTGGCTCCATGACAGCTCACTGCAGCCTTGACCTCCTGGGCTCAGTTGGTCCTCCCACCTCAGCCTCACCAGTAGCTCGGACTACAGGCGCCCACCACCACACCCGGCTAATATTTTTGCATTTTTTTGCAAAGATCAGGTTTTACTATGTCGCCCAGGCTAGTCTTCCAACTCCTGGGCTCAAGCTGCCCACCTCAGCCTCCCAAAGTGCTGGAATTCCAAACATGAACACTCCACCTGGCCCCCTGCCTCTAACTGTGTAACATTAGGAAAAAATATTAAAGTCCAAGATTGTTTTCCCATCTGTAAAAAGAGCATACCTCAGATATTTGCAGAGGGTTAAAACTAGTTAACACACTTAAAGGACACAGAATAGTCTGACACACATCCTAAATGATTGATAGAAGTTACTATTTTGAAGGGATAAAGCACTATAAACACTATCTAAACATAATTTAATAAAGCAAACTATTTACTCAATGGCTTAATTTTTTAAAACCGCATAGGCTTTATAAACTTTCCAACATTAAAAGGAAAAGGCCACAATGAGTTTTATATAAACATATTCTAATATTTTCAATGCTGCCAACTTGAAATAACCCAGAAATTTTTAAATAGTCCATGTAAAAAAATATATAAACTAAAAACTAGGTGGTATTTCAACTAAGACCCTTTAAATGTAGCTTCCAAAATCACCTTGATGACTTGGTCTACCCTACATTTATGCCAGTAATTTCAGTAAAGAATAATTTAAAACATAAAAGGAAATACACATGGAGCAATCCTGGCTGGTGGAAAATGTTCCGATTTAATAATCCCGGCTTTTCCCCATCAATAAACTTATTCTCTGGACTATTTAGGTCACTAGGTTTTTAACATTCCCAGTCAATATTAAGTATTTTATTCCAAGATACCTCCCCTAATAAGTCTTTATTGTCAAACACCTTATTCAAGGTAAAAAGTTAGCCATTATACTCACTCCCAATTTTGGAATAGTATTCTTTTTCTATGTTCTATAACTTCGTATTATTTTTACTTTTTTAGAGACAAGATCTTGCTCTGTTACCCAGGCTAGTCACGGAACTCCTGGACATAGCGATCAGCCTCCCAAAGTGCTAGGATTACAGGCATGAGCCACCACACCCAGCCAATCCTTTAACTTTTAAACACTTCCTAACAACTTATGATCTTACATACGTGGCTTTATAACAAGTTCTGACAGTTTAAAAAATGCAACAGAATGTCAACCTGATATACATTTCAGGTATAAAACATAAATGACCAATCACTGTCATCTTTTAAAGTAATGTTACTCAAGCACACCATTAAATCCTTACTGAATTTTTCCAGTATTTTATCCATCATAATTATTCTTCTAAAATCCTAAAATGACAAACTAAAGCTAAGTCACTAGTTACCTAAGGGGAAGGGAGGAGGTTACAATGCAACTAGATAATATCACACATTAGGGTATTTTACAAGTTGTATGAAAACTACCTTGGGAGAGAGCTTGACAAGCTTTCATCGAGTTCAAATACTAACCAGCCTTTTTAGATCTGATCTGGTATAAAATTCATGAAAACCACTTTTTGGAGACAGAGTCTCGCTCTATTGCCAGGCTGTGGTGCAATGGTGTGATCCTGGCTCACTTCAACCTCTGCCTCCCAAGTTCAAGCAATCTTCCCATCTCAAGCTCCTGGGTAGCTGAGACTATGGGTGCACACCACGAGGCCCAGCTAATTTTTTTTTTTTTTTTTTTTGTAGAGACAGGATCTCATCATGTTGCCCAGGCTGGTCTGGAACTCCTGGGTTCAATCTGCCCACCTCAGCCTCCCAAAGTGCTATATTACAAGCGTGAGCCACCGCACCCAGCCCACGTTTTTTAACTATTTAAAACTAATGAGACATTAAGGTTAGCCAATAACAAATCTTCCCCAAAAAACACTTTAGTCAATAAAAATATAAATTTTGGTATTATTTCCCCATCATTAAAGCATAGGTATTCCTCTCCCCCAACTTTCTACAGATGACATTTTCAAGGTAAGTGTGAAAAAGAATTCCATTTATTCAAGACTAATATACAATGGACCAAACATTTTCAGAGACTTCTCTGTATTAAATCTCATTACTTCACACTTTAGAATGAACCTAACTAAACGACTACTAAAAAGCGAAGTTGAAAAAATAAACATCTAATAAATGAAACATGACAGTTTTTTTGGGAGGGGGACGGAGTCTCGCTTTGTTGCCCAGGCTGGAGTGCAGTGGCGCGATCTTGGCTCACTGCAACCTCTGCTTCCGGGTTCAAGCTCTTCTCCTGCCTCAGCCTCCCAACTAGATGGGACTACAGATGCTCACCATCATGCCCCGCTAATTTCTGTATTTTTAGTAGAGACAGGGTTTCAACATGTTGGCCAGGTTGGTCTCGAACTCCTAACCTCAGGTGATTCGCTTGCGTCGGCCTCCCAAAGTGCTGGGATGACAGGCATAAGCCACCGCGCCCGGCCAACATGACAGTTTTTTAAATAAACTTTTTTTTTTCTTTTTTTGAGACGGAGTCTTGCTGTTGCCCAAGCTGGAATGCAGTGGTGCAACCTTGTCTCACTGCAACCTCCGCCTCCAGGGTTCAAGTGGTTCTCCCGCCTCAGCCTCCTGAGTGACTACAGGTGTGTGTAACCACACCTGGCTAATTTTTGTATTTTTAGTAGAGCTGGGGTTTCGCCATGTTGGCCAGACTGGTCTCCAATTCCTGACCTTAGGTGATCCACCCATCTTGGCCTCCCAAAGTGCTGAGATTACAGGTGTGAGCCACTACGCCTGGCCTAAAAATAAAACACTTTAAGAGACCAGGTCTCACTATCAAAATGCAGTGGCTCCATCATAGCTTCCTGCAGCCCTGAGCTCCTTCCTGGGCTCAACACATTCTCCTGCCTCTGCCTCCTGAGTAGATGGAACTACAACTACAAACACACCCCCCAATACACTAGCCTTTTTTTTTTTTTTTTTTTTTTTAAAGAAACAGGGGTCATATTATGTTGCCTAGCTGGTCTAGAAATCCTGGCATGAAATGATCCTCATACCTCAAGACTTCTGAGTAGCCACTGATTACAGGCAAGAGCCACTACTTTAATTAACTTTAAATGCTTAATCCAATACCTCCTTTTCACTTCACTACAAGGAAGCAATGACATCTTGTATGTTTACGTTTTAAATAAGCTCTCAATCAGCTTTGTAAGGTAAACTCCCATTTACCTAGAGGTTAAGGAATAAGTATTTTCCTTAACCTGAAGGTTAAGGTTCTGGTTAACTGAGATTACTACATATTCACAATTCTATAAAACTGTGTACTGGAAATCAATTTAGGTATCAATGCTGAAGTCAGAAAATGATTTGTACCTTGATGAATTTTCCAATGTTTTAAAATCATGTTACTTTTCAAAAGTGTAAGGAAAAATCTGTAGGAGATTCATTCCATGACATTGTCTGTTGGTTGCTTTTTGAGTATATTTTCTCATGGCTTCATCTATCTTGCTCATAAGACTAAATGGGGAGACAGACTTCCTGGCTGTGTGGGCTCTGTGGTAGTCTGATGTCTAGATAAGCAGGAGTTTACAGTGCAAGACCCAATACTTAAACTGTCACCTTGATTACTGGCCAAGCACCACCAGTAAATTGGAGTCTTCCCTCCCCACCCCCAAATATTCTTAAATACCTAGCTCCAACGTACAATATAATACTCCAGAAACTAAAACATGCTTACCTTTACTCCACAGGAGTAAATCACTGGCAGTATCAACTATTAGGGCACTGGATAAATACACACAAGCTATGAAAGCAGGCTATGTAGTCAATCTTCCTGTGGTGAGCATTGTTTCCAACACAGATCAGCAAACCAAGTAACAAACATGTTGTATTACCTGAAACCACACTGTTGGAAGTGAAGCAACAGAAAGAGATCCCACGCTTTCAGCATCCAGTTCAGTGCCCTATCTACTAAAACGTTCAAGCAGAACTGAAGTCAAATCAAGCTTGGACTAACATAAGTTATGTTTCACTCCATTTGTAAATGTGCACACACTTGAGGTACACAGCTTCCAAGTGGAATGGAAAAAAAATTACTCTATTCCTTTTTAAATGCTTTCAAGCATGGCATATATTATGACTTGAAGGCTAAAACTAATCACATCCTTCATGTTGGCCATAAATACACCAAAACAGTATACTCAATATGTATACTCAAATGTATACTCAATAGTATACTCAAAATGTTCTCGTATTAGGGCAGCCTTACCCTAATATTATGTATTAGGACGATGGCAGAGTACCCAGGAAATATTAAAAACATACACTGAGTTTGTAGAAGGGGGTCACATGGCTTAAGGGAAAAAACCCCAGATTTAAGGCAAAGTATGTGTATCTCAAAAACAAGCACTGAAAAACTTCAATGACATTCTCCCAATTCCAAACTTAAAAAACGAGATTATTTTTAGTATCTTTCATAATAGACGAAAATTTACAATGAAAAGTATTTAATACTCTTCCCTTAAATGTTCATCTAAAGATCTGGTGACATCAATTTCTGGAATTTTTAACTCGGGAAATTTGTCAAAGGCTCCCAAGAATGCTAACACTGAGACCAATCTACTCAGGGTCTCAACTTTACTACATACAGTAAACCCAACTGTACTGAATCAAAGGCCAGTAAATTTGGCATGAGACTACTCTAAAAGAAATTATTTTACAAAGCAAACAATGTTCAGATTGCCCCAGAAGCACTAAGGTATAAGACCATAATCTCAAACATTTAAAGCAAAAACATGAGCCTAGTCTTTTATAATCAGACAGGCGACAACCTACAGCAGGATTCACAGAATTCCCAAATGGGAAGAATCACACTTGGGCTCATTATACACTAACCATTAACAGGACAATATCTACTGTCCTGTTATTAAAGAAGTATTGCTGGACTTTGGCTAAGTGAATGGGGGGACTTTTTTGCCTCCTACCCCATCCAATGCAGGAAAGTCTATGTACCTACCTTGTAAAACTATCTCAAAGTTAACACAACATTGTAGTTTCCATTGATTTTTACATTTTAAAAACTCTGCCCTCAGAGAGCTTGCTACATGGCATGTATATTTTGCCAGACACTAAGTAATTTTAAAGTACCTACCCCAAATGAACTGCAGCACTGCAGAGAGCAGAATGGGTCCACACCACAAAGTAAAATGAGAAATTCCAATGCTTATAAGTAAAAACTACGGATGTTAATGTGGGAAAGAGTAAATCAAAGTGAACTCAGGGGGGCATACTATGGAAATAATTACTTATTCTAAAGTCCCATAGTAAACTGTAGAAACATCCACTAGAGGTGTAACAGGCATGCCTTCCTAAAAATAGCTGTCCATTCTTACATGCAAAAGGAAAAAAACTTATTTCTAAAACCAACTGATTTTTAAAGTATTTTAGGATGAAACTGTAATCACTTTATTCTCAGATTTGTAGAAGGAAATGCATACAGAACTGTGTTTAATAAATTCAATTTGGATACTGTATCTATTAACCAGTCTTACCCTCAATATTGAGACTATAAAACTGTTGCCCTTATAATATCCCTCAAAATGGGAGAAAGAGGAAGGGACAGATACGGTGGCAAGTGCAAACACCAAAAAAAAAAAAAGAAAAAAAAAGTCTGAAAGTTTTTCATTCAAAAAGAAAGCCTTAACGTCTGGAACAGGATAGGGCTGCATAATTGGACAGTTAAGAAAAGTCAAATATTAGATCCCTTAAAAATGAGAACATTATTTTTAAGTGTAATTTTAAAATCAACATGGGTAGGCCGGGCGCAGTGGCTCACACCTGTAATTACAGCACTTGGGGAGGCCGAGGCAGGCGGATCACCTGAGGTCGGGAGTTCGAGACCAGCCTGACCAACATGAAGAAACCCTGTCTCTACTAAAAATACAAAATTAGCCGGGCGTGGTGGAATATGCCTGTAATCCCAACTACTTTGGAGGCTGAGGCAGGAGAATTGCTTGAACCTGGGAGGTGGAGGTTGCGGTGAGCCAAGATCACACCACTGCACTCCAGCCTGGGCAACAAAAGCGAAACTCCGTCTCAAAAATAAAATAAATCTGGGTAAAATTTTATTTTCAGTAAATGACAGTTGGTTACTATCTAGAATGTTTATTAACTATGAATATAAACATTTCTCCATTTTTCCTGAGATTATTCAAAAAAGTTGTAATATTACATCGTTTTAGGTAACAAGTCAAGTGTAATTACTTCGAAGAGTCAAAACACTGACCTTCAAATTTAAGTTTATGGTCATTTCAAATCACTGGAAACAATTACATGAGACTCAAAATACATAATGGAGTAATGTCAAATAGTTTATAGTTTAATCTTAATTTGCCACTATTAGCTAGCAGTGAAATTGAGCTGCTAGTGCCCACCACTCACCAAATACAGGGAATAACATTCATCGAAACTGTGACCCCAGTCTTTTTTTTTCCTCTTTTTTGCTTTTCCCCTTGCCTGTTTCCCATCTGCTTTTTCTCCAAGGTAAAGCTGGACTGATTTCAGTGGATGAGAATACAGTGATAAGCAAATCTTTAAATGTCACCCTAAATAGGCTCTTAAAATAGAATGTAGCTTGTAAAGATATAAGTTAACTGCCTGCAAGTTAGTGGCCTTCTACTCTCCAGTGGTGGTGTATAAACCCCTGAAAATTCAAATATAATCCTAAAGGCAGAAAGACTGACATTTAGGGGAGGGGAAAGGATGGATAAAAAGAACAATACTCAACCTACCAGCCTCCAAAGAGAAGTCATGCAATTGTGAATACATGTCAACCAACTGTTATTAATATTCCAGCCAAATCACACTGAAAATAAAAAATCTGGTAAGAGCTGTAGTGGAAAGCCACATTAGCCCACCTTTGAATGGTACACACACACACACACACACACACACACACTTCTTATTAAAGGTCTATTTACAAATATGGTAGGTAAAAGACAAACATTTTTCCATAATACACAGTGCTGCTTAAAGAACTGCTTCAGACATCTCCAGAATATTTCAGTATAACATGCATGACATTTTAAACACAATATTTTATATCAAGGAGTCTTCATATTTAGCCATTAAACTTAGAATTCCAACAAAAATATTTTTCATCTTAAAATAAATCAAATGTGAAGATTACGGTAGTATTTTTTCTTGCTCGATATAAAAATATCGTTACTAATTGTTTAGCTTAAATTGCCAAACTGCAACTACATGCATTACCACAGACCAAATACCATGTAACGGCATCAATTTTGCCCAAAGATTACACATGATGCCTATAAAAGGTATATATCCCAGGTACAAACCTACTGTATGTACTATGGTCTAGAATTTCCTGGGGATCAATGGGCAACTAACCAATACACAGCCTCTACATATTATGACTACTGAAACCTTTATAATACAGAAATAAAATTTAAAAGTTTTACCATTCTTCCCGCTGTGCCGTCGCTGCTTCAGAGTGTCGTGGGGAGGAGTTTGAATGGCTAGGGAATTAACAACCGGTACAGCAACCAATCAAAATTCTAGTTTTAGTTTTTGACACTGTTAGGGTTAAAAACTTTAATTCATTTACACTTCAACAGTAGGTAACTATAAAGACAGCTGCTTTGCGATTTGAATTATCAGGGCTAACAGAAAGCCTGCCCCAAACAGGAAGTTATACAATTAATCATTTTGGTGCCTCTGTCCAAAGAACAGAATTCAGCAAACGAAAACCAAAATGTTAAAGGTTTTAAGTTTCCAAATATCTAACATCTTCCTTTCTCAAATAAGCTATATACAATTCGAGTTGGTTCTGTTTAATTTTTAAAAGTTTGTTTCCCTTCCCACCACCACTCCCCCAAAACCAGCACTATCATCAAACAGCCTGACAAGAATCTACCTAGGCTGGGCTTAATAAACCCTATATTCCAAAGTGCTTCTCCCCTCCCAACTTTCCCTCCAAATCCTGGGCTCTTTCTCAGTAAAGGAAATCGTGTTTTCTAATACTGGATTAAAGCGACATCTTGTTATATCCACCAACACCTTTCTCTTTACAGTTAAAAAAAAAATTCAGACACACACACACCCCTCCCCATTACAAAAAGGAATGGAAGCGTGAACCCACGATCATCGGTCAGTAATCGGAGCTAAGAAAACTCAACCAAGAACCCCGATTTAGTCCCTCCTGCTAACTCCCGTATTATGTTCCCAATCCCAAATGCTGCATTTTAATACACTAAATGCAGATTTAGGTAGTATATACAACTGTTATTTCAATTGGAGGAAGCAAGTTCATACTAAGAAATTTGCACCAAAAAGAAAAAAAAAAGTATCCCATAGCACAATACAGGATTTGTTTCTCTTAAGAGGACTACAGGCCTCCCTTAGTGGGCGGGAAACAGATATCAAGACACCAAAATAGGATCCTGGGCACCGGGAAAAAAAGGGGGCTGGGGGTTGTAAAAAATTAGGTTGCACATAAAAAGTAAGGTACAATCTGTACTAACAGTTGGGGAACCCAATAGCTGAGGGCGCGAAAAGGGTGCGCGGTTAGAATAACTCAGTGGGGTGGGGGAAGGGTAGATGCTAGGCCGAAGATAGGAACAGCTCCAGTCAAGTGCAGGCCCGATCGACTAGGAACTTAACCAGAGCCCGCGGAGCAAAACCAATGTACCAACAAGAAACTCGGAGCATTTCACCAGACCCAATTTGGTCTGCATGTCAAAATGTAGGGCCTGTATGAGTATGCCATTGTGCGATAGCGTATGGTGGAGAAAATGAGTAAGTCCTTAGGCGAAACTTATTCAAAATCCCAAGAAAACATTCGGCCTAAGGCCGACAAGGGAGAGGCAAAGGTGGACAGCCTACGCGTTCCCCAAAACATGTGCTTATAAACAATCGCATCGTTTCAGGATGGTGGAGAAGAACCAAATAAACCTTAGTAATACAAACAGGGAAGCTGTTTGTGTCTGTGTTTTTATGCCCAAGACTTTAGAAAAAGGGAAAAAGAGGGGACAGCATGGAAAGAAAAAAGGTACCCCACGACAGGCGGGAAAAAATCCTGGCGGCTAAGTCGGTGGGAGGAGACCCATGGCGAGGGAGGAAAGGAGGGCGGGCCGAGGAGCAGCATGGTGACGGCTAAAGGTGGAAACGTGTGTGATGGGGGAGGGGGGCGATAAGCAGGCAAAGGAAGAAGGAAATGAAGGTCCGGGGAACCCAACATAGAAAAAGGGAGACCAGTGCAAGGAGACTGCATGGGGGCCCAGAGAACCGGCTGAGAGCGGGAACCAGGCCTAATGGCGGGGGAATACAGAGGGGGAGGGGGACTAGTTGGGCCTGACTATCCTGGGATGCCCCTTACTCACCCTTCATCCTCCTCGTTCTTACTGGCGTCAATCTTCGCCCCCTCCGACTCTGCGCTGCCCCCTTCGGTGCCTCCAGACGCGGTTCCGCCCCCGGTCCCGGCTCCGCTTCCCGCCGCCGCCGCTGCCCCCTGTGTCGCCGCCACCATGGCTCCCTCCTGCTCGCCCGCCGAGCCGCCTACCGCCGCCGTTGCCGCTGCCGCCGCCCCGTCCCCGCCGAACTGCTCCTCCGACATAGTGCTAGTGTCTCCGCCGCTGCCGCCGAGACTACACCCGCCGCTGCCGCGAACCGAAACTAGCAGCAAAGTAATCCCCGCCGCTGCCGCGCGCCCGCTCTACCTCGCGAAGCACACAAGACAGGGAAGGCGCGCGCGTGGCTGCAAAGGCTCCTGCGCCTCTCCCTGGCCTGCCCCCTTCGCCTCCCACTCTCGCGCGGCGCACACTCCCGCTCTCTCCCGCTGCACTAAAAAAGAATAAGCACCAGCGGCGGCCGCTCTTGCCTCCTCCTCGCTTTAATGGCGCCGCCGCGGACCACCTAAAATGGCCGACGGAAGAACGGCGCGTCCCGGTCACGTGACGCGAGAGCGCGCCCTTCGCGCGTCCCCCCACCCCTATCCCCCTAGTTTTTTTTTTCCCTTTCCTCCTCGGTCCCGCCCTCTCGCTACCCTTTATACCTTCCTCTCACGCTCCGCGTTGTACAGCCTTGGGGGCCTTTAAAAGGAACCGGAAGTGTCGTGAGCTAAGACAGTCGCGCGGGGACCATCGAGAACAAGGAGTGCTGTTTCGAAGTAGCGGCTAGAGGGGCCCCCTGCCTCCGCCCCCGCCCTTCCGAGGATTCCTGGAGTCCACTCACCCCTCCCCACCACTCCAGTAGCGGCGGGAGCAGCAGCGTTAGGCCGGGGTGTGGCTGCACCTCTGCGAAGGCTGTCGTGCCCCGTGCAGCTGCGGCGTTCGGGTGGGGGAGGGGAGGCTCACACCCTGCGGCGGCTTAAGCCTGGATTTACGCACTGGAGGAGGGAATTAGCCCTGAGATGTCAGCCCTGTGCCCCTGGCTCTGTCCACCCGGACGGCCGCGGAGCGCCAGGCGCCGCAGCGGACCGCGCGCGCAGTGATTGCCGCAGCTACTCTCCCTGCCGTCGCCGCCCGGGACCGGGTGACATTGAGGTTTTCGTCTATCGCCGCTGGGCCGATAGGGCTTCTTTTTAAGATTTGGCTTTCCAAGTAAGATTTTTGTTTGCCTGCTTTTCTCCTGAAATTTTTTTGTTTTTGGTCGAAGAAGCAGGTAGCTTGCATATCTTAAGGAAAACATTGTTTTTGCTTTGCTTTTGTTGTTTAAAGATCCTAAAACGTACCGTGATTCCTTTACGTTACTAATAATTGGAAAGTGTGTTAAATCAAGGGTTCGCTTAATGTTCTTTAGCCTTTGTACATAGAACATATAAATGTCGTGAGTCATCTTTACGAGGTTTATGAGTTTGTGTTCGGGTTTGGGTTTTTTGTTGTGTGTGTGTGTGGTTTTTTTTTTTCTTTTTTTGTAACACCGTTAGGCGTTTCATTAAGGTGTATAAAAAGTAATTTTATACACCTATTAAAAATTCCCGCTGCCTCGGCTGGAGACTGGATTATTCGGGCTTTGGGATTTGCTGCTTCCAGCAGTATTCTTAGAAGAAAATGAAGCTTCTAGGTACTTCTGTAGTCAACAAATAATTATTTGCCTGTTTAATTAAAGTGTTCGGGCACGGGGGAAACAAAGACGAGTTTGCAAACTCCAGCAAAAATCTTAAGAGTTTAAGTATTTGGGCCGGGCGCGGTGGCTCACGCCTGTAATCCCAGCACTTTGGGAGGCCGAGGCGGGCGGATCACGAGGTCAGGAGTTCGAGACAAGCCTGACCAACATGGTGAAACCCCCGTGTCTACTAAAAATACAAAAATTAGCCGGGCGTAGTGGCCGGTACCTGTAATCTCAGGTACTCAGGAGGCTGAGGCAGGAGAATCGCTTGAACCTGGGAGGTGGAGATTACAGGGAGTCGAGATCATGCCACTTGCACTCCAGCCTGGGCGACAGAGCGAGACTCCGTCTCAAAGAAAAAAAAAAAAAAGTTTAAGTATTTTCCACTGTAGTTGAACGAATTTGTATTAATTGGACACTATCCAAAAATCTCAAAGGAAGATTATAAATAAGTTTTATTAATCAAGTTAGTAGAATTTACATTACAGAATAATTAAAACTCAAGAATACAGGTCAAATTCTGAAAACGTCCTAAAAATGTAATCTTACCAAACTCCCGTAATAATCAAGTCACATAAAGGTAATACCAAGAATGTTTACCTTAAAGTGGTAGTGACTCCACATTTGTCTCCACCTGCCAGAATATTAGCAAAGGATAAAGTGGATATGGTGCTCAAACCATATATTCCGGGTTAGATACAACTAAGATGATTGACTGAAGGGAAGTCTGTTTAATCTTTTCTGGCTTCAAGTGAGGGTAATTGTCATTTATTTTGATCTTAAGATATCATTAGACATACCTCACCTTTTGGTAATAGTGACTTTTCCAAAAGGTTCATTTTGATTTCACATGTAGCTTAGGAGCTTCTGGAATTCTTAGAATTTATGTCAAAAATTCCAGACAACCTAGGAATGATTTTAAAGCTAACACCTTTACATGCTTTATGAGGATGTATGATGTCCATATCACTGATAGCCCTTGATATTATGGCCAAGATCTCTACATCCAGGATGTGCTCCTGCATCCACGCAATATTCTTCTTGGAACTCACTTAACTTATGGCAGGCGTGGTGGCTCACGCCTGTAATCCAGCACTTTGAGAGGCCAAGTCGGGAGGATTGCTTGCCTCAAGGAGCTGGCCATCAGCCTGGGCAACACAGTGAGACCTTGCCTCTACAAAAAGTCAGAAAATTAGCCTGGCATGGTGGTTCCTGTTGTTCCAGCTACTCCTGAGGCTGAAGTGGGAGGATCACTTGAACCTGGAAGGTGGAGGCTGCAGTGAGAAAGGCAGAGTGTGTCTCAAAAACAAACAAATGTTACTATTTATGTGAAGTCTTCCCAGGCTTCCTGAGGCAGAATTAATCATCCCTTTTCACAGCCCTTTATCTTTACCTCTGTTATTCTTCATTGTTTTCTACTAGACCATGAGTTCTTAGAAAACAGTGTCTTCTATGTATCCCTCCCTCCCTAACACACTCTCACACACACATAAACACAGCAGCAGTATATCCACACTATGTAATTGCCAGTTGAATTATTGAATGACAAAATAATAGGTATGTCCAACTTGTTAGATTAAGGGGCTTTCAAGCAAACTAGGTGTTCTTCCAGGGACTTGAAAGTCTCTTCTCCACACCATCTCATTTCATCTCTGGCATTAAAAAAAAAAAAAATACTTTTGGCCAGGTGCTGTGGCTCATGCCTATAATCCCAACACTTTGGTAGGCCAAGGAGGGATTGCTTGAGCCCAGGAATTATTATTATTTTTTTTTTTTTTTTTTTTTTGAGACAGTTTCACTCTGTTGCCCAGGCTGGAGGTGCAATGGCGCGATCTCGGCTCACTGCAAGCTCCGCCTCCCGGGTTGACGCCATTCTCCTGCCTGTCTCCCGAGTAGCTGGGACTACAGGCGCCTGCCACCACGCCCGGGTATTTTTTTTTGTATTTTTAGTAGAGACGGGGTTTCACTGTGTTAGTCAGGATGGTCTCGATCTCCTGACCTCGTGATCCGCCCGCCTCGGCCTCCCAAAGTGTTGGGATTACAGGTGTGAGCCACCGCGCCCAGCCGAGCCAGGAATTTGAGACCAGCCCCAGCAACATAGCAAAACCTATCTCTACAAAAAATTTAAAAAATCAGTTCCTGCCCACCCAGGGACGCCTTGGATTGTGTTTAACCCGTTTCTGTTGCCGGGTGCGGTGGCTTACGCCTATAATCCCAACACTTTGAGAGTCCGAGGTGGGTGGATCACTTGAGGCCGGGAGTTCGAGAGCAGCCTGGGCAATGTGGTGAAACCCCATCTCTACTGAAGATACAAAAATAAGCTGGGCGTGGTGGCGCACGCCTGTAATCCTGGCTACTGGGGAGGCTGAGGCAGGAAAATTGCATGAACCCACAAGGCAGAGGTTGCAGTGAGCAGAGACTGCACCACTGTACTCAAGCTGGGTGACAGAGTGAAACTATGTCTCAAAAAAAAAAAAAAATTAGCTGGGTGTGGTGGCATGAGCCTTTGGTTCCAGCTACTCAGGAGGCTGAGGTGGGAAGATTGCTTGAATCAAAAATTCAAGGCTGCAGTGAGCAGTGATGCCACTTCATTCCAGTCTGGACGACAGAGCAAGAGCCTGTTTCAAAAACAACAACAACAACAACAAAACGCTTCTTCAAATGACCTGGTGATGGATGTATGAAATTTCTTGAGAATGAAATGAAACTTTTTGTTACACATTCATAGGTAACAATTAATTGTTTAAGTGGCTGGAGATGCTGTATTGGACTTGTCCCGAACAGTAGAAGGAAGGAGTATCCCCTGTCAATGTACAGACATGAACTATTCCATTGCTTTAGGAGATTCCCAGTGTGTTTCAGATAACACACTAAAATGCTAGATCATCATTGAATTTAGCCTTTGTAAAGCAATTATTCTCTGCAGCAAAAACTAAAGTACTTGTAAAAGGCCAAAAATGAAGTCTGTTTGAGAATTAAACTGGAATCACTTTTACCTAGAACAAGATGCATACACCTAAGCCAAGGAAGTCAGTTTTCATCTGCTAGGTGCAGTCTGCAAATGCAGCAGGAGGTTCCCTTATGTTCAAATTTTTAAAGTATTAATAGGGTATGTATGCCAGTTGGCAACCTGGAATAAACAGTGTGGAAGAAACAGCCGAAGAACCCATTTTTTTATACAAGGTACACATACTTGAGCTGCTTCTACAACCATGTTAAACAGCCTATAACCTATCTGGACCTATTTGCAGAACACCATCAGTGGGATTTAAGCATTTTGTTGGAGAGTTAGTTTGTGATTTTACGTGAAGTGACCAATTGCCCATGCAGTGAACATTCTCTGTCATATGCCTTGGTTATCAGGAAGCTTCACTTTATTCAGAAAATAAAAGCCCTATCAACTCTGAAAAGTCGGGTTTTACTTCAGCCATAAAGTCTAATACTGTAGAGTCAGTTCTGCTTACTCATGAGGATGTCAATAGTTTGCTTTTAGATACAGTTTTTTAAAACATAGCTCAAAAAAGAATTCAGACAAAGCTGATCACACGCCTGTAGTCCCAGCTACTCAGAAGGCTGAAAGAGGAGATTCCCTTGAACCCAGTAATTCAAGCCCAGCCTGGGCAATACAGTGAGACCCCCATCTCTTTAAAAAAGAAATAATAAGGAAATACACTCCTCTCACTCCAGACCTACATATCAAACTGCCTATTTGACATCCCTACTTGAATGTTCACAGGCATCTCAAGCTTTAAATGTCCAAAACTGAACTCTACTTTCCCTACAAACCTGCTTCTTTGGTCTTCCTCTTCTCAGTAAATGACATCTCCACCCACCCATATATTCCTGCCAAAATCCAGGGAATCATCTTTGATATCCCCCCTCCCTCACCCCCCATATCCTATCAATCACCAACTCCTCCCACCTCCAAGATATATCTTGATTCATCTAAATGCTTCTTAGAACATAAATACTGGGGTAATTTCTAGGTAGTTATTCACTTTCAACCATGCAACACATTAATGGCACATGTACATTTCTAGGACTGGGAAATATAACAGTGATCAAAATAGGCAAGGTCTCTGGTCTCATGGAGCTGACATTCTAGTGGCAGAGACAAACGACAGACAGATATGTAATATAATTTTAGGAAGTGATAGGAAGAAAAAAAATAAAATGCTACACATAGGATATGTGCTATAGGACAGTCAGAGAAAACTCTTCAAGGAAATAACTTTTTGAGTAGTGCCCTGAAGAAAGTAAGAGAGAAAACTGTATACTTAGCTTAGGGAAGACTTTACAAGGCAAAGGGTACACCTGAGGCAGGAGCGTGATTTGTGCTTACAGTGAAAAATGGAGTCCAGTGTGGCTAAAGTGAAGGAAAGCAAGTATAATAGATCATACCTGAGAAGTAGCCAGTAATGAGCTTACTCAGGGTCTTGTAAACTGGTTAGCACTCTACTTTTATTATCAAAGTCATGAGAAACCATGGAAGGGTTTTGAGCAGAGGAAGAACATGACCTGACTTTAAGTGGAAGATAATGGATGCTGTGTGGATGGTGGACTGTGGGAGGACATCAGGGAGATGAGTTAAAAGGGCACTGTCATGAAAAGACTTTTTTTTTTTTTTTTGAGACAGGATCTCACTCTGTTGCCCAGGCTAGAGTACGGTGGCACAATCACAACTAACTGCAGCCTTAACCTCCTGGGCTCAAGTGATCCTCCCACCCTCAGCCTCCCAAGTAGTTGGGACCACAGGTGTGTACAACCACACCTGGCTAGTTTTTGTATTTTTTGTACAGGTGGGGTTTCACCATGTTGCCCAACCTGGTCTTGAACTCCTCAGCTCAAGTAATCTGCCTGCCTCGGCCTCCCAAAGTGCTGGGATTACAAGCGTGAGGCACCGCGCCAGGCCATGAATTGACTGTTTTTTTAGCCTTTCTTGGTTAATTTCTTCTGAGGAGATAAATCTACAAAGAGGGTGTTATTTACATGTGGTCATGTGACTTTGCTTATTTTTCCTAGAAGGATATTTTTCTGCAAAGAAAAATCGTGCTCTAATGACAATAAGGGATCATTCAAAATTAAACAAGAAAGACTTGAATTAATATTATTGATAATATTTCCAGTAAAGACTCAGACTAGCGTTTTCATCCAATGCAAAATTTTTTCCTTCATTTTCTACCCCCTTCTGAAGTTCTGGAATGAGATTTTGATTAGCTACTGCAGGTGGCATTTGTCCATAACGTCACAGGATCCTTTGGGTGTCTCTTCACCAGCCGGAAAGCTCTGCGGTTGGTGGCACCTCTGCTACCATGCCCTCTGGGCTTGTTCCGCCCACGTGGCCCAGCAGGCTGCACTCCACTTGCACTACCAGCCCAGATCTCATGCCTGCCAAGGGTGAGCCATGCACAGAGCAGTGAGGGGTGTGTGAGTGAGTGAGCATGGAGTCTGGCCACTGTGTACAGCCAAGCACGCTGGCTGCTGCAGCAGGGTAGGCAGCTCCAGGCACCAGCACAAGCACTGGCTCCATGCGAGGCTGCGGCTGGACAAGACGTACTGCAGGTGGCTTCCACTGCAGGCACCAGTGTCTGGACGAGGGGAACATAGTGGCGCCTGAAAGTTCAGAGACACCAGGAACCACAGAACCCCAAAGAGGGTGTTACAGCATGTCACAGCCCCAGCTCGAAACCCTGAGGTCTGGGCTCCCAGAAGGGCCACAGCTCTTCTCTCCTCCTTGTCACCCACAGCGCGGGGAGTTGGGGGGCATGTTTCAGCCCATTTGTGTTAACAGCTCTTTCAGTGCTGCCACTCTGCTCCAGCCTGCGGCTCCTGGACTGGCCCAGCCCCACCACTGCTTCCCATTGTGTGGGGCAGCCGCCCAGTGCCAGCAGAAGACAGGAAGGCTATAGGGTTACAGCTCTGGCTTGGGAAATCCTGAGGTCTGGAACCCCAGAAGGGTTGTCACTCTTCACTCCCACAGTCTGGAAGAGTGTCACTGCCTGCAGCTCGGTGAGCCAACCAGAAAAGTGTTACAGCCCCTTTAGCTCCCACCCACAGCCACAGCTCCTTTCACTCCCACCATTTGGCAGGTCCCAAGTTCTTGTCTCACTTGCAGGAAGAATGAGGTTATGCGGGCAACTGGAGGGTGAGCAAGGTGGAGAAGAGCTTTATTGGGAGATCAAACAGCTCTCAGTGGAGAGGAGACCTGAAGTGGGTATCTCCTATCCTCAGGGAGGCAGTCCTGACCAGAGTCTGAGTATAGCTGAATCCAGGGTTTTTATGGGCTCAGCATGGAGTAAGTGCATGCTGACTGGTCCATGGACAGGAGGAAGTGCATGCTGACTGGTCCATGGGCAGGCCTGGAAAAAGGCGCCTGGCCTATCCAGCCACTTTTAAGGTTCTTTTAGCTGCTAAGTTTATAATTGTCCCACTTAGTTTGCAGGAGTTGCAGTTCAAGAGAATAATTATTGAAAGAATACAGAAGAGTCAGGGTTTTCAGATTAAGGTTCAATTTAGAAATATGGAAAACCTAAGAAAACGTTTAGGAAAGTGTCTCTGTCCTGTGGCTCTTTGGGGGCCTTTTCGTTTGTTGCAGTGGCTCTCAGTTATTTGATATTTCCTTACTCCATAAGAGCTGCCTCAGAATAATCACTTTCTCATGCCAGGGCTGAGAGTTCTCAGGCTCTCAGACTCAGTACAATTGCTTAAAAGTCACACTTCAAAAATAGTAACACATAATTAGATAGTACCTCTGTAGGAGGGGTTTTTCTGTTTAACTAATTTATATCCTTGATGTTTTGGCTACTGTAGTAGACATTTGCTACTTGGGGCTCCCCAACATCAGTTTTTCCTTCTCTTAGTAATAAATAGCATAGGAGAAACAAGTGGAGCCAGAGGAGGTAATACAGAACAGCAAGCCAGCTCATCAGAATGAACTCATCACCACTGGTAACATTGTCGCCAGGCACAGCCCCTAAGTCAGCTAGTCACATTTGAAGAACTTCCCTTTGATTTTTTTTTTTTTTTTTTTTTTTTGGAGAAAGAGTCTTGCTTTCTCACCCAGGATGGAGTGCAGTGGTGCAATTTCAGCTCACTGCAACCTCCGCCTCCTGGGTTCAAGCGATTCTCATGCCTCAGCCTCCTGAGTAGCTGGAATTACAGATGTGGACCACCACACCTGGCTAATTTTTGTATTTTTAGTAGAGGCAGGGTTTTGCCATGTTGGTCAGGCTGGTCTCTAATGCCTGGCCTCAAGTGATCCACCCACCTTGGCCTCCCAAAGTGCTGGGGTTACAGATGTGAACCACTGTGCCCAGCCCCCTTTTATTTTTTCTATTTTATTTTTATTTTCATTTTTATTTTGAGATAGAGTCTTGCTGTGTCACCTAGGCTGGAGTGCTGTGGCCCATCTCAGATCACTGCAACCTCCGCCTCCCAGGTTCAAGTGATTCTCCTGCCTCAGCCTCCTGAGTAGTTGGGATTACAGGTGACCACCACCACCCCTGGCTAATTTTTGTATTTTTAATAGAGACAGGGTTCCACCATGATGGCCAGGCTGGTCTCGAACTCCTGACCTAGTGATCTGCTGGTCTTGGCCTCCCAAAGTGCTGGGATTACAGACGTGAGCCACCACACCCAGCCTCCTTTTGATATTTGAGTGAAGAAATACTCTCCTATTGGTCATAAACAGAGCATGTAGCTAAGGGAACCAACTACTGGCAGCCGTTTCACAACAGAAAGATCCCTATGAAGACAGGAATCAAACAGCAAGGAAGAGTTACTAAGATGTGGTAAACAGGATACCAGGTCATGGTCACATTCTTTGAACTGCCAGATCGACTTCTCCCTACAGCTATCTCTGCCTCTAGACTTAGTCACATGATTCAATAAATTCCCTTTATCATTTAAGCTAGTTTGACTGGCCAGTTTATTTCTCTAAATCAAAGGTATCCTAACTGATTTGTTGGTTGTCAACTTTGCATTATACCACCCACTTGTAATATCTCTGCCTTGAAGAGGAAAAACCAGGAACATTTCCTAGAATCCCCTTCCCGTTATGATCCCAAGTTAGGATGTGCCAGTGAGAGGTGCTGTTTTAGTCCCTTTTGCCTGCTGTGACAAAATGACACAGACTGGGTAGCTTATAAACAACAGAAATTTATTTCCCACACTTCTGGAGGCTGGAAAGTCCAAGATCAAGATATTGGTAGATTCTGTGTCTGGTGAGGGCTCTTTTTCTGATTCATAGATGGCACCTTCTCAGGGATCCTCACATGTGGAATTGATAACGCAGATCTCTGCGATCTCTTTTATAAGGGCACTAATCCCATTCATGAGGGTTCTGCCTTCATAATCTAACCACCTATCAAAGGCCCCATTTCTAGTACCGTTACCTTAGGGGTTAGGATTTCAACATGACCTCTGGGGAGATACATTCAGCCCATAGCAGGTACTCACAATAGAATAAGAAGGCAAAGCAAGGAAGCTTTTATTCTCAGGATGTGGAAGCATCACCCACTTCTCCCGGTAATTTGTGGCCGTTTTCAATTTCTCAATTTCTCCGCCAGCTCCCACTTTGCGGTTGTGTCAGCCAATCACGACAGCTTCCCAGACTTCCGTGCAAGTGCCTGCTTTGAGGCCAAGGTGGCCATAAATGGCAGCTCCTCAGGCTCCTCCACAATCTCTGGTTTCTTATGTTTCTCCATGAGCTCAGCTTTTTCATCGACTCCAATGCTTCAAGCCAAAGTCATTAGTGAATGTTCTACAATCCTTCAGCTGCAGCTCCAGACCTTCACTTCTCCAGCTTCTCCTACATCCATCTAACCCTCAATTCCTACATTAAATCTCTTTATTCCAGAATACTTGCAGTGACTTTGTTTTCTCACTATACCCAGTTATTAGTAAGATAAGTAGTTTCCAGGAAGCTACACTTTAAGGATAAAAATTTTCTGATCCCATTGGATTTAAAGGTTTTAACGACCTCATTGCCAGTGATAATGGCATTGGTGGTCCATGGCATACAGTGGCAAAATAGTTACTACCTTGGATGACCAAGAAGTTGCTGCAATAGGATTATTTAATGGAAATAAAGGGTACAAGGATTGTGGAGTGGGTTGACTATTTCAAAGTACACTGGAGAACTTAGAAAAAGAAAAAGATAAGCTCAAGGCTTTAAATTCCTACTTCAAGGCCTGGACAAGGAACCAGAATGTTTCTTATCTGCCTGGGAAAAAAAATCTTGGCCAGGCGTGGTGGCTCATGCATGTAATCCCAGCACTTTGGGAGGCCAAGTGGGCAGTTCATGAGGTCAAGAGATTGAGACCATCCTGACCAACATGGTGAAACCCCGTCTCTACTAAAAATACAAAAATTAGCTGGGCATGGTGGCACACACCTGTAGTCCCAACTACTCAGGAGGCTGAGGCAGGAGAACCGCTTGAACCCAGGAGGCAGAGGTCGCAGTGAGCCGAGGTCTCGCCACTGCACTCCAGCCTGGGCTACAGAGCAAGACACTGTCTCAAAAAAAAAAAAAAAAAAAAAAAAAGGAAAGAAAATCTTGCCTCATGTAGCTACATGGTCAAGATTTTTGAAAATTGAACCCAAATTCTGACCATAAAGATGGCTGAGTTATAAAGCAAATGGAATTAACTTGCATGATATCTTAGGCTAAAGTTAAGGTATTGATCAGGAAACAGTGAAACTTTGGAAATTAGAGTTTAAACAAATTCCAATGAACCAGATGACCTTGAACCTCAAAATTCTGCCAAGCCTTCATTGTGAACATTCTTCCTCTACTGTGGTAGACAGAATAATGGCCCCCAAAGATGTCCACATCCAGATCCATAAAGTCTGTGAATATATTTCTTTACATGGCAAGAGGGACATTTCAGATTCTTGAGATGGAAAGATTATCCTAGATTATCCAGGTGGGCCCAAGGTAATCATAAGGGACCTTGTAAGAGGGGGACAGGAGGGTCAGGGTCAGATTACAGTTGGAGAGATTGAAGGTGCTGCACCACTGGCTTTGAAGATGAAGGGAGAAGGCCACATGCCGAGGAATGCAGGTGGCCTCTGGAAGCTGGAAAAGGCAAGGAAAGAAATTCTCCCTAAAAATCTCCAGAATAACGCAGTCCTGCTGACACCTTAATTTAGTCCAGTGAGACCTCTAGAACTACAAAATAATAAATGGGTTGTTTTAAGCCACTAAATTTGTGGTAACTTGTTACAGCAGCAATAGAAATCTGGTCCATCTACTGCTGTAGAGATTAGTCTTTCCTTGCCTAAAGAACCTATAATGACCATTACTGAGGTAGTTGCTTTGCAGAGGAACACTGATGAGCCTTCAGACCCACACCTATCACCTCTCGTATCATTGCTTCTAGATGAATAACTAGACTTGAGACCAGATTCAAGTCCTTGATGACCCCAACAGAACAAGTGCATTGCATAACATTCTGTAATGCTGACCATAGTTGAACACATTCAGAAAGCGATTTGTAAAGACTGCTAAAATATGTTTTTTCAATGGGGACACAGTATTTGTTCACATGGACTAGAACATGAGAAGTAGCTTTTGGGTCTGCTGATAGCTTAACTTTATAGCCAACTGGCAGCCTAGGTAACATATAGCTTTATTTGTGGGGGTGATTTTTTCCCTTCATATTACACCATGGTTGTAAGATGATGATAATGATCCAGTAGAAAGAGAAAAACTGGTGATGTAGGGGTAGAAATAGGGGAATAATTGCAGAAGCCAAGTTCTTAAGTAGCTGAGAGGAGATGGAATCCAGCACACAAGGTGAAGCAGAGACAGTTCATGTGTTCTATAGGAAGGGAGGAAGCTTATGTGAACTGATGTAACTCAGTTAGTAGGTTTGGTGTTAAACATGATCAGGTCTGATTCCTTTCATTTTTCTCAGTCAGTTAAGAAATCTGTCATCAGCTGAAAGTGTGGACAGGGGAGGAGATTTAAGGGTATTAGAGAAAGAGGAAGAGCAAATTCACTAGCTCCAGGGAGTTTAAGGCTAATAAAGATGACAGAAAAAAGATAGGACCACATAGAGCCTTGCTGCGTACTTGCCGACACCAGCTGGGTCAGGGAGACCCTAACTGAGCGGTGCTAGAGGAATTAAAGACACACACACGGAAATATAGAGGTGTGAAGTGGGAAATCAGGGGTCTCACAGCCCTCTAGAGCTGAGAGCCCCGAACAGAGATTTACGCACGTATTTATTAACAACAAACCAGTCATTAGCATTGTTTCTATAGATATTAAATTAACTAAAAGTATTCCTTATGGGAAACGAAGGGGTGGGCCGAATTAAAGGAATAGGTTGGGCTAGTTAACTGCAGCAGGAGCATGTCATTAAGGCACAGATTGCTCATGCTATTGTTTGTGGTTTAAGAACGCCTTTAAGCGGTTTTCCACCCTGGGCGGGCCGGGTGTTCCTTGCCCTCATTCCCCTAAACCCACAACCTTCCAGTGTGGGCGTTAGGGCCATTATGAACATGTTACAGTGCTGCACAGATTTTGTTTATGGCCAGTTTTGGGGCCAGTTTATGGCCAGATTTTGGGGGGCTTGTTCCCAACAAGTACTATTAGAAATCTACCTCTAAGATCTGAGAGCCACTCCCTCCAGAAATCTCTGGCAGGATATCATTGATGTATCTTTTTAGAGTCTGTTCATTTAAGCAGTTACAATCTATCCTCTGATCTCTTCAACCCACTCTTATTTCTCCACCTTGATCCTGAGGACTCCTGAGAAACCCAGAAAGTTAAATATCTTTTGAATTGTGTGCCAAAGCATGACTCCCTTCTCTGAACTCTTCTCCTAACCAGATGTGGTCGCTCGCAGCCAATTTTACATGACCCCAGCCCCACCTCCCTTGCCATTGCCAAGTCCAGCGGTGAACACCTGACCCAAACTGGTCAATTGGATATTTTTTTTTTTTTTGAGACGGAGTCTCACTCTGTCGCCAGGCTGGATTACAGGCACATGCCACTGTGCCCAGCTAATTTTTGTTTTTTCTTTTTTTTTTTTTTCTTTTTTATTTTTTATTGATCATTCTTGGGTGTTTCTCGCAGAGGGGGACTTGGCAGGGTTACAGGACGATAGTGGAGGGAAGGTCAGCAGACAAACAAGTGAACAAAGTTCTCTGGTTTTCCTAGGCAGAGGACCCTGCGGCCCTCCGCAGTGTTTGTGTCCCTGGGTACTTGAGATTAGGGAGTGGTGATGGCCCTTAACGAGCATGCTGCCTTCAAGCATCTGTTTAACAAAGCACATCTTGCACCGCCCTTAATCCATTCAACCCTGAGTGGACACAGCACATGTTTCAGAGAGCACAGGGTTGGGGGCAGGGTCACAGACCAACAGGATCCCAAGGCAGAAGAATTTTTTCTTAGTACAGAACAAAATGAAAAGTCTCCCATGTCTACCTCTTTCTACACAGACACGGCAACCATCCGATTTCTCAATCTTTTCCCCACCTTTCCCCCCTTTCCATTCCACAAAACCGCCATTGTCATCATGGCCCGTTCTCAATGAGCTGTTGGGTACACCTCCCAGACGGGGTGGTGGCCGGGCAGAGGGGCTCCTCACTTCCCAGTGGGGGCGGCCGGGCAGAGGCGCCCCTCACCTCCGGGATGGGGCGGCTGGCCAGGTGGGGGGCTGAACCCCCACCTCCCTCCCGGACGGGGCGGCTGGCCGGGCGGGGGGGCTCCTCACTTCCCAGTAGGGGCAGCCGGGCAGAGGCGCCCCTCACCTCCGGGACAGGGTGGCTGGCCAGGCAGGGGGTTGAGCCCCCCACCTCCCTTCCGGACGGGGCGGCTGGCCGGGCGGGGGGCTGACCCCCCCACCTCCCTCCCGGACGGAGCGGCTGGCCGGGCAGAGGGGCTCCTCACTTCCCAGTAGGGGCGGCCGGGCAGAGGCGCCCCTCACCTCTCGGACCGGGTGGCCGGCCAGGCAGGGGGCTAACCCCCCCACCTCCCTCCCGGACGGTGCGGCTGGCCAGGCGGGGGGCTGACCCCCCCACCTCCCTCCCGGACGGGGCGGCTGGCCGGGCGGGGGGCTGACCCCCCCAGCTCCCTCCCGGACGGGGCGGCTGGCCAGGCGGGGGGCTGACCCCCCCACCTCCCTCCCGGACGAGGTGGCTGCCGGGCGGAGACGCTCATCACTTCCCAGACGGGGTGGCTGCTGGGCGGAGGGGCTCCTCACTTCTCGGGCAGGGCGGCTGCCGGGCGGAGGGGCTCCTCACTTCTCAGATGGGGCGGTTGCCAGGCAGAGGGTCTCCTCACTTCTCAGACGGGGCGGCCGGGCAGAGACGCTCCTCACATCCCGGACGGGGCGGCAGGGCAGAGGTGCTCCCCACATCTCAGACGATGGGCGGCCGGGCAGAGACGCTCCTCACTTCCCAGATGTGATGGCGGCCGGGAAGAGGCGCTCCTCGTTTCCTAGATGGGATGGCGGCCGGGCAGAGATGCTCCTCACTTTCCAGACTGGGCAGCCAGGCAGAGGGGCTCCTCACATCCCGGGCGATGGGTGGCCAGGCGGAGACGCTCCTCACTTCCCAGACGGGGCGGCAGCCGGGCAGAGGCTGCAATCTCGGCACTCCGGGAGGCCAAGGCAGGCGGCTGGGAGGTGGCTGTAGCGGGCCGAGATCACGCCACTGCACTCCAGCCTGGGCACCATTGAGCACCGAGTGAACGAGACTCCGTCTGCAATCCCGGCACCTCGGGAGGCCGAGGCTGGCCGATCACTCGCGGTTAGGAGCTGGAGACCAGCCCGGCCAACACAGCGAAACCCCGTCTCCACCAAAAAAATACGAAAACCAGTCAGGCGTGGCGGCGCGCGCCCGCAATCGCAGGCACTCGGCAGGCTGAGGCAGGAGAATCAGGCAGGGAGGTTGTAGTGAGCCGAGATGGCAGCAGTACCGTCCAGCTTCGGTTCGGCATCAGAGGGAGACCGTGGAAAGAGCGGGAGAGGGAGACCGTGGGGAGAGGGAGAGGGAGAGGGAGAGGGAGAGGGAGAGGGAGAGGGACTGTTTTTTTTTTTTTGAGATGGAGTCTGGCTCTGTCGCCCAGGCTGGAGTGCAGTGGCACAATCCCGGCTCACAGCAAGCTCTGCCTCCCAGGTTCACGCCATTATCCTGCCTCAGCCTCGCAAGTAGCTGGGACTACAGGCGCCCTCCACCATGCCTGGCTAATTTTTTGTATTTTTAGTAGAGACGGGGGTTTCACCATGTTAACCAGGATGGTCTCGATCTCCTGACCTTGTGGTCCGCCTGCCTCGGCCTCCCAAAGTGCTGGGATTACAGGCGTGAGCCACCGCACCCTGCCGATCAATTGGATTTTATGTTCTGGAATGGAAATTGGGATACTGTGTCTCTAAACAGTTGGCCAGAGGTGCTGGAGGTAGGAAGAAATTATATTATAGGACTGAGCAGCATTTTTCCACCATGTGAATTAAAGAAGCTGAGAACAGGCCGGGCGCAGTGGCTCACGCCTGTAATCCCAGCACTTTGGGAGGCCGAGGCAGGTGGATCACGAGGTCAGAAAATCAAGACCATCCTGGACAACATGGTGAAACCCGGTCTGTACTAAAAATACGAAAATTAGCTGGGCGTGCTGTCACGTGCCTCTAATCCTAGCTACCGGGGAGGGTGAGGCAGGAGAATCGCTTGAACCCGGGAGGCAGAGGTTGCAGTGAGCCGGGATCACGTCACTGCACTCCAGCCTGGCAACATAACCAGACTCTGTCTCAAAAAAAAAAAAAAAAAAGAAAGAAAGAAAAAGAAAAAAAAAAGAAATAAAGAAAGAAAAAGGAAAAACACAAATCACTCATAAGATCATAAGACTACCTTCTGAATATAACTACTCTGAGCAGTTTTATGTATTTCACACCAGTTTTTTCCTTATATGTTTGGTTTAAACAATGAAATTAGAGTACAAAATACAATTGCATATCCTGCTTTTCTCGTTAGCTATTATGCCATACATATTTCCTATATTCCTTGCTGCATAGTCTTCATAGCTAAAATTATAATGGATGCCTAAAATTGTATCGAATATGGTATAAAAATAACACTGTGGTGATTATCTAGCACTCACCAGCTTGAAATTCCAAACTTAGTGAATATGGCTATTTTTGTCACTAGAGAAGGCCTGTTTGGTAGGATTAGAAATAGTTAATCAGACTACCATTTCATGCTTCCCTCAAGATTAATGTTCATCATCTTTTCCTTTTTTTGTGGATTAATCACTCTTTGATAAACAATTCAGCCTCCTAGTTACTCTCATACAAGGAAAGCATCACTTTTTATGGCAGTTATAAAGGTCAGGCCACGGGAAAGAAAGGCTTCTCTTGTCCTTACAATTGTACATTACTAAATAAATGAATTAGTGTATTGGATTTTGCAGTGGTGCCTTGTGAGTTTGATTGTGTGGTAGCACAATCTGAGAACTAGACTTTAGTCTGTGGTATGCATACTAAGATGCCACCCTGTGGCACTTCTGGGGAGGCTGGCCAGCCCCTTTCTTTCCAATCTCTGTCTTCTGAGCTTTGTCCTTGCTGACTATGGAAGACCTCCAAACTGAAACTGACAGAAGACAGCCAAACAATTGCAGATTAATTTGCAGAATGTAGCAGAGAAGAGGATAGAGTAACCTCATCTGTATTCAGAGCTTCAAATACTGTCTCATACTGATAACTTTTAAGGTGTCGGATTTCTGCTCATTGTTATTCTCTGTCATTTCAGGTGTCTTCTATCGCATACAGACTTGGCATTATCCTGATTTTCCTCCTTTCCTTCCTTCAACATTTTACTTAAAGCCCTCTTGATCAGTTTGGCATGTTTCTGGGAAAATGTGTTTTCTCATAGTCCTTTAGGGATTCACTCTGCCCCTAGCCAAGATTATCCAAAGATGTGATTCAGGAAACCAAACTCTATGCAGCTGTACATCTACATACCATACCCCTCTTCTTCCCTCCCATTGCCAATCTTCTACTGAAAACCCTGTTGAGAATGCTGTTTGTATTTCCAAGTACTTCATATTCTGGCCCAGCACCTCAAAATATTTAATATACATTCTAGGTTTCTTCCCTTAAAATTGGTCGGGCGCAGTGTCTCACACCGGTAATCCCAGCACTTTGGGAGGCCAAGGCGGGTGGATCACAAGGTCATGAGATCGAGACCATCCTGGCTAACACGGTGAAACCCCGTCTCTACTAAAAATACAAAAAAATTAGCCGGGCGAGGTGGCAGGCGCCTGTAGTCCCAGCTACTTGGGAGGCTGAGGCAGGAGAATGGCTTGAACCTGGGAGGCGGAGCTTGCAGTGAGCCGAGATCACGCCACTGTACTCCAGCCTGGGCGAGAGAGCAAGACTCTGTCTCAAAAAAAAAAAAAAAATCAGTGAAAGCAGATAGTGTCCACCACATTTGATAAGACTGTAGACCAGGGGTCCCCAACTCCTGGGCCACAAACTGGTACTGGTCCACGCCTGTTAGGAATCGGGCTGCACAGCAGGAGGTGAGCGTCAGGTGAATGAGAATTACAGTCTGAGCTCCGCCTCCTGTCAGATCAGCTGTGGCATTAGATGCTCACAGGAGCACGAACCCTACTGTGAACTGCTCCTGTGAAGGATGTAGGTTGTGCTCTGCTTATAGGAATTGAATGTCTGATGATCTGAGGTGGAGCTGAGGCGGTGACACTAGCGCTGGAGAGTGGCTGCAAATACAGATTAACATTAGCAGAGAGGTTTGATGGCAAAGACCATAATAAATTAGTTGTTTGCAGACTCACATCAAAACCTTATCAGCAAGTGACAATTAAGCTTCATCTAGTGGCAAGCTTTAAAGTGGCAGATGAGTCGATGTACTTCAATTGTACAGCTGCATCTGGTGGCAGGCTTTAAGTCAGAATCTGACATTTATTTTAGTCCATGTGTGGCCTGCCCTTTATTTGATTTACCACTTCTGTCTTTGCCTCTTTCCATCACTGTGCACTTGTCTCAGTCACAGTTTTGCTAAGCCCACAAGCTAGCCCTAGCCAAAATGAGAAAAAGCAAATGTCACTGGAGAGCTTCTTTTATTTTTATTTATTTATTTATTTATTTGAGATGGAGTCTCGCTGTGTCGCCCAGGCTGGAGTGCAGCAGCGCCATCTCGGCTCACTGCAACAAGCGATTCTCCTGCCTCAGCCTCCTGAGTAGCCAGGATTACAGACGTGCGCCACCACACCTGGCTACTTTTTGTATTTTTAGTAGAGACAGGGTTTCACCATGTTGGTCAGGCTGGTCTCAAACTCCAGACCTTGTGATCCACCCGCCTCGGCCTCCCAAAGTGCTGGGATTACAGGCATGAGCCGCCACACCCGGCCAAGAGCTTCCTTAAAAAGGGAAAAGACCCAATAATGAGACAGCAGAAGACTCTAAGACTGCCAACAAAAAGAAAGGTGCATTTAAAAGAAAATGCCAAGAGTCCTACTTAAATTACAGGTTCATTGCAACAGGCGATTCACATTCTCCAAGCCTGCCTTGTATAATATGTGGCGACCGGCTATCCAGCAAAGCCATGGAACCTTCAAAACTTCTTGCCACATGGAGACCAAGCACCCTGCACTAAGAGACAAGCCTTTGGATTTTTTTTTTTTTTTTTTTTTTTGAGATGGAGTCTCCCTCTGTCACCCAGGCTGGAGTGCACTGGCATGATCTCGGCTCACTGTAACATCCGCCTCTCGTGGTCAAGCGATTCTCCTCCTCAGCCTCCCAAGTAGCTGGGATTACAGGCACACGCCACCATGCCCAGCTAATTTTTGTATTTTTAGTAGAGACGGGGTTTCACCATGTTGGCCAGGCTGGTCTCGAACTCCTGACCTCAGGTGATCCACCCACCTCGGCTTCCCAAAGTGCTGGGATTACAGGCATGAGCCACCGCGCCCGGCCAGCCTTTGGCATTTTTTCAAAAGAAAAAAACAGGCCTGGTGTGGTGGCTCATGCCTGTAATTCCAGCACTTTGGGAGGCTGAGGCAGGTGGATCACCTGAGGTCAGGAGTTCAAGACCAGCCTGGCCAACATGGCGAAACCCTGTCTCTACTAAAAAATACAAAAATTAGCCAGGTGTGGTGGTGGGCACCTGTAATCCCAGCTTCTCAGGAGGCTGAGGCAGGGAGAATTGCCTGAACCTGGGAGGCTGAGGTTGCAGTGAGCTAAGATCATGCCACTGCACTCCAGCCTGGGCAACAGAGCGAGACTCCATCTCAGAAAAAAAAAAAAAGAAAAGAAAAAAGTGAACACAAAGAACAAAAGCAATTATTGAAGGCCACCACTTCATCAAATGTGTCTGCACTGAGAGCATCATCCTTAGTGGCTCACCACATTGCAAAAGCTAAGAAGCCCTTTGCTATTGGTGAAGAGTTCATCCTGCCTCCTGCTAAAGACATTTGCCGTTAGTTTTTAGGAGAGGCTGCAGAGGCACTAGATGAATTGATGAAATAGCAGAGGATATTGAGGCACGATTGTCAAGATTAGTGAGTCACCATGGTATGCCATCCAGATTGATGAGTCTACTGATATTGACAACAAGGCAACGATGCTTGTTTTTGTGTGATTTTTTTCAGGAGGATGTGCATGAGGATATGTTATATGCACTTTTGTTGCCAACCAACACCACAGCTGCAGAACTATTCAACATATCAGGAAAACTGAATTGGTCATCTTGTGTTGATATATGCATGGACTGAGCGGCTGCCATGACTGGAGAGCTTTCTGGTTTCACTACTTGGGTGAAAGAGATCACCTTTTTTTTTTTTTTTTTTTTTTTTTTGAGATGGAGTTTCACTCTTGTTGTCCAAGCTGAAGTGCAATGGCCTGACCTCGGCTCACTGCAACCTCTGCCTCTCAGATTCAAGTGATTCTCCTGCCTTAGCCTCCCTAGTAGCTGGGATTACAGGCATGCACCACCATGCCCTGCTAATTTCGTATTTTTAGTAGAGATGGAGTTTCTCCATGTTGGTCAGGATGATCTCGAACTCCCAACCTCAGGTGATCCGCCCGCCTTGGCCTCCCAAAGTGCTGGGAATTCAGGCGTTAGCCACCGTCCCCAGCCATGAGGTCACTTCTGAATATGAGTCTACACACTGTGTCATCCATAGAGAAATGCTGGCTAGCCAAAAAATGTCACCTGAACTTAACAACGTTTTGCAGGATGTGATTAAAATTATCAGCCACATTAAAGTACATGCCCTTAACTCATCTGTTCATGCAGGTCTGCGAGGAGATGGATGCAGAGCACACACGTCTTCTCTTATACACAGAGGTGAGATGGCTTTCTAAACGTAGCTCACTGGCCAGAGTTTTTGGGTTACAAGAGCTGCTCCAGATATTTCTTTTAGAAAAACGATCACCACTGGCAGCACATCTCAGTGACACAGAATGGGTCACAAAACTTGTTTACTTGTGTGACATATCAACCTGGTCAACAAACTCAATCTGTCACTTCAGGGGGAAACAACAACTTTGTTCAAGTCAGCAGATAAGGTGGCTGCATTCAAAACCAAACTGGAATTATGGGGCCGACGAGTGAACACTGGGATTTCTGACGTGTTTCAAACATTAGCAGAGATTTTGAAAGAGGCTGAGCCAGGGCCTTCTTTCTCCCAGCTGGTGCATGACCACCTCTCTCAGCTTTCAAAAGAGTTTGAGGCCAGGCGCGGTGGCTCACACCTGTAATCCCAGCACTTTCAGAGGCTGAGGCGGGCAGATCACCTGAGATCAGGAGTTCGACACCAGCCTGGCCAACATTGTGAAATCCTATCTCTACTAAAAATACAAAAATTAGCTGGGTGTCTTGGTGCGTGCCTGTAGGCCTAGCTACTCAGGAGGCTGAGGCAGGAGAATCGCTTGAACCTAGGAGGCAGAGATTGCAATGAGCTGAGATTGCGCCACTGTACTCCAGCCTGGGCGATTTCCACTTATTGGCTATTATGAATAATGCTACTATGAACATTCATGTACAGGTTTTTGTGTAGACTTTCATTTTTCTTGTAGCTCTGTGAGGAGATGGACGCAGAGCATCCATGTATAATAGAGAATTTGGCCTCGTCCGTGGTTCCTGGGGAGAGACTCTAAATCCTTGTAATTTCTGAAGTAATAGGAGTATCTTTGTTTTTCATGAGATTCTCAGATCACACCTGAGTTTACACTAATGAGGTGATGGAGCAAGATTCTGTCTCAAACATAAACAAACAAACAAAAAGGAAAAAAAAAACAGTATGTTTGAGTCAACTTCAAATCTCCATATGTTCTGGATTAAAGTCAAGGTGGATTATCCTGAGATTGCCACAAAAGTACTGGAAAGCCTGCTTTCATTTCCAACGTCCTATCTTTGTGAAGCAGGGTTTTCTGCAGTGACAGCAACCAGAACAAGATTACGGAGTAGACTGGACATAAGCAACACACTTCGGGTATCACTGTCCCTGGTGCCAAAGAGGTTGGGGATCGCTGCTGTAGACCATAGATCACTTTCCAGCTAGAGGCTCAGGAAGATGGCATACCTCCCTGCGGGCTACAGCAGAGACCAAGGCTGCCTTCATGCTCTTCCTCAGGAAGTTGCCAACATCACTACATCATTCAGTTCACAAACAGTTCATTGTGGCCTCTTGTGTGTTGCAAACAGCATGATAGGCCTAGCACATAGTATAGCCCATCTCTTCTTCCTGGGTTTAAGTCAGTCTCCTTCTACTGTCTACCACTGTGTTATATTATTTTGTACTGTATGTATTTTTTTTGAGACAGAATCTTGCTATGTTGCCCAGGCGTGTCTTGAACTCTTGGGCTCAAGGGGTCCTCCTGCTTTAGGTCCCCAGTAGCTGAGATAAGAGGACCATACCCAGTTTATGTATTCTCATTTTTACTTTAAAAGTATTTTATTTATTTTATTTTATTTTATTTTTGAGACAAGGCCACTCCTATCATCCAGGCTGGAGTGAAGTGGCTTAATCACGTTTTACTGCAGCCTCAACTTCCCAGGTTCAGGAAACTCTCCCACCTCAGCCTCCTGAGTAGCTGGGGCTACAGGTGTGTGCCACCATGCCAGGATAATTTTTGTAGAAGCAGAGTCCCACTCTGTGGCCCAGGTTGGTCTTGAATTCCCAGGCTCAAGCAATCTTCCCACCTTGGCCTCCCAAAGTGTTGGGATTATAGGTGTCAGCCACCACACCAGACCTAAAATAATTTTAAAACACACAAATACTATATGAATACAATTTAATTCTAGAAATCCAGACACACAGAAATATATACAGTAACAAAAGAGAGTCCTCTACACTCCACCCCCAACCACTTTCACTCTGAAAATAGGCATATAAAGTTTAGAGTGTTACCACCATTCCTGAATTCTGCCACCAAGATCTTCTGGTCAGCTTTCTCTGTTTCTCTGTTTCTCTCTCTCTCTTTCTCTCTCTCTCTCTCTCTCCAATCTCTCTCTCTTTAAGAGACAGAGTCTCACTCCATAGCCTCAGCTGGAGTGTGGTAGCACAATCATGGTTCACTGTAGTCTACATTTCTGACCACCTTCACTTCTGACCTACCGGCTATAAGTTTGGAAGCTCCCACATCCCCTTAAGGTCTGATAATTCACTAGAATGACACAGAACTCAGGAAAGCTCTATATTTGTGATTACGATTTTATTATAAAGGATACGTATCAGAACCAGCCAAATGAAGAGACACACGGGGAGAGGTTGGGGAGGGTCCCAAACACAGAACTGCTGTGCTGTCTCTGGATGTGTCACCTTCTTGACACACTGACATGTTCATAAACCAGGAAGCTCCACTGAGGTTCAGTATTCAGTGTTGGTGTTCCATTAAGTAGGCATGATTAATTGAATCAACAGCCACAGGAATGGACTCAGACTCTTCCCCTCCCAGGACACTGGGTGATATCACATGCCTCAAAGCCCCAACTCTGTAATCACATGATCAGCCCCCTTCCTGAAGCTTTCTAAGGTGCCTAGCATGAGTCACCTCATTAGTGTAAACTCAGGTGTGATCTGAGAGTCTCACGAAAAACAAAGATACTCCTATTACTTCGGAAATTACAAGGATTTAGAGTCTCTCCCCAGGAACCACGGACGAGGCCAAATTCTCTATCATACAACAATAACCAATAAAAATTAAAGTCTACACAAAAACCCGTGCATGAATGTTCATAGTAGCATTATTCATAATAGCCAAGAAGTGGAAATAATCCACAAGTCCATCAGCTAATGAATGGATAAGTAAAATAAGCTATATTCATAGTCTTGGAGGCCTCCAAGCTCACCCCTATATTTGATGAGAGGACCCACAGGATGTAGTCATACTCATGGTTAAGGTTTATTGCAGCAAAAGGATACAAAGCAAAATCAACTAAGGGCAAAGTCAAGAGGAAGCCAGGCACAGGCTTCCCAAGAGTCCTCTCCCAGTGGAGTCACCCAGGATGAGATTAAATCCCCCAGCAATGAATTGTAATAATTTGTGAAATGGTGTCTGCCAGGGAAACTCATTCGTGACTCAATGCCTAAGGTTTTTACTGGGAGCTGATCATGTAGGCACCCTCTGCCTAGCATATACCAAGATTGCAGACTCTAGGCGGAAAACAGGTGGATAGCACAAACCAGAGTTCATACAAATAGTTAAGGTAGAATAAACCATCCATATCAGTTAGGGAATGGTGGAAATCTCCCCAAATTCAAGATCCCAGACACCAGTCAAGGGCCAATCTGGTAAGCAGGCTTCTCTTTTTATTTATTGATTGATTTATTTACTTATTTATTTATTTATTTATTTATTTATTTTTGAGATGGAGTCTCGCTCCCTCCCCCAGGCTGGAGTGCAGTGGTGCGATCTTGGCTCACTGCAAGCTCCACCTCCCGGGTTCACGCCATTCTCCTGCCTCAGCCTCCCGAGTAGCTGGGACTTCAGGCGCCCGCCACCACACCCGGCTAATTTTTTGTATTTTTAGTAGAGACGGGGTTTCACCGTGCTAGCCAGGATGGTCTCGATCTCCTGACCTCGTGATCCGCCCCCTCGGCCTCCCAAAGTGCTGGGATTACAGGCGTGAGCCACCGCGCCCGGCCGTAAGCAGGCTTTTCTAAGGATAGCAGTCTCCAGCTTGCTGTGTTAATGCTTTTTTTTTCACACCATAGGATAGACTATTATTCAGTGATAAAAAGGAATAAAGTACTGATATGTGCTCCAACATGGATGAAGCGGGGAACATCACGTTAAGTGAAAAAGCCAGTAACACAAGGCCACATATTGTATGATTCCATGTATATTAAATGCCCGGAAGCAAACCTATAAAGACGGAATAGACAGTAGTGGTTGCCTAGGGCTGGGACGTCAGAGAGAAATAAGGAGCAATTGCTAATAGGTAAAGAATTTCTTTTGGGGGCTATACAAATGTTCTGAAATTGATTGCAGTAATGGGTACACAGCTTTGTCAATACACTAAAAATCATACAATTTTACTCTTTAAATAAATTAATTGCATGAAATGTGAATTATAGCTCAAAAAAGCTGTTAAAAATAAAGAATGTGGCCGGGTGCGGTGACTCACGCCTGTAATCCCAGCACTTTGAGAGGGCGAGGCGGGTGGATCATGAGGTCAAGAGATTGAGACCATCCTGGCCAACATGATGAAACCCTGTCTCTACTAAAAATACAACAACAACAACAGCAAAAAATTAGCTGAGTGTGATGGCGCGCGCCTGTAGTCCCAGCTACTCAGGAGGCTGAGGCAGGAGAATTGCTTGAACCCGGGAGGCAGAGGTTGCAGTGAGCCAAGATCGTGCCACTGCACTCCAGCCTGGCGGCAGAGCGAGACTCCGTCTTTAAATAAGTAAATAAATAAATAAAGGGGCCGGGCGCAGTGTTCATGCTGGTTCTCCCAGCACTTTGGGAGGCCAAGGCAGGCAGACTACCTGACATCAGGAGTTCGAGACTAGCCTGGCCAACACGGCAAAAACCCGCCTCTATCAGAAAATACAAAAATTAGCTGGGCGCGATGTCATGTGCCTGTGGTGCCAGATACTCAGAGGCTGAGGCAAGAGAATCACTTGAACCCGGGAGGCAGAGGTTGCAGTGAGCTGAGATCGCGCCACTGCACTCTAGCCTGGGCAACAGAGCGAGACACTGTCCCCACACCCTCCAAAAAATAAAAAAATAAAGAAAGAAAGAAGAGAAGCAGTTGCTCATATTAGTATAAGTGCCTTTTTTTTTTTTTTTTTTTGCCTTTAGGAATATAAATTCAAGAATATTTGTAAGCAAAAAGCAAGAATAAAATCCCAAAGGAGAATGTAGTTAGCTGAGGTATTATACTTCTTGGGTGAGCTTATAGAAATCTTCAATTTATTATATAATTTTTATTCATAAAGTTTATATTTCCAATTGTTGAATCAGCTGTTGATTTTAAGCAATGTGTGTCACAACTGCTAATGACAGGAGTCACATCAGTGCTAGAAGAGAAAAAATGCACATATGTATTTGTGCTAATAGTTGTTATGCATGCCTCTATCCTTTTTTCTATACAATATACTGTACTACTAGCTAACATTAAAATTCTTCCTTTAGAACAAAATATAGTAAATTAATAAGTCCCCAGAGGCCGGGCGTGGTAGCTCATATCTGTAATCCCAGCACTTTGGGAGGCCCAGGCAGGCAGATAACTTGAGCTCAGGAGTTCGAGACCAGCCCAGCCAACATGGGAAAACCCTGTCCCTACTAAAAATACAGAAATTAGGCTGGGCACAGTGGCTCACACTTGTATTCCCAGTACTTTGGGAGGCAGAGGCAGGCAGATCACAAGGTCAGGAGTTTGAGACCAGCCTGACCAACACAGTGAAACCCCGTCTCTACTAAAAATTCAAAAATTAGCTGGGTGTGGTAGCGGGCACCTGTAATCCCAGCTACTTGGGAGGCTGAGACAGGAGAATCGCTTGTACCTGGGAGGTAGAGGTTCCAGTGAGCTGAGATCACGCCTCTGCACTCCACCCTGGGCAACAAAGCTAGACTCCATCTCAAAAAAAAAAAAAAAAATTAGCTGGGCATGGTGGCGGACACCTATAATCCCAGCTACTTGGGAGTTTGAGGTGGGAGAATAGCTTGAACCAGGTAAGCAGAGGTTGTAGTGAGCTGAGATCATGCCACTGCACTCCAGCCTGGGCAACAAAGGAAGACTCTGTCTCAGAAAAAAAAAAAAAAAGTCCCCAGAGACTTTAGCCATCTTAGCAGATCACCCTTGTGAACCCAAAAGGAAAGTGGAAATATGAGTTTTGAGTAGGTAAATTGATGTGCTGACATTACCAGCCCAGCATTCTCCAGGCTCTCCATTTCATGAAGAAAGACCTAGCCTCCCCTCTTGATGCTCACAGCAGAACTGCTGGGTAGGTTCTCCTATACACAAACTTCTGGGCATTCTTTTCTTCCCTTTGTTTCAGAAGTACCATTGTATATCCTTCACTGGCTCTGTGCTATATCCAAAGCAGTTTTTTCTGTTTCATTTTCCTGCGAAAAAAATTAAATTCCTGGTTTTTTTGTTCTTTCTAACATCCCCCTTCTGCAACAGTCTCTTTATGACTCCAGATTCCCACAGCCCTTTTTTTTTTAATCCCAGCTATTTCTCCACATATCCAAAAATTATTTCTACCAACTGCTTCCCATTTTCTTAGTGCATGTCTTCCAGCTGTTGGCTTACCAAGAGAGATTCAGATAAACTAAAATGCATTAAATATGTATATGATTGATATGCTCTTTAACTTTCTATTTACCTTTTTTTTTTTTTTTAGACGGACCCTCCCTCTGTCCCCCAGGCTGGAGTGCAGTGGTGCAATCTCTGCTCACTGCAAGCTCCGCCTCCCAGGTTCACGCCATTCTCCTGCCTCAGCCTCCCAAGTAGCTGGGACTACAGGCGCCCGCCACCACGCCTGGCTAATTTTTTGTATTTTTTTAGTAGAGACGGTGTTTCGCTGTGTCAGCCAGGATGGTCTCAATCTCCTGAGCTCATGATCTGCCTGCCTCAGCCTCCCAAAGTGTGGGATTATAGGCATGAGCTACCATGCCCGGCTGAGTAATATCTATTTTTAAGTTACTTATTTTTAAAATAAAAATGTCACATTGTAGAAAATTCATAAAATATGGGTTTTTTCCTTTTCTTTTGTCCTTTTTTTTAAAATTGCTACTAAAAAGTAGTTCTCACCATTGTTTAAGTTTGAAAAATGCCCACACTTAATTATTTCTTTCTTTCTTTTTCTTTTTTTTGAGTTGGGGTCACCCAGGCTGGAGTACAGTGCCATGATCTCTGCTCACTGCAACCTCTGCCTCCTGGGCTCAACCAATTTGCCAACCTCAGCCTCCCAAGTAGCTGGGACCACAAGCGTGCACCGCCACACCTGGCTAATTTTTTGTATTTTGTATTTTTCGCAGAGACGGGTTTCACTGTGTGGCCCAGGTTGGCCTCGAACTCCTGGGCTCAAGCGATCTGCCCACCTCGGCTTCCCAAAGTGGCTGGGATTACAGGCGTGAGCCACCACTCTAGGCCAAACAATTATTTCAATTATTCTTCCTGAGTAGAAAGTGAATGAGCAAATATTTGTGATACCTAACAGTCATTTCAGGAAGTCTAAAGATATTTTAAGGATAAAAAACATCTTAACATTTTTATTATTCTGAATTTAGGGCCTAATATAAAGGCAGAATGAAGAAGAATTGTCAGAAGATAAAGGTATGAACAGAAATTATAATTTTTAAAATCCAAGACCTCCGGGCACAGTGGCTCACACTGGTAATCCCAGCACTTTGGGAGGCCGAGGCGGGCGGGTCACTTGAGGTCAGGAGCTGGAGACCAGCCTGCCAACAGGGTGAAACCCCGTCTCTACTAAAAATACAAAAATTAGCCAGGTGTGGTGGTGCGCCCAGTGGTGTAATCCCAGCTACTCGGGAGGCCAAGGCAGGAGAATCACTTAAATCCGGGAGGTGGAGGTTGCCATGAACCCAAATTGTGCCACTGCACAATTTGTGCCTGGTCAACAAAGGGAGATTCTGTCTCAAATTAAAAAAATAAAATTTATCTGGGCATGGTGGCACATGCTTGTAGCTCCAGCTACTGGAGAGGCTGAGGTGGGAGGATGGCTTGAACCTAAGAGGTCAAGGCTGCAATGAGTGGAGACTGTACCACTGCATTCCAGCCTGGGTGACAGAGCGAGACCCTATCAAAACAAACAAAAACTCCAAAAGACAGTTATAGTTATTATACGTATTTAAAAACCACGTCAGTAGGGAACAGTTATTACTAGGAACTTAACTGAAAAGTGAGGAATTTTTGGTCAAAATTATTCCAGAGTATGCCAAGAAGTCTAGAGAATTAATAGAGTATTTTGGTGTTTCAAAAGGATAGCTGTTATCTGGTCACAGACTAACTTAGTCATTTTCCAAAAAGAAAATCCAAATTCTAATTTGACATTTTTTATTTTAGAATATCATCCATGCAACAATTTTTAGTCAAGAATTTATCTGTTTTTAATAAATCTACTAACATTGATTTCACCTTAAAATTTTTTAACCATTTATAGATGATTCTTCAATTGATCTTAATATACATTTATATGTGTGTGTTTAGACATATATAATTACATGGCTATGTAAATAAGTTACAAAATTAAAGCTTTTAACTTTAAGATAAAATTAATCCAATCAGTGTATTAAATAAATCAATGTATTTATACTTGAAATTATAATGTAAATATATCAAGAATTTATTTAATAAATAAACTATATTATCTTGCATACATATTCATATTTCTCTGTAATTATTATAAGTATAGTCTTTATTGTTTTATTAATTATCACTTTTAGCCAAAGCAACCAACTTTTGTTTTTTGCAGGGAAGTCTAGAAGACAGTAAACCAAGAAATATCTACCTAATTTTTTTGGTACACATTTTAGACTATCTTCATAAATGTTAAGCTGGCAAAACAAACCAATATATGATATCATTCAAAGCATTTACACAGTTTATTTTTGCTTGTTTGTTTGCTTATTTTATTTTTTTATCAGATCCCCATTCGGAAAAGCACATTTACACATCCTGTTTATAGTCGTTTTATAACGTTATAAGAATAAGAATAGATCACATCTGTATTTAGTGACCAGAGGTTTTTTTGTTTGTTTTGTTTTTGTTTTTAATCACTTGACACTTTATTGAATGCAAAACAAGATTTAGCATCTTTGCCTTCGTTGTACACAGCTGAAGCGTGAGCCCAGGGAGGGGAGGACTGTCTGGCTTTCCTTGGCGTGGGAGGTGTGCACCCTGCAGTCCTGTCAGTGTTGTGGGAACATCAGCCCATGTTCTATCGGTTGCCATAGCCCCAAGGATGGGTGTCCTTCCATCCCACTCCAGAGCTCTGTAGAGTGTTTGTTCATCATCCTCTTCCTCCTTTTCTTCTTGATGTTCCTATTGCTGAGCCGCTTTTCTGAATTCCTCTGGTGTTGCCTTGGCTATTTCCTGATCTCGTAATGCTCCATATTTCCGATGTTGCTCATACCAGTCACTCACCGTCATAGTTGCCAGACTTGGATAACCTGCTCCAAATACTTTGGCTTGGGCAGTGTTCTGAGTGAGAATGAAGGGTTTCACTGGAGGCCTGTCCTGGTAAGATGAGTTAGAAGTTGATGCCTCCTGAAGAGTCTCTTTCTCTCGGGATCTTTATTTCCTGGTCAATGTTCTCAACCTCTTCTAAGCTGATATCAATCCACCGCTGAAGGTGAAGAAGATAATATTCACAAACACGCTCATCATCTGCTTTACCACTTTCCACAGCAGGTTTCATTTCAGACAACCTATGCTCCAACTCCTTCTTCTGCTTATATCTATTTTACCCTGTCTTCGAGATGCCATAGCAACGAGGCTAGGATAAGCCATGGAGGAATTAGCAGTGTGATTTTCGGCTGAGTTGTTCTTGGCTTTGGGCAGCTCAAACTCTGCCACATGATAGCAATGACACTGAGTTAAGTGGTTTATAAAGTGTTCTCGAGCCCGCTGCAAATGATCTAGACGCTTGCTGGAGTTGACTTGTTTCATGGTGAGGGCTCCTTGAAACACTGGCACCACCAGGTACTTCAGGTCGGTGGAAGCAATCTCTTCCAAATCTTCATTTCGGCTGAACAACTCGAGCTGCGATTAACATTTCGGCAGCCTTCTCAAGGAGATCCATCCAGGCCCTTGAACACCTTCTCCTGGACTATCCGGGAATCGGCGGGTTCAGTCGCTACTTCTACTTCGTCCAGAATCTGTTTGCAGGTTTCCAACCGCTCGGCGGGGGGCAGCGGGAGCAGTAGTTCGTCTTCAGCAGCCATCTTGGGGAGGGCTTTTTTTTACTTTTCTTTTTCTTTAAATAGCACTGAAGTGGTTCCTTTGAAGACACCACAAGTCTCAGAAGATTAAGATTTTTCCATCATATGCTATGACCAGAGTTTTGTATCATTTTTTAACTTCAAATTGTTCAAGTATCCAAAGATCATATATCAATTAATTTGTTTTATAAGTTCTTAAAAATTTAATAACTTGGAAATTAAAATTTTAATTAACACATTTTATAGTATTACAGGAATTTCACATAATCAAAACCTTTCAAAAGACATCTGTAATTACATTTTTATTTAATTAAACACCATATTATATTTTCAATCTTAAACAATTTTTGGAAATAATAAGTTATTTGACTCTTAAGCCCAATATAAAAATTTAGAAAGTTTAAAGCATTAGAAATTTAACTTCAGTATTATGAAAATTAAAATACAGTGTTAGCATTTTTACATAACAAAATACCATTTTTAAGTTTTTCTGTTTAGAAATTTTTGATTATTTATGTGGACTAGATATTTCTAGAGTGCACACATGACAACAAAATGATTTTTTTTAAGTCAATTCACCTTTAAAATTTCTTGAGGGAGGATAGGAGGGAGAAAACAGGAAAAGAAAGTGAGAAGAATCCAGACACAGTGGCATGCACCTATAGTCCCAGCTACTCAGGAGGCTGAAGCAGGAGGATCACTTAAGGCCAGGGGTTCGCGGCTGTAGTGTACTGTAATCACACCTGTGGATAGCCACTGCACTCCAGCCTGGGTAACATAGTGCAACTCTGTCTCTTTAAAAAAAAGAAAGAAAAGAAAAAGCAGGAGCCAGCTATAGATACATATACAATTATTGGAGAAAAGCTAATAATCTTTCTGCTCTAAGGAGAGGGAAAATTTTAGATATAGAAAAACCCATTTCAGGATACACATGCACACACACAAGTTGTTACACCTGGTTGAAACAGTAACTTGGGCCCTTGACAATTTTGCCAACTCATAGAATAAAGCAGCCAATATTTATTAAACCCCTAAGAATGGAAATGAAGGATGTTTGGGGAGGGAGGGAGTCTTTCATTAAACTAAATGATCTCTCTTTTAGAAAGATAAGACAAAAAAGAAAAAACATTTAAAAAAGAGAAAAAAAAATTAATAAAAAAGAAAAAGAATAGAGAAGACACTACCCTCATGAGACTTGGGTTTTTTTTCCTTTTTCATTCTAAGACATGTCTAAAATGAACAATCTTATTTGAGCCAAAGTTCTCCAGAGTAGCCTCTACAATTCACTGTCCTCTGTCAAGTTATGCCAGGAAGTAGTGCAAGTATCTTAGAGGCAAACCACAAGAGGTTGGCTGGTGGTCAAAAATAAAAATATTACTTTTATAAGTAATATAAAAGAAACTGTTTTAAAATAAATTCTCTCTCTTTTTAAAATGCAAAATATAAAAGAAAAACTCATGAATTTGGGCCCTAACCTCAAGGATAAATTGCTCTGCCTGCTGACTTAAGAAATCAGCATGACTCTAAGGGACCAAAGAGATAATAAAAGTCCAGTTTCAATGCAAAACCCATGTAATCAAGGACAGAGAGGCCTAATGCAGGGGAGACTCAAGAAGTCTCAGATGTGCATATTATTACCAAGGGTTCTGGTTCATGGCAGCGAGGATCTTGGCCATACCTCCATGATACTGTTCCAGCCCAATCAGCCTCAGACCATCAGGGACAAACCTGTAGTTGAAAGAAGTATGGTTTACTGACTTGCTGCAACAAGAGAGACTGCACATCAGAGAAACTATGAGATGTCTCACCAAACAAAAGAGAAGAAAAGATAAGATAAGGGGCTGGGCACGGTGGCTCAAGCCTATAATCCCAGCACTTTGGGAGGCCAAGAAGGTCTGATCACTTGAGCCTAGGAGTTTGAGACCAGCATAGCAACGTGGTGAAACCCTGTCTCTACAGAAAATACAAAAATATTAGCCTGGTGTGCTGTCATGTGCCTGTGGTCCCAGCTACTCAGGAGGCTGAGGTGGGAGAATCACTTGAGCCCAGGAGGTGGAGGCTGCAGTGAGCTGTGATTGCACCACTGCACTCCAGCCTGGGCTACAGTGAGACCCTATGTCCAAAAAAAAAAAAAAAAGATAGGGACTGGGCATGGTGGCTCACACCTGTAATCCCAGCACTTTGGGAGGCCAAGGCAGGCAGATCACGAGGTCAAGAGATCGACACCATCCTGGCCAACATGGTGAAACCCTGTCTCTACTAAAAATACAAAAATTAGCAGGGCATGGTGGCACATGCCTGGAGTCCCAGCTACTCGGGAGGCTGAGGCAGGAGGATCACTTGAACCTGGGAGGCAGAGGCTGCAGTGAGCCCAGATCACACCACTGCACTCCAACCTGTCGACAAGAGGGAGACTCTGTCTCAAAAAAAGAAAAAAGATAGGATTTGGGGAAGAGAGACATTTAGGTGAAAGTTAAATAAAGCAGTATTTTGATAGGATCAAAGCAAAATAGGGTTGTATGTAAAGTGGGACAACATCATCAGATCTGGACTGCAAACGAGAACAGGTTCCTGTTTCTTTTCTTTTTCTTTTCTTTCTTTTTTTTTTTTCTCGAGACAGAGTCTCACTCTGTACCCAGGCTGGAGTGCAATGGCACAATCTCGGCTCACTGCAGCCTCCACCTCCTGGACTCAAGCTATCCTCCTGCCTCAGCCTCCTGAGTAGCTGGGACCACACGTGCCCGCCACCACACCCAGCTAATTTTGTTATTTTTAGTAGAGACGGGGTTTTGCCATGTTGGTCTCGAACTCCTGACCTCAGGTGATCTGCCTGCCCCGGCCCCTCAAAGTGCTGGGATTACAGGGATGAGCCACCACACCTGGCCATGGTTCCCGTCTCTTTGGGTACTAGAAAGTTAAGGTGGAATGTTGTTTTCAGAAAGTCCTTCTCTGAAGCTTTGCACCTGGATTGGAAATCAAAGTTGCTTCTTTGTGCCTTAGATGTTCCAAGTAAGAGTGGGATATTTCATTTTTCCTGACATAATTTCAGTGGTTTCTGGTCTATCATTTCAGGGAACTAAGCTTCTCAGTCAGAGAGAAAACAGTAGTCACACCAGCAAGGGGGTTGTTTTTATGCTTTACAGCTGCAGCATGTCCTTGAGAGAAACATTATTTCTCTTTAACTTTGCAGCTAACTTTATTTGTATGTGTCCTCCCAGATTCATGCATAGCGGGGCATATTTTTATTTTCTCAGTCCCAGCTAATTTATTTTCTCAGTTTTAAAGCCTGCAGAAATGGGCCAGGCACCGTGGCTCACTCCTGTAATGCCAGCACTTTGGGAGGCTGAGGTGGGCGGATCACTTGAGGTTAGGAGTTCGAGACCAGCCTGGCCAACATGGTGAAACCCTGTCTCTACTAAAAAGACACAATTAGCTGAGCGTGGCGGCAGGTGCCTGTAGTCCCAGCTTCTCAGGAGGCTGAGGCAGGAGAACCGCTGGGACCCGGGAGGCAGAGGTTGCAGTGAGCTGAGATCAAGCCATTGCACTCCAGCCTGGGTGACACAGCGAGACTGTCTCAAAAAATAAAATAAAATAGCCTGCAGAAATGGTGAAATAGTGTTCTCTCCAGCACCATTCAGGGCAGAAAGAAAAAAAAGAAAAAGAAAACGAATAAGCATTGAGATTTTATAGATCAACTCTTACTAGTCTAACATAGTTAAGGGATATGGACTGGTACATAGATGGTCTTGATAAACTTTTCCACAGGAATCCAAGATAGGGAAAGCACCTTTGAACACAATACTGGCATGCAGGTTGATGTACAGAAAAGGGCACAGGCTTTCTAGCCAGTCAGGTTTGAATTCTGTCTCTAACAGGACAAGACATGGGCAAATTATTTGTCTTTGCTGAGGTTTTCATTAACAGATGTTCATGGAGCAAGTTACTCTACAAGGCTTTAAACTGGATTTCTCTCATCAGGATTATTGTGAGAATTAAGTATGTTAGCAGGCGAATATATTTAGCACCGTTCCTGTCCCCCAAAATATGCTACCCTGAGTTTTGAAATGTAAAGAAAAGTCTGGAGGAGGAGACTGTCGACTCATTGGAGGTCAGGATACTAACAAATAGGGGCAGAAATGATTGCAGCTTGCACGAGGGGAGCAGGAGTCTAAGGATAATCTTTAAGAACCAGAGACAGCCGGGTGTGGTGGCTCACGCCTGTAATCCCAGCACTTTGGGAGGCCGAGGCGGGCGGATCACGAGGTCAGGAGATCGAGACCATCCTGGCTAACACAGTGAAACCCCGTCTCTACTAAAAATACAAAAAATTAGCCGGGTGTGGTGTCGGGCGCCTGTAGTCCCAGCTACTCAGGAGGCTGAGGCAGGAGAATGGCGTGAACCTGGGGGGCGGAGCTTGCACTCCAGCCTGGGCAATAGAGGGAGACTCCACCTTAAAAAAAAAAAAAAAAAAAAAAGAACCAGAGACAAGGCCGCGAGCGGTGGCTCACTCCTGTAATCCCAGCACTTTGGGAGGCCAAGGTGAGCGGATCACAAGGTCAGGAGATCGAGACCATCCTGGCTAACACGGTGAAAACCCCGTCTCTACTAAAAGTAGAAAAAAAATTAGCTGGGCCTGATGGCAGGCGCCTGTAGTCCCAGCTACTCGGGAGGCTGAGGCAGGAGAATGGCGTGAACTCGGGAGGCAGAGCTTGCAGTGAGCCAAGATGGCGCCACTGCCCTCCAGCCTGGGCGACAGAGCGACTCCGTCTCAAAAAAAAAAAAAAAAAAAAGAACCAGAGACATATGCTATGTTATTTTTCCTAAAATGATCTTTTTCATACATTAATATTTCTGAAATCAGGATACAATTTAAAATCTTTCATGTATATTTAATAGGGTATTTCTTTTTCTTTTTCTTTTTTTTTTTTTTGAGGTAGAGTCTCCCTCTGTTGCTCAGGCTGGAGTGCAGTGGCGCGATCTCGGCTCACCGCAAGCTCAGCCTCCCAGGTTCATGCCATTCTCCTGCCTCAGCCTCTCGAGTAGCTGGGACTACAGGCGCCTGCCGCCTCGCCCGGCTAATTTTTTGTATATTTAGTAGAGACGGGGTTTCACTGTGTTAGCCACGATGGTTTCGATCTCCTGACCTCGTGATCTGCCCGCCTCCGCCTCCCTAAGTGCTGGGATTACAGGCGTGAGCCACCGCGCCTGGCCTAAAAATTTTTTTTTGAGACAAGGTATTGCTTTGTTGCCCAGGCTGAAGTGCAGTGATGTGGTCATGGCTCACTGCAGCTCGACCTCCTGGGCTGAAGCTATTCTCCTGCCTTAGCCTCCAGAGTAGCTGAGACTACAAGCACACACCACACACTGAGGCGGGCAGAGGCTGAGGCAGGAGGATTGCTTGAGCCCAGGAGTTTGCAGCTGCAATGAGTCGTGAATGTACCACCGCACTGTAGCCTGAGAAACAGAGCGAGAGCCTGTTAAAAAAATAGATAGGGCCGGGCGTGGTGGCTCACGCCTGTAATCCCAGCACTTTGGGAGGCCGAGGCGGGTGGATCACCTGAGGCCAGGAGTTCGAGACCAACCTGGCCAAACATGGTGAAACCCCGTCTCCACTAAAAATACAAAAAAATTAGCCGAGCGTGGTGGCAGGCGTCTGTATTAGCAGCTACTCGGGAGGCGAGGGAGGAGAATCGCTTGAACCCGGGAGGCGGAGGTTGCAGTGAGCCGAGAACGCGCCAGTGCACTCCAGCCTGGGCAAAAAGAGTGAAACTCCATCTCGAAATAAAATAAAATAAAATAAATAGATAAATTACAAAAAAACTGATTCCGATTAAATAATTTCAGAGAAATAAAAAGAAAATTTATGGCTGGGTGAGGTGGCTCACGCCTATAATCCCAGCACTTTGGGAAGCCAAGGCAGAAGGATCACTTGAGCCAGGAGGTTCAGGCTGCAGTGAGAAAAGATGTTCATGAGAGAACATGAACCAGAAAAGAAAATAAATAAAAATTTTAAAAAGAGATGTTATTTTTAAAATAAAATGTATATCACCAATTTTACCGTGTGCAGTTTTAGGTAAAATCATTTTTATTTGATGCCATTACTAATAGTAATATTCATTTTGAATTTGATAAAAGACTGATAATTTGCATTTTTTCTTTTTCTGTCTTTCTTTCTTTTTTTTTTTTTTTTTTTTGGAGGTGGAATCTTGCTCTGTTGCCCAGGGTGGAATGCAATGGCATGATCTCTGCTCACTGCAACTTCTGCCTCCCAGGTTGAAGCCATTCTCCTGCCTCGGCCTCCGGAGTAGCTGGGACTACAGGTGCCCGCCACCATGCCCGGCTAATTTTTTGTATTTTGGTAGAGACGGGGTTTCACCAAGTTGCCCAGGCTGGTCTCGAACCCCTGAGTTCAGGCAATCCGCCTGCCTCAGCCTCCCAAAGTGTGTAAGCCACCGCATGCCCGGCCAATAATTTGCATTTTTTCTTAGAAAATCCATGAGAAATAATGAGTAATTCCTTTTTCATCATTCAGGCTTCATACATTGTAGTAGATGCTCTAATATATTACTAATCTAATTTTCCCACATACTTAGTTTCCGTATAAAGTAATAACTGTCCACACTGTGACGATTACAAAGAATAAATCGTGGTATATTAAATATTCTGAATGGTCACATTGACAGTCAAAATACCCTGCTTCAATGACAAACTTATAAGGCAAATAATCCAAATTTTTTTTTTTTTTTTTGCGTTTTTGGGAACTACTAATTAGTTCAGTCATATTAAAAGGTAAAGAAAGAAAACTAGGCCGGGCACATTGGCTCACACGTGTTAATCCCAGCACTTTGGGAGGCTGAGGCGGGTGGATCATGAGGTCAAGAGATCAAGACCATCCTGGCCAACATGGTGAAACCCCGCCTCTACTAAAACTAGAAAAATCAGCCAGGCCTGTTGGCAGGTGCCTGTAATCCTACCAATTCAGGAGGCTGAGGCAGGAGAATCGCTTGAACCCGGGAGGCAGAGGTTGCAGTGAGCCGAGATTGCGCCATTGCACTCCAGTCTGGGCGACAGAGCAAGACTCCCTCTCAAAAGAAAGAAAACTAAAGGAACTTTAAGTTACCATTACATCTGTCTTAAGCTAAAAAAAAAAAAAAAAGACCAATGTTGGCAAATATAACAAAATCAAATTAATTAATACAAAAATTTTGTAAGTAGCTCCGTAGATTATTCAGTCTTTTTGGAGAGCAATATGGCAGTAGTGATAAATTATACTACTTTGGGAAATGTACAACCAACAATTACCGCAATCCAAAGGAATAAGGAATATTGTACAGTGAGGTTTATAGTCTTCATAACAATAAAACTCTGAAAACTAAATTTTATCCATGATGTTATAAAACTGGTGGCATGTATACAAAAATATATACTCCTCTATGAACATTTACTTTTTTACAGTAATCAATGTCATTTACATTTTCCCACATTTATACCACCTTCTTTCCCTTTCATTCCTTTATGTACCCCTGGGGGATCACTTATCTTCTACAATTAGAATTAGCTTTAGAATTTCCTTTGGTGACAGCTTTCTGGTGATTATGTGTTAATTTTTTTCTTGCAGAAGATTAGAACATGTCTTTTATCACCCCAAATCTTTTTTTTTTTTTTTTTTAGAGACAGGGTCTCGCTCTGTCTCCTAGGCTGGAGTGCAGTGGCACCATCATAGCTTACTGCAGCCTTGACCTCCTGGGCTCAAGTGATCCTCCCACCTCAGCCTCCTGAGTAGCTGGGACCATAGGCGCACGCTACACTCAGCTAATTTTTTAACATTTTGTTAAAACAGGATCTTGCTATGTTCCCCAGGCTGGTCTCGAGCTCCTGAGCTCAAGCAATCCTCCCCTCTCAACCTTCCAAAGTGCTGGAATTACAGGCATGAGCCATTGCACCTGGAGTCACCTGCAATCTTAAAAGAATTTTGACTGATTGGCAATTCTCAGTTGTAGTTACCCTCAACACATTCAGCACATCATTCCACTGTTAACTGCTTTTCACGGTTTCTATTCAGAAGTCAAAAGAGTAAAAAATCAGGTTTACTGTTGCTTTTTCTTTTCTTTCTTTCTTTTGTTCTTTCTTTTTTTTTTTTTTTTTTTTTTTTGAGACAGGATCTTGCTCTGTTGCTCAGGCTGGAGTGCAGTGCCACGATCACGGCTCACTACAGCCTCGACCTCCTGGGCTCAAGTGATCGTCCCATCTTAGCCTGCAAAGTAGCTGGGACTACAGGTTCGTGGCCACCTTGCCCTGCAATTTTTATTTTTATTTTTTAGTAGAGATGAGGTCTCCCCATGTTGCCCAGGCTGGTATTAGACTCCTGGGCTCAACCAATCCTCCCACTTTGGCCTCCCAAAGTGCTGAGATTACAGGCAGGAGCCAAGGCACCCAGCCAGTTGTGGGGTTTTTTTTTTTAGATAGTCTTTATCAGGTTGTGGAAATTCCTTCTGCATTAGTCCTCTCAGGCTACCATAAGAAAATACCACAAATTAGGTGGCCTAAACAACAGACATTTATTTCTCATAGTTCTGGAGACTAAAATCCAAAGATCAAGGTGCCAGCAGGATTGGGTTCTGTTGAGGCCTCTTCCTGGCGTATAGATGGCTGCATTCTCACTGTGTCCTCGCATGGCCTTTTCTCTGCGTTTGTGTTGGTGAAGTGGGGGAGATCTGATGTCTCTTCCTTTTCTTATAATGAGAGTAGTCCCCTCAGATTAGGGCCCCACCCATATGAACTCATTTAACCTTTCTTTTCTTTTCTTTTTTTGAGACAGTGTCTCGCTCTGTCACCCAAGCTGGAGTACAGTGGCGCGATCTCGGCTCACTGCAACCTCCACCTCCTGGGTTGAAGCGATTATCCTGCCTCAGCCTCGTGAGTAGCTGGGATTACAGGCATGCGCCACTATGCCCGGATAATTTTTGTTTTTTTTTTGTTTGTTTGTTTGTTTTTTGAGACGGAGTCTCGCTCTGTCGCCCAGGCTGGAGTGCAGTGGTGCGATCTCTGCTCACCGCAAGCTCCGCCTCCCAGGTTCACGCCATTCTCCTGCCTCAGCCTCCTGAATAGCTGGGACTACAGGCGCCTGCCACCGCGCCCAGCTAATTTTTTGTATTTTTAGTAGAGACAGATTTAACCGTGTTAGCAAGGATGGTCTCGATCTCCTGGCCTCGTGATCCGCCCGCCTCGGCCTCCCAAAGTGCTGAGATTACAGGCTTGAGCCACTGCGCCCGGCCTAATTTTTGTATTTTTAGTAGAGACGAAGCTTCACCATGTTGGCCAGGCTGGTCTCAAACTCCTGACGTCAAGTGATCTGCCCGCCTCAGCCTCTCAAACTGCTGAAATTACAGGCGTGAGCCACTGCGCCCGGCCTCATTTAATCTTCATTACCTCCATAAAGACCCTGTCTCCAAATACAAAGACATTGGAGGTTAGGGTTCCAACATATGAATTTGAAGGGGGAACGCAGTTTACTTGATAACACCTTCTATTTCTAGTTTGTTGTGTGTATTTGTTTTTATCATGGAAGGGTATTATATTTTGTCAAGTGCTTTTTCTGTATCTGTTAAAGGTTAGCATGTGGTTTTCTTTATATTAATACGTGTGGTATATTGATTTTCAGATGTTAAACAAACTTTGCATTCCTGGGATAAATCCCTTCTGTTCATCGTGTATAATCCTTTTTATATATTGCTGGATTCAGTTTCCTAACTTTTAGGGTTTTTTGCTTTTGTTCTTCACTCTGTCACCCAGGCTGGAGTGCAGTGGGCGATTTTGACTCACTGCAACCTCCACCTCCCGGGTTCAAGCAATTCTCGTGTCTCAGCCTCCTGAGTAGCTGGGATTACAGGCATGCGCCAACGTGCCCGGCTAATTTTTGTATATTTAGTAGAGACGGGGGTGTCATCATGTTGGCCAGGCTGGTCTCGAACTGCTGACCTCAAGCAATCCACCCGCCTCAGCCTCCCAAAGTGCTAGGATTATAGGTATAAGCCACCATGCCCACGCTTGGGGTTTGTTTTAAGAATTTTTGTGTACGTATTCATAAGAAATATTGGTCTGTAGTTTTCTTTTCTTGTTATGTCTATGTCATTCTTTAATATCAGAGTAATACTAGCCTCATAGAATGAATTGCAAAGAGTTCTCGCTTGTTTTTTGGAAGGATTTGTGAAGAATTGGTGTTAATTCTTCTTTAAACGTGGTAAAATTCACCTTGGAAGCATCTAGTCCTGGACTTTGCTTCATGGAAAGTTTTTCTTTTTAAATTATTAATTCAATCTCGTTACCTGTTATATATCCATTCAGATTTTCTTTTTGTTTTAGTTTTTATTTTACTTTATTTTTTTGAGACAGGGTCTTGCTCTATCACCCAAACTGGAGTTCTTTAGATTTTCTATGTCTTCTTGAGTTAATTTGAATAGTTTTTGCTTTCTAGGAATTTACTCATTTCATTTGGGTTATCTAATTTGTTGCTATACAGTTGTTCATTGTACTTTCTTGTATTCCTTTTTATTTCTGTAAGGTCTGTATTGATGTCTCCTCTCTTATTTCTGATTTTAGTTATTTAAGTCTTCTCTCTTTTGTTATTGGCCAATATAACTATTGGTTTGTCAATTTCGTTGATTTTCAAAAACCAATTTTTGGTTTTGTTGATTTCGCTATTGTTTTTATATCCTCTATATCATTAATTTTCACTTTAATCCTATTAGTTCATTTCTCCCCCTGGCTTTGAGTTTGATTTGTTCTTCTTTTCCTAGTTTCCTAAAGTGGAAAATTAGTTATTGATTTCACATCTTACTTTTTATTTTATTTTGTTATTATTATTATTATTTTTTGAGACAGGGTCTCACTCTGTTGCCCAGGCTGGAGTGCAGTGGTGCCATCTCGGCTCACTGCAACCTCTGCTTCCCAGGGTAAAGTGGTCCTCCCACCTCAGCCTCCTGAATAGCTGGGACTATAGGCACGGGCAGGCCACCAAGGCCCTGCTAATTATTGGTATTTTTTGTAGAGACCAGATTTTGCCATGTCGCCTAGGTTGGTCTCAAACTCCTGGCCTCAAGAGATCTACCCGCCTTGGCCTCCCAAAGTGCCGGGATTACAGGTGTGAGCCACCATGCCCAGTCCCAATATTTTATTTAAAAAGCAAGATGTCTGGCCGGGTACAGTGGTTCACACCTGTAATCCCAGCACTTTGGGAGGCCGAGGTGGATTGCTTGAGGCCAGGAGTTTGAGACCAGCCTGGGCAACATGGCAAAACCCAGTCTCTACAAAAAATACCAAAAACAAGCTCACATAGTGTCGTGGTGGAACATACCTGTAATCTCAGCTACTTGGGAAGCTGAGGCAGAAGAATCGCTTGAACCTGGGAGGCGAAGGTTGCAGTGAGCCAAGATTGTGCCACTGCACTCCAGCCTGGGCAACAAAGCAAGACTCTGTTTCAAATAAATAAATTAATTAATTTAATTAAATATAGGCACTTACACCTATAAATTTTCCTCCACGAACTAACTTAGCTGGATCCCATAGTTTCATATGCTGTTTTAGTTTTTATCCATCTCAAATTACTTCTCCATTTCCCCTGTATTTTTTCTTTGACTTATTGACTATTTTGGAGTTTGTTGTTTAATTTCCACATACTTGTGAATTTCTCAAATTTCCTTTTGTTAAGTCCTTATTTGATTTCATTGTGGTCACAGAAAATACTCTGTATGACTTCAATCTTTCTAAATTTATTCAGGCTTTTTTAAAAAATAATGTGTCATACAGCTTATGCTGGAGAATATTCCATGTCAATTTGAAAAGAATATGTGTTCTGCTATTGTTGGGAGAAGTGTTTTATAGATGTCTATTAGGTCTGGTTGTTTTATAGTGTTGTTTGAGTCTTCTGTTTCCTTGTTGATTTTCTGCTTGGTTGTTCTATCCATTATTCAAAATGAAGTTTCATTGTTTACAACTGTTGTTCTTGAATTCTGTCAATTTCACTTAATGTGTTTTCCTTAAATGCTTTGAAGCAATAAGACTACAAGCCTTTGCCGCGGGGCTCTCTGAGTGTATTGGGGAATGACTCTGATGCTCCAGCAGGCTGGTAACAATTCTGAGTTAACTTTCTCTTCCTGCTTGTGTAGACCCTCAAGGTCAAGCAGCAGTGAGAGATTAGCCCTTTCTCAGCTGTTTCCTGGGCATGCGCACAGGTCTGCCTGTAAGTATGGCCTTCTAGAGTCTCAAGAATGTGTTGGAGATTTTTAAAGCCCTCAATGGAAAATTTATACCCCAGTTTTTATTTCTTTGTTTTATTTGTCAGTCTCTAATTAGCCCTAACTCATATTGCCACCTCAGATGGGTGTGATGTTAAACAATTGCCATCGAATGTTTTTGAGACTCAATCTAGGCCTATGGCTTTTTGCATTGAGTGAGCTCTGAGGTGAGATAAGGACAAATTTGAGTATAGAGCTTGTTTCAGTGAATTATTAGGTAGGTCAAATAGTTGCAGTTCTATAGGAATTGGTTTTTGTGGGGTGCTCTAAATCTGTTGTGTCCTAGTGGTTCCTAAGCATCTGGTTTTTGTATTCACTGTACTTGCAGAGATGTTGGTTTCAAGGCTACCATGGAGCTGGAGAGAGGAGGATGAGAATACACAAAGCTCCCTATTCTTACTGAAATAAAACCCCCATTTTTTTAGGGCGGGGGGTGCGGATAGTCTCATTCTGTGGTCCTGGCAGGCTGCAGTGCAGTGGCATGATCATTGCTCATTGCAGCCTCTAACTTCTGGTCTTAAGCGATCCTGCCTCAGCCTCTTGAGTAGCTGGTACTACGGGCACGTGCCACCATGTCCAGCTAATTTTCTTTTTTTAGACGGAGACTCGCTCTGTCACCCAGGCTGGAGTGCAGTGTCGCAATCTCGGCTCACTGCAACCCCTGCCTCCCAGGTTCAAGCGATTCTCCTGCCTCATCCTCCCGAGTAGCTGGGACTACAGGCGCGTGCCACCACGCCCAGCTAATTTTTTGTATTTTTAGTAGAGACGGGGTTTCACCGTGTTAGCCAGGATGGTCTGGATCTCCTTACCTCGTGTTCCTCCCACCTCAGCCTCCCAAAGTGCTGGGATTACAGGCGTGAGCTACCGTGCCAGGCCAATTTTCTTTTTTTTAATTTGTTGTGGAGACAGGATCTCTCTATGTTGCCCAGGATACTCTTTAATCTCTGGCTTCAAGCGATCCTCCTGCCTCAGCCTCCCAAAATGCTGAGATTGTAGGCATGAGCTACCACACCTGGCCTTGAAATAAAGCCTTTGAAAAAAAGTACTTCTTGGATTGTTGCAAGACTATTATCCAGAGTTCTGAAAATGTTGATTTTGACCATTTTTGCCACTTCTCCTCATTGCTTTTGAGAGGTGAAGCCAGCTGGGCTTCTGGGTCCAGTGGGGACTTGGAGAACTTTTCTGTCTAGCTAAAGGATTGTAAACACACAAATCAGCTCTCTGTGTCTAGCTAAAGGTTTGTAAGCGCACCAATCAGCACTCTGTAAAAACTGATCAATCAGCACTCTGTAAAATGGACCAATCAGCACTCTGTAAAATGGACCAATCAGCAGGACATGGGCAGGGCCAAATAAGGGAATAAAAGCTGGCCACCCAGCTAGCAGGGGCAACCCGCTGGGGTCCCCTTCCATGCTGTGGATGCTTAGTTCCTTCGCGCTTCACAATAAATCTTGCGGCTGCTCACTCTTTGTAACACTGACTGCGAAGGTCTGCAGCTGCATTCCTGAAGTCAGTGAGACCATGAACCCATGGGGAGGAACAAACAACTCTGGATGCCCGTCGCCTTTAAGAGCTGTAACACTCGCTGTGAAGGTCTGTGGCTTCACTCCTGAAGTCAAGCGAGACCACGAACCCACCAGAAGGAAGAAACTCGACATATCTGAACATCTGAAGGGACACACCATCTTTAAGAAATGTAACACTCACCACGAGGGTCTGTGGCTTCATTCTTGAAGTCGGCGAGACCAAGAACCCACTGGAAGGAACCAATTCTGGACACACTTTGACAGAGCAGATTTTTGGATGTCCTTACTCTGCTATTGTGGAAGTGCTTCTTATTAATACGTTTGTTAAATATCCATTCTTATTTCCCATGGGTTTTTTGTTTGTCTTTGTTTTAGCTAAGAGTGATTTTAATAATGACTATTTTGATATCTCAGACTTTGCAGGGGGGTTGGAAAGCCACACTTGGAAACGCTCATGCAGGAAATATTTCCAAAATCACACAAGAACTGGATTCATAAAGACACCTGTTTCTGCTGCTGCTGCTGCTCTTGCTACACACAGATGCTGCTCCTTTCACCATTATCAGTGCTAGATACTGGATGTTGTTGCTAGAACCACTGCTCCTTCTGAAAAGTCATTGCCACCATGGCTACCCCCTGTCCCAGCATTGATTCCACAAAATTCCTACTTCTTTTGATTCACCCTTCAGGCTCAAAATCCAATGCAAGAGAATTCTGATCGATAGAGCTGAGTTAACATGTCTATGCTCTGGGTATAAGGGAGCCTGGGAAAGTGATTTTTAAATTTCTATATTGGGTGGTACTCTTGGTACATCACGACTCATAGGATGGGAATTCTTCAAACATGGGAAATAACTCTCTATATTCCATAAAACCTGTACAATGTCATAATAAAAATGACGTACTTAATTTTTTAAAAGTTTTAATTGACACAATAATTGTACATATTTATTGGATACAATATGATGTATTAATACCTGTATACATTGTGTAGTGATCAAATCAAGGTAATTAACATATCCATCATCTCAAACATTTATCATTTCTTTATGGTGGGAACATAAAAATCCTTTCTTCTAGCTGTTTTGAGATATACCTTATTTTTAACTATAGTCACCCTACTGTAAAATAGGATACCAGCATTTATTCTTCCTAATTGTAACTTTGTACCCGTTGACCATCCTCTTCCCATCCCCTCCTTCTCCCTACCCTCCCCAGTCTCTGGTAACTGCTGTTCCATTAACTACTTCTGTGAAATCAACTTTTTTAGATTCTACATGTAAATGAGAACATATGATATTCATCTTTCTGTGTCTGGTGTATTTCCCTTAACATAATGTCTTCTAGGTTCATCGATGTTGTCACAGATTTTGCTTTTATCTTTTTTTTTTTTTTGAGATTGAGTTTCACTCGTCATCCAGGCTGGAGTGCACTGGCACGATCTTGGCTCACTGCAACCTCCGCCTCCTGGTTTCAAGTGATTCTCCTGCCTCAGCCTCCTGAGTTGCTGAGACTACAGGCGCACACCACCACACCTGGCTATTTTGGGTTTTCGCCATGTTGGCCAGGCTGGTCTCAAACTCCTGACCTCAGGTGATCCACTCCCCTTGGCTTCCCAAGGTGCTGGGATTACAGGTGTGAACCACCTCGCCTAGCCCTACCATATTTTTTTTATCCATTCTTCTGATGATGGACACTTAGGTTGATTCTATATCTTGACTATTGGGAATAATGTTGCAATAAACATGAGAGTGCAGATGTTTGTTCGACATGTTGATTTCATTTCCTTTGGATATATACTCAATAACGGGATTGCTGGATCATATGGTAGCCCTGTTTTTAATTTTTTGAAGAGCCTCTATATTGTTTTCCATAATGGCTGTACTAATTTATATTATCACAAACAGTGTGAAAGGGTTCTCTTTTCTCCACATTCGTTGCCCACACTTATCCTTTTTCTTTTTCTTTTTTTTTCTTTTTTGAGACGAAGTCTGGCTCTATTGCCCAGGCTGGATCCTTTGTCTTTTTGATCATTAATTTGCACTTTATCTTCTTGCTTACTATAATAAATGTTGCTTTCCATAAGTCTCTTTTAATCTTAGATCCACCTACATTTCCCACTTCTTTTCATGTCATTTACTTGTTGAAGAAATGGGATATTCTTATGAATTTTCCACATTTTAGATTTGGATGGTTGCATCTTCATGGTAGTTTAACATGTGCCTTTATTTCTTTTCCTGATTACTGGTAGTTGGTTCTAGATGTGGCTGCTTTTAAGATTTTGTTTGTTGTTGATTTTTTTGGTTTTACCATAGTGCATCTTCATGGAGATTTTTATTTATTTTTCCTAATTGCAATTGCAATTTGCAGGGTATATTAAATTTGTAGATTCATTTGTCACTTCTGGAAAATTTTAAGCCATTACCTCTTGAAATGTTGCCTCTTATTCTCACTTCTAAAACTCTATTTTTTTTTTTTTTTTTTTTTTTTTTGAGACAGAGTCTTGCTGTGTCGCCTAGGGGCTAGAGTGCAGTGGCACGATCTTGGCTCACTGCAACCTCTGCCTCCCAGGTTCATGCGATTCTCCTGCCTCAGCCTCCCGAGTAGCAGGGATTACAGGCATGCACCATCACACCTAATTTTTGTATTTTTAGTAGAGACAGGGTTTCACCATATTGGCCAGGCTAGTCTCGAACTCCTGGCCTCAAATGATCTGCCCGCCTTGGCCTTCCAAAGTGCTGGGATTACAGGTGTGAGCCACCATGCCCAGCCAGCGTTTTTGATATTTTAAAAGCCTGTTAGACATATCATTAAAAAATGTACACAAGTTAACAGAAATATTCTTGATTTGGCTGCCATTAAATTAACTTGGTATGATGCGAATTATCACATTGTAGTTCTGACAGCTATATATCTTTGATTAATAGAAATGTTATTACATAATGAGAGCAATATATTTGACAACTAAAGCCATTCAAAACACATTGTCTATGGAGAGAAGAAATTTAAAGGGCTTCCTGGTGATGAAATATTGAAATTATTCTATAATACCACTTAACCCCCACTGCTCCCACCCTCCTGTCATTCCTCTGCTTGCAGGGTCTATGAAAAACATGTATGCCCCAGATGTTTCATGGTTCAAGGGCAATCTAAATAGTAAGTCAATTTCATAGGCCATGTCTTTCATGGGAAGAGTAGTTGCTCCAGATTATCCAGGCTCAAATTCCATTAGAGGAACAAAAATGGATCAATTGTAATATAATCCTACTTTGCTACAATAGATCTCAACACTCAGAAACCAAGTGTTACTAAAGATTACTGACCAGTCTTAATGCTTAAAGTCAAGTATGCCTGATAGGAGTTTTATAGTTTAATAGACTGCAGAATGTAATCAGCATTGGTGCATTCAATTAGCTGACTTCCTCATTTTAAAATCAGGGGATTAAAGCTAAAGCTGGGCATGGTGACACATGCTGGTAATCCCAGCACTTTGAGAGGCCTAAGCGGTAGGATCACTGGAGCCCAGGAGTTCGAGACCAGCCTGGGCAACATAGTGAGTCCCTGTCTCTAAGATGAAAAAAAAAAAAAAAAAAAAAGGTTTAACTTGGGCAATATGGCAAGACCTCATTTCTACTAAAAATAAAAAAAAAAAAAAAATTAGCTAGGTATGATGGCATGTGCCTGTGGCCCCAGCTACATGGGAGGCTGAGGTGGGAGGATTGGTTGAGCCCAGGAGGTTGAGGCTGTAGTGAGACGTGATGGCATCACTGCACTCCAGCCTGGGCGACAGAGTGAGACCCTGTCATCAATAAAACAATCCCCTATGAGTGTTCACCAGCCAATACAAATATCCAGGTGGAAGGTGGAGAACATATGAAGAAACTCCCTTTGTGGAACCTCATCAATTACAACAAATTCAATCAATTTTAGTCAGTTTGTTACCATAAAAGCCAACAGCTTCAAGAGCATTTTAAAACCGTTTTCTAAGTCTCTAATTTTCCTGAAACTACATTGAAAATATTTATAGACATGCATTTTTTTGGGTTTGAAGAGAATTCACTTTTGGTCAGACTCCCAAAAGGAGATTACCATTGGAAGAGTATGAGAAAAACTTGCCTGCAAGTAAAGTTTCTCACATTTTCTAGCTTGTGCTGGTCTTTAAGAAACCAAAATTAGCCTTTTTGGTTATTTGGATTTTAAGTGACAAGATTATGTTAAATATACTTTCTTTTTTTTTTTTTTTTGAGATGGAGTCTCACTCTGTCGCCCAGGCTGGAGTGCAGTGGCGCTCTCTTGGCTCACCGCAACCTCTGCCTCCTGGGTTCACAACATTCTCCTGCCTCGGCCTCCCAAGTAGCTGGGATTACACTCGCCCACCACCACACCCTGCTTTTTTGTATTTTTGGTAGAGACGGAGTTTCACCATATTGGCCAGGTTGGTCTAAAACTCCTGACCTCGTGATCCGCGCGCCTCAGCCTCCCAAAGTGCTGGGATTACAGGCGTGAGCCAGCCACTGCGTCCGGCTGAATATACTTTTTCAAACTACACTTTAGTCTCACTACTCTCCAAGATTATGATACAGCTCTCCGAATGGGTATATCTCTTTGAGTGGTCTCTTTGAAGTGGTACATGTCTTTAAAGGGTAAAACCAGAGATTAAACTGACACTTAAGAATAGCACAATTCTGGCGGGGCACGGTGGCTCATGCTTGTAATCCCAGGACTTTGGGAGGTCGAGGCGGGTGGATCACCTGAGGTCAGGAGTTCGAGAGCAGCCTGACCGACATGGCGAAGCCCTGTCTCTACTAAAAATACAAAAATTCTAGCCAGGCATGGTGGCAGATGCCTGTAATCCCAGCTACTTGGGAGGCTGAGTCAGGAGAATCGCTTGAACCCGGGAGGAGAAGGTTACGGTGAGCCCAGATCACTCCACTCACTCCAGCCTGCACTCCAGCCTGGGCAACAAGAGTGAAACTCCGACTCAGGGAAGGAAAAAAAAAAAAAAAAAAAAAAAGCACAATTCCAACTTCATTCTTGTTGGGGCGGGGGAAGGGGGAGGGAAGAGCGGCAGAAGTTAAGGCCTTCAGAATGTTCAGCATTACCCTGTAATACCCACAACATCAGTATATCCTTTCCTACCGTTTATAAAAAGTAGTAAAGTCAAAGGTGTATTTTTATTTTTTGCTATTAACTAAATCTTGCTGAAATTCCACATCTAATCTATTTCAAGACAAATGTAAGACCCCAACCAATCCTAAAAGAACAGCCTATATATTTATAAACAATATTTTCTAGTGACTATAAAAAATATATAAATTTAGATTGTTTTTGCTTGAAAGTTGAAACCACAGATTAGATGTCAACTCTATTTGGCTGAAAGTTTAAGGAAAGGGGGTTTTCTATGAATGACCCTTTCTAACTACTCAACACAAGAATCAGTTCAAATGGTATACACACACATCTATAACTAAAAATTATTCATACACTTACATGTTTTTGAATCAACTTTAAAAAAAATTAAGACAGGGTCTCACTCTGTTGCCTAGGCTAGATAGAGTGCAATGGAGCGACCATAGCTCAACTGCAGCCCAACACACCTGGCCTTAGTCAAACTTTTTTTTTTTTTGAGAAGTTCTCACTCTGTTGCCCAGGCTGGAGCACAAATCTCACTACAACCTCTACCTCCTGGACTCCAGCGATCCTCTCACCTAAGCACAGCACCACGCCCAGCTAATTTTTCTATTTTTAGTAGAGCTGGGGTTTTGACATATTGGCCAGGATGGTCTTGAACTCCTGGACTCAAGCCATCCACCTGCCTCGGCCTCCCAAAGTACTAGGATTACAGCGATGAGCCACTGCATGCGGCCAGCTTAGTCAACTTTTTAATTGGTGAAGTTTAGCATCTTGTGATTTTTTGAGACAGGGTCTCACTTTGTCGCCCAGGGTGGAGTGCACTGGCACAAACATGACTCACTGCACACTTCACCTCCCTGGTTCAAGCAATCATCCCGCCTCAGCCTAAGTAGCTGGGACTACAGGTGTGCACCATCACATTGAGCTAATTTTCGTAGTTTTTGTAGAGACGGGGTTTTGCCATGTTGCCCAGGCTGGACTCAAGTAATGTACTTGCCTTGGCCTCCCAAAGTGCTTGGGATTACAGGCATGATCTACAGCACGCAGCCTAGCATCCTGATTGACATTAAATCAAATCTTGGTACTGGAAAGTAGCTTAATTGTTCAGATATGCCCTTGTATTAAGTTTTGTGAAGATTAGTGAGGATCTCTGCCATTATGAAAGTAAAGATCCACTGAAGAGTAATGGAATAAGCTCTGCTTATCCATGCTAGCATCCCAACAGACATCTCAATTTAATAGTCCTCATCTTATAAAAGTGAGATTACAGATTAACATGTTAACCAAAGAAATTACTAAGGTGTTTTGTTAGGATAACATCACACAGAATTTGGTCTAAACAATGCAAAAGGCAAATACGATGTATAAAAACATATACAAACCGAGCATTTGTTATAGGTACTTTAGAATTAATTTCTATCCTCTTCCCGAGGATAATATCACACAGAATTTGGTCTAAACAATGTAAAAGGCAAATACGATGTAAAAAACATACACAGAGTATTTGTTATAGGTACTTTAGAATTCATTTCTACCCCCTCTCCCCAATAAACTTGTCCAATTACTTTGTTCTAAATTAATCCTTGGGAACGAGATCTTGATACTAGCTTCACAGTTCATCCAACCTAGGACACTTAGCCTTAGAGTATCTATCCAAATTTGCATCAGTTGGTGAACTGATAGACCCTGAAATCTGAATTAAATCTAGAGTTCAAAGCCCCTGCAACAAAAACCAATTCTCACTCCCCCTTCAATTCTTTGTAAAACATCTCAATCATGTCTAGATGTAGTGTATTTTTTCTCAGTCATACATATCAAGACTTGATTAAAAGTTTGGATTTTGTTTAAAAAGGCTTTATTCATTTTTTGATCAGGGAAAAGGACAATCTCAATGTCAACTTGTCACCTAAATTTGAACTTACAGGATTCACTACCCTAGACACCGCACCTACTGACAACATAACTTAAAAATGAACTTCCTTCCATGCCCTAAAGTTGCATGTTGAATGAACAGAATCCCTTCTAACAGCCAACACTGGTACTTGGCCTAAGTGTAAGAATAGCAAAACAGCAGCAAAAAAGAGGCCAAGGGCATTATAATGTGATAGCCCAGGAAGTAGAATCATTGTAACAAAGTTGCAGGCACCAAATTAAAAAAAAAAGGGAGGGCTCATGAGCATAAGAAACTTACCAGTTTTGTGAGATCACCCATTGTGTGAGATCAACTACTCTGCCTGTGAACACATATGCCAATCCCAGTAGCTAACAATGAGGCCAAGGTCCCAAAATCCAACTACACTGTATGCAAAATCCAAAGCTTTTATTTATTCCAGGTCCTCTGAAACCTGGATATAAAACGGATTCTTTTCAATGCACCCGGAGGGTCCACTGTAATGACTCAGTCACATTTGTAATGACTTAGTCACATTTGTAATGACTTAGTCATACCCAAGATCTTTTCCACTATTCCTTTCTGAATATGTAAATGTTTAACTACTCAGTTCATGCACTGTGTCAAAAACTAGATTTACTATCAAGACTTTTTCTAAACTCACACAGCATTAACAGCTAACTAATACAACTTCCTCAGAATGCCCAAACAGAAAACATTTTGTTCAATCTTGTGGCGGCTGTGAGAAAACACAACTAAATCTTACTTTGCCACTATTTTAAATTTTAATTTTTCGACCAAACTCATACCTTTCTACCAAAATCCTTGAGTTATAACTACTTCCAATGCTCTTAAACCATAGCTCCTACCAGTTTTACAGTGCTCCTTTTGTATCTGAATTTTTATCAAGAATTAAAGTCATTGTGTTATGATTACAAAGCTTTTTCTAAGTGACCACTGATTAAAGCCAAAGTAATCAGCAATTCAAAAATGGCTTTCCAGAGACAGGAACAAAGTAAAAGGAGCTACTAACAATTTTATTACAATCCAGAAGAAATATGGTCTACTAGAAAGCTTCTACTAATCACAACACTTATGTCTTCCTCTCAGGACAGTCTTCAGATAACCAGAAGGGAAAGAACATTGTTCAAAGGTGTGGTAGAAATCTCAGTTAACAGGGAGAAGATGAAGCCTTAAGAGCATAAAATACACCTACGAATTGGGGAAGAGGGTGACGCTGGCTGGCTATTTATAAAGGACCACAGTTTCTCTGTATGGACCAATACTCTACAAAATCAACTGTGCCTTAATTATTGCTTATTTTAAATTACATTTTTACAGAGCTATGTAGTACCTGACGCAGAAAAGCAATCACATAAGGAAGCATTTATTTGAGGTTTAACATGAAATGATACAAATAAAATGTGTATAAACAAATCCACATTGAGTCATAACACAGATAGCAAAGGACAAAGTAAAAACAAAGAAAACTAATTGGCAGCTATATACAGTTGGACACAATTGTGTCTTGTACACTAGAAAGTCTTTTACAAAATAATCATCTTAGATCAACAGAAGACCAATCTTCAATGTCGTCCTGCAAGATGGGTTACTTTAACATCTCCTCCTAAAAACAAAAACAAAATACCAATTAGATTTGTGCAACTCTGACAAGCTTTTAAAGGTCCACTTTCATGAATTGTTTTAAGTCCTCACTTTATTTTCTTCAATAATTAAAGATCATATGCATATTTATTGGTAAAATACAGTTTGGGTAGTCAATAAACTCACCCTGGAGTTCCCAAATGACATTAAATTCAAATCTATTCAGGAAAGAATCTGGGAATACAACCTTCCCATATTCAGAGGTTCAACTATGCTAGATTAAGGTCTACTAGAAGCATCTCTAGTAACCCAAGTAAAATGCTATCACAAACACCAATTTCTAATAAGTTTATTACAAGAACATAAATTGATCTGTGCATATGATCTTTAATTTATATCCCAGATTTAAAAGTTCTTGTTTTGGTTTGTAGATTTCACTATTAGCTATAAAAAGAAAAAGCAAGCATTAAATCTTAAAAGAATGAACACTTAAAATGAGGCTCCACAATTGAAATACAACACTAAACAGAAGACCAAAATGATTAAGCTGTAAAAAGGCATTTATGTACTTTAACTCCTGTAAAAAACCATTTAAGTTAAGTTTAGACACTTAATCTCCAAAAAGATTAAAAAAGAAGCCAAAGTCTGAAGTTTTCCACTTTAATCTTTACGCTGGTACATGAAGTTGGAAGAGACCATACCACAGGACAGCGTTTTCTGGTGTATGCCTTGCGCTCTGCCCGCAACGTGCGACCCCCAGAGATAGACGTGGTCAGGGTGACACACGGCCTGCAATGAAGTTCCCGCTGGCGGGTACAAACAAGGTATAATGTCAGAGTTAGAAGACAACATTCTTGTTTTCCTTAAGTTGTACCCATTTCAGTACTTTACCTGTTAATAGTTCTAAAATGTTTAATTATTCCTCTAGACCACCTGGTACACAAAAGCAAACAGAAAAACTCTTAAGTTTTTCTGCAATACTAAAGAAAGTGAGATAAGACTTTAAAGTTAAAGATCTATAGACACTTTAGGCAAAACAGGCTCATAAAGCAATTAAAAAAATCAACAATTTAGTAAAAACAGGCTACATAGTATTTTGTTTTTACGTTTCATTTGTCTATTGATCTTTAAATTAAATTAGACATTTCTACTGTTTTCCTGTACTCTTATACACACCTGTTTTCTCCAATGTTCTCCTTTAGTATGGCTGGTAATTGTTTTGGTGATTGCCACCCCCTCGAGATGCCTTGCCGTAAGTGCTCTGTTGGCCTATTTTGAAAACACAGAAATCTCATTAAGATAGTTTTCTACAAAACTTTTTCTTTACAAACACAAACTATTAAATCTACAAATCTTTGCATGCTAAATAAAAAGTATTAAGATATTTTAGCACCCATTACATGCTACTCATAAATCATACATCCTAGTTCATTTATAACCACCAGTCTATGTTAGTATAATCATCCTATGATTGTAACATGCCTCAAACACTTAACTCCGAACACTTTAATGGAAAGCCCATACACACAATTTCAGAACAGGATTGTATGTTAACAATGAATTTTAATACCACTGCTTTATAAAATTAAGTTAAATATTCTTACCACTGTAGTCTGCATATCCCTGTCCATATCCATAGTTCCCATAGTTATACCCAGTATAATCATATCCGCCATAGCCACTATAGTTTTGATCACCACCATAGGCACTATTGTAATTTCCATATCCTTGATCATAATAGTTATTAAATCCTTGGTTCCAGTTTTGGCCCTGACCTGAAACAATGCACAATGATTGTTAGGAAACAACTTCTGACCCCCAATTCTAACATAAAATGATGCGTTCACTCTGCAAATCTTAAAGGGCAGAATGGACATATATATTGCTATCTGCTTGAAAAACTATTTTTCCAGCTGTTATAAAAAAGGAGGCAGAAAGTCCAATTGTGCCAGTATCAAACTTCCTAAACTTAATGGAAAATCATTCAATTTTCCATTAAAGCCGAAGACAGGTACACCGTTCTGTTTAAAACAAGGACTCCTGCCCAAGAACACGCCACGGTGTATCATGTAATGGTACACTTTTCCTATCAGTGATGACACTAATTGTCAAAGTGGCCATACTTTTAACAGTTTTTTGAAACCAGTGAGCTCACAACAAAAAACCACCACACACAACCCCCACTAAGCTGAACATTCCCCGCCCCCACTGGAATGGTTTTAAGTTTAAAGTTTTGCTTTGGTACAGGACTACTCATATTCAGCAGTATACAGCTTAAATAAACCACGGAGTCATATTCCAAGAATTAAGTCTCACCTCGGCCACGACCCCTCGTACCACCTCGTCCACCAGCTGCAGCACCTCTTCCACCTTTTTGTTGTTGCTGTTGCTGCCTATATACCTCTTTGGGTTGTGCAACTTTGATTTCACACTATAAACAAATTAAAAAACATGAAAATATAATTTTTACCGAAGTTCTAAAATTAAATCATTTTATTTTTCTCCACATCAATAAATTATTTCAATTATTTAAATTTTCATTTAAAGTACTTAAATGGCTTTACCTTCCCAGAACCAATTTGATGGTATCTGCTTTCTAACAATTTTTTTACTGGCTCTTCATCGGTATATGTGATAAAACAAAATCCTCTTCTTTCATTTGTTTTTGTATCCATGGGAAGTTCAATATTTTCAATCTGAAATCGAGATGCACACTCAACGTCATCCCATAATTGTAAAATGTTACAGTGTCAGAATGCCAAAGGCCTTTTCAGGCTTCAACTTAAACATGTTATTCTTATCGGGTGACTTCTATACAGACATCACTGCTTTATGATCAACATCAGCCTACAGTGATTTGTTGTATATTTGAAGCATTGAGAGAAATTAATATTATTTTGTACCCAAAGATGCCACTAGTTAACAAGTCCAAACACTGACCACATTTAAGTGCCCATGTTTTAGCTAAATTAGACAGTTGGGATTCCATCAGAGCAGCAATCAAATCAAGGTACAGTCACTGGAAGCGACTTGAGCAGTCATTTAATTCTACTCTTACAGGAAACATGAATCTGCCCTGCATAAATCGGACAAGGATTGAACATTTTATAAACACATCAAGCTTAACGTGTGTAAACATAATCACACACCTCTCCAAAGGCTCCAAAATATTCTTTAATTTGTTCTTCAGAAGTATCCGGGCTCAATCCACCCACAAAAACCTTTTTGGGAGGTTCTTTCCCTTTTAAAGCTTTGGCCCTTTTGGGATCTATCAATTTGCCATCCAGTTTGTGTTCTTTCAGTTCCAAAACCTACAAGACAGATTTATTTAATCTGACAGCACCATATAACCCCCAGAAAAATTTGCAAACCACCACAAAAGCAGGCCAATGCAAAACATAGTTCCTACCTTATCAACACTAGCAGCATCTTTGAAAAGCACAAATCCAAATCCTCTTGATCTCCCAGTGACTGGATCTGTTTTAATTGTGCAGTCTACAACTTCCCCAAATCGAGACAAGTACTCTGTCAGATCTTTTTTGCTTGTATCCCAGCTCAAGCCTCCAATAAACATTTTACTAGAAATAAAAGTGTTTTTTAAAAAAATTAGCAATAACTCAAATGACACTTCAGTTCTGGAATTAAATCGTGAAATAAAAACAGGGACATTTACCCCCTAAGTGTAGGCAATTTAATCCATGTTTACATTTAATCTATGTCACACAAAAATCCCAATATCCCAACGAAGTTACTCAAACCAGCGGACAGCTCACTGTCCGCACTACATAAAGCAAAGCTCAAAAGAGACCAATAAAATATAGTAAAGGTTCTGCCCAGATTCCTTTAGGTAGAAGGCACAACTTCCTAGATGAATCCCTCACATCTTATCTTACTTAGGTCCATCTTCGTTCTCAGCTGTCAAGCCAACGTTCCACCCAGACAACTCATCAATCATAACACGTTTTGTGAATCTGGGTACCAGTCGCCTGCTTGTGCCCCAACTCAGAGTCCTCTAAAACTCTTCCCAGGAAAACCGCGCCGAGTGGTAACAGAGACACAATGAAGAGGCGGCGGCAGCTGCAGCGTGCAGCGCTGGGAGGCCGGCCCCTCCCCCCCGGGTCCCACGCGGCGCCTGCGCGCTCGGGACACAGACGCCGCCGCCCTCCTCCTCCAACCCCTCCGCCCTTCCCCCACTCTTCCCGGGTCTCTCCAGTCACCCCCTCGATCTCTTACTTTCCTCTTTCCTCCAAGCTAGTGGGGCCCAGAAGGCACGCGGGGAATCGACTCGGAGAAAGAATGGGGGCAGCGCGCGGCTCACGAGGGACGAAGGGCGCGTGCGGCGCGCTGGGGGAGGGGGAGCGGGGGAAGAAGCGTGCGGTACCCGTCATCCTGCTGATTCTTGCTCGCGTTGATCTTCGATCCCTCTGCGAATTCCTCTATATTGCTGTACTCGTTCATATCCTCCATAGTGGCGGAGCTGTCGGCAGGGGGGTGCTGGCGCGCAGTCCGGGTCGCGGCAGCAGCGGCGGCGGAGCGTTGTATGGAGCTGGATTTAAAATGGCGGCGGAAGAGATCCGGGCGCCGCCTGCGCCCTCCCTTTATAGCCGCCCCGCCCGCCAATCGGGAGGGCTGCTGGGCGGTGACGTGGCGCTGGGCCCGGCGCGCCCCCTGCCGGGCGGAGCTGGGAGCGAGCGAAGGGAGGAGCGGGGCTAGCTGCCGCGGCGGCCGCGGCCGCCAATGGGAGAGGCTGCGGGAGGCTAAAGTAGCGGGAGCGGAGGGGAACAATGGCGGCGGCACATGGGAAAGCCTGGGCGGGACCTCCATCGCGGCCCTCCCGGCAAGGAGAGAGGCCGCGCGTGAGGGGACGCGGGCTTGGGAGAAGAGAAGAATCAGAAGAGAAAAACGAAGGGGCGTAAATTCCTGGGGTCAGCAGTCCCGAGCAGAGCCGACGCAGGGCCACAGTCCCTCTTGCCTTGGGAGCCTTTGTCTCTGGCGTCCGGTCCAGCCCACTCCTACCAAAAAGCCGTCAACCCCGCCTTTTTCTGCCCTCGGTTCGCCAGTGCGGAGCCGCTGCGGCGGCCGCTGCTACCGACTAGCACCGCGGCCAGGCTGCTCCGGAAAAAGGCGGACTGCGCCCGGCGCTGGCGACTGAGGCGGCGAGCGCGCTCGCCCGCCGCGCGCACGCGTGTTTTGTCCTCGAGCTGGCAGGAACCAGCCGAACAGGAAGCGGGCGCGCGACGGCCCCTCCGGGCAGCGCGGCGGGAGCGCCTCTTCCACTGTGACCACGGGCGCGCGGGCCAAGGGGGCGCGGCGGGGCCTCCTGGGCTGATCGGCCGAAGCCCGGGCCCCGCGCGGCCTCTGGCGGGCTGAGGCCGGGAGGAGGGGCGGGGGCTGGCCAGATGAGTGTATCTATGCAAAGGCGGAGGCGGTGGGCGGGGAGGGGGCTGGATTCAGTAGAGGGCAAGGGGCACTCACATCCCCGGCGCGCCACTCGCGGGGCTCCTTTCTGCACGTGCCCCGGGCCTCTCCCGCTCGCTCAACCTGTCTGCGGAGGGCGCGCTCTGGCGCACCCTGCTCCCGCGTTCGCTTCTTTGTTCCCGCCCACGCGAGGCCCATTTTGACGGATCCAGTTAGAGGCCTGACGGCGGCCAATCGGCGCTGGCGCCTTCACCCTCCCCGCCCCGCCGAACCCGGCAAGAGCCGCCCCTTTTCCTGCCCACGTGGTCTCGGGCTCCTGCCCCGTCCTGCTCACGAGTTCAGGGCTCCTGGGCGGCCGCCTTTTCCAGTTCCAGGTGTGCAGAGGTGTCCTCTCCCCACGCGCGGCGGGCTGCACTTGGTCGCTGGCTCTGAGATCGCACGGGGCCGCCGGAAGCCCAAGACGGTACTGGGGGCCGCAGCCGCAGCCGGCGCCGCCCTCCGCCCTCCCCAACAGCAGGCCGAGTCCCGTAGCATCCGGTAGGGAAATGGTCGTGCTTTCGGTCCCCGCCGAAGTCACCGTGATCCTGTTAGATATCGAAGGTACCACAACCCCGATTGCTTTCGTGAAGGTGAGGGGCGGAAGGGAGCGGGGATGTTACTTTTCCTTAAAAACAGTTATTATTTTTTCTAAGTATTTCAGGCCTTGTATTGGAGACGAGGGTTAGGAGAGGCGGTGTGGCTTTGCCTCTTCTGTGGAATGGGGAGGAAGGAGAGAAAGCCTGCGGTGGGTTGCGGGGATGCTTTTCCTCGCGGCACTAGCTTCTCCCTCCCCCGCCCTTGCGCTTGGTTGGATCCAGATGGGTGGGAAGGGATGGAAGTTGACGCTAAAAATCACCGAAGGGCAGGTAAGCCGGGGCGGGGTGTGACGGTGCGGGCCTCGCCACCCGGCAGGTGTGCACCCGGTCGCTTCCGCAGGTGAGCGCAGCCTTTCTGCTCCGTCGGGCCTGGTGTGGCAGCGGCAGCGATTTAATGGTCCTTAAAGCTTCCGATCTCAAAATGGAAAGACTGAAGTGTCAAGATGACTTTTCAGGTGCCCCTGGTGTCGGGCAATCAAGGTTCCTCTTCGCCCCTTCCCACTCTTGCTGTTAGTGGCCAAACTGCACACTGTATTATTTTACCCTGTTAGGCTCTGTGGTCCATAGCGCTGATTTTTTGAGCTATAGGACACGTCTAGATTCCGTTCACTTTCCTCAGAAAACCACAGAAGCTTGAAGCTCTTACCCAGAGCATTCCTTCTAGGATGTCACTGTGAACCAGCACTTGTCTGCACCTCAGCTTGCAACTTAGCGGATTCCTTCTTTATTCTTTGTCTGTTAGAATAAGCAAATATGAAATGTTACTTTAATTTTTGAAAGAATTCCTCGGGCCTTGTCTTTTTATTTGGCTCCCTGAGGTTTAAGAATTCATTGCAGATACAAGTACTTTTTAGAGGTGCTTGCATGCACAATAATAGTCGAGATATACAAAGTATATTACCAAGTAGGAAAAATCCATCTTCCAAGAAACTGAGCAGCTTGGGTTTTAAATTCTATTTTAGTTTCCATTTTTTAAAAAAATTATCTGTGAATAAGGCTTTTTTTTTTTTTTCTTTGAGAGTCTCACTCTGTTGCCCAGGCTGGAGTGGAGTGGAGTGGTGCAATCACAGCTCACTGCAGCCTCGACCTCCTTGGGCTTAGGGCATCCTCCTGCCCCAGCCTCTCGAGTAGTTGGGACTGAAGGGAGAGCCACCATGCCTGGCTAATTTTTGTATTTTTTGTAGAGACCGGGTTTCGCCATGTTGCCCAGGCTAGTCTGGAATTCTTGGCCTCCCAAAGTGCTGAGATTACAGGCATGAGCCAAGGCGCCTGGCCTGAATGAGTTTCTTGATGTAGGTTATAATATAAAATCCATGTACACTTTTAGGACACCAAACATAACAACCTTTAAAATTCTTTTAGAAGAATCACAGTACCTTGACATCTTAGCATAGGTTCAGAAGAAATCGAGTTTAGCATTTTCTCCACGGTTTTTGTTTTTGTTTTGAGGTGGAGTCTCGCTCCGTTGCCCAGGCTGGAGTGCAGTGGTGTGAGCTCAGCTCACTGCAACCTCTGCCTCCCAGCTTCAAGCGATTCTTCTGTCTCAGCCTCTCCGGTAGCTGGGATTACAGACATGTGCCACCACACCCAGCTAATTTTTGTATTTTTAGTAGAAGAGGGTTTCACCAGGCTGGTCTCAAACTCCTGACCTCAAGTGATCCACCCACCTCAGCCTCCCAAAGTGCTGGAATTACAGGCGTGAACCGTGGCGCCCGGCCTCTTCCCCACGTTTTGTTTTGTTTTGTTTTGTTTGAGACAGAGTCTTGTTCTGTCTCCCAGGCTGGAATACAGTGGTGCAACCTCCGCTTCCGGGGTTCAAGCGATTCTGGTGCCTCAGCCTTCCGAGTAGCTGAGATTACAGACGCGCACCACCACGCCCGGCTAATTTTTGTATTTTTAGTTGACCAGGCTGGTCTGACCTCAGGTAATCCTCCCGTGTCGGCCTCCCAAAGTGCTGAGATTACAGGCGCGAGCCACCGCGCCTGACCTTCCCCCACGTTTTTAATCACACCAGAGACCTCTGCGGAAAATTTCAGGACAAATACTGATGATTGATTAATTTCCTTTTTTTTAGATTGTGACAGAGTAACCGCTTTCTTGGTTTTCAGAGAAAAAAGGAGTCCTCATTTTTGTAATTTATAGTTAACAGCTCACTCGTTCCACTCTGGCTCTCTCTTGCTTTCTGCGGTCATCAGGAGACCAAGGATAAGGACAGGAGAGGTAGTGATGTGGCATTAGATCATTAGATACTACCGTTTTCTGAAGGTAGATTTAGGGAGTAAGAAACCTCATACAAAATCAATTTTGCAACAAAACATAATACCCCTCCCCCACCTTTTTCCCCAAGTGTGTCTTCTGCTAGATGACATTATGAGCCACTTCTTGGAATCTTTGTGTCTGTGGCAGACTTATTCTGAAATCCGAAAATAAAAATGTCTTAGTTGCCTAAATAAATTTTTCTGAGTTTGACGCTAGGCAATGTGCAATTTCAATGCAGGCTGCAAAAGAATGATTTAGGGATCTTGTTTAAAGGATAATTTCTTGTGCCCTGTCCTATAATAATATCTATTGTTATTAATATTGTTAATCTATTATACTCTAATCTATTATTATAATTTGTTAGACATGAATTTATCAAAACCATTGTTCCTAAAAGTATGTTTAAAAGAAAGTTAGGTCTGTGTGGATGTTTATGGTAATTATGTAAAAAAGGATTCCATTAAATGCACTTTTGGGAAATGCTAGTTAGAATGAGTTCAAATAGATTTCTTTATTGCATGACTTCTCAGAACCTTCGGTATCATACATATATACACACATAGACACTTTGTGAGATTTCAAGAGAGTGACATTTCACAAATCTACTTGAACAAAAAACTTTTAGTAGAGTATCTCAGTGACTAATCTTTTAAACACCTTTTAAAGAGATGCTGAGTTACATTCTTGAATCTGAGCACGGAGAGGTTGAGCATGGGAGTTGAAAGATAATCTGCTTGGAGCTTTAAAGTCAGAGTAGGTGTGTGAACTTGTAGCCCTTCCTCCTGTGGAATGATGGAAGGAAACATTGAGTACTGTATACGTGCAGTACTCAATCCTCGACTCATTCTAAAAGACCATGAGGTGTATGTACTGTCTACACTTTACTTAGGATGAAACAAAGCCTCTGAAAAGTTGAACAAGATGCCTGGGATTTGAACTCAGATTGTCTTATTCATAAAAACTCTTATTTTTTCCATTACTGCACTCAGCCTTGGAAATGGGACGCTACTGTTTGTCCTGTCTCCTTTGCTTGGTGGTTGTGTATGTTAAATGACACAGTTAGTATGAGAGTTCTTTAATCAATGTGAAGTACTGTGCTATAAAAGTATATGGTAACAGGCCAGGTACGGTGGCTCAGGCATGTAATCCCAGCACTTTGGGACGCTGAAGCAGGTGGATCTCTTGAGGTCAGGAGTTCGAGGCCAGCCTGGCCAACATGGTGAAAGCCAGTCTCTACTAAAACTACAAAAAGTAGGCCAGGCATGGTGGCTCATAATCCCAGCACTTTGGGAGGCCGAGACAGGTGGATCACCTGAGGTCAGGAGTTTGAGACCAGCCTGGTCAACATGGTGAAACCCCGTCTCTACTAAAAATACAAAAATTAGCCGGGCATGGTGGTGGGCACCTGTAATCCCAGCTACTCAGGAAGCTGAGGCAGGAGAATCACTTGAACCCGGGAGTTGGAGGTGCAGTGAGCTGAGATTGTACCACTGCCTTCCAGCCTGGGCAACAGAGGAAGACTCTGTCTCAAAAAAAAAAAAAAAAAGAAAAAAAAAAGAAATAAATAATTCAAAAATTAGCTGGGCATGGTGGCGCACACCTGTAATCCCAGCTACTGGGGAGGCTGAGGTGGGAGAATCGCTTGAACCTGGGAGGCGGAGGTTGCAGTGAGCCGAGATCGTGCCAGTGCACTCCAACCTGGGTGACAGAGCGAGACTCTGTCTTAAAAAAAAAAAAAAAAAGTATATGGTAACAAATTTCAGTTTATAGCATGTCTTTGTGTCTTGCCTGAGGATCATCAAAATTTGTTGGGAGTAGAGCTGCAGCAGAGCCCAGTTTTCCTTAGATGTTCCCACCGCATCTAAATCCACCGCCACCATCCCTGCACTTTACCACAGGACACATATCTCTGGTGTTTGTTCTTTTTTGTTTTTGTTTTTCTGAAGCAGGGTCAGGCTGTGTCACCCAGGCTGGAGTACAGTGGCACGATCACAGCTCACCGCAAGCTCGACCTCCCAGGCTTAAGCAATCCTCCTACCTCAGTCTCCTGAGTAGCTGGGACCACGAGTGTGCGCCACCATGCCTAGCTAGCTTATTTTTATTTTTTATAGAGACGGGGTTTCACAGTGTTGCCCAGGCTGTTCTCAAACTCCTGGACTCAAACAGTCCTCCCATCATGGCTTCCCAGAGTGCTGGGATTATAGGCATGTGCCACCATGTCCAGCTAATTTTTAAAATTTTTTGCAGAGATGGGGTCTCACTGGGTTGTCCAGGCTGGTAAAGCATTTTTAGAAATAGTGAATTCATTCTTGATTATTTAACAGTCCTCTTTATGTCCTCTTATAATGTATTTTAGAAGATAATAATTGGGGAGTGTTGCAGTTAACATCTTTCTTATGAAAACTGTTATATTAAATTATGGTCTTTCTAGGAATAGAGCTTTAAAGTCTGATAGTTATCTCCCAACTTTGGTTAAACATACATTTGATAAGTAGTATTACTTCTATTATTGCCAGCATTGAGAAGTGTAGGATGCGCACTCTGCCTGCACAATGAAACAGCTAGAAGACAGCCTACAAGGGATGGCACACTGGAAGCATTCTTCTACCTGTGCTATTTATTATTGACACCAGTAACTGTAATAGGGTCTCTTTCCCTATCTTCACTCAGTCTATGGATTTAGGCTTTTTCATCCGCAAGGATGGGCTACTAGGATATGCTTTGTTTATAAAGGTGGTGATGAAGGTTAAATAAGATGGAATGCAAAAGCCTTTGAAAATTACGAAGTCCTATAGAAACACTGATTATAATGCAGGAAGTGTCAGACTGGAGGAAATAGAAAGTGCTTATGAAGGAAGGATTGATAAGGAAAAGAGGGAGCTTACATTTCCTGAAACCCACCATGCTCCCAGTTACGCCTACCATGGTTACTCCCAGTGACTTCTGCTCCTTATTGCCCTACCCAGAAATATGTTAAAAATAAGACGCAGGATATTGTTGATCTCTAAGAATTTGCGGAAACACTGGAATGGCAGATAAGTAGTTGTTGATGGGTTGGTAAACAACTGCCCCCCATTCCCCAAACTTTTCTACTGCTTAGGGCAGTGTTTCCCAGCTACATTCATGGTAGTACGTGAGAGGATTTTTGTTGACTCAGCTTGAAACAAGGTGAGGAGTCTTTGGAGAATCACTGTCTTGCGTATATCAAGAGGTGGATGGAGGCTAGCCTTAGCCTTGGTGGCTCACACCTGTAATCCTAGCACTTTGGAAGGCCAAGGTGAGAGGATTGCTTGAGCCTAGGAGTTCAAGACCAGCCTGCGCAATGTAGCATGACCTCGTCTCTACTAAAAATAAAAAAAGTTAGCCAGGTGTAGTGGCACGTGCCTGTGATCCCAGCTACTCAGGAGGCTGAGGTAGAAGGATCATTTGAGCCCAGGAGGTCAAGGCTGCAGTAAGCCATGATCGTGCCACTGCAGTCCAGCCTGGATGACAAAGCAAGACCCTGTCTCAAAAAAAAAAAAAAAATGGTGGATAGAAAGCACCTCTGGCCTCTGGGAGGAAGCTGTCCCACCTAGCTGGGAGGGACCTCACCTAGGATTCAGGAGACCTGGGCTGCCTACCACATGAGCCTTAGACAATCTGCTCACCCAGCCACCTGTTAGTTCCCTAAAGCTGGGACTGTCATGTTCATCCTGCTCTCACACAGAATATGTCGTTGTCGTCATCATCATCATCATCCTATCGTTGTTGGAACCCAAAGAATCTGCATTAAGTAAATAATTCAGTATGGGCATGGTGGCTCACCCCTGTAATCCGAACACTTTGGGAGGCAAAGGTTGGAGGATCACTTGAGGCTAGGAGTTTGAGACCAGCCTGGGCAACATAGCAAGACCCTGTCTTAAAAAAAAATTATAAAAAAGAAAGCACCTCTCACTTTGATTTCTGGTTCCTTATTTTTCTAGAACCTTCAGTATTGTGGCATTAGCATAATCTTTCCAGCCTAATCAATCCTTCTTTCCTTTCCCTCACATTTAATTGAATACCTGTCATGTTCCAGGATATGGTAGGGATCCAGAGTCCTTAAGACCCAGCTGTCACCCTCAGGTTCCTCAGGGAACCTAGAAAGGAAGACAGTTACATAAATAGGTTGCCTTTGCATAATCAAAGTCCTCTGTAGTCTCTCACTGGCTGTGAGATGAGAGTTCAACAAACTGGGTTTTCCAACTTTCTATCCCTCTCTTCCTTTACACTTTACATAGCTGAACATGCACATTCCAATCATGCCCTTTCTTGCTGCCACCATTCTTCCAGCTTGGAATGTCATACCTTTTCCTCTCCAAGTGTGGGTCCCATGCACTCATTAACTTAAAAAAAAAAATTACTTATTGTGCTAAGCTGTGGGAATATGGAAGTAAGAGCTACCTCTTCTTGTAAAGGACCTATTTAAGCAGGAATTGCAAAGTCCTTTCTCTTCGTCCTCTGCACTCATTGTCAGTACCATGTGTAGTATTTGCTACTGGAGCCAAAAGCTGACTTGTGATGTTGAATGTGTGTCCTCTTTTTCAAGCTGTGTGGAAGGCTCCTCAAGGGCAGGGACCAGAGCCTCACACAGTGCTTACACATCAGGCATGCTGTACATGCTGGGTGATGGTGATATGCATTCCGGAATGGGTGTGGGAGGGACTGGGATTCAGTTTCTTCCATACTCTGCAATCCTTGCTATTTCAGATTTCCTCAAGATGGTACTCTATTATATTTGAACAATTTAACTGAAGGTGTTTCTAGAGTGGCATTAGAATTCATTGACTCAACATTTCCAAAACCTACAAGTTATAGAGGATGAAACCAGCTGATAATGGAAATTAAATGTCATAAAAGAGAAAATTTTATTAACAAAATTAAGATAAAAAGTGAAATATGTTATTTATAGAAACTTGCATCTGTTAATGTAAGACTAGAGGAAAGGTTTTTCTACCCCCCCAAATATTCTTCCTAGAAAATTAGTTCACCCTGATTATAAAATTGCAGACAAAGAAGAGTATGATATAGAGAGTGAAAGCCCTGATACGCTCCTACCATCCAGAGGTGACCATTAAGAGTTTGGTGAATATTCCTTCTGTTTTTTTCCCTAGGTACACAGTAAAGTCATACAGATCTTTGAAAGATATGTAGTCAGACTGATTGAGTAAAAGGGGTTGGGCATGGTGGCTCACACCTGTAATCCCAGCACTTTGGGAGGCCATGGCAAGGAGATTACTTGAGTCCAGGAGTTCAAGACCAGCCTGGGCAACATAGGGAGACCCCCATCTCTACAAAAAATAAAAAATTGGCTGGACATGGTGATGTGCACCTGTAATCCCAGCTACTCAGGAGGCTGAGGTGGGAGGATCACTTGAGCCCAGGAGGTAGAGACTGGTGAGGTGTGATTGTGCCACTGCACTGCATGCAGCCTGGGTGACAGAGCTGGAATGCAGTGGCGTGATCGAAAAAATAACAATTTTTAAAAGGGGCACTGATTTTAAGCTATAACACCTATATTTTAAATACGTAGGCTGGATTTTATCTTGCTCATACAGACTTTTAAAATGATACCCTGTGTTTAGCCCTGAAAAGTGCTTACTTCTTCTTTGTCTGATGGGTCTTAAAATTTTCTATCCTTGCAGCTTACCCTGTGTTACCACTCCACTAAAGAAAACAAAGTATTCTTTTTTACAATAAAAGGTTATTTTTATATGAAACTTTGAATTTCACATTTATCAACTCATTTGATTTTCAAAACTGGTTTTGTTGGAGGTGCAGGTCAGAAGAGGAGTGGAAACCAACCTGCCCTAATCCTATTGCACCCATTTTCCCATCAGCTCACTAAAGAGTCGTGTGGAAAGTTGGTAGCTTTATCCTCAGAGGCCCTCCTGGATCCTCTCTGGACCTTTCCCAGGTGACACCATTTCAGGAAAATGGGTTTCTTTTCGAAGACAGAACGTCTTTAGCGAAGACAGAACGTCTTTAGGACAGAAAGGGGTTGTTTGCCTTCTAGGTATGTGCATGAGGGGTTCATTTCTTAGCTTGATTTTCTTTCCAGTGATTCATGATGTGACCTAACAAGTTCCTTTTCTCAAGTCTAAAAAGTGTGGACCTGATACCCCTTTACTGAGTAAAGAGAAACTAAGGCATGCGGTTTGGAAACTAGTGGTAATTTCAGCATTGAGACCTTGGTGGGACTTTGGAGCTCACAATCAGACCAGTGTTTGACAGTTAAGCTTGTGTATACTTACCCCAGCTCTCTCTGGACTGGTCTCGTATGGGTCCAAGTCGTTGTAAGTTCAGGAAGGTAATTAGATCCCTTTGATGGGGGTAAAGAGTGGGATCTTCACCCCCGATCTGATACTGGGGAGATTCCAGGCATCTGACTCTATAAACTCAAAAAGAAAGACCTGATTGGTAAACTATAATCTCAGTTTGTTAATTTGTACTTAAGCTTTATGTGCCTCTGAAAAATGGAGGAAGTAGTAGCACCAATTTCACAGGGTTATTATGAAGATTAAAATGACATTATCAGTAAGTTGAGTAAATTTTGAGTGCTTGGTGGTGGCAGTGGTGAGAAGTGATTGGATCTGAATATATTTTGAAGGTAGAGCTGATGGGATTTGCTGATGGATTGGTTGGATGTGGAGTTTGAGAGAAAGAGGAGTCAAAGATGACTCTAAGGTTTTTGGCCTGAGCATCTGGAAGGATGGTTCTGTCATTTACTGTGATGTGGAGATGTAGGGGGAGGAGGAGGATTAAGGGATGGAATCAAGAGTTTGGTTTCAGATGTGTTTAGTTTGAGATACTGAATAGACATGCAAGTGGGGATATTGGGTAGGCATTTGGAAAAGGTCCAAGCTAAAGGTAAGAATTTGGGGATCATTAGTATAAATGGTATTTAAAGTCATGGAATTAGATAAGATCACAAAGGAGTGATTATAGATAGAAAAGAGAAGTGTTTGTCATAGTAAGTGCTCAGTAAATGTTGGTAGTTACTCCCATTACTACAACTACTTGAATTATTATTGCTGATACTTTATAGGAAATGTTACAGAACTACTGGGTGAACCATAATCTCTCATTTTCTTTGTATGAAACCTCTTTGGGGAATCAAAGCTATATTAGAAATTTCCATAGAGAATATGCTGTCAAGATCCAGGGAGTTAGATGATCCTAGTGAGTAGTGCTCCTTGAAGTCATTCACCGGTGAGAGCCGGATGGCTTCAGGTGTTGGGATTTGATAGGCCTGGGTTTGAGTCCTGGCTTTACTCTGCACCAGCAGCGAAACCTCTTTGAACCTCAGTGTCTTCATCTATGAAAAAGGGCTCACTTTGCAGGGATGTTAGGCAGATTCAAGGAGATGAATGTGAATGCCTTCCTTTCCCCTCCACTGTTAAGGACTAGGACTCTGGGCCAGTCAAGTTCCCTTTCTGGAACTCATTGGAGATATTCTGTTTCTTTTGTGCTGCTTCTTAAAACCTTACTCCAATTACTAGCCCTCTTGTACTGATAACAATCCCTTGTTCAGTGTGATTCATTGCACTTAATGAGATAACAGTGTATCTTTTGTTAATTATAATTTAATCTCCTTAATGGGGTTATCTTTTTTCTTATCAGCACCACATTGATTAATTCATTTTGAATGTACATGTGAAATCTGATGTTCATTCCTAAGCTTTCAGTTTTCAACCTACACCCCTTGTATGGGTCCAGCCCTGTTGACTCCCATGAAGACGAGGACAGTAGGATTTTAATTCCTGAGACCATGTGGCCCCATATGGCCCCATGTGGCAGCCAGAACACAGAAACTTCTTGATAGCTCCTACTGTGGTCTTCAGGAAGCCTATTTGAGGAGCAATTCTAATACCACAACTGCTGAAACTATCTGGCAGATGGCATGGACCACTCCAAAAAGTAGCAATTCTCATTGTTAGAAGTATTTAAACAAAGCTTGGTGTATTAGTCTGTTCTCATGCTGCTAATAAAGACATACCTGAGACTGGGTAGTTGATAAAGGAAAGAGGTATAATGGACTTACAGTTCCACATGGCTGGGGAGGCCTCACAATCATGGTGGAAGAAGAAGGAAGAGCAAAGGGATATTTTATATGGTGGCAGGCAAGAGGGCATGTTCAAGGGAGCTCCCCTTTATAAAACCATCAGATTGTCAGGTGTGGTAGCTCATGCTTGTAATCCCAGCTCTTTGGGAGGCCAAGGTGGGCAGATCACAAGGTCAGGAGATCAAGACCATCCTGTTTAACATGGTGAAACCCCGTCTCTACTAAAAATACAAAAAATTGGCCGGGTGTGTTGGCAGGCACGGTGGCGGGTGCCTGTAGTCCCAGCTACTCTGGAGGCTGAGACAGGAGAATGACGTGAACCCGGGAGGCGGAGCTTGCAGTGAGCTGAGATGGCGCCACTGCACTCCAGCCTGGGCGACAGAGCGAGACTCCATCTCAAAATAAAATAAAATAAAGTAAAATAAAATAAAACCATCAGATCTTGTGACAGTTATTTACTCCCAGCACTTTGAGAGGTTGAGATGGGAGGATCACTTAAGCCCAGGAGTTCATGACCCACCTGGGCAACATAGTGAGACTCTGTCTCTACAAAAACAACAACAACAACAACAACAACAAAAATAAATTTAAAAAACCAAAAAAGCCTAATGTATTACATTTTCCTAATACTATTATCACAGACATCTGGCAGTAAACATCTGTGGGAAAACTACATGGGAAGGCTAACTTTAACAGAGAAAGATGCTAGGTGACAAGATCATCAAAGTAAGTGACTTTGAGCCAGGGAAGAAAAGTGGCTCAGCACAAATGTGGTCTTTCTTCAGATTGATCATAGTATAGCTGATTCACTACCTGTGCCGATAAAGCTCTATTCTCTTGAAGTCACAGTGTAGTCATTCTGATTGGAATTTGGATTTTGCTGAATTCTTCAGTCATTCTGCCTCAGATAACTAGCTCTTCTTGTCCATTGCATGTAATTTCCCCTAATTTTATTCTCTGGATACAGCCTTTAATTATTTGTCTTTGTAGGGGGTGATTTTATTTAAAACACTGTCAGCAGGCCAGCTTGGTGGTGGCTCCTGTAATCCTAGCACTTTGGGAGGCCAAGATGCGGGGGATCATCAGAGGTCAGGAGTTCGAGACCAGCCTGGCCAACATGGTTAAACCCCATCTCTACTAAAAATACAAAAATCAGTTGGGCGTGGTGGCACACACCTGTAATCCCAGCTACTCAGGAGGCCGAGGCAGGAGAATTGCTTGAACTCAGGAGGTGGAGGTTGCAGTGAGCTGAGATCGCACCATTGTATTCCACCCTGGGTGACAGAGCGAGACTCTGTCTCAAAAAAACAAACAAAAAAAACACTGTCGGCAATCTATGATTTTTTTTAAACAGTTTTGCTAACTTTTAGCACTATTAAGGTTATACATTTTTATTGCAGAAAAGAGATATGCAAAAAAGTTTCTTTTAATGTCATAACCCAGAGAGAACCTTTGTAAACATTTAAGTTCATGTTCTCTCATATTTTGTTCAGTGTGTTAAATATCCCCCCATAGGATTATGCTGTACATACTGTTTGTAACCTGTTTTATTAATTATTTGTATGATGTGATTTATATTTAGGAACCATCAAGCCAGTTAATTTTGTTTGTTGTTGTTGAGACAGAGTCCTGCTCTATCGCCCAGGCTGGCGTGCAGTGGCGTGATCTTGGCTTACCGTGACCTTTTCCTCCTGGGTTCAAGCAATTCTCATGTCTGGGATTACAGGCGCGAGCCACCACACCTGGCTAAGTTTTTGTTTTTAGTAGAGAGGGGGTTTCACCATGTTGGCCAGGCTGATCTCAAACTCGTGACCTCAAGTGATCACTGGCCTTGGCCTCCCACAGTGCTGGGATTACAGGCGGAGCCACCGCACCCGGGCGTATGTCTCTATTAATGTTAGAGAATAAAAAGCAACATAAATTTATGTGGGGCCGGTCATGGTGGCTCATGCCTGTAATGCCAGCACTTTGGGAGGCCGCGATGGGATGATTGCCTGAGTCCAGGAGCTTGAGACCAGCCTGGCTAACATGGCGAAACCCCATCTCTACTAAAAATTCAAAAAATTGGCTGGGTATGGTGGCTCACGCCTGTAGTCCCAGCTACTCAGGAGGCTGAGGTGGGAGGATCACCTGAGCCCAGGAGACGAAGTTGCAGTGAGCCGAGATCATGCCACTGCACTCCCTCCAAAAAAAAAGAAAGAAATAATAGCCCACCAATGGGGGCCGGGCGCGGTGGCTCACGCTTGTAATCCTAGCACTTTGGGAGGCTGAGGCTGGCAGATCACGAGGTCAGCAGATCGAGACCATCCTGGTTAACATGGTGAAACCCCGTCTCTACTAAAAACACAAAAAATTGGCCGGGCGTGGTGGCGGGTGCCTGAAGTCCCAGCTACTCGGGAGGCTGAGGCAGGAAAATGGCGTGAACCCAGGAGGTGGAGCTTGCAGTGAGCCGAGATCGTGCCACTGCCCTCCAGCCTGGGACAGAGTGAGACTCCAGTCTCAAAAAAAAAAAAGGAAATAATAGCCCACAATATTGCTTTTGTGTTGTTTAATTTGTTTTCTAAAAAATACTAAGTTCTCAAGTACTATAAATCATTTGCATTGTATAGTTCCCTTGGAGGGCTTTTATTTTATTTATTATTTATTATTTTTATTTTTTTTTGAGACAGAGTCTCCCTGTGTCACAGGCTGGAGTACAGTGGTGTGATCTCAGCTCACTACAACTTCTACTTCCGGGTTCAAGCGCTTCTCCTGCCTCAGTCTCCCAAGTAGCAGGGATTACAGGCTGGCACCACCACATCCAAATAATTTTTGTATTTTTAGTAGAAACAGGGTTTCACCATGTTGGCCAGGCTGGTCTCGAACTCCTGACTTCAAGTGATCCACCTGCCTCGGCCTCCCAAAGTGCTGGGATTACAGGCGTGGGCCACGGCGCCCGGCCAGAAAGCTTTTAAAGTAGTTTCTTTATGTAGCTGTACTCTCAGCACTATTCTTTTTTTTTTTGGAGATGGAGTCTCACTCTCTCACCTAGGCTGCAGTGCAGTGGCACAATCTCGGCTCACTACAACCTCCGCCTCCCGGGTTCAAGCATTTCTCTTGCCTCAGCCTCCGGAGTAGCTGGGACTATAGGCGACCACCACCACGCCCCGACTAATTTTTGTTTTTTTAGTAGAGACGGGGTTTCACTATGTTGGCCTGGCCTCTCAGCACAGTTTTTGGGAGGTACCTTTTATTACCCGTTTTCTTCAAAGGAGATGAATAAATATTGTAACAACTGTTTGATTTTTATTAATTCTATGACCTTTTCATTAAAACAACCATGTGACCATAAAGCATATCCATATTTGAACTTCTAAACATTTACAAGGCAACTTTTTAACTTAGGTCTTCGAAATTTCATGGCTCTTTCAGTAAGCGATCACTGAGCTTTGCAGAGTAATATAAATTGCTGCTTGCACAGTATCCTCTGTAACATCTAGTGGAATTTAATCATATTCCCCTACAAGGCAAATAACTCTAGTTCTATAGCCTTTTGTTGTATGTACTGGTAAATCATAACAACTCCCTAAGTGCCTGGTGGACTGAAAATATTTGCACATTTATTTGTAGAATCCTGAGTTTATTGTAGCATATTTGTCATACTATAGTATTCTGAAATTATCTGTAAGTGGATTATAACTGAAGTTAAAACATTTATTGTCAATGGGTACTGTGATTTATGCCTGTAATCCCAGCACTTTAGGAGGCTGAGGTGGGATGATTGCTTAAGCTCAGGAGTTCAAGACCAGCCTGAGCAACATAGCGAGATCTTGTCTTTACAAAACATTTTTTAAAAAATTAGCAAGGCTAATTACAGGTGGTGCACACCTGTAATCCCATCTACTCAGGAGGATGAGGTGGGACGATCTCTTGAGTCCAGGAGTTCAAGACAGGAGTGAGCTGTAATTGTCACCACTGCATTCCAGCCTGAGCGACAGATCAAGACTCTGTCTCAAAAAAAAAAAAAAAATTCTTATAATGTATGATAGTACATGCCAGGCTATTTAATAAGCAACTTGAAGGCATTGTAGTTGTCTTACAGATATTCTCAATAAGTATGTTGAAAGATTGGATAAAATTTTCACAATTTAGTTGATTATTCCATGTACATACTTTTATGCAGTAACACTTTTGCACTAAAATAGTACCGTCTGCTAACATGTTGACTGTAAATCATTTGTTTTTTTGTTTGTTTTTTGAGTAGGAGTCTCGCTTTGTTACCCAGGCTGGAGTGCAGTGGTGCAATCACAGCTCACTGCAGCCTCAGCCTCCTGGGGTCAAGTAATTTTCCTATCTCAGCCCCTCCAAGTAGCTGGGACCACAGATGTGCATCACCATGCCCAGCTAGCTTTTTAATTTTTTCTGGAGACAGGGTCAGGCTGGTCTTGAACTCCTGGGTTCAAGTGATCTTACTGCCTTGGCCTCCCAAAATGCTGGGATTACAGGCATGAGCCACCATGCCCAGCAGCAAATAATATTTATAGTCCAGATGTTATACCAAATTCTAGCCTCATTGTCTAGCTTTTGTGATGACTTAGTACAGTGGCACATTTTATAGATGAGGAGAGGGGCATATTGGATGATCAGGAACTCTAGTCTCCAACTTCTAAAGCTGTTCTCGAACATTCAATATTGTTTGAAACCTTGCACCTTTTATTTCCTTGAGTTCTCTGAGAAGAACGGCTTCATAACTCCAGTGTCCTGCTCTCTGTAGGCCCTCAGGAAAGTTGAATGAATAAGTTGGTTGTGCTTGTGATTTATCCTCTGGAAACTTCTCTGCTATTATTTATCATGAAATTTGGGTAATCCTTGCTCAGTTTAACTGCATGTGCTGGAGAATATGTTAAGAATATATTGCCAGGCACAGTGACTCACGCCTGTAATCCCAGCACTTTGGGAGGCTGAGGCCGGTGGATCATTTGAGGTCAGGAGTTCAAGACCAGCCTGGCCAACATGGTGAAACCCTGTGTCTACTAAAAATACAAAAATTAGCCAGGTGTGGTGGCAGGTGCCTGTAATCCCAGCTACTTGGGAGGCTGAGGCAGGACAATCTCTTGAACTCGGGAGGCGGAGGGAGGTTGCAGTGAGCCAAGATCTGCAGTGAGCCGAGATCTCACCACTGCACTCCAGCCTGGGCAATAAAGCAAGACTCCATCTCAAAAAAAAAAAAGAACATATTAAGTGGTAAGATGCCAGGTGCTTTCCATTAGACAGTGCAATCCTCCGATGACTTTGCCTCGTGTTAGTCCTATGTAGCAAATGAGAAAACTGTGGCTTAGGAGCATAAGTTATTTGAACACAGCTAGTAAAAAGCGGAGGTAGAAGCCTGACTGGGAAAGAAATTCCTAATGCATGGATTACTGACAGGTTATTTATTACTGAATTGTTTTGCATATCACTTTTTTTTTTTTTTTTTTTGAGACAGAATCTTATTCTGTCCCCCAGGCTGGAATACAATGGTGGGATCTCAGCTCACTGCAACCTCTGCCTCCCAGGTTCAAGCGATTCTCCTGCCTCAGCCTCCCGAGTACCTGAGATTACAGGCGCCCGCCACCACACCTGGCTAATTTTTGTATTTTTAGTAGAGACAGGGTTTCACCATGTTGGCCAGGCTGGTCTCAAACTCCTGACCTCAGGTGATCTGCCTGCCTCGGCCTCCCAAAGTGCTAGGATTACAAGTGTGAGCCACCATGCCCAGCCGCATATCACTTTCTTATAGGATGCTCCAAAGGTAGTCTAGTTACCAAGAAAGAGTCATGGTGATCAAGTTTGTTTTGTTTTTTTTTTAAATACTTGTCATGTATGGACACCATTCTTTTCAGCAGATTATTTGAGTGATATGTACAATAATGTGGTATGCATGGGGGATAAAGCTGTGAGCAAGACACACTTAATCCATATCCTCAAGGACCTTTGGTCTGGCCATCTAGTTCTGTAGTTGGGAGACTTTTTCTGTGAAGGACCAGACAGTGAATATTTTAGGCTTTGCAGGCCCTATGGTCTTGGTTGCAAATACTGAATTCTGCCATTGTGATGCAAAAGTAGCCACAGACATTATTTAAATAAATGAGTGTGGCTATGTTCCAATAAAACTTCATTTACAAAAATAGGCGGTGGACTTGATTTGGCCTGCAGGTTGTAGTCTGCCGACTCTTGGTCTAGTTTATTTGTTTCTTGGCCTCTGTCTCTCTTTCTTGCTCATATTCACAGCAGCAATTTTCATAAAGAGTTCCATTGATTTATTTGTTACAGTTATGTAGGTAAGTTTGTGGAAGAACTGGATCTTGTACAACTGATAAAAGCTAACTCTTGTATTTTCTTTTACTCTTTTATCCAGGACATTTTATTTCCTTACATCGAAGAAAATGTTAAAGAGTATCTGCAGACACATTGGGAAGAAGAGGAGTGCCAGCAGGATGTCAGTCTTTTGAGGAAACAGGTTGGGACATTTCTGTCTTAAATTCCCAAGTGTCTTAGAAATGAGGGTACCTGGAGATTTAGGACATGCTCTGAGCATTTTGTAAAATAAGTGCCCTGGTTTGATAGGGGATGGAAGTTGCGGTGACTTAGTGAGTTGCCTGCTTAGGAATTCACAGTACATAATTAAAGGCTGGATCATGTCAGTTTGTTGTTTCTGGAGTTGCTCTTTGGTTTTTTTGTTTTTTTTTTTTTTGAGATGGAGTCTTGCTTGGCTGCCCAGGCTGGAGTGTGGTGGTGTGATCTTAGCTCACTGCAACCTCTGCTTACTGGGTTCAGGCGATTCTCCTGCCTCAGCCTCCCGAGTAGCTGGGACTACAGGCACCTGCCACCATGCCCAGCTAATTTTTTGTATTTTTAGTGGAGATTGGGTTTTACCGCATTGGACAGGCTGGTCTAGAACTCCTGATTTCAAGTGATCTACCCTCCTCGGCCTCCCAAAGTGCTGGGATTACAGGCATGAGCTTACCACCCCCAGCCCACCCAGAAAGGGCTTAAGTTTGCAAATATATGATATTGTTAGGCAATTTAAATAGCTCTAGAAAAAGGCAACTCTAGGCTGGGCACGGTGGCTCACACCTGTAATCTCAGCACTTTGGGAGGCCGAGGTGGGTGGATCACTCGAGGTCAGGAGTTTGAGACCAGCCTGGCCAAAATGGTGAAACGCTACCTCTACTAAAAGTACAAAAAATTAGCCGGACATGGTGGCGGGCACCTGTAGTCACAACTCCTTGGGAGGCTGAGGCAGGAGAATTGCTTGAACGTGGGAGGTGAAGGTTGTAGTGAGCCGAGATGGCGCCACTGCACTCTAGCCTGGGCTACAGAGCAAGACTCCTTCTCAAAAAAAAAAAAGTCCTTTCTGGGTAGAATGCAAAAGGTTTTGAGCAGTCTCTACATTTTTTATTAACGTCTCTATATTAGTCTGTTCTCACATTGCTGTAAAGAAATACCTGAGAGTGGGTAATTTTTAAGAAAAGAGGTTTAATTGGCTCACAGGTCTACAGGCTATACAGGAAACATAGCGGCACCTGCTTCTGGGGAGACCTCAGGAAACTTCTAATCATGATGGAAGGCAAAGTGGGAGCAGGCGTCTCACATGGTGAAAGTCAGGAGCAAGAGAGTGGGGAGGGGAGGTGCTACACACTTTAAAACAACCAGAACTCATTATTGCGAGGACAGCATCAAGGGAGATGGTGCTAAATAAACCATTCACGAGAAGTCTATCCCCGCGATCCAGTCACCTCCCACTAGGCCTCACCTCCAGCATTGAGGATTACATTTCAATGTGCAATTTGGGTGGGGACACACATCCAAGCTATGTCATTCTCCATATGACAGTACTTCATCATTTTGCACTCCCTCCTTCCTTACTGCAAGCCCCTGCTGCCCCCTCTGCAGTGCTCCTGGGTCCTCACACTCACACTCCCCTTCCAGACTCCTCACCCCAGCTCACTCTGGCCCAGCCCTCATACCTCCTTTGGTCTCCTGTGCTTTGTTCTACCCTCTTCTCCCCACCAGTCATCAGTCTGTCTTTTCCTTCCACACTGTGTGCTATGGAACTCCTGCTCTGTTGTTTTTCTTGTTAAAATTGTTTCAGTGGCAAAGATCTTACATGGTCTGCAGAGCTAACTCACTGGCAGTTATTTTCTAGTTCTATATTGGATACTGTGGAATGCTCTCTGTAGATGTTTTACTGTTAGGAATTAGGATTCAAAATGTAGTTATGTCCTTTGGGCATGGAATATTTGGGATTTTAATTTTCTGGATAACTCAGGGTTAATCTGAAATACAGTGAGTCCTTACTTAATGTTTTTAGGTTCTTGGAAACTGACTAAGTGAAATGACACTTAAATTTCAATTTTCAATTTTAAACCAACTATAACAAAACCAATTTTTTCTCCACATAAATGTTATAACAAAATGATGTTGAAGGAAATGACATTATTTGAGAAGGTCATGTCACTTGAAGTCACAGTTTCCAAGAACCTTTCAATGATGTTAAATGAGGACTTACTTTACTTTCCTCCCTTACCTTTTTTTTGTTGTCAAAACCTTGTTGAAACATACATACATAGTCCCCCATTATTGTATATAAATATGTACACATGTATCTTTAGAAATTGGACTGCTTTGTCACAAGGTCATTGTTCTAAGTGGCTACTAGGATTTTTGCAAGATGTGGGAGATTATAGGAGACTGAATGTGAACCAACCTCATTACTTCACTAGCTTCTTTTTGCTGAATTCCAGGCGTAAACTAATTTATGAGATTTTCTTTGTTTCTTTCTCCATTAGTTATAGTACAGAGAAAATGATCAGATTGAGTTAAAGTCCTGGTTTGTTGATCCCAGTAGTGAATCAACAAATCAAATCTTAATTCTATCATTATGTGCTCTCTCTTCTCATATACAACATGCGTCTCAGTTTAAATTTCAGCTTTTAGCAAAAGGAAAGGTAATGTAAATTTATTAATCCAGGTTCTTTTAGGAATCATTTATATCAGCTCCAAAGTATATGATGTTTCAATTTGCAGCCATACTAGGGCTAATGATGGAGACAGTTGTTCTGCTGGGTTTTTGGGTCTCATTTTAAATGACTGTTTTTTGAATAAGCAAAAAACAAACATCATGTTATTTCTGACTTAAAGGCTGAAGAGGACGCCCACCTGGATGGGGCTGTTCCTATCCCTGCAGCGTCTGGGAATGGAGTGGATGATCTGCAACAGATGATCCAGGCCGTGGTAGATAATGTGTGCTGGCAGATGTCCCTGGATCGAAAGACCACTGCACTCAAACAGCTGCAGGGCCACATGTGGAGGGCAGCATTCACAGCTGGGCGCATGAAAGCAGAGTATGTGCTTGAGTCAGCCTAAACATTTCACCAGTCCCAAATCCAAATATGTTTTTTCACCAGTCCTCTCTTTCCAGCGTAAGTCACAAGATTGGTAAAACAGATAAAAATCCACATTCTTTTTAGTCTAACAAGTGAGCTTTGTTTCATTTTTTCAAAACTTGGCTAAAATATTTCAGCTGACTAGATTACCTGGACCTGCCTGTCTGGTCTTGTGGGTTGATTGAAGGACTTGTCAAAGTCTCCGTTTAAAGTAGCTTCCTAGAAAATGGTGACTTCCTTGAACTAAGTCATATTTGATTCTTAGCACATGAGTGACAGCTCCGTTGGGCTGCTTCCCTGGACTGTTAATTACCTGCTTTTTGCTCTATGAGACATAGGAAATTTTGTGCCCCACCATGTTGAGGTTACTCAGAGGATGTCCGCACTACCACGTTCTTCTTTGCTCTTTTGAGCAACTTCCACAGATTCTTTGGGTCTTGGTTGTGGAGTTCCTAATAGCACTCCTGCCTGAGGAGACTTTTGAGTATTATACTTACTGAGAAATTCTTGATTGATTCAGACAGGGTCCTACTCTGTTGGCTGGAGTGCAGTGGCATGATCATGGCTCACTGCAGCCTTGACCTCTCCTAGTTCAGGTGATCCTCCCACCTCAGCCTACCGAGTAGCTGGGACTAGGCATGTGCCACCATGCCCAGCTAGTTTTTGTATTTTTAGTACAGATGGGGTTTTACCATGTTGCCCAGGCTAGTCTCAAACTTCTGGGCTTGAGCGATCTGCCTGCCTTGGACTCCCAAAATGCTGGGGTTACAGGCGTAAGCCACAATACCTGGCCTATTTTTTTTTTTTTAGAGCTGGGGTCTTGCTCTGTGATCCACACTGGAGTGCAGTGGTGCCATCATAGCTCACTGTAGCCTTCAAGTGAACCTCCCGCCTCAGCCTCCTCATTAGCTGGGACCACAGGCACGCACCACCACACCTGGCTATTCAAAAAACATTTTTGTAGAGGTGTGGTCTTGCTATGTTGTCCATACCATATTGCTGATAAATTCTTTTTGTTTGTTTGTTTCTGTTTTTGCTTTGAGACCGAGTCTTGCTCTTTGCCCAGGCTGGAGTGCAGTGGTGCAATCTCAGCTCACTGCAACTTGTACCTCCTGGGTTCAAGCGATTCTCCTGCCTCAGCCTCTGGAGTAGCCACCTGCCACTATGCTAATTTTTGTATTTTTAGTAGAGATGGGGTTTCACCATATTGGCCAGGCTGGTCTTGAACTCCTGACCTCAAGTGGTCTACCCCATCTCAGCCTCCCAAACTGCTAGGATTACAGGTATGAGCCACCCCTCCCGGCCTATTTTTGTTTTTGGAGATAGTCTCACTCTGTTGTCCAGGATGGAGTGCATTCACACAATCTCAGCTCACTGCAACCTCCGCCTCCTGGGTTCAAGCAATTCTTGTACCTCAGCCTCCCAAACAGCGGGGACTACAGGTGCGTGCCACCACACCTGGCTAATTTTTTGTATTTTAGTAGAGACAGGGTTTTATCATGTGTCCAGGCTGGTCTTAAGCTCCTGAGCTCAGGGCAGTCCACCTACCTTGGCCTCCCAAAGTGCTAGGATTACAGGCGTGAGCCACCATGCCAGGCCTGCTGAGAAATTCTTTTTTTTTTTTTTTCTGAGACGGAGTCTTGCTCTGTCACCCAGGCTGGAGTGCGGTGGCTGATCTCAGCTCGCTGCAAGCTCCGCCTCCCGGGTTCACGCCATTCTCCTGCCTCAGCCTCCCGAGTAGCTGGGACTACAGGCGTGTGCCACCACGCCCGGCTAATTTTTTGTATTTTTAGTAGAGACAGTGTTTCACCATGTTAGCCAGGATGGTCTCAATCTCCTGACCTTGTGATCCGCCCCCCTTGGCCTCCCAAAGTGCTGGGATTACAGGTGTGAGCCACTGCACCTGGGCGTGAAATTCTTAAGGATTTTAGGCCATTGCCTGCTGTAAACCCTAGGATCCAAGATTGTTTCCAGCTGCATATATTTCTTTTGTGTTTCTGTCAAATGAGATGTTGTTTCTTTATTTATGTACTTTACGAGGAGCTTCTACCTTTTAAAGGATGGACTGGAATTTCAGGATATGCCAGTGATCTGGGAATATCAGCCAGGTTCACTTTGTAAAGCACTCAAAAAAGTGGAGACAGGAGACTGTGCACCCAGTAGTTAGCCCATACTTCTCTTGGTCTTGGTTCCTTAATTATACAACTAACTGCTGAAGACAGGAAAAATCCTGTCTCCATGAGTGCAAACTAGTACTCAGAATAACATACTTATATGTGTACTGGTTTTGAATACGTTGATCTCTTTCCTTCAATTAGTGCAACATATTAAGCATGTTAATACATATAAAGTGGAAGACTCCACTGACATTTTCCAGGTAATCTTTTAGAGATGACTGGTTCTACAACCCAAGTTCTTTGTGCTTCTCTTTTCACCGTTCTCCTGTGATGTTAATTTCCTCCGTGACTATGGAAAACACTAGAATTGGTAAAAGAGACTGAGTGTCAGAAGTCAGAAAAAGACATCTTTTGCTGACTGGTTAATGTGAGTTGGTACAAGTCTCAACTGACATGTTATGTAATTTTTTCCCCATATAATAAAACATTGTTTTCTTAGTTCTCAAAAAATGCAGGCCGGGTGCAGTGGCTTACGCCTGTAGTCCCAGCACTTTGGGAGGCTGAAGTGGGGGAATCACTTGAGTCCAGGAGTTTGAGACCAGCCTGGGTGACATGGCAAAGCACCATCTCTACAAAAAATTAAAAAAAAAAAAAAAAAGCTGGGGGTGGTAGCACATGCTTGTAGTCCCAACTACCTGGGAGGCTGAGGTGGGAGGATCACTCGAGCCCAGGAGGTGGAGGTTGCAGTGAGCTGAGATCATGCCACTGCACTCCAGCCTAGGCAACAGAGCAAGACCCTGTCTCAAAAAAAAGTAATTCCATTTTCTAGCTAATCATAAGTTTATAGCTTTGAGCCTTCAAACTTTGTTTTGATTATTTTGGGTGCAGATCTTTCTAAAAGCATTTCCATGCTTTCTTAAAGCACAGTGGACATAATTTAACCTTTTCTTGTCATGAAGAACATCAAAGATTATATTATATCATTGCTGTTGTTTGCTTTTTTGAGTTCTTCGGGAATTTAAAAAACACTTTCCCATTTCATCCTTTTATCTGTAGTCCCTTTTTACTGTCACTAGTGGCTGTCTGTTCAAAACTATCCTCCTTTCCACATAGATTGTTGCTTCTAATCTGCTGTGAGCCTGGAACTCGGGCAGTACGTTTATTAGAACTGCAGGAGTTTGTAGTCTCAGGGAGCTGCTTCTCAGGTTACCATTTGGGCACAAAGAGAGAAACATATGGCATCTGTTTTGACAGGTTTTCATCTGGCTAGATGAGGTGTTCCTGTATTTTAACTTAGTGGTCTTCCCTCTAGGTTCTTTGCAGATGTAGTTCCAGCAGTCAGGAAGTGGAGAGAGGCCGGAATGAAGGTGTACATCTATTCCTCAGGGAGTGTGGAGGCACAGAAACTGTTATTTGGGCATTCTACGGAGGGAGATATTCTTGAGGTAGGTTACCTAGTTTACTTTGTTTTTTTGACGCTATCAAAGCATAAAATAATGAATCTTAATGGAAAACTAATTGGAACTAATAGAATGCTTTTTTTTTTTTTGGTTGTTTAAAATTAGGTAAGAAGAAAATAATCACTTTTAATTATATTGTATTTACAGTTTCTTCTATATAAGGTTGTTATATAAAGTTTATTCTGTGTCTTGAAAAATAAAATCAGTTAGGATGCAAAATAGGATTGTGCAGTCCAGAGAAATATATAAAGACTTTTTGAATACAGCAGAGAACAAGGTGCACTCATTTGTTTCTGGCTCTTTGAAGAAATATAGATTTCATTTAAGAAGAACCGGCATTATTATAGGAGAACCAGGCACATTTTTAAATATAATAAGGTCGTCACCTGTTGCATTTCATGTACATGAGAAAATTCTTGCTAGCCCCTCTGTGTCATCATCCCTGCGCCTCCTGGAGGATGGGGTGATCAGTGAAAGAAGTGACTACATTTAGTGTTTTAAAAAGAAGTGCTGATTAGCTGAATATAGACCAAACTTACAATAGGTAACTTGGAATATAGACTTAACTTAAAATAGGTTACTTACAATAGGTAACTTGACCAGATACTTTTTAAAAATAAATATTTACCGGCCGGGCGCAGTGGCTCACGCCTGTAATTCCAGCACTTTTGGAGGCCAAGGTGGGCAGATCATGAGGTCAGGAGATCGAGACCATCCTGGCTAACATGGTGAAATCCCGTCTCTGCTAAAAATACAAAAAAAAAAATTAGCCGGGCGTGGTGGCGGGCACCTGTAGTCCCAGCTACTCAGGAGGCTGAGGCAGGAGAATGGCTTGAACCCAGGAGGCAGAGCTTACAGTGAGCTGAGATCGTGCCACTGCACTCCAGCCTGGGCGATAGAGTGAGATTCTATCTCAAAAAAAAAAAAAATTTACTTATTTTAACTTACAATAGGTAACTTGAATATAGACTGAACTTACAATTTTAACTTCTAATAGGTAACTTGAATATAGACCAAACTTATAATAGGTTACTTACAATAGGTAACTTGGCCAGACAAGTTTTTAAAATAAATATGTATTGAGCACCTACCATGTGCAAAGAACACTTTGGCTTTGGAGGTTGTAATATTCTAATTTTAGTATTTTCCTACTTTCTGTCTTATTTTTAAATCAAATATTAATAATGAAACCCTTTAATCATTGGTGACTGTTCTCTTAATACAGATACAACTTCTTTTCTGCTCTCTCTGACAATGATGACAGGACAAAAGTACCTACTGAGTTCACTAATAAGAATTTTACTCTCTAGTTACCAAGTGAGGCAAACTGCAAGAAAAAGAAAATAAGCAAAATCAATCTTAACTTTAAAAAAAAAAAAAACTTAAAATTACTTTTTTTTTTTTTTTACCTTCCCATTGGCCAAACCCAGTTTGAGTGCTTACTATGCTTGTTTTTAGTTTGTGAAAAGTTCTGAAAACATTCAAAAGATCACATCTTAGTAACTGACCCTAAATATGGACTTATTTTAATTACTGTTGGTCAAATTAGCAAGTTACAGATTTGACTCCAATTGTTTCCAAGAGGGCAGAGACATAGACGAGCCCTTGGGTAGAATTTCAAAACGTTTTAACTAGAAAATGAGAATTTCTTATAAGTAAAATAATAGCTTATTCATGAGGCAGGTTAGAGAAATTTTTTCATCGTAAGATTAAAGGACAGTGTTCAGAATCTTTTATCAGGAGTAAAATTCAATCCAGTAAGTAGTTTGAGTGCAAATCATCTTTAAGGGTAGGATGTAGGGCATGTTTATTTTAAACTATTTCAGATGTAAAATGAACGGTAGTGAAAACAGGTAGATTATAAAATGATCTTATGTATGTTGAGCTGGTAGTTTTCTTCTTCCAAATGTCTGTTGCTATAAAATCTTTATTTTTACTTTGTATAGCCTCCATAAAGTTCCCTATTAAGTAGATTTTCAGTAAATACTGAACGAATGAAGTAATTGTGATTGTCATGTATTTCAGAGAAAGGCACGAGGGGCATGCAAGTGTATTTGTATTGCCAGTCTTTCCCCTTCTCTTTGTTCAGCTTGTTGATGGTCACTTTGATACCAAGATTGGACACAAAGTAGAGAGTGAAAGTTACCGAAAGATTGCAGACAGCATTGGGTGCTCAACCAACAACATTTTGTTTCTGACAGATGTTACTCGAGGTGAGTAATAGACTTCTTATATTATATACTCCAGGATGTGAACTGAGCCTGGCACTACAAATACATTGCCTCTTTAAAGAAAGTTTATATGGGGATCCTTGAAAAATAAAACAGTTTTACGGTTTTATATAAAGAAACAGTGTCTGGTTCAAGTTCATGTTTGAATTAAAAAAAAAAAAAACAGCAGTGAAGGCAGGCATGGTGGCTCATGCCTGTAATCCCAGCACTTCTATGGGCTCAGGCAGGAGGATTGCTTGAACCCAGGATTTCGACACTAGCCTGGGCAACAATGTAAGACCTCTGTCTCTACAGAAAAATTCAGAAAGTTAGTTGGGTATGATGGCTCACTCCTGTGGTCCCAGCTGCATGGGAGGCTGAGGCAGGGGCATCAGGTGAGCCCAGGAGGTCGAGGCTGCAGTGAGCCGTGTTTGTGCCACTGCACTCCAGCCTGGGTGACAGAGCAAGCCTGTCTCAAAAAAGAATGAACCAACTCTGGGGGTTGCATGTGGGGAAGTGGCATTGAAAAGACTAACTCTTCTCGTTTAACTCCTTGTCCATGATTTCCCACCCATCGCTATGTACACACACATACACACTATGACACAGGAAATTAACAGGAAGACTTAGAGGAGTTGTCATGGGAAGGAGCATGCAAGCGGGGGTGTGAGTATAAGGGGTGGTTAGTTGAGCCAACTAGTTCTGGGATTAAATGCACAGTTCAATTTGTGATCCCCGGCCCTTTGCTCTATCTCAATATTAAGAATTATAACCCCCGTCCTTAGACCACTTATAGTTTCTTCATATTCTTGTGTTTAGCCACTTAGTTTTTGTATTTGGGATCACATAGTACATCTATAATTTCAGATCTTTCTCTTCTCATTTAAGCCATTTCCTCAGTTGCAATTGTAGAAATTATTCCTAATTTTGGAGCATAGAAATAATCCCTAAATTGGCTTCAAAATGAAATTAGCTCCCTTTGATTCTCTGTAAGGAGGTTTTATTCCTGCCCTTCATCTTCTGCTGGCCCCATACACACTTAGGCGGTGGGGCCAGAACTTGGGTCATCGGCAGCTGGGATGAGGCAGGGAGCTGTCTGCCTGCTTGCTCTTTTCTCTCTGGTCCTGTTTTGATACCACATGCCCAGACTTCCACTGCTGAGGCAGAATGAAAAACTAAGTTAATATCCCAAATAATGGCTGGGCGCGGTAACTCACACCTGTAATCCTAGCACTTTGGGAGGCCAAGGTGGGTGGATCATTTGAGGTCAGGAATTCAAGACCAGCCTGGCCAACATGGTGAAACCTCGTGTCTACTAAAATACAAATATTAGCCAGGCAGTAGTGGTACACGCCTGTAATCCTGGCTACTCGGCTGGGGGCTGAGGCAGGAGAATTGCTTGAGCCTGGGAGGCGGAGGTTGGGATGAGCCGAGATCATGCCACTGCACTCCAGCCTGAGCAACAGAGAGAGACCCTTCTGAAAAAACACAATAAAATAAAAAATAAAATCCCAAATAATACCCAAGTATGAAAAAGTGTCTCAGTATTACAACAGTAGAGCAAATAGATGCTTAGGGATAAAACTTGCCCTGCAGTGAATTAGATAAAAAGCCTGAATATGGAACGGCCACTTGTAGTGTCAAGTCCCATGTGGATTGTGATGGCTCAACTTGGTCATATTCCCGGGTTGCCAGTCACGATGAAAACTTTGCTCAGGGCAGTCAGGCTAGGAAGCAGGGGTGAGTGGAAGATAGCTGCCTTTCTCCAATGGCATCTGCAGAGGTGGTCTGAAGAAGACATTCCCACACAGAGAGGGGAGTCTTGAGTACTGTTTGCTCTGGGAAGGTGACAGGCCCTTTCATAGGCAGAACAGAAAGCAGGCACTTGAGGAGGTGGGTGGGTGGAAGAAACAGCTCAGCCCCAGTGTGTCTCCTGGGAACTTAACTCTCTCAGCACGACTGCCCTTCAGTTAATCTGTTCAGGTGCTGTGACTCTTCTCCAAAGGCTGAGAAACTATTGGTGATTACTCTTATACCAAATCTAAATTCCATGGGATTTATATATATATATTCCAGATTTCTCACCAGTTTTGTTCTATCTGTCCTAGTAAGCGCCATCTCTCTTATCACAGACCTGTATCCCGTTTCCCACTCTAACTTGCTCCATTCTAGGCTGGGAGTATGACATGTTTAGGGTCTGGAGGTAAGAGCAGATATCTTGGGCTGATGAAACCATAGGATTCCATTTGTCCCATTATCTTCTTTGTGTTTTTATTTTTTTGATACAGGGTCTCACTCTGTCACCCAGGCTGGAGTGCAGTAGTGCGATCTCAGCTCGCTGCAGCCTTGACCTCCTGGGCTCAAGCAATCCTCCCACCTCAGCACTCTTGAGTAGCTGGGACTACAGGCACACGCCACCACGCCCGGCTAATTTTTGTATTGTTTTGTAGAGATAGAGTTTCACCATGTTGCCCAGGCTGGTCTCGAACTCTTGGACTCAAGTCTGGCGTTCAAGTGAACTCCTGGGTCCACCGTGCCCAGCCCCATATCATTTTAATTGGTGTTACCAACAGCTTGTCCTTTGGGAAACAGCTCAGTTCTCGGTATGGACTGATGGGAGGAAGTGGAGGAAAGGTGTAGGACAGAACATGGCTCCATCCTTCTGCATTCATAAGTACTTAATAAAGCTCAGAAGTGTAGGATACACTGCCATTCTCTTCTGTCAAGTACAGTTACGTATTTTTTAAAATTTTATCATGGAAAAATTAAAACATACATAAAAGAGATAATAATATAGTCAACCCCAGGGTGCCCATCTTTTAGCTTCAATAGTCATCAAATCAGGGCCAAATTCATTTCTTCCATCCCCACATCCCCCTGCTGACTTTGCTTCAAATCTTAGACATCATTTTTTGGTGTTTCTGACACACACACATCCTTTGATTTTTCACAGAGGCCAGTGCTGCTGAGGAAGCAGATGTGCACGTAGCTGTCGTGGTGAGACCAGGCAACGCAGGATTAACAGATGATGAGAAGACTTACTACAGCCTCATCACATCCTTCAGTGAACTATACCTGCCTTCCTCAACCTAGAGAAGGGTTGTTAAGGCAGACCGCACTGTTCCCCAGAGTTGTCCCTATAGTGTCTAGGTTTATTCTAATGGTAAAAGTAACTTACTTAAAAAACAAATGTACACATATGTACACATATGTATGCAAGTATGTATATATGTGTATGCTCAGATTAACTTCCATAGGTACATAAGTGAAAGAAGTCTCAGTTCAGTGAACACAAAACTTATTTAAAGATGCTTTATATGTAGAAATTGTTTCAAATCATACTCTAACCCTTAGTGAGGGCAAAGTGTAGTTGGTAGAAGAAATTGCTAAATACCTATCTAATGTGCTATGTTTATCAAATCGTGTACTAAAATGGAAAGCTAGTTTTGAGAAATTATTCAGAAGCCTTGTTATTTTAAAAATGAAATATTTCAAAGACTGAATATTTTCAAAGAAAATGAATAATTCATTGCCCTTGTTGTGATTTAGAAGATTATAACAGCTGTATTTCATATTTGCCTCCTTATATATATCAAAGACCAAGGTATTTCCTTTTGCTTCAAAAGAGCAAAATTGGGAAAGAAAACTCACTTGAGTCTTGATCAAACAAGTGTCTTTTACTTAAGAAGAAACTTGGTAATCATTGTGGCACCCACAGCAAGCAGTCGCCTTACCAGTGAAAAAGGTGCACTGAGGTAACATCTAAAACAGAGATGTGGTTCTTAATGTTTAACAGAACAGTTCTAATCCTGCCACGTGTTATCATTATAGATTTTATAGTTGCCTTTCTAACTACTTAGCACAGTTTGAGAATATGTTAATTGCTATTTACCATTTAAAAAGTTTTACTGAAATCAGTCCATAACATTAAGATGAGCCCTAATATGTAAGATTTTCCTCTGGAATGGATGTGAGAAATGTAAATTTTATAACAGCAGTATTTATCCTGGTTTAATTCTAATATGATGTCCTGTTAATTTCATGTTGTGATTAATAAAAGCATTTTTTCTTCACTCAGTTTTATATAGGTTCCTGAACTCTATCCACATGCCGCCATAGCAAAAGAGAAACTGAAAAACAAGAATATTTAGCTCTTATCTTAATCGTGTATCATGTGTGTGTTTTAATGGAGTGCCGGTGGCAATTCGTGGTTATTATTTGAGTTATGTATACATATAAGGTTACTATTCCATTTGGATAGTAAGCATTCAGGATATGAGTGGAGTTCCTTATATTTTTGAGAATCTTAACTTTGAGGTCTCTAAGGTAATGCTTGAAGGAGGGAGTTACTCTCCTAACTAATCAAGAAAAACTCACGAATCCTGGAGGAGCAATTTTAGAAATGCTTTGAATAAGGAAAAAGAAGTCTTAGAACTATGAGAGGACAGGGGATATAAAAGATTTTATGTTGATAATTTTGATCTAGTAGCCAATTAAGAAATCTAGGGACTATGAAAATATATGAATAAAAAAGAAAGGAAATGAGTTTAGGTACATCTTAGAAATGGGAATAATTTGTAAATGATGATAAAACCACAAATAGTAATAAAAGGATGAACTTAATACCTTTTTTGGAAAGCTCATAGGCAGATGGCAGAAAGGGGTATATCTTAATGTTATTTAAGGAGTAGTTGGAAAATGAAGAAATGAGAAGATTAGGCACTAGGATCTAGATTAGAAAGGAATTGAATAAAAAGGAAGGCACACAGCATCTAGCCAGCAAAGGATTGAGGTGGAGAGGCATTTTACTACCCATGTACACTGAGTAAGGAGGACAGAAAATCAATACATTTCAGGAATTAAGAGAAAATTGAAGTATCAGATTTATTTTGCAAAGTAAGGAAGAAACTAGTTGAATGGAATCGTTTTTAGATCCTAGGAAAACCATTCACAAATGATGGAGAAAGGTCTTAGGAAGAATTTGAAAGATAAAGTAGATTGGCAAGAGAGGAAAAATACCTATCTAAGAATGTAAGCAGTGATACACAATGTATACATGTATTGAAACACCACAGTGTACCCCATAAATATGCACAGTTATACATCATTAAAAAACTTTTTTTAATGTGGATAATGAGCTAGAAGATGAATTCAGATGAATTCATAGTCCTTATGAGGGGAAGGAAGGCAAAAAACCTCTGGAACTTCCAAAAAGAGGACAAAGGCACTAAATTTCCTCAGCCTCTTGTTTGCAGAGAATATGGAGGACAAAAGCGTCTTAAAGTTGTGGCTCTTTATTCCTGTTTATTAATCCAGATGTACCTCTGTTGTTCTCTTTCCTACAGTGGCGCTGATTTCTAATCTAGGGTCAAAGCCCAGGTTGGTTTTTTAGAAGAAAAGCCCTTGACAGAAGATTCTCTAATCTTATCAACATTTCTGGAGTAGCAGGACTTCCTTTTGGTCTGGAAAGCGGGTTTTAGTTGCTACGCAGAATGTCAAATGTGTAGTTGCACAAGGAAAGGTTGAAAGCTACTGGCTTATTGCCAGGGCAGATGCACGGCAGCCTTTCCCCAGCAGATGGTGCTGTTTCTCCAGACTTGATATCAAGTGTGAGGCTCCACCCCTCCTCCCCCCCTCCCCCAACCCCCGCCCCGTCTCCCACCAAATACAGCAGATGGAGCTAAGAGAGAGAAAACTATATTTTGTTTATCCTTACAAGCCAAAAGCTTGATGTTGCAAGAGTTGGAGTAGTTTGGAAAAAATGGCAGTAATCCTGAATGAAATCCAACTATCTAATATTCCTTTTCCTCAATAAAAAATTGGTGATTTTTAGCCCCTTTTTCCAGCGGCAGTGTTAAAAAGGGATTGTTTTCAGGGCTTTTTTTATTCCCACGAGTACAAAGTTGAGTATAATATATTCCAAAAGTTTGTTAACCTACCACCTGTGCCCAGATGGCAAAGTGATATTATCCTCAACCTAATACTTAAGAATAACGTGGAGTTTTTACTAAAACACTTGGAGTAACTGACAGAAGTAAAATTTCTACCTTACAAATTCAACCCAAATTTATTCCTTAAATATTTATTAAGCATTTACCTTGCATCCCAGATCTGCTACGAGGGGACAAAGTTCCTCTCTACTCCCATTGTGCATACGTTTTTCGAGAAGAGAGACAATGGTGACTAAGACAAGAAAAACTTAGATGCTAGTAAGCGCTCTGCAGAGAACATAGGGTAGAATAACTTTACAGGAGGGGTGATGAGAAGGTGACATCTAATCTAAATGACATGGAAGACATGTAGGAAACTAGGAGAACTGGTGTTCCATGCAGATGGAACAGCATAGCACAGATCTAGGGCAAAGCTTGGCCTTTTTCAGGAATTGAGAGCCCAGTGGCTGGATACCATCAGAGAAGTGGGCTGAAGCCAGATTATAGTGCTTTGTACTCCAGTAAGAAGTTTGAATTGTATTCTAAGTATGGTAAAAAGCCCCTGGAGGATTTTGAGCAGAAGATAACCTGAGTGGTTTACATATTTAAGGAATTCTGTATGGAATGGAGAATGGTTTATAAGTGAGCATGACTGCATGCAGGAAGGTGAGTTAAGTATATCAGGGTTGAGTGCTGCAGGCAAAAATCACAAGGAGTTAGGTGTATACAACATCAGTGGAAGAACTGGGAGAAGAGTCAGGGCAACTACCACTGGACTGTGGAGTTAGAGGACACCTCACAGTGGTTAGCTCAGGAAGCCTGCTACCATTGCCACTGTAGCTCATGCCCACGACGCTGGCTAGACTCTGGAATGCCAGGCCCCATTGCTGCAACCTCTCCAAACAGAACACTTCCATCTCTTCTCCAATTAGGGGGTAAAATTGGCACTTGAGAGAGTCAATCTACTGGGTCTGAGAAGGCTGTTGTAGTAATGAAGGTAAGGGATGGTGGTGGCTTGCCTTAGGGTGGTAAAAGCAGAAATAGAAGTGGAAAGATTCAGAATAGGTTTTAGACATGACAGTGACCACTTATTGATTGATTGGATTTAAAAGGGTAACTCTTACATTTTTAGCTTAAGCAACTGGACAGATGATACTACTGGAAAAATAGCAGTGCTGCTGATAATAATGTAAAGCCGATGTAGAGCCTGATGTCAACATGACCGAAGAGCAGTTGGATATAAGTCTAGAGTTCAGAATGCTGGCCTGGCTGGAGATCAGATTTGAGAGTTCACTGGCATAGAGATGCTATTAAAAGCCATGGGATGGGGTTGCTTAGGAAGAGTCTGTTGATAGAGAAGAGAGCCTAAACAGCCCGTAGGCTCCAACACTAGAGGTCAAGCCAAGCAAAGAAACCAGCAAAGGAGATGGGAAAGTATTGGGCACTGAGGAAGGAAAACCAGGAGAGTGGCAGGGGAGCCCATTAAAGAAGGAACTATTCAAATTTATCAATTGCTGCTAAGAATTCAGTTGAGAATAGCAGTGGCCCTGCAGTCTAAGTGGAGTGGTGGGAACAGAAGATTAAGTTGAGGAGGTCAGGAGGGCCTATGAGGTCTAGCTAAAGATTTATCCATTTTGTTGATCTTTTTAAAGAAGAACATTTGGTTTTATTGATTCTCTATTTTGTTTATTTCCACTCTAATCGTATTTCCTTCTGCTTGCTTTGGGTTTAATTTGCATTTCTTTTTCTAGTTCCTTAATGTGGAAACTTATGTAATTGCTTTGCGAGTTTTTTTTTCTTTTTTTTGAGATGGAGTCTCGCTCTGTTGCCCAGGCTGGAGTGCAGTAGTGCAATCTCAGCTCACTGCAACCTCCGCCTCCTGGGTTCAAGCGATTATCCTGCCTCAGCCTCCCAAGTAGCTGGAACTACAGGCACCTGCCACCATGCCTGGCTAATTTTTGTATTTTTAGTAGAGACAGGGTTTTGCCATATTGGCCAGGCTGGTCTTGAACTCCTCACCTCTGGTGATCAGCTCGCCTCGGCCTCCCAAAGTGCTGGGATTCCAGGCGTGAGCGACTGTGCCCGGCCATTTTCTTTTTTTTTTTTTTTCATGTAGGCATTTACAGCTGTGAGTTTCCCTCCGAGCATTATTTTCACTGTATCCCATAGGTTGAGGTATGTTGTGTTTTTGTTTTCATGTGTCTCAATATATTTTCTAATTTCCTTTGTGATTTCTTCCTTCACCCATTGGTTGTTTAAGTGTTTAATTTCCACATATTTGTGAATTTTCCAAATTTCCTTCTGTTACTGATTTCTAATATCATTCCCCTATACTTAGAGAACATACTTTGTATGATTTTGATCTTTTAAAATTTAACAAGACTTTTCATGGCCTAACATATAGTCTATCCTGGAGAATATTCTTTGAGCACTGGAGAAGAATTTAAATTCTGCTGTTATTGGGTGGAGTGTTCTACGTGTATGTCTATTAGGTCTAGTTGGTTTGTAGTGTTGTTTGAATCTTCTGTTTCCTTGTTTACATTCTGTCCAGTTGCTCTATTATTGAATGTGAAGTATTGAATGCTCCCTCTCTTATTGTTAAATTGTCTGTTCTTTTCTTCAATTCTCTTTAGCTTCATCTATTTTGCTGCCCTGTTGTAAGGTGTGTATATGTTTATAATTGTTATAGCTTCTTGCTAGCTTCTTTAACATTATAATGTCCTTCTTTGTCTCTTGTAACAGTTTTTGTCTTAAAGTCTATTTTGTCTGGTATTACTGTAGCCACTTCACCCTCTATTTACATGGAATATCTTTTTTTTTTTTTTTTTTTTTTGAGTCAGGGTGTCACTCCGGGGCCCCAGGCTGGAGTGCAGTGGCAAGATCATAGCTTACTGCCTCAATCTCCCAGGCTCAAGCGATCCTCCCACCTTAGCCTCCTGAGTAGCTGGGAACACAGGTGTGCGACCTCACACCTAGCTAATTTTTGTATTTTTGTAGAGATGAGGTCTCACTCTATTGCCCAGGCTGGTCTCAAACTCCTGGGCTCAAGCTATCTGCCTGCCTTGGTCTCCCAAAGTGTTAGGATTACAGCCCGGCCGAATTTCTTTTACCATCCTCTTTCTATTTATTTCTGTCCTGAATCCAAAATGTGTCTTTTATAGGTAGTATGTAATGGATTATGTTTTCAATTCATTATGCCAGCCTCTGCCTTTTAATTGAAGAGTTTAAGCCATTGACGTATAATTACTGACAAGCACTTAATTCTGCCATTTTGCTATTTGATTTCTATATTTTGTGTATCTTTTTTGTTCCTCAGTTCTTTCATTGCTGCCATTCTCTGTGTTAACTAGATATTTTCTAGCATACTGCTTTAATTTCCTTGTCATTTCTTTTTTGAGACGGAGTCTCGCTCTGTCACCCAGGCTGGAGCGCAGTGGTGCAATCTTAGCTCACTGCAACCTCCACCTCCCAGGTTCAGGCGATTCTCGTGCTTCAACCTCACGAGTAGCTAGGGCTACAGGTGTGCACCACCACACCTGACTAATTTTTGTAATTTTAGTGGAGATGGGGTTTTGCCATGTTGGCCAGGCTGGTCTCGAACTCCTGACCTCAGGTAATCTGCCTGCCTTGGCCTCCCGAAGTGCTGGGATTACAGGCGTGAGCTACCATGCCCAGCATTGTCATCTCTTTTAATATATATTTTTGAATTTTTTTTTAGTGATTTCCCCTGAGGGTACAATTAACATATATTTATAACATTCTAGTTCTGATTAATACCACCTTAGTTTTTGTTTGTTTGTTTGTTTTAAGATGGAGTCTCACTCTGTCCCCCAGGCTGGAGCACAGTGGCGTGATCTCAGCTCACTGCACCCTCCCCCTCCCGGGTTCAGGCCGTTCTTGTGCCTCAGCCTCCCTAGTAGCTGGGATTACAGGCGGGAGCCACTGTGCCTGGCCAGTACCACTTTAGTTTGAATAGTATACAAAACTTTGCTCCACATAACTCCATTCTCCACCATTTAAGTTGTTATTGTCACAAATTACATCTGTATATATTGTGTACCCATCAACATAGATTTATTACTATTGCTTTATGCAGTTGTATTTTAAATCAGATAGGAGGAAAAGGAGTAGCAAACAACAAATACATTTATACTGTCTTTTAATATTTAACTATTGTATTAGTTTCCTAGGGCTGCAAAGTACTGCAAATTGAGTGGCTTAAAGCAACAGAAACTTAGCCTCCCAAAGTTCTAGATGCTAGAAGTCTGAAATCAAGGTGTTGGCAGAGTTGGTGCCTTATGGAGGCACTAAGCGAGAATCTGTTCCATTCCACCTAGCTTCTGGTGACAGCTGACAAGCCAGGCCATTGCTTGGGTCATAAATGCGTGACTCCAATTTCTACTTCTGTCTTCACATGGCATTTTTTCCTGTGTGTCTATGTCTTCACAAGGCTATCTTATGAGCACACCAGTCATATTAGAGGAAGGGCCTACCCTAAACCAGTATGATCTCAACTAACTACATCTGCAGTGATTCTATTTCCAAATAAGGTTGCACTCTGATGTACTGGGAATTAGGATGCAGCATATCTTTGGGGTGGGGGGGATACATATGTCAACCCACAACACCAAGAATGTCAGAGCTTTTCAAAGCCCTTGTTCACCAAAGCATCACTAGCCTTTTCTGTCAAGCGTTTTGGTTAGACTGCTGTTGGCTCCAGCTGTTTTCCATTGTTCCAGGGTTGTGATTAATACATTTGCCTTTAACTGTTTTCATCAAAGGACCCTGGTGGCTGCCTCAGAACTGGCAGAGTTCCAAGTTAGGCAAGATAATAGTAAGCCCATTCAGCTAAGGAGCCACCAGATACGTTGCTATGGACTTAATCGTGTTCCCACAAATTCATATATTGAGGCCCTAGCTAAGCCCCAGTGTGACTATATTTGGAGATAAGGCCTTTGGGAGGCAATGAAGATTAAATGAGTTAATAAGGGTGGGCCCTAATCCAATGGATTGGTGGCCTTATAAAAGGAGGAGGAGACACCAGAGAACTCTCCACCATGTGAGGACACACTGAGAAGGTGGCATCTACACAAGCCAGGAGGAGCCTTCACGAAAAGCCAAATCTGCCAGAACATTGATCTTGGACTTTGAGCTTCCAGAACTGTGAGAGAATACATTTCTGTCGTTTAAGCCACCCAGTCTGTAGCATTTTGTTACAGCAGCCCAAGCAGACAAACGCACGGCTCAAAACGAATGACCACAATTCTTTGTGAATGAGATCCGTTATTCTGCTCCCTCTGGCATTCTTACCTGTGCTAGAAACCTGGGCTCTTACCTTCAGGGCCATCATCACTGAGCACAGGAGTGGGGAGTTAGAAGGAGGGTAACTTAAAACACCATAGAGCTTCCTGAGCTTTTGCTGAGATTCAGGTAGTTTTGTAATTGCCCAGCTGGGTTCTTCTTGCCCACTGCCCAGAAAAGCTAATGCACTAAGAGCAGCAGGGGTGTTGCAGCAAATCATTTCATTATCACAGGACCTACCAAGCAGACGGACGGGAAATAATTCTCAAATCCACCTCCCTGAGAATTCGGGGACTAGGGTTTTTCAAGGATAGTTTGGTGGGCAGGAGGCTAGGGAATGAGTAATGCTGATGGGTTGGGTCAAGGATGAAATCATAGGGGGTTGCTATTCTTTTGCTGAGTTGATATCTGGGTGCAACTTTTTTTAATGGGTGGTGCCAGTTGGTCCATACGGAATTCAAATCTGAAAAATATCTCAAACATCAGTCTTAGGTTTTATAACAGTGATGTTATCCACAGGGGCACTTGGGGAAGTTACAAATCTTGTGACCAGTGGCTATGTGACTTCTGAGTAGTAAAGAGTTGTTTTTTTTTTTTTTTTTTTTTTTTTTTAGATGGAGTCTCATTCTATAGCCCAGGCTGGAGTGCTGTGGTGCCATCTCGGCTCACTGCAACCTTCACCTCCCAGGTTCAAGCAGTTCTCTGCCTCAGCCTCCCGAGTAGCTGGGATTACAGGCACCCACAACCACACCCAGCTAATTTTTTTGTATTTTTAGTAGAGATGGGGTTTCACCATCTTGGCCAGGGTGGTTTTGAACTCCTGACCTCGTGATCCACCCACCTCAGCTTTCCAAAGTGCTGGGATTATAGGCATGAACCACCGCGCCGGGCCAAGTAGTTTTAAACAGTCAAGTTATAAAACAATGACTGATTAGAGTTTAACTCTGCCTACATCTTAGCAGAAGAAACAATGGCTGATTAGAGTTTGTGCCTACATCTTAGCGGAATTCAGGGCCCTATCACATTTCTAAGCTTGAGGCCTTTGGTTAGTTTTACAAAAGCAGTTTTGGTCCTGAGCAAGGAGGGGGTTAGTTATGAGAAGGAACTATTTTCATCTTTGTTTTAAAATTAAACTATAAATTCGTAGGCCAGGCACGGTGGCTCACACCTGTAATCCCAGCACTTCGGGAGGCCAAGGTGGGAGGATCACTCAAGACCAGGAGTTCAAGACCAGCCTGGGCAACATGATGAAACCCCATCTATCAAAACAAAAGAAAACAAAACAAAAATTAGCTAGGCATGGTGGTTATGTGCCTGTAGTCCCAGCTACTCAGGAGGCTGAGACAGTAGGATTGCTTGAGGTTGGGAGGTCGAAGCTGCAGTGAGCCATGAGTGTGTCACTGCACTCCAGCCTGGGTGACAGAGTGAAACCCTGTCTCAAAAAATAAAAATAAAGGTAAATACAAAATTCCTCCTATAGTTAGCCTGGAATGAGCAAAGACAGCTTGTGAGGTTAGAAGGAAGATGGAGTCAGTTATGTTATATTTCCCTCACTCATAATTTTTGCAAAAGTAGTTAGTCTTTCTTGATTAAGTCCTCCTGGTTGCTGTAAGCTTTTGCTTAGGTTCTAGAATTCTAAAAAAGTTGATTCTGGCAGTTTTTGCCAGTTTATTTGTTGGAAAGGAATAAGCATTAGGACCATAGAGGACACTCTAGGACTAATGCTCATCGGAAAATAACTAGGGGTGCTGGCATCCCTGTGTTATTTTTTCAGATGGGAAATGTTCCCCCTAAGGCAAAAACACCCCTAAGATGTATTCTGGAGAATTGGGACCAATTTGACCCTCAGATGCTAAGAAAGAAGCGACTTATATTCTTCTGCAGTACCACCTGGCCATGATATCATCTTCAAGGGAGAGAAACCTGGCCTCCTCAGGGAAGTATAAATTATAACACCATCTTACAGCTAGATCTCTTTTGTAGAAAAGAAGGCAAATGGAGTGAAATGCCATATGTACAAACTTTCTTTTCATTAAGAGACAACTTGCAATTATGTAAAAAGTGTGATTTATGCCCTACAGGAAGCCCTCAGAGTCTACCTCCGTACCCCGGCGTCTCCCCGCCCCCCCAGTCCTTCCTCAACTAATAAGGACCCCCCCCTTCAACCCAAACAATCCAAAAGGAGATAGACAAAGGGGCAAACAATGAACCAAAGAGTGCCAATATTCCCTGATTATGCCCCCTCCAAGCGGTGGGAGGGGGAGAATTTGGCCCAGCCAGAGTGCATGTACCTTTTTCTCTCTCAGACTTTAAAATAGACCTAGGTAAATTCTCAGATAACCCTGATGGCTATATTGATGTTTTACAAGGGTTAGGACAATCCTTTGATCTGACATGGAGAGATATGATGTTACTGCTAAATCAGACACTAACCCCAAATGAGAGGAGTGCCGCCATTAACTGCAGCCCGAGAGTTTGGTGATCTCTGGTATCTCAGTCAGGTCAATGATAGGATAGCAACAGAGGAAAGAGAACGATTCCCCACAGGCCAGCAGGCAGTTCCCAGTGTAGACCCTCATTGGGACACAGAATCAGAACATGGAGATTGGTGCCGCAGACATTTACTAACTTGCGTGCTAGAAGGACTAAGGAAAACTAGGAAGAAGCCTGTGAATTATTCAATGATGTCCACTATAACACAGGGAAAGGAAGAAAATCCTACTGCCTTTCTGGAGAGACTAAGGGAGGCATTGAGGAAGCATACCTCCCTGTCACCTGACTCTATTGAAGGCCAACTAATCTTAAAGGATAAGTTTGTCACTCAGCCAGCTGCAGACATTAGAAAAAAACTTCAAAAGTCCGCCTTAGGCCCAGAGCAAAACTTAGAAACCCTATTGAACTTGGCAACCTCGGTTTTTTATAATAGAATCAGGAGGAGCAGGTGGAACGGGGTAAACGAGATTAAAAAAAGGCCACCGCTTTAGTCATGGCCCTCAGGCAAGCGGACTTTGGAGCCTCTGGAAAAGGGAAAAGCTGGGCAAATCGAATGCCTAATAAGGCTTGCTTCCAGTGCGGTCTACAAGGACACTTTAAAAGAGATTGTCCAAATAGAAATAAGCCGCCCCCTCGTCCATGCCCCTTATGTCAGGGGAATCACTGGAAGGCCCACTGCCCCAGGGGACGAAGTTCCTCTGAGTCAGAAGCCACTAACCAGATGATCCAGCAGCAGGACTGAGGGTGTCCAGGGCAAGTGCCAGCCCATGCCATCACCCTCTTAGAGCCCCAGGTATGCTTGACCATTGACGGCCAGGAAGTTAACTGTCTCCTGGACACCGGCACAGCCTTCTCAGTTTTACTCTCCTGTCCCGGACAACTGTCCTCCAGATCTGTCACTATCTGAGGGGTCCTAGGACAGCCAGTCACTAGATACTTCCCCCCAGCCACTAAGTTGTGACTGAAGACCTTTACTCTTTTCACATGCCTTTCTGATTATGCCTGAAAGCCCCACTCCCTTGTTAGGGAGAGACATTCTAGCAAAAGCAGGGGCCATTATACACCTGAACGTAGGAGAAGGAACACCTGTTTGTTGTCCCCTGCTTGAGGAAGGAATTAATCCTAAAGTCTGGGCAACAGAAGGACAATGTGGATGAGCAAAGAATGCCCATCCTGTTCAAGTTAAACTAAAGGATTCCACCTCCTTCCCCTACCAAAGGCAGTACCCCCTTAGACCCGAGGCCCAACAAGGACTCCAAAAGATTGTTAAGGACCTCTTGTTTCCAATCTGGAGATAATCCATACCTCAAACCTCACCTGTGTAAATGTTAGCAATTCTATAGACACAACCAACTCCCAATGCATCAGGTGGGTAACTCCTCCCACACAAATGGTCTGCCTACCCTCAGGAATATTTTTTGTCTGTAGTACCTCAGCCTATCATTGTTTAAATGGCTCTTCAGAATCTATGTGCTTCCTCTCATTCTTAGTGCCCCCATGACCATCTACACAGAACAAGATTTATACAATTATGTTGTACCTAAGCCCTGCACCAAAAGAGTACCCATTCTTCCTTTTGTTACCGGAGCAGGAGTGCTAGGCGGACTAGGTACTGGCATTGGTGGTATCACAACCTCTACTCAGTTCTACTATAAACTATCTCAAGAACTAAATGGTGACATGGAATGGGTCGCCAACTCACTGGTCACCTTGCAAGATCAACTTAACTTCCTAGCAGCAGTAGTCCTTCAAAATCAAAGAGTTTTAGACTTGCTAACTGCCAAAAGAGGGGAAACCTGTTTATTTTTAGGGGAAGAATCCTCTTATTATGTTAATCAATCCGGAATTGTCACCGAGAAAGTTAAAGAAATTCGAGATCGAATACAACGTAGAGCAGAGGAGCTTCAAAACACCAGACCCTGGGACCTCCTCAGCCAATGGGTGTCCTGGATTCTTCCTTTCTTAGGACCTCTAGCAGTTATAATATTGTTACTTCTTTTCGGACCCTGCATCTTTAACCTGCTTGTTAAGTTTGTCTCTTCCAGAATTGAAGCTGTAAAGCTACAAATGGTTCTTCAAATGGAGCCCCAGATGCAGTCCATGACTAAAATCTACTGCGGACCCTTAGACCGGTCTGCTAGCCCATGCTCCAATGTTGATGACATCCAAGGTACCCCTCCGGAGGAAATCTCAACTGCACAACTCCTACTGTGCCCCAATTCAGCAGGAAGCAGTTAGAGCGGTCATCGACAGACCTCCCCAACAGCACTTAGGTTTTCCTGATGAGAGGGGGAACTGAGAGATGGGACTAGTTGGATTTCCTAGGCCGACTAAGAATCCCTAAGCCTAGCTGGGAAGGTGACAGCATCCACCTTTAAACACGGGGCTTGCAACTTAGCTCACACCCGACCAATCAGGTAGTAAAGAGAGCTCACTAAACTGCTAACTAGGCTAAAACAGGAGGTAAAGAAATAGCCAATCATCTATCGCTTGAGAGCACAGCGGGAGGGACAATGATCGGGATATAAACCCAGGCATTTGAGCCAGCAAAGGCAACCCCCTTTGGGTCCCCTCCCGTTGTATGGGAGCTCTGTTTTCACTCTATTAAATCTTGCAACTGTACACTCTCAGGTCTGTGTTTGTTCCGGTTCGAACTGAGCTTTCGCTCGCCATCCACCACTGCTGATTGCTGTCATCGCAGACGCCGCCGCTGACTTCCACCCCTCCGGATCCGGCAGGGTGTCCACTGCACTTCTGATCCAGTGAGGCAGCGCCCACCGCTGCTCCCAATCAGGCTAGAGGCTCGCCATTGTTCCTGCGTCAGCTAAGTGCCTGGGGTTCATCCTAATCAAACTGAAGCGAGCTATAACACTCATTGCATGGCCCAAGATTCCATTCCTTGGAATCCATGAGGCCAAGAACCCCAGGTCAGAGAACAAGAGGCTTGCTGCCATCTTGGAAGTGGCCTGCCACCATCTTGGGAGCTTTAAGAACAAGGACCCCCCAGTAACACCATGATTCAATTACCTCCCACTGGGTCCCTCCCATGACACATGGGAGTTATGGGAACTACAGTTCAAGATGAGATTTGGGTGGAAACACAGCCAGACCATATCAGGCCTGTGGCCACAGCATGTCTGACTGTTGGAAGAACACAAGGAGGCAGAGGGATGAACAGAGAGAAGGAAAGGTGTAAAGGCAGACCTTGTTAGGCCTTGTAAAGCATTTTAATGATTGGGGTTTTTAGTCTGAGTACAAGGAGTTCTGAGTGCTGAGTGATGAGTGCTGAAGGGTTTTAAGCAGAAGAGAGATGACGATGTAAGCTTTTTTTTTTTTTTTTTTTTTTAGACAGGGTCTCACTCTGTTGCCCAGGCTACAGTGCAGTGGCACAATCTCAGGGCCCCCTGCAGCCTTGACCTCCCAGGCTCAGGTGATCTTCCCTCCTCAGCCTCCTGGGTAGCTGGGACTACAGGTGTGTGCCACCATGCCTGGCTAATTTTTTGTAGAGTCGGGGTATCACCATGTTGCCCAGGCTGGTCTTGAACTTCTGGGCTCAAGTGATCCTCCCTCCTGGGCCTCCCAAAGTGCTGGGATTACAGGCATGAGCCACGTCAGGCCTAATTTAGCTTTTACAGAGATCATTTTGACTTCTGTATTGAGGACACACCTTAGCAAATGATGGAAGAAGAGAGACTAATTTTTATACGTTATTATAAAAATCTAGGAGAGATAGTAGTGGTTTGGACTAGATAGTGGCAGTGGATGAATTCTAGTATACTTTAAAGGTAGAGCAGACAGGATTTGGGGTGTGCGAGAGAGAAGAGATGAGGATTGCTCCAAAGTTTCAGTGTGAGCAACTGAAAGACGGGTTTTCTCTAACTTGGGTGGGAGGAATGTGTTCAAAGAGATTAGATCAGAATGTGTTAAACTTGGGAAGCCTTTCAAGTGAAGATGCTATAAGGGTAGTTGAAGACACAGGTCTATGGTATTGAGGATAGAGGTCTGGCCTGGAGCACCTGGGAAACGTCAGCCCATGGCAATATTTAAAACTGGAATACCGGACAAGGTCACTCAGAGAGTGAGTGTGGGTAGGAAAGACAAGTTGCCAGGACGGAGCCATGGGGTACTCCAGTGTTGGGATGGCAGGGAGAATGTGGCCCAGCAGAGGAAGCTGGGTGGAGAGAGAAGCAGGAGGCAAATTAAAAGGGCACAATATTCTGAGAGCCAAGTAAAAATGTTTTAAGCAGAGAGGTGGCGAGGGGGGTGATCAAATTGTGAAGTGTTGCTTATCGATCTAGGTACGGTAAGAAAAGCACTGAGAATCAAATAGTGCCAACCCCACAGATGGTCTCTTTCCTCTCTTTCTGAATTATGATGGCTTCTCTAATGATTCTTTGGAACTTGCGCCTCAAAGGAATGACAATGACTAAAGAAGTGGAGGATCCTGTGGTGGTCACTGGGCTGTTCACAAACGCATCTCCCATTGTGGGCACATGGTAGGAGTGCCATGCTTAGAGAAGGCCACTCGGTTTCCTTAGCCAGTGAAATGTAAGCTAAGGAAAGTTTGCCATTCCTGGCAGGAGCTCTGAGAGCCAGGGAGCAGTCTGCCACATTTCCTTGGCAGTGAGCAACTGTGGGAGCATGTGCCGAGAGGAAACGTCTATCAGCCATGGTCGGAGTTGTTACAATGAGCAGAATCCCCTGCTGAACTTGGATAGACATCCAGTATGAGAAATAAACTTTAGTTTTATTAGTTTTATGTTGGGACAGCAAAACCTAAACTATCCTGAGGATGCAATGCCTAAATACAAAAATAATATAAACAGTGGTATCCAGTCTTCACTGATAACCAGTAGATTATACATTTCAGGATAGGAAATTTTACTTTTCCACACCAGGGATAGAGGAAATCCAGCAAATAACATAGATGATAAAACTTGACCTCATTGTAAGTTCGCTTTTTTGTGTGTGTTTTTTTTTTTTTGGAATGGAGTCTCGCTCTTTCTCCCAGGCTGGAGTGATGCAGTAGTGTGATCCCAGTTCACCGCAACCTCTGCCTCCTGGGTTCAAGCAATTCTCCTGCTTCAGCCTCCCAAGTAGCTGGGATCACAGGCATGTACCACCACGCCTGGCTGATTTTTGTATGTTTTAGTAGAGACAGGGTTTCACCATGTTGACCAGGCTGGTCTTGAACTTGTGACCTCAGGTGCTCTGCCCGCCTCGGTCTCCCAAAGTGCTGGTATTGCAGGCGTGAGCCACCTTATGGGACCACTGTCTTATATTCAGTGTTTTTTTTGACTGAAACATTGCTATGGGTGCATGGCTATATTTGGTCTTTGTCCCCAGTTCCTGCACAGAACTTCTAAAACCTTTGACGTTTACTGAGAGAGGTGTCTTTTGTTCTACATAATGAGCCCCTTTTGATCACACTTGAGTTTATGCTAATGAGGTTACTTAGGGTGGGGCCCCTGGATAACCTCAGGCTCAGGCTGGTCAGCAGAAACACCTCCTGACCTTTGAGCTTTGGGGAGAGAGGGCGTCTGGAGATCCAGCTCCATAAAATAAACTCTTGAATGGTAAGATTTGGAGAGCTCCCAGGTAGATGAACACAGCGAGGTGCTGGGAGGATGATGCGCTCTGGGTGGGCGTGGAGCTCCAGGCACCTCCCCATGCCTTGCCCTATGCTTCTTTTCAATTTGGCTCTTCCTAAGTTGTAGCCTTCATCATAAACCTGCAAATGTAAGGATTTTCCTGACTTCTGTGTGCTGTTCTAGCAAATTATTTGAACCTTAAGCGGGCAGTGTGTGGGAGCCCCTTCGACTTTGTAGCCAATATGGACAGAAGTGAGGGTCACCGGTGGACCCAGTATCTGTGACTGGCAGCGGAAGTGAGGCAGTCTTGTGGGACTCAGCCCTTAAACCTGTGGAATCTGACACTAACTCCGGGTAGTTAGTGTCAGAATTGAATTGTAGATACTCAACTGGTGTCCGGAAGAATCAGAGAATTGGTTGATGGTGTTGGAAAACACCCTACCAATATAACACTTAAGTTCATTTTTAACATAATATCTGACTGGGTTTTCACATGTTTTAATATTAGAGAAGAAATGGTGGTGTAAGAGACAAAGAAATAACAATTATGCATAAAAGAATTTTATTTAGTGGCCAGATCCCAATGAATAATGTCAGTCATTGCTTGGTTCTGCTAAAATGTGGTATTAGATATATTCTTAAGAAAGTGTACAATTGCATCACCAAAAGCTGTTTAATTTGGATTGTGTAGAATAAAAGAAAACTACATAAGTCTTTGTTCTTTGATAAAAATTTTAAAATATAAAAATGAAAAAAAGAAACCCAAAAGCAGTATTCAAAACTAACAAATGTCACCTTGGACTATTTACAGTAAGACGCCTTTTTGACAGGAGAATCTTGTTCTCAGCTTGTTCTTTTCCTCACATTTTACTTACAGGGATTCTCACTCCCCCATCTGATCCCTATTCATAACTTCTTCCATTCCTGTCTCACATGAAACAGCCATCTTCCATGCTCTCTCACTCATCTTTGAGTCTCTCTCTGACACTCCTTTTTCCTACTCTTAAATTATCAATAATTCTATTCAACAGACATTTATTGAGCACCTAGTATGTGCCAGGCACTGTGTTAAGAGGTGGGGAACAATACAGAGATGAAAAGACATGGACCTTTTCCTCAAGAAATTCAGACTTTGGGTTGAATTAAAAAATGTTTTTCTTTTTTTTTTTTTGAGATGGAGTTTAGCTCTTGTTGCCCAGGCTGGAGTGCAATGGCGTGATCTCGTCTCACCGCAACCTGCCTCCCGGCTTCAAGTGATTCTCCTGCCTCCGCCTCCTGAGTAGCCAGGATTACAGGCATGCGCCACCACGCCAGGCTAATTTTGTATTTTTTTTAGTAGAGACAGGGTTTCTTCACATTGGTCAGGCTGGTCTCGAGCTCCCAACCTCAGGTGATCCGCCTGCCTCAGCCTCCCAAAGTGCTGGGATTACAGGCGTGAGCCCCACACCCAGCCTAAAAAATGTTTTTCATATTATATTCCAGGTAATCCCAGACCTCTATGGGGTAAATCTGGGGATTTCTTGAAAGAAAGTGCACTCATGGAGGGTCTGTCCACTTGGCTCACTCCAACACAGTTTGAATTTGGAATTCTGCTCTTCTTCATGAAGCACAGTCTCAAAAGCCCACACCTACAGTCTGAGTTCTGAACTCTCAGCAGGTGGGAACTGGGAACTGCGGGTTGGCTAACAGGGGGGCCAGCTGTGTCAATTTGGTTTTTAGGAAGGGTATTCTTTTAATTGGCTTCTACAAATTCCAAATTTGAAAAGCCCTTAATCCAAAAAAAAAAACCCTACTAAATTTGAGCAAAAGATACATATTAACAAAGTCTCCCCTGATTTGGACTTGCAACAAGATACTGTAAGGTGCCTATCTTTGATAAATGTCCAGCAGCAGCTCTTTTTACTACCTCTGCACATCCATATTTCTTTCCATTTTTCTGTGATATTTTCTTAGCTTCCAACGTAAGCCTGCAGGTGACCTCAGTTTTTCTTTGATCGTGGTTGAACCCAAAGCAAGCTCAGCTCTTGCATTTGGTCTACATCTTTATCCATGAGGCTTAGAGAGACTCATGGTAGTTACTTAAAAGAAACTATGAAATATAAAACATTGTACATGGCATACTATGAAAGCAAACACTAAACCATACCTTCACTGCCCCCATCTTGTTCCAGGCCTGGTAGACCACGTCCCTACACATATTCACATTTCGGAATCATTCTCAGTCACAGTGCATCAAGTCCAGATCACGGCGGCGGGCTTTGCTCTCACAGTCTGTGGCATATATCTCTCCTGGGATCCACACAGCTGACCACTGAACAACGATGAAGGGGGCTTTCGTGGGAAAGTTCTTCTCACTATGCCTTTCCACAGGCGACACAGGGTCACATCTCAATACGATTTCCGTCCTATTCTATGATACACTATTATCCACTCAAGAATATTAGCGCCAGATTCATAACTTCCTCATGAGCTGGTTCCAAGCCCTTTGGACCTGAAGGCAACGTCGGGAGTTGGCATTACTCCCAAGGAACATTTGGCCTGCCCTACTCGGTAGGGTGCTTGAGACATGTGGAGAGAATGGGAAGAGGAGGGAGTGCTGGGAAGGGGACGGATAAGAAGTGATCATGCACAAGCTTCTTGCTCTGTCGTGCATATATTTTCAGTGTAACAGCGTGTATTTCGACACATAAGGGCTTGTGCTTTTTCATTAAAGAAATAACTTGCCCTGAAAAGCTCATTTGGCAAATGTGGCCATGAATGTGTGTATGTGTGTGTGTGTGTGTGTGTGTGTATGTGTGAAATGAGGTTCTATGTCAAGTCCTGTGAGTGTGTCCTACTGGCCCCTCCCCCACTGTCACACCCACCTCACCAGCAAGGAAAAACTGATAGTTTACACCTGGTCAGTCTGATATTCAGAAGCTTCTGACAGGCTTTCTGAGAAGCTTAGGAAATTCTCCTGGTACTCAGAGCAAACAATCTCATAGCGGTAATGCCGGAACTCCACGGCAAAGGTGCCAAAATAAGACAGGAAGCACATGACCAGGCCCCACTGGACCCTGGCTGCATACATGTGGATGCTTTGGGCCATAAGGATGAAGTCTGGGGAGAAGCAGTCAAGGAAAATACCCTCATCAGCCACATTAAAACTGGAATCTTTTCAGGGCAGAGACAGATTATAGGAAAAGTCTGGCTTTCCTCATCACTAGCAAAACTGGTAGCCTGCTAGAGCTTGTTGAACACGAAAATCTATATGAATAATAAGTTAACATTATTGGGCTCATATTTGGTGGTAGACATGCTTTTAGGTGCTTTCATGGTTAGTATCACTTAATCCTCACAACAATCCTATTATCATTGTTTTTTCTCATTTTTACATGTTCTATTTGCCCTTAAATACTCTCTTATCCAAATAATTGTCAGTTTGTTTAAAAATAGGGAAACTGAGACCAAATGGGTAAGTAACTTGCCTGAGGTCACACAGGTATTAATTGGCTGAGCTGGGCTCAAACAAGCACTCTAACTCCTGCGCCATGTATTCAATAGCCGTACTCTGTAGCTGCTTACAAAACTGGGAGATTAGGAAAAGGATTACACTTCCAAAGTAATTAGTTGGCCAGAAAAATTAAGCTATTTTAAAAAAAATCACTGCAAATGGTGAGCCAAGACCGGCCACTGCACTCCAGGCTGGTGGACAGAGCGAGACTCCATCTTAAAAAAAAAAAAAAAAAAAAAAAAGAAGAAAGCACTGCAAATGACTATGAATTCATAGTAATCGTTATATCTGCAGAAATAATTTTGAACATATCAAATTACTAACTGCCGACATGTAAGTTGTGTTTGGCTCTGCAGTGCTACTAACCGTGTCTAAGTGGCTGGCCTGTCTCTTCTAATTTTCACTATTGTCTTTCAGACAATACTGTATAGACTAGTTTCATTCCTCATATCACGTCTAAACTTGTATGATAAACAGATGAGGCCAGGTGGGGTAGCTCATGCCTGTAATCCCAGTGCTTTGGAACGCTGAGGTGGGAAGATCACTGGAGCCCAGGAGTTTGAGGCTGCAGTGAGCTACGATTGCACCACTGCTCTCTAGCTAGGGTGACGGCAAGGCCCCATCATTAGAAAAAGAAAAACAAATGAGACTGTTATGCCTGGATATATATATGGAGTGTGTGTGTGTGTGTTGTGTGTATCTGTATCTGTATATACACAACAGAATAAATGGAGGGAGGAGCTGGGAAGGAGGGTAAAAAGTTCATAGCATGCTTTAGTGAAAGGCCAAGTGTCTGAGGAACTAGATGCATTTACTTAGAAAGATCAGAAATGTCTCCTTAGAGTTAGTTCTATCTTCTGAAATTAGACCTGAAATCGGGAAATTTTCAGAGAGCAAGAATGTGAAATTACTTCAGCCAGACTTTGCTAACTAGGCCTTCATCCATTCACCTGAGAACCAAAGAAAAAAAAAAAAGATTCCACATGTTCAGAAAGAGCATGAATCAGAATCATTTGGTGAAAGATCAAAATTTGGGATAGGCTGGGCAAGGTGGCTCATGCCTGTAATCCCAACACTTTGGGAGGCCGAGGAGTGTGTATCACTTGAGCCCAGTAGTTCGAGACCAGCCTGGGCAACATGGCGAAACCTCATCTCTATTAAAACTACAAAAATTAGCCGGGTGTTTTGGTGTGTGCCTGTAATCCCAGCTACTCTCAAGGCTGAGATGGGAGGATGGCTTGAACCCAGGAGGTGGAGGTTGCAGTGAGCCAATATCATGCCCCTGCACTCCAGCCTAGGCAACAGAATGAGACCCTGTCTTAAATCACAAAAAACATCTCGGAGTGATTTAAAGTCTGCACACTCTTTTGAACAAGGATGCAAAATATTGCCAAAGCAATATTAACTTATTGCTTAAACTAATGGAGAAAGCATATCTCCTTTTATCTTATATTGGCAGAGTTTTGATCTTTTTGTTCATAAAGTATTTATTAGGTTGCTAGCAAGAACCAAGTTTTTTGGCTTGAACTTAAGTCCTTAAATGTTCTCTATCTAATGTGACTGTAGAACTTTGGAAAATCGCAAAATGGTGGAACAGGAATTTGTGAATGAAGAAAAATAAATAGTCCAAATACTCCACTAACTAGAGAATGGGCTCTGAACTGTGTGTGTTTTCATATTTCATTCTTTCCCCCCCTCATCTTAGGGTCTGCTTCTATTCATATTTTAAAGCTACTTTCTCTCTCTTTCTTTGAATTGATATACTTTATTTCTTTCTAGCTATTTTTGAACTTTATATTTATTTATTTATTTATATTTCAATAGGATTTTGGGGAACAGGTGGTGTTTGGTTGCATGAATAAGTTCTTTAGTGATGATTTCTGGGATTTTGGTGCACCCACCACCCAAGCAGTGTATAGTGCACCCAATTTGTAGTCTTTTATCCCTCATCCCCCTCCCATCCTTTCCCCTGAGTCCCCAAAGTCCACTGTGTCATTCTTATGCCTTTGTGTCCTCACAGCTTAGCTCCCACTTATGAGTGAGAACATAGGATGTTTGGTTTTTCATTCCTGAGTTACTTCACTTAGAATAATGGTCTCCAATTCCAACCAGGTTGCTGCAAATGCCATTGTTTCATTCTAAAGCTACTTTCTCTAAGGTGGGGTCCTGAAGTGGTTAAGAGTGCAAGAGCTGAGCCTGAGTTTAAATCTTGATCCACCACACATTATCTGTGTGATCTTGCACAAATTAAACTTCTCCGTGATTCACTGTTCTTACATGTTAAGTGAGGATAAAAAGAGTTGATACATTTAAACTACTTAGAATAATGCCTAGCACACTGTCTAAAAATTGGTGGTTATTATGACTGAAGATGTGTAATTGCATTTTCTGTACAATCTACCCTTTAGGAACCTTGATTCCTTTCTCTGGTTTTCTGAGGAGGGCCTTACTGGAGTGAACACTTCTTTTATTTTATTTTATTTTTTGAGTCAGGGTCTCACTGTGTCACCCAGGCTGGATTGCAGCGGCATGATCACAGCTCACTGCAGCCTCAAATTCCTGGGATCAAGTGATCTTCCCCGCAAGCCTCCCAAGTAGCTTGGACTACAGGTGCACACCACCACACCCTGCTAATTTTTCTAAAACAAATTTTTATGGAGACCAGGTTTTGCTATCTTGCCCAGGCTGGTCTTGAACTCCTGGGCTTAAGCAATCCTCCTGCCTCAGCCTCCCAAAGTGCTAGGATTACAGCATGAGCCACGGCACCAGACCTTTATTATTTATTTATTTATTGTTAGAGACAGAGTCGATCTTAGCTTGCTGCAGCCTTAAACTCCTGGGCTCAAGCGAGCCCACCTCAGCCTCCCCAGTAGCTGGGATTACAGGTGCTCGCCACAACACCCAGCTGATTTTTAGATTTTTTTTTTTTTTTTGTAGAGACAGGGTCTCCCTTTGTTGTCCAGGTGGATCTTGAGCTCCTGGCTTCAAGTGATCCTCCTGCCTCCACCTCCCCAAGTGTTGAACGCTTCTGATTACTCCACTCCATGGAATGAGTGACTGATCTGATTGGTGGGATGGGAACTGGCAGGCTTCCATTGGGCCACACTACCAGTAGGTGAGGTCACTGCACTCCATCCTAAGCTAGACTCTCTCTGGGATCTGTGTGGGGCTAAGCAGAGTGAGGTGCTCTCCTCTGCCTTTCCCTGGTTTCTCTGCTTGTTACTGGGTGGTTAAGTTGAATTCCAAGGTGTGAGAGAGGAGACCTGCAGCATTTTCCTTTCCAGGTTTACTAGGATAAAGGCTGATTTCTTCATCCCCATCTGGCTCCTAGCATCTATTCTCAATTGGTTCAAACTCTGAGCGGAGGAAGGGAAATGAATAGCACCCCAAAACCTCAAATATTTGAGGAAAACTACACATGCAGCCTTAATCTAGTGCTTGAATTTGTCTTCCAGAAAAGCTTCATTATTTTCCTGAAATATATAAATGTATTGGTCCTCTGAAATTCATTTCAGAGCTAATAAATGAAATGAAATAACAGGGCCATTAATAAAGTCACAAATGCATTTTTTTAAGCTGGAGGAAAAAAATGGCAATTCTCTTTTAGCTGTGCATTCTCTGATTTTCACAAATAAGAACTTTTACATCGTTAGTGAAATGAGAATGTATGACACCATTCCTGCAGATCGAAACAATCTGGAGAGGGCAGACCTTGCTTTATTTTTATTTCTCCATCTCCTCTTTGGCATGAAAAATTGGTCTGAGGGTTTTTGTTTTTATACCTGTTTACCTTTGCCTTAAGATTCTGAGAAGATCTGGCAGAATATCCTAACCCACTGGGTTCTTCTACAGAGACAACTTACTTGTTTTCATCTTACTGGCAAAAGAAGCTTTTCACATTCAAAGGATACAGAGGACCACACAGAGAGTGATAGATGCCGACAGAATAACCCGTGGAATTCCAACTCTCCGTCCTTCATTCTTGATGTTGACCTTGAGTGTCAGCGCAGCCTGGATCCAGCAGGTCAATGTGCCAAATCCAAAGGTCAAGGAAGTTCCGACGTTATGGATTTCTTCATCATTTGTGAGCTTAGGGATGAATGGATAATGACACATGAAGGCCCATTCAGCAAAGAAGACAGGCAAGTTGAAGGAATATATGAGGGGAAAAGATAGGAAAAGAAATATCCCAATAATGGGATGATAGATTGTAGAAAGATTAGCTCTTTGTTCTATTCTCAAATGGTTTGAACTCTGAGGGGATGAAGGAAATAAATAATACCCCCAACCCTTAAAAACATTTGTGTAGAAAAAGTAAAAGAAAACAGCAGGAGAGTTACAGAAAAAAGAAATGTTTCTACAAGCATACACCCCAAACTTTTCCAGGATAAGAAAATTAGACCAGGAATTTGGACATGGTTTTTTTTGTTTGTTTGTTTTTGTTTTGGTTTGTTTGTTTGTTTTGAGACAGGGTCTTTACTCTGTCTCCCAGGCTGAAATACAGTGGCGTGATCACGGCTCCCTGGCTCAAAGCAATCCTCCCACCTCAGCCTCTGGAGTAGCTGGGACCACAGGTACATGCCACCATGCCTGGCTAATTTTTTTGTTTTGAAGGAAAATTTGTATTACTTTAATTGTTTTTTAAGTACAGAAAACTCAACAGTGTACATTTAACCCAGCTTGGTGGCAAGTTCTTTAGCCTTTGCCTTTTTGAGCTTAGCAATGTGAGCCACAGACTTGGGACCCAGGACATTGCCTCCCCAGTGACGGCGGATCTCATCGGATCTGTTTTTATAATTGGTCCTGATAGCTTCCACCCGCTTAGCCAAAGCTCCTTTGTCTTCCAAGTTAACCTGTGTGAAGACAACAGTGGTGCAGGTCTTCCTGTGGATTAGACGTCCCAGTCTTGCCTTCCTCTTGATAATGCAGCAAGAGACCCTCATTTTACGACACAGGGCAGGCAGGAAGACAGCTAGCTCGATGGGATCCACATCGTGTGCAATCACCACCAGCTGAGCCTTTTTGTTTTCCACCAAGGTGGTGACAGTGTTAACTCCTGCTCGAAGGGCAGGTGGTCTCTTAGTGGGGACGTCCTCTTTGCAGGCAGCTTTCTTCTCAGCCTGGGCCAACTGCTTCTGCTTCTTCTCTTGCTTTGTCTCTGGTCTGTACCTGTGGGCTAGCTTAAGCAGCTGAGTAACTGCTTGGCGTCCAGGGCCTGGGTGAACTGGTTAATTGCAGAAAGCACTTACAGAGGTTAATTGCAGCCACTTATAGAGGATGGCTGTCTGCCACTGCAACCTGATATAGCGGGGCAATTTCACAAAGCGAGTGAGGTCACTTTTGGGCTGGATGTCCTGTCCAATGCCAAAATTCTTAGGCCTTTTCTCAAACCAGGGATTCACCACTTTCTTGGCCTCCTGCTTCTTCACGACAGCAGGGGCCGGAGCCACCTTCTTCACTTTGGCCTTCTTTCCTTTCAGCACCTTTGGCAGCAGCAGGAGAGCACTAATTTTTTATTTTTTTTATTTTTATAGAGATGGTGTCTCCCTATGTTGCCCAGACTGGTCATGAACTTCTGAGCTCAAGTAATCCTCCCGCCTCGGCCTCCCAAAGTGCTGAGATTACAGGCGTGAGCCATCAATCCTGGCCAATATATATTTACTGATGGAGGACAGCCAATTCTAGGCAAGTCAATATTTAATTGGCGCAGACAACTAAAACCCTTTAAGCTCTGTTCTTCACTCTTGCAAAACTGGCCCGTCTATGTAATGTGACTAATTCATTGTTTTTTTTTTTTGTTTTTTTTTTTTTTTTTTTTTTTTTGAGACGGAGTGCTCTGTCGCCCAGGCTGGAGTGCAGTGGCACTCAGTTCACTGCAATCTCTGTTTCCTGGGTTCAAGCGATTCTCCTGCCTCAGCCTCCCAAAGTGCTGGGATTACAGGCGTGAGCCACCATGGTGCCTGGCCTAAATAATTGTTTTTTGTTGTTGTTGTTGTTTGTTTGTTTGAGACAGAGTCTCACTCTGTCACCCAGGCTGGAGTGCAGTAGTGCGATCTCCACTCACTGCAACCTCAGACTCCTGAGTTCAAGCGATTCTCACGTCTCAGCCTCCCAAGTAGCTGGGATTACAGGCATATGCCACCATGCACAGCTAATTTTTGTATTTTAGTAGAAGTGGGGTTTCACCATGTTGACCAGGCTGATCTCAAACTCCCAACCTCAGATGATCCACCCGCCTCAGCCTCCCAAAGTGCTGGGATTACAGGCATGAGCCACCACACCCGGCCCTAATTCATTGTTAATGAGAATTTTTTTTTAGTTTTATTTTCCCATAGTAATAAGAAAAACTGTCACCTATGAGCTTTTGCCACATATAGAGACCCACAGTAGGACAACAGTATTTGAAGATTCATACTCAAGGCTTTTATAGAGGACTCCCATTTAGGTTATTGCCATTGGCGGTTATAGATGTAAACTCCCCATATCATTACCAACTGATATTTAAAATATATATCCATCACTTAAAACTCTTTTTGTATTTTCATGTGTATATATACATCTATACATATGTAAATATATATATTTTTCAGATTATCACCATTAGATCATAATTTTTCCAGTCAGTCATACTTCACCAAGACTATCCTCTTCTCCAAAAAAAAAAAAAAAACAAAGTCTATCCACATCTTCATCAAACCTAGCGTATATGTTTATATATATATATATATATATATGTATTTGAGATGGGGTCTTGCTCTGTTGCCCAGGCTAGAGTACGGTGGTGTGATAAAAGTTCACTATGTATTTACATATTTTTAAAAAATTTTCTTCCTTTTCCTTTTCTTCAACATATATTTTTTAATTGCACATATAAGAAAGTAAAATCTATTGTTAAAGACATGGCTTTTAAACCCATTGTGAAAGTATTATTTTTTTGAATTGCTATTGCCTTCAGATGTTTTGTTGTTTGACATTGTTGTTCATAAGGGTTGCATCAAATCAATGTTATTTTCCTTTTACAATTTTTTCTATTGTTTTTGGCTGTAGGATTTTTGCCTCTTTTTTGGAAGAAGCCATGTTTTCTCTCACAGTTCAAAAGACATATTTTCAAAATTATTTAAAATAATGATATCTGAAATCAAATTTTGCTTCTAGAAAATTGGTTTTCCATGCTATATAAATCTATTAATTTATTATTAATCTTTAAAAAAGATAATATAGTTACATAGTTAAACTTAAAAAAATTATAATGAGGGATAGATTGAAAAGTCTGTCTCCCATCCCATATACTAGCCACCTGGTTTCTCCATGGGAAACTAATTTGTCATTTCTCATGTATTCTGTTATATTCCGGCAAACGTTCTTCATAAGTAGTGTCAACATTCATGGTCTTGAGTATTTGTGGTTCACCAAAGCCACCCAATCTTGGGGATTTTTCTAGGACTTTCGTAAAGAACAAAATGTTTTCTTCTTAGTAACTCATCAAAGCCCTGGTTGAGAGAAACAATAGTGACTGAGCACTTTACAACATGCCTGTACCCTCAGCACAGGCCAGCGAGTAGGGGAAAGACTCCCAACAAAATTTCAGTTAAAATGCCCCATGCCTTACATTTTGGATCTTAACAGGATAAACTCTCAAATATTCTCCTGGTAATCACTGCCTCAGCCAATACATTCTAAGAATGCAGCTTTCTGGTTGCCTAGCTGGATATAGATGGGAGATAGAATAGTTAGAGGAATTGGTGGGATTGCCCATTTATAACTCACCAAGCAAAAAATATTTACTGGGTTGCTACTATGTGCCAGGGGAAGTCTTTGGGAATGAGTGATCCTGGTTTAATGAATCAGCAGTGCTGAGGGTAGGACAAGAAATGGCCTTAGAAAATCCACTACTATTTTCATTAGGAACGTTACTAAATGAACGATAGAATGCTGAGGTCTTGAATGCCTGTGCCATTTGGGGTGTCATTCAACAGACAGGGGGAAGTGTCAGGATCAGTGTTTGCCCTCAAGGAGGAAGTTTCTAGCTGTAATATAAATAGCATAGGTTGGAGGTTGGTGGGGAGGGAGGGAAATCAGTCAACCACTGTCATAGTACAGAGGTTTCCTTGTCTATTTTACAAATAAAGTCATTCTTGTCAAGAGTTGGGTAATGGTATTGGCAAGGAAAATTATGCTTAAAGGTTGTGACCTTGGGCTTCTGAATTTCTAGGAAGAAGAGTTAGGAGTAGCATATCTTTATACAAGTCATAAGTGTTCTGGAGAAATTCTGGGCTTTCAAACTTGACTTCCACATAAACTTGCTAATCTGAAAAGCATCCTTTTATCCAGTAAGGATGTTTGGTGTTTAGTTATAGAAAGGTAATGATCCTACTGGTTTGCTAGAAAGGTACATTAGGATCCAATTTGTTGCGAAAAAAAAAGTATAAACCACTTGGAAATCCTCTGTAGAAAATATACAGCTGTTCTAGTAGCTGCTTTTCTCAGTAGCCACACTGTATTTCATAGTCATATTTAACACCCTCGCACGTTTAAGAGAACTCAGGAAGACCAGGCTGAGAGACTAGAAAGGCTGAACTCTGGAGAACCCGTGCATGTTAGGAACCAATGTTCCTAATTTTTTGTGTGTGTGTGTGAGTCTGATCTTATTTGTTACTCAAAAAATCTTTTTCCTGACTAGATTCAGACTTAGAAGCAGAAGATCGCAGAGAGGAAAGTCTGCGTCTCTTCACAACTTGTTCCTTGCGCTTCTCTTTAGCCTCCTTCATTCTCTTGGCCGAAAGTTTAGCATATTCTGCAGCCTCTTCCCTGTTTTTCTTAGTACACTGCTTCTTCAGAGCAATAGGCTGCTGTTTGTGCTGCAGGACACGTGGAGTAACAAGACGCTGAATCTTGGGTGCTTTGGTCCTAGGTTTCTTACCTTCTTTGTTTAAGGGCTTTCTTACAACATACTGGCAGACATGATCTTCTTTAGAGACACTGAAAAGTTTGACCAGGCGCGGTGGCTCAGGCCTGTAATCCCAGCAACCTGGGAGGCTGAGGCGGGCAGATCGCGAGGTCAGCAGATCAAGACCATCCTGGCTAACAAGGTGAAACTCCGTCTCTACTAAAAATACAAAAATTTAGCTGGGTGTGGTGGCATGCCCCATGGTCCCAGCTACTCAGGAGGCTGAGGCGGGAGAATTACTTGAACCCGGGAGGCGGAGGTTGCAGTAAGCTGAGATCTCACCACTGCGCTAAAACCTGGGCGACAGAGCAAGACTCCGTCTCAAAAAAGAAAAGAAAAGTTTGCGGATTCTGCTAGCTCTTTTAGGCCCCAGGTGACGAGGCACCCTAGTATCAGTCAGTCCAGGTATAGCCTTCTCTCTTTTTTTCACAATAACAAAGTTGAGAATGCTCAGATTGGCATCCACAGTGCAACCATGAACTAATTTTCTCTTTCTTTCTCCAGCTTTCCTTGGTCTGTAACAGGAATGTAACAGGGAGGCGGGCATGGCCATGGGTCAAGATACCCTGCTTGTTGTTCCCACCAACAAACAAGAAACCTTGTTTGTTGTTCCCACCACTGATTCGGACCACATAACCCTTCCATTCTTCACCCAGAGCATAAGCAGCAACTTCTGTGGCCATATGCTTCTCATAAAAAGTACGAAGTTTGCGTTCATCTTCCACTTTAATGAGTTTCTGGCAGCCAATGGCTAGGAAGGAGATGTTCAGCTTCATCTTGAAGCAGCTGAACAGCTCCGAGTTGCCATGGAAAAGAGTCCTAGTTTTTAAAAAAAGGTTTGTGCAGAATTATATGGGCCATATGGTGATTATACCTCAATAGCTTTGATAGTCTCAGAAGTGAAGTTCTTACCAGTGTCAGAGGGAGGTGAAAAAGGCCAAATCAAGTACCTGAAAATTACCAAGTAAGGTCATTCCGAAGGAAGCCAGACACAGAGCCACCAATCCACTAATATTCAGCCACGGGTTTAAAACCTTCGGTTTCAGTTGTATGAAGCGCAGAACAGCTACCACAAGGGCTAGGAATAAAGCAAAGTCTTAAAATGGAAGAAATTAAATCACACACCTAGACTGTGAGGCAGAATTCTATTATTATTATTATTATTTTATGCTGCACTATTTTCTTAGGTAAGAGGCAGAATTCTAAAGCCGCAATGTGCAAAATTAAACTTTTCACCACAGCACATTTTACATCTCTGGAATGACCCACAATTTTTCAAAGAAACTTTCCATGCAATGCTTATGATTATTTAGATGTTTTATTATACTCAATCTGGGGAAAGCAGAGAGGCAGAGAGGACTCGAGGCAACAGGGCCATATGTTACTTGGGTGAGGCAAGGATGATAGGACTGTGAATAGTGTTGTTCTCAGAGTTTTCAAAAACAAGGTCAGCACAGGACAGACTGGCTTAGGAGAGCACTGCAGAGGCTTGGCACACAACAAATAAGATGGGATAAAGACAGACCGACTCAGGCATCCTTTAGCTTAGAACAGTGTGGAAAATAATGATAGGGCAGGAACATAATGGGAAGAAGACAAGGTTACCACATCTAGACAAAATTGCTGGTGCCAGCGCCATAAACCATTCCTGGGAAGAAAGATAGTGGAAAATGTACAAGTTCCTTTATTACTGGTTTTACTCTCACTTCCCTTCGATTCTACTTGGAGGTGTTCACTGTCAAACAACAAAGATAGTTAATCCAAATTAGAGAAGTGACAATATTCATACTTATGAAATTTGTATTTTGACATAGCAGATTGAGGGATTTGGTATGTACTAAAAATCGTACCTAGTATATCAAGAAAACTCAATTCCTGAAAATAATATTAATTACTCATTTTAAATGTCCACTCTATCTTTTGAAGCAAATTGGTATCTGAGAATTTGAAGAGAGAATGAGGGAAGTTACTTAGATTTCAAATCTGACTTCTGATAGTAACCTTGGGATAGTCCATACTCAAGGCCCTAATCTAAGGATGAACTTTTTTTTGCCTAGTGCAGAGGTATTTTCATATTTATACGAAGAGTTGGGAGAGGTTAGTCTATAAATGATGAAAAATCACTTTTGATTAATGTAAATTATATCTACATGTAAGGAAACAAAACTTACTACTAAGATAATTTATTTTGACGTTAAGGTTCAGCAGGAAAGACAATTAGAAATTCAAGAATTACCCTATTTATACAGCAATTAAGTTGGTAATTATTTGCTAAAGGTTTTACTTTGATTACAGGCCATTAATAAAGAAAATCTATCCATAAATTTGCATTTCTCGAGTATGTTAAATTTCATAGTGTAACCCTACGGCTTTAAGCTTGATAAGTTGACTTTTAGTTCTAAGTACTTCTGATCAAAGAGTGGTATAAAACTTGATTAATATTTGGATTTTAGAAACAAAATAGAGATAAATCATGATTTATAAAAATCTCAAATTGTTCAGCCCTGATATATCTTTCAGTATATGCTTCAGCTAGTACCGACTGTTGATTGGAAAATTAATACATTATACCTGAGTTGACAGTAGTTTCTCAAACTATTGGTTTGAGGGACCTAGGTAGGAGTTATATCGGAAGTCTTTAACAATGACAATAACAATCCTAGAGGATGAAAAATAGGCACAATGTCTTATCAATTTTAGGATAGGAATAGGAGGAGGAAGTAGGGGAGAGGAGTAATTCAACACACAGCACTCCTTCACAAAGTGATCATCGGCTAAAGAAGCCATTAGATTAAGCCTAGAGACTCAACACAGGCACCACGGGACATCCTTCTAGTAAGTTGTGTATGGCTGTTAGGACATAATAACAAGACACTAAGACAGCACACTTAATTTTTTTTTTTTTTTTTAAACAGAGTCTTACTCTGTTGCTCAGGCTGGAGTGCAGTGACATAATCTCAGCTCCCTGAAACCTCCACCTCCTGGGTTCAAGCGATTCTCCTGCCTCAGCCTCCCAAGTAGCTGAGACTACAGGCCCATGCCACCACACCCAGCTAATTTTTGTATTTTTAGTAGAGACAGGGTTTCACCATATTGGTCAGGCTGGTCTTGAACTCCTGACCTCAGGTGATCTGCCCACCTCAGCCTCCCAAAGTGCTGGGATTATAGGCATGAGCCTATAATATAGACGGAGTCTCTCTCTGTCGCCAGGCTGGAGTGCAGTGGCGCAAACTTGGCTCACTGCAACCTCCGCCTCCTGGGTTTAAGCGATTCTCCTGCCTCAGCCTCCTGAGCAGCTGGGACTACAGGTGCATGCCACCAAGCCCAGCTAATGTTTTTTATTTTTAGTAGAGATGGAGTTTCGCCATGTTGGCCAGGATGGTCTCTATCTACTGACCTTGTGATCTGCCTGCCTTGGCCTCCCAAAGTGCTGGGATTACAGGTGTGAGCCACCACGCCTGGCCGGCTAATTTTTTTTTAAATGACCACTGAAAAGTATTACTCTGAGAACTCTCTGCTGGTCATTTTGTGGGATAGGATGGTGCTGGAACTTGACCTAAGCCCTAAACCCAGTTCCTGAAATGGCTCTTCATGTTGATCCACCCAGTCAAAGAGTTTGTTCCTTTATGCCCAGGTGAACAGAGCTGTTGGCTGCTCTCTTCATTATCTATTTCTGTCCAGTAAACACAGGACATGCAACATCTCCTGGTCCCTGCGTTGCTAGCTGTCCTATTTGTAATATGAATGGTAAGTCATCTTATCATGAACAAATTATGAAATTCAGCAGGAAACAGAAACCTATTTGAAGACAGGGATTTAACCCAACACTCCTAGCTTCCAGAATTGCATTCTAAACACCACACTTTGCCCTTTTTTACCACTTAACTCCATTATTAATCAGATCAGGGGAGGCATACTTTCCTTTTAAAATAGATTCTAGCTGAATTTTTAGAATGATGGATCTAATAAAGATTCTGCCCCTATAACAGTTTTACTAACACTTAGGTATGAATGGAGGCAGATTTGGACTGTTATGAAGTCCATTTTCAACCAAGTAGTGATTTAATTATACCTTCCCGAAAAAGACTTACGGGCCATTTCAAAGCCATCTTTATATATGCTAACTTTTACCACATTCACGTTCTGATCAATAGATATATTTTTTTGTTTCATTAAAATTTTTAGATTTCACTAACAGTTTCAGAAAAGATTTTAAAAACTCATCCTTCTGTGGTTTTGGTATTTGAAACAGTCCTTTGCCATACAGGTGTCCCCTACTTAATTTTCCCGTCTATTTTCAAAAGAGCACAAATAGAGGCCGGGCGCGGTAGCTCAGGCCTATAATCCCAGCACTTTGGGAGGCCGAGGCTGGTGGATCACCTGAGGTCAAGAGTTCGTGACCAGCCTGACCAACATGGAGAAACCCCGTCTCTACTAGAAATACAAAAAATTAGCCAGGCGTGGTGGCACATGCCTGTAATCCCAGCTGCTCGGGAGGCTGAGGCAGGAGAATCGCTTGAACCTGGGAAGCGGAAGTTGTGGTGGGCCGAGATTGCGCCATTGCACTCCAGCCTGGGTGACAGAGACTCCGTCTCCAAAAAAAAAAAAAAAAAAGAGCACAAATAGAATAATGGCTGATTTTTCTAATTACATTTTAAATTCTGAGTCTGACTGGGTTTTTAAAGTTCGAAACTCAAATAACGTCCCTTCCTTGCAGTTCTAAACTGGTACCTGGCCAAATTTTTGTTTTGTTTTGTTTGACTCTTTATGCATCAATGATTCCTATTTATGACTGCGGTAGAACACAACTGTCAATATGTTTTGCCTGAAGGAGGGAGAGTGGCTGCTATTCGGTGACTGACATCATTCAGCTATTAGCTTTATCCTCACAACCTCCCCAGGGCAGAAAATTATATTCCTTTGAAGAAATTTGTCTTAGGTCTTTTTCTCTCCCACCCCGTGGAAAGAAATGCAGTTTCAGGACAAAAAGCACAACTAATTCTCTAAAGAAAATAATTGAGCATTCAATCTTTGATTAGTCTGTCAAAAAAGATAAAATATCTTTGCTAATTTTAATACATGCTACACTGACTCATTTTTAGATTGTAAATTATAATCTATACGGCTGCTGAAAAGCAGTGACTAATAGGCGGTGTGGGTTATTTCTTAAAGTCAGTTATGTAGACTAAAATAATAGTCTGAAGTCTAACAAGGGCAGGCCTCGGGAGATGAAGGTATCCACAGTTAAAGGAGGAATCATTAGTAAACTGATTCTTTTTCACTCTCAGAGTTGATAAATAAATACTTGTTGGTTTGCTCCCATTGAACACTAATCTTAATCAATTTTATGTCTACCAGATGGCACTCAAAATGATGAAAGATAATACAGAATAAACACTGGATGTTGTAATACCTTCGAGCAAGAGCTAGCAAAAGCTTAATTGCTTCTTGGTGGAGCAGGAAGGACTGGAGAATAAGATGATGACAAATGTCATCTGGAAGAGGGGATCTTGCTTTCATTGCTTTGCTTTTGGAAATGCTTTTGTAATTAGTCAATCATAAGCCTTATAACTGGATAAACTTGTGAGCTATACAAACTGGGTTTTAAAAAAGTATACACTTAAAGACCATTGGGAAATATCAATTTGTCTTAAGCATACAAAGGAAACAATATGTGGCTTCCAATGTGCTCACTGGTTTGTTTAAAGCCCAGTGGAGGACAGACAGCTGGTGACAGCTTTTTTATATTTCAGGCTTGAGTATCCCGCTTAAATGAGGTAGTATTTGCAAAGCACTTAGCATTGTTCCTGGAATAGAAATGATGGCTATTAATCATTGTTGTTGCCCCCTGTGGGAAGATCATACGAATAGATGGCAGCCTGCAGGCCTACGTGCTATAATGGCAGAGGGGCCAGGAAAGGTCCCTGACCCTACCATTCAAGGTTCACTCTTGGGGCTTTGTGCTCTGTTAAATGTAAATGCAAATGCAAATGCAAATGTTCCTTAGCAGCTATTTATGTCTTGGGATGAATCAGTTTATTAGGTCTTTTCAGAAGAATGGTGTCAAGAGTAGAAAAAAGGAGCACGTATAAAGCTCCTGGCAGCTCTGAGGCTGAAAGCAGTGACAACAAAACCTGACTGCCCAGGACTGGCCCTGGTGCCCACAGGTGCACCAGATACTGCAGGTGCCATCCTTCTTGATACTTGTGAATATCTAGGATATGCAAGTCCTGACTGCCAGGGGCATAAAGAGGAGAGCTTTTTAAAAGACTCTGCAACCCCAGCATCAGGGTATATTCAACTTTCTCCTTAGTGGTAGTGTAGCAGCCCAGGCCTTCCGGACACCTCCTGCTTTGGCGAATGGGATACGCTTTGGGGATGGCTGGGGAGGGCTTTGACGGAAAGGTGGTTAGCTCCAGGGAAGAATCTTGCTAACTGCACAGAAGCTCCCCAGCGTACTTCTTTTTGAAGCTTCAGGTTCAAGAGAGGCCTGATGGGCCTGACGGGAAACATTCTCCATGTTTCTCATGTTCTGGGCTTTCTGAACCAGCTAAGTTTCTGCCTGTGTTGCATGTTGGACCACCTGTCTCCCTTGATTTTCCACTGACTTCTAAAGGTCTTCCCATTCTTATAGCAAATATTAAAAAAGAATACATTAAGAGCGAGTAGGAATTTTGGGGGGTGGAGGTGAAATAACAGGTTACTTCTTTGGGAGACACGTCCCACAAAGATTGAATATTCCCTCAGTAATGATACTACCTCTTACTTGGAGTGAAAGTCTCACCATCAAAAGAACCACTTCCAGAACACCATTGTGGGAAGGGTGGGCTGTCTTTGGTCCTTCCTAACAGCATCCTGACAGTGACAGCTAGTTGACTCTTGGAGAGACACTGGGAAAGCCTGGCACTGAGGAGATGGTATACAAGGTAGATTCAAAAAAGGATAGAGTGCATGGCTGGTTCCCACCATCTCTGGAGGACTACGCAGGCTCATGGACGCACTCACAGAGGGACAGAACATTACAGGAGGGTCTTGGGCCCCAAAGAAAAAGTGAGGAACTGGGGCTAGATATGAGTACTAAAGGTTTCTTCTTCTTTTTAAGCTTACTTCTCCATTTGCCAGCTTACTATGTCTACAGGCACAGGAGAGAGTGTAATCCTAACGCTGATGTTGACCTTTAGGTTTAAAGACAGTATCTACACACATCAACAAATATCACAAAGCCCATGCATTTTTTTCATCTTTGCTAGTGAAGGAATAAATAAAGCATTCTTTTCAAAGCAAATGTATTATACAATATTACATTCTCATACAGGATTTTATATCATGAAATATATTATTTTATGCAGCAAAATAGATCAAGTCAAGAGTATCTGAAATGACAAAGATGGTAAAGGGAAGAGAAAATGTAAGGACAGCAGGGTGAACGTAAATGGATGTACGAGAGAAAAAGACCTTTAAGACAAAGAGCTGGCTTCAGCATATTGACATCGTATGATACTAAATGATCAAATAAGCCCCCCATTGTTTTGATAAGGGTTTGGGAGAATTTAAAATACAAAAGAAATGTACCAAAGCACATAAAGCGTTCTTTACCCTCTTCTTACCTAGGAAGGCTGCCATGTTCATAACTTGACTAAACACACAGCTTGCAGGAGGATCATCACCTGCAATGCTTGAAAAAGATGAAATGTTTTATAGTTACTATATCAAAATCTATAATCCTCCTAACTTTTCCTGTGGTCCCACAGGACAGAAGAGAATTGCTGGGTTACCTTATATATGGTGCATGCTTCACACCAGGTTTCCTGGATAAAAAAAAAAACCACAGAAGCTCAGGTTAAAGCACTGTCATTTGTGCAGTTTAACCTTCCCAGTGGGAAAGTTTTTGCTAAATCTCTTGATGAACAACGAATTACCCACAGATAAACTTTACCTTTCAGCTGAATTTAATGGTAAAATTTTGTCATCTTCCACAGCTATGAAGTATCTATCAAAAAAGAATAAGTTTATAGAACAAAGAAATTGATAAAAAGAATCATTTGTTTCCCAGTTTTATTAAACTAACTGCACTAATTCATATTCACTTTTTCTAACTGAGAAATGCTCTTTTACAATTCTTTACCCATAGATCATCTAGTTCTTTGAAGCTCAAATGTCATTATTAGTAATATTTCCTTAATTTTCAAAACATCCCCAAAGTAATGGCCATGCTTATAAACTGGAAACTAGAAAACAAGGAAATAGAACTTACAACTTTGAGCAAACTAAAATTAGGGTTCAGTTTCTAACTTCTCGGGAATATGTGTCCTACCTTTCCTAACAAACTTTGAGGAACTAAAATAATTTTCTTAAAGTGAATATTACCTAAAATAAGCAAGTGTGGGAACGTTCTGTGGTAAGCCAGGACTTCCAATGTAATGATATTCATTTTATAAACATATCGGGCCAGGCGCAGTGGCTCACGCCTGTAATCCCAGCACTTTGGGAGGCCGAGGAGGGCAGATCACGAGGTCAGGAGATCGAGACCATCCTGGCTAACACGGTGAAACCCCGACTCTACTAAAAATACAAAAAATTAGCTGGGTGTGGTGGTGGGCGCCTGTAGTCCCAGCTACTTGGGAGGCTGAGGCAGGAGAATGACGTGAACCCAGGAGGCAGAGCTTGCAGTGAGCCAAGATCATGCCACTGCACTTCAGCCTGGCAACAGAGCGAGACTCCGTCTCAAAAAAAAACAAAAAACAAAAAACAAAAACACATCAGACCCAATCATGAATAACTGGACTATGAACTGGACTGCAGACGGAATCCATGGCATGTTAGTGTCAAATTCAAAAATCTTGCAAATAATTAATTCATATAACCTGTTTACAAAATGTTCATTACAACAAGAACACATGAACACAAAATAAACTAGTATTCTTCACCACCGGCTTTGCATAATTATTACTCACTCTTGTTACTTACTTTGGTTAATAGAAAATGGGAAAAGAAATGAGGACTTTAGCAAGGTTGAATTAGTAAAATATATTATTTTCAAGTATTTATAAATATAGTCATAAAGATATGCCATCTACTATTTTTTTGGGGGGTGGGGACAGTCTTGCTCTGTTGCCCAGTCTGGAGTGCAGTGGCGCGATCTCAGCTCAATGCAACCTCTGCCTCCAGGGTTCAAGCGATTCTTGTGCCTCAGCCCCCCGAGTAGCTGGGATTACAGGCGTGTGCCATCACGCCCGGCTAACTTCTGTATTTTTAGTAGAGACAGGGTTTCCCCATGTTGGCAAGGGTCTCAAACTCCTGACCTCAAGTGATCTGCCTGCCTCGGCCTCCCAAAGTGCTGAGATTACAGGCATGAGCCACCGTGCCCAGCTGCCATATACTATTAAGGTTTACATTTGTATCTACATTGCACCTGAATCCTTAAATAATTAAATGAGCAAATACTCACACTATCCACAATCCAGCTGAAGTAAACAAAGTAAATACAAGAGGTAGGAACATCCATACACTGCATTTCTTCCCATCCATGCCTGTACCACTGAAATAAAATAAACACGTATTAATAATTAAGGCAAAACATTTACTTCACTCTTTCAAGATAAAAAGTTTAGTCTAACTGGGCCAAGCACGGTGGCTTACACCTGTAATCCCAGCACTTTGGGAGGCCGAGGTGGGCGGATCACGAGGTCAGGAGATCGAGACCATCCTGGCTAACACAGTGAAACCCCGTCTCTACTGAAAGTACAAAACTATAGCCGGGCGTGGTGGCAGGCGCCTGTAGTCCCAGCTACTTGGGAGGCTGAGGCAGGAGAATGGCGTGAACCTAGGAGGCGGAGCTTGCAACGAGCCGAGATCGCGCCACTGTACTCCAGCCTGGGCGTCAGAGCGAGACTGTCTCAAAACAAACAAAAAAGAAAGTTTAGTCTAACTGAAAAAAAAAGTGTATTTTATGAAACCATGATTCAAATTGGTATCATTATTCTCACCTACTCATGTGGGAAATCCCTGAAACAGTTAACATGGATGATTGTTATCTAGCTTAAATGTTCCAGAGTTTTAGTTAAGAATTAATAGAAATTTTATTTTTAAATTTTTTTTGTAGAGATGGGGTCTAGCTATGTTGCCCAAGCTGGTCTTGAACTCCTGGCCCAAAGTGATCCTCCTACCTTGACCTTCCAAAGTGTTGAGATTACAGGCATGAGCCACAGTGCCTGGCCAGAAAATTTTTCATAAAAACATTTATCCTTGTATAAGTATTGATACATTTAAGAAAAGACAAAAGAGTTTGGGTTAGGTTAGGACTTTCGCTAAAAGAGCTAAGTACCAAAGGTATACTTCAACCTACTTTCAGTACTAATATGAACATTTATGTATGTATGGAGCTGATCTGTACATAAATCTATAGGTTGGCAGACAAAGGTATTAAAAACAAATGGTTACTAAATAAATTAGCAATTATCAGGAGGAAATGACAAATGCTTTGCAAATCTGAACTTTTCTCATGACATGTTGTTGAGCAGCAATCGCAGGAGACTAAAGATGAATGTTCTGTAAAACAATGCATTGTGTATAACTTTAAATTAGTGCTAATAAATAGACTGAAAAAAATACATATGTCTGGCGTTTTGGAGGTTACAAAAATATAGAAATAAAAAATCCCCCCTCGCACAAATGAAGTGAAAACTAGAAGCTCCAGAAGTATCTATGAAAAATTATCAGTATTAAACATAAAGAAATAACTATCATTTTATGTCTTAACTGCCAGACAAAATCTATCAGAGACACTGGATGCCAACATAATCCTTATGGCAAAAACACCTGTTCTAAGGAAATTAAGTGCCCTAGTAACCTCCACTGGGGACCTGAGAATCAGAAGAACAATGTGATTAAATGGCATCTCTAGGGAGATATCAATGCTCTTTATTTTGAGTTTTACAATTAAAACAAGTTGTTGTTTTTTTTTTACAATTTTTTACAATTAAAGAAAGTTTGTTTACTGGTTTGAACCAGCACTGCCCCATTGGTGAATACCTCCAAGACATCTGCTTTCATATGCTGGGACTCTCTGGACCTTCCAAGTGTTGAGACAAGAGAGGAAACATGATGCTCCTCGCTGCAGGCTGGCGAACCAATCCCATCTGCAACATCTCAGGAGGTCTTAGTTCCCAGAACTGGTCTACCTGATTACGTAGATCTTTCAGACTAAGAGATAGACACTGGGCCTAATAAAGTCTCTTTCAACAGTTGTGCCTTTGTCTAAACACATATCTGGGCAGTGGTGTTAAATAAATTACAGAATCTAGTTTACAGATCTAAATTACAGAATAGAGTTGAAAGACATTAGAGCCACTTTCAATAATTTAATTTGCAACTAATCTAATCCAATACAATCTAACTCAAAATTATGGACACCCTACCTGTGCCAGGTACTATACCAGGTGGCGGAAATACTGAGGCAAGGTCTAACGAATACGACTATTTATACGTAACATTCTACGCAAGATATAAAAGCTATTGTATGAACTAGTGGTTCATGGCTTTCTAGTTTATATAATACGGAAGAACAGTGAACATTTTAAGCATACATAGTATTGCTAGTTAGTCTCTATTCATTTATTTATGTCCAAAAAGTTGTGGGCTCATAATAAAGCTATCCATTATGCCAACAAAAATAATTCCGTAAGTAGCCAAATGTAGAGGGAGCACAGAAAATAGGAGTGATGATTGAGTAAGTAAACCAATTATTCTAGGTCTGCCAATGAAACAGGGTCCTCGAATAGGATGAGTACAGCCAAGATGCTTAGGAGATCTGGTTCCCAACCTCGGTTTTCCCAATAACTGACTAATTCGGTCTGGGTCGTTACTTAAATCTGTGACACCATTTTCTTATGGTGTTACAGAATCTAGGTGCTGAAACCTAGATTGTGAGATTCAACTAAATGAACACTATTGAATGCAAAGAAAGGGAGAAGGATGTCAAGGACAGAGTGGCAGTACCTTGGAGGTTAAGCCAAGTCTGGTATTTTATACCTTTGCAAAAACAGAATGATCCAAAGTACTCAGAATTATCAGCCCCAGAGAAAATGTTAACTATTGTTACAACAGATTGATGAATAAATCAGAACGACAACTTGTTAATGTACAATGGGAGGCACAATTGTCAAATGGACAAATACTCATGCTGGCTCCCCTTTTAGGAATGTCTATATGGGAAATCGAAATTTTCAAGCAGGGAGGTAGAGTGAAGAGGGTTAACAAGATAATTCTAAGACTATGGCATCAAGCTACAATAGCTTTATATACTAATTTCCTGGCCCAAGGTACTGGGATGTCCCATTTAGCCACTGATTCTCATTTACCTGCGCTTGTCAGCTTATATTGTGACTAAAGAATTCGCAATAGAGAAACGACTCTGATGTGCTCGCTGCTCCAGGTACTGGGGAAGGATTCCAGGAGGTTCCTGGAGATGAATGTTTAATTTGGTTTAGTTTCACAGGACTCTCTGAGCTGCCTTGGCTTGACAAGTTCAGATACCTGACTGAAAGTACCTTTTAGCAAAGGATAAACAATATATTAAATTAACTCTCTCTCTCTCTCTTTTTTTTTTTTTTTTTTGAGACACAATCTCGCTTTGTCACCCAGGCTGGATGGGGTGCAGTGACGCGATTATGGCTCACTGCTGCCTCAACCTCCTGGGCTCAAGCGATCCTCCCACCTCAGCCCCCAAGTAGCTGGGACTACAGCTGCACACCACCACACCTGGCTAATTTTTTGTATTTTTTGTAGAGACAAGGTTTCACTACGTTGCCCAAGCTAGTCTAGAACTCCTGAGCTCAAATGATCCACCCACATGAGCCACTGCCATGGGCAAATTAACTTTGTTAACTTTGCCTTACTGCTGCCTGAGAATTAAAGTTAAAAGTAGGAGATGGATCTTTTTCTTGCATCCTTCCAGACACCATGAAAATAAACTGGCCCATTGCTTCTAGTCACATTAGAAAGTGTCACCCAAACTTTACTTATATTTCCTAGCAAGAATAAGTTCCACTCTTTCCCTGAGCTAAATCACAAGTTTCCTCCCAGCTAGAAGAGTACATTTCCCTCTTTAAGGAAAGAGGGGGAGAAGAATGGAATATTCCATACTCCTAAAATAGTTTTGTCTTTGCATTTTTTCTTTAAAGAGATGGCATCTCACTATGTTGTCCAGGCTGAACTCAAACTCTTGGGCTCAAGAGATCCTCCCACTTCAACCTCCCTAGTAGCTGGGACTATAGGCATGCACCGCCACACCTGGCTTGTTGTATCTTTACATTCTGAATTGTGCTTTTTTTTTTTTTTTGAGATGGGGTCTCACTCTGTCGCCCAGGCTGGAATGTAGGGGTGCAATCTCTGCTCACTGCAACCTCCGCCTCCTGGGTTCAAGTGGTTCTCCCACCTCAGCCTCCTGAGTAGCTGGGATTACAGGCACCTGCCAGCACACCCAGCTAATTTTTGTATTTTTAGTAGACATGGGGTTTCACCATGTTGGCCAGGCTAGTCTCGAATTCCTGACCTCAGGTGATCAACCTGCCTTGGCCTCCCAAAGTGCTGGGATTATAGGTGTGAGCCACTGCACCTGGCCCGTACTTCTTCTTTATTCTACATAATATTTACTCTATTGATATTAATCTTCCAATAATACTTCGCAGTAAAAAAATTAAAGATAATTCTTCCCATGTCCTAAATGGTTAATTATATCTAGGACAACGTCACCTCATGAGCTTCTAACAAATGGAGGAAAAAAGCCAGAACTGCATAAACCTTCTTGAAAGGGTTCTGGCATTTAGATTTGCTTTGGAAGACTCTCCTCCAAATGGTATCATTTATCCAAATGATTTGCAAAGCTGTTATCCAGATGGTCAAGTCTTCCTAGAGAGCCAATACTGCAAACTCTCTGTATATTTCTGTCGCATGTTCTTTTCTTCCAATAAATGTCATTCCCTAAGTCTGAGTTATCTTCACTTTCTTTTACTCAATCTGTGGTGTGAGTGAGACTGCACAGTGGGGCTCTTCAACACTTTGAGTCATATGATGAAAATCCCCACCTTCTACCGCTCGCTTTGTGACCTGGCATCCCTGCAGTTCTCTTTGTTCCTCTCAGAGAAAATGACCTGTAGCATGAGGTCTGCAGAGGCTCCCACTATTGACATTTTTGTTGCTCTGGAAGTCTTCAAGCTGCAGATAGCCAAGAGAACACCTGGCCACTTGAAAATGTACGATTTTGTGGAAGTGAACAGAGTGTTACTATAAGCCCATATTAATTTATTATTTAAGACTCTTAACTCCTTTAGTTGGTTTGAAAAGGGGGTCTTTATAAAGTCAAAATTCATGGCTGGGTGGGGTGGCTCAAGCCTGAAATCCCAGCACTTTGGGAGGCTGAGGTGGGCGGATCATCTGAGGTCAGGAGTTCGAGACCAACCTGGCCAACATGGTGAAACCCATCTCTAGTAAAAATACAAAAATTAGCAGGGTGTGGTGGCACGCGCCTGTAGTCCCAGCTACTTGGGAGGCTGAGGCAGGAGAATCGCTTGAACCCGGGAGGCGGAGGTTGCAGTGAGCTGTGATCGCACCACTGCACTTCAGTCTAGGCGACAGAGCAAGACTCTATCTCAAAAACATAAAACAAAAAAAATCTTGATTAGTGAGAACCACTTACAACAATGACTGTGAAGTGTCATTGTAGTTAATATTTCCAAGGGCTGGAAAGGACTTGCTTATTATAAACAGAAGGACTTGGTCCTCCCTGGGGCAATGGAGAGAGGTAGCTATAGTTCACAGACTCTGGAGCCAGGCTACCAGGGCTTGGAATCCAGCTCTGCCTCTTATTAGTTGTGTGTCCTTGGTTAAGTCTTCTCTGTGCCTCAGTTTCTTCATCAGCAAAGTGGAAATAATAATGGTATCTACCTTACAGGGTTTTACTGAGGATTGAAAATATGTTTAAAGCACACAGAACAGTGGCTGGCATACAGCAGGCATTTCAATAAATGTTAACTGTATTATGCTGAAAGTGCTGTTGGGGGTCTTTGGTTATCTTTTTTGTCTTGTAATTTATCAGGAAATGAGCTTCCTGCTACAGTAGTTTTTCATTCTGCTCTCAGGGCCAACTGGAATGAAGCAGAAATGATGAACGAGTCGCCCACTCATGACCACGACTGTCACAGTGCCCATGAACCAAGAGCATCCTTGGTTTGTTTTTTAACCACCTATGCATCTTATTTTTCTTTTGTGTCATGGGCAAGTGTGAAGGGCTTTTATTATCTTATCATTCATTTATAATTATAAGGGGTAATGATGAGGACTGTTTATTTTGTTTTTCCCCTAAAATGTTTGCAGGCTCTCGGATATAAATCAGCCTGGGGAGATATGAAACACAACCAACAAATGCCACACTTGTTCTGCTAACAAAGAAAATTTCGTTTTCACTGAATCCTAAGTTTGGGAAGGCATAATAGTCAGGTGACCTGGTGTCACTTTAAGAGTATATGACTTCCCTCCATCCACAGATATAAACAATATTATTCAATTAATGAGGCCAATCCCCCTGTTCCTACAACATTTTTCATAAGTGCTGGCAAGAAAGAATATGTAGTAAAGGATTTCTATTAAACATTACCATTCCCAAAAGAATATGATGATTCCTAAGAAGAACCAATGGCAACTAGTTTTTCTCCAATGCTGTCTTGATTTCTAAAGGCAATCACCTTCATTCAACTGATAGATGACTATAGGACTATAGGGATCCTTTCATGCCAGTGACCTAAGGATTCTTTTTCTCAGAAATCAATGGAGCACATTGTCCCAACACTATTTTTTTTTTTTTTTTTTTTTTTGAGATAGGGTTTCACTCTGTCACTCAGGCTGGAGTGCAGTGGCATGATCATGGCTCACTGCAGACTCAATCTCCCCAGGTTCAGGTGATCCTCCCACTTCAGCTTCCTAAGTAGCTGGGACTACACGCGTGTGCCACTATGCCCAGCTAATTTTTGTAGAGACAGGGTCTCATCATATTGCCCAGGCTGGTCTTGAATTTCTGGGCTCAAGCAATCCACCTGCTTCGGACTCTCAAAGTGTTAGGATTATAGGCGTGAGCCACTGCGCCTGGCCTGTCCCTACACTATTGACAGAATAATCCCAGAAGGAATTCCCTTCTACCAGCACTTCAATTCAATAATACTGTCTTAGAGTTTCTATGCCAAGATCCTCTTCAGAGTCCGTTTATATCTTTAATAATAATAAAAATATTGCCCACATGTGGCAGATGTAACTGCCAACCCAACAGTCATTTCTCCTCTTTTTCTTAGCTAATAGAAGTCTAATTTTATTAGGGACAGCAATGGGCTCAGCCCAAGGCTATAGGTCATGAGTTGTTAAGCCAATCATAGTGATCTCATTTTCCTTTAACAAGTACCTTTCTAGACTCCTTTGAACCTGGCCCATGAGATGCAAGGGGAAGTCTACTGAGCAGCAAATGGGAAGCATTTGCATCCTTGATAGTGGATTGTTTCTTTTCTGCCCACCCTACTTCTCTCCCACTTGGGATGCTATAGTGAAAATATGGTACCTAGTGCTATGGCAGCCATAATGTAACCAAGAGACAAAAAAACATGAGGACCCAAAGTCAACATACTGAGAATGGCAGATTAGATGGTGGGAAGAACTGAATCCTTGATAACATCATTAAGACACTACCAAATGCTCAATATCACCTACCTCCAAACTTGTAATGTGAATAAATTAAAAGTCATTATTGCTTTATTACTGTAGGGTGGTAGAGCACCAAAATCCACTCTGTCTCCTTCCATTATAATTTGGTAAGTGGATACTTCGCAGCCTCCTTTGTAATAAGTGTGGCCCTGTGAGTAAGTTCTCTCCAATGGAAAATGAATGAAGGCTCATATGATAACAGGATTGCATTATACAGGAAAATGTCCATTTTCTAGAGGAGTATACTATTTAGCAGCCAATTGTCACAATGTCTAAAATTCACTTAAAATTTTCATCAATGGGGTGATGAAAAAGTTTCAGAGACAGAGTGGTGATGGTCATACAACAATGTGAATATAATTAATGCCACTGAATCATACACTTAGCAATGGTCACAATGGCAGTTTTTGTTATATATATTTCACCAAAATTTTTAGAAGTTTAAAAAGCCACTTCAAAAAAGATGAAGTACCACCTCACCCATTAGGATAGCTATTATCAAAAAACAAAAAGTGGCCTCTGGGCAGGGCATCTCTGAAAGAAAGGCAGCAGCCCCAGTCAGGGGCTTATGGATAAAACTCCCATCTCCCTGGGAAGGGCAACTTGGGGAAGGGGCAGCTGTGGGTGCAGCTTCAGCAGACTTAAATGTTCCTGCCTGCCGGCTTTGAAGAGAGCAGCAGATCTCCTAGCACAGCGCTCAAGCTCTGCTAAGGGACAGACTGCTTCCTTAAGTGGGTCCTTGACCCCCGTGCCTCCTGATGGGGAGACACTTCCCAGCAGGGGTCGACAGACACGTCATACAGGAGAGCTCTGGCTGGCATCTGGCAGGTGCCCCTCTGGGAAAAAGCTTCCAGAGGAAGGAACAAACAGCAATCTTTGCTGGTCTTCAGCCTCCACTGGTGATACCCAGGCAAACAGGGTCTGAAGTGAACCTCCAGCAAACTCCAGCAGACCTGCAGCAGAGGGGCCTGACTGTTAGAAGGAAAACTAACAAACAAAAAGGAATAGCGGGAATGAGGAGTTATTGTTTAATGGGTATTGAGTTTCAGTTTTGCCAATGAACTGCACACTTAAAAAATCATAAATTTAATGTCATGATATTTTACCACAATTAAAAAAAAAGACAGTCATAAGGAAAATGTGTGACTAAAATCTGGTGTGTGCCAACAAAGTCTGTTGACCTTAAAAAAAAAAACCTGTCACCTGACCTAACTTGAAAAGCAGACCACATTTCTATTGAGCCTCTACCCGGACTGATTTGCAAAGAGAGATACAAAAGAAGAGGAAGAGTTTAGAAATTTGGTGTCTTGAAGGGTTGGAAAAGCCAGTGACTTCTAAACCTCAAACAGCAAGAGACTGGAGACGAAAATAAGGGTTTTGCCTTCCCTCCCTGTCTCAGAGGGCTCCGTATAGCTGCCACTACATTGAGAGAGGAAAACATGGAGGGCAAGGAAGCAAAGAAATAAAGTAGGCAGATAGCCCAAGTCTTGGAAAGAAGGTTGGGAGAGAAGGCTGGCATGTGAACTGGCTGGAAGTTCTGAGTACCTGAACTGCATTAGCAAAGGGACCATAACCAAGCCAGTAATATGACTGTTGCACTCTCAAACTTCCAAATTTGCACCAGCAGGCAGTGGGCTGCAAAAGCTGAACAGCCACCAAGGCGGGGGATAACCCCAGCACCCACTTCAGATTTGGCGAAGGAGGAAACTGAACACAGAGAAGCCCCTTCCCCAAGGGCAAGGCCAAGGGACACCAAGAGCATGAGCAAGGGCTCTCCTGAAGAGCAGAACCAGAGTCTAGTCAGGCAAGCTCCTCTTCTGCCGGGGCAAGGGGCCTTCCCATTGCCTGCTGCAGGATCCCAGCCTTGCTGTGGACCAGGGGCTGCTGTGTGCATTTCCTCCTCCTCTTTTTCCAATAGGAGTTTTAATTGTGTTTTTCTGCTCCCTGTTCTCCCATGGTATATTGAGTGTGAGTATGAGTGCAGAAGTTGGGAGATAACTTGCCTTTTAGTTCACAGGTTGCAAGACCATCAGGAACCATGTTGGAATGTAATGGAAATAATTCATATGTTACCCAGCGACCATGGATTTTCAGGCAGTGCATCTACTGGATGGGGCTTTGGTTTGTCTCCCTTGGGATGAAGCAAGTGTGTTCTGTGTGTAGAAATTGGGGCGTTCACTGATTCTTGGTGGTCAGAGGCACTGACTCCAGCAAAGACAGCCAGCTGACTATGAACATCCATTCTTCTCTTCTTCCACTGTGTCAGAAGAATAGCTAGGCACATGACTGCCCAGCTACATGACTCTCCCCATCTTCCTCTGCACTGTGAAGTAGCCACATGAATTAATTCTTGCCAATGGAATGTAAGCCTGCCTGGCACATACTCATTTCCTGTGAACTGGGACATGATGACCGGAAGACAGGAGCTATGCTGCAGATGGCCTGGTTATCATGAGCCCCTTCTCCCCTCACTGATATGAAATAGCCACCATGGACTGTTACGTGAAAAAAAAATTCATTTTTAAGCCACATTATTGTTGCCTTATTGTTGTTATAGCAGCTGAACCTTTCACTCTAGCTAATACATTCAGATACTCTGTTAATTGAAGCCCAAACACCTCACCTGATGTTTCACCCTATTCTCTATAAAAATGACAAAATCACTCTGTCCATTAGCTACTAGAGAGGTACATTGATTCTGAGGTGACACTAACTTAACAGAACGATTCTGAGGTGACACTAACTTAACAGAACCTTACCCTGGTGAATCCACTGATACCCAAGAGTTCCAAGTGACTAGGTGGTTCCCCTCAGCGCAGGGAGGAATTAAGGCCAGGGAATGGGTTCCTCACTTAGCAGTGGCCCACCTTTGACATATACAATTTTTGGAAAGGTTTTATAAATATGCACACATACGTTTTCCTTAAAGATTTCACTGTATTTTATTCAGCACAGCACCCTGAGAAGTATAGGAATGGCTGGGTAACATGACTAATTTCATTTTATAGATGACAGTGAGGTGATTACTCCCAACATGACTGACTCAGCAGTTCTAAAGAAATCTGTTGGCCAGGCGCGGTGGCTCACGCTTGTAATCCCAGCACTTTGGGAGGCTGAGGTGGGCAGATTACGAGGTCAGGAGATGGAGACCAGCCTGGCTAACATGGTGAAACCCTGTCTCTACTAAAAATTAAAAAAATTAGCCGAGCGTGGTGGCACGCGCCTATAATCCCAGCTACTTGGGAGGCTGAGGCAGGAGAATCGCTTGAACCCAGGAGGCAGAGGTTGCAGCGAGCTGAGATCGTGCCACTGCATTTCTGCCTGGGCGACAGAGTGAGACTCTATCTCAAAAAAAAAAAAAAAGTATCTCTTCTAGTCCTTCAGCCATAGGCAGTGATTTCACGTGCTTTCCTATCCCTAAGGCAAAAACAAACAAACCAAAAAACCAAATCTGTACGGCAGCCTGACCACAAGCTAACTGAAAATGAGATCCTTGTGCCTGGAAGCCCCTGGTCTACAGCTTTGAAATAGCATCACAGCAACCCTCTTTCTGGCCCATAGTCACAGCTCCAAGTGCCAAAACAAACAGTGAGCCTTCACAATGCTGGCTCTCCTTGCTAGGCTCTGACATCAACACCTCAGGCCTGGTTCAGTGAAGAGAAACAACCAAACATGAAGCAAACCAGAGCACAACAAGCAATGCACCACTCAGATCCCCAGAGGACAGACAGGCCCAGAAAGTTCAGGAGATGGGGACCCGAGAAGCAAATTCAGGTTGAATCTTATGTGGCTAATGGTAGAACACGAAGACTAAGAAATGACAGGCAGATGCATTTGACCATCAAGCCCCAAACACTAAACTCGAACCTCCTCCTCAAACAAGCTGGCAGCTGCTCAGTGGATGTGTTATACCAGGGTGATAGTCAAAATGATAATTCTTCCATGCTCCATTCTAATGGGAACTCAGAACAGAGCAGGAACCATGAGCACATAGCCTGGATCCAGATTCTCTGGTTTCAAATCCAGGCTCTGCCACTTAGTAGCTGGGTGATACTGTACACACTGCTTAAACTTCTTTAAGCCTCAATTTTCTCATCTATAAAATGGGGATCATAATAGTACCTATTTCCTAGGGCTGTGGTGAAGATTAAGGGAGTTAACATACATAAGACTATTTGATAAGCACATGGCAAGCATTCAATAATTGGAAGCTATTATTGTTATAAATGGTTGTCTCAGTACCACTGATGCCCATCCCATTTGTGGTCCAGGAAAAGAAGGTAAAACTGCAGATCTGTTCCAGCTGAAAGATGACTGCTTAGGAACTCAGTCAGAAACCTGACAGAGAATGTAGAATATGCTTTTAATGTCGTCTTGGTGAAGCAAAAGGAACAAATCCTTCAAATAGTCTCTTAGAAATTACTTTACGCTGATGACTTCTTTGGAAGGACAAAACACATGTGAAATATACCAGATCATAGGTTTCTTGTTGGAGTTCAGACTGATGTGGGGAAGGTTGTACATCATCCTGCATCCTTCCTATGGCCAGAAGAACTAATCAACAACTCAGAACCCGAACTCCCCAGAACGCTTAGGACCACTACATGAACAGAATGAAAAACAGTGAGACCAGGGACTTGTAAAATGCAGTTAACTGCCTGATGCCTGTCCTTCCAAAGCCTGTTGGTGCTCCACACACCTCGTGAAAGGTGACCCAATGTAGTTTCTCACTTCATACAGTACCCTGTACAAAAACCGACCTGGAACAGACCTTGTAAATTATCAGCCTTCCCTATCTTCCTTAAATCCTCTCTCATTTCCCACCAATGATGTCATTTCATGTTTATTTTAAGCACTTATAAGGTTACAGGATATGAATAAGAGTGTGTCCTCAGAAATAGGAGCAAAATCAGGAAGATCACTGTGATGGTTAATTTTAGGTGTCAACTTGATTAGGCTAAAGAATGCCCAGGTATCTGGTAAAACATTATTCCTGAGTGTGCTTGTCAGGATGTTTCTGGAAGAAATCAGCATTTGAATCAGTAGACTAAGTAAAGAAAACTCACCCTTACCAATGTGGGAAGGCATCACCCAATCCATTGAGGGCCCTGATAGAACAAAAAGGCAGAGGAGGAATGAATTCTGTCTTTTCTTGTGCTGGAACACCCATCTTCTACTGCTCTTGGACATCAGAACTCCAGTCTCAGCCTTGGGATTCCAGACACATACCTGCACCCCTCCCAGGCTCTGAGGCCTTCAGCCTCGGACTGAGAGTTACACCATCAGCTCCCCTTGCTCTCAGGCCTCCAGATTTGGACTGGATTGTAACACCAGCTTTACGGGGTCTCCATCTTGCAGATGGCAGATCATGGGACTTCTGGCCTCCATAATTGCCTAAGCCAATTCTCATAATAAATCTCCCCTTATATATCTCTATATATCCTATTGGTTTTGTTTCTCTGGAAAACTCTGACTATACAGTCATCAGAAAAAGTGGCTCCATAGTTAACCAAGAAAATGAAGCACGTAGAGCAATAACATATTCTAACAATAACTTGCAAGCGCACTGCTAAGAGGACTGACATGTTTCCTACCTCTCCTTACAGAGACTAGCAAATATTCTCAGAAAGTAGTGACCAGGCTGGGCATGGTAGCTCATGTCTGTAATCCCAGCACTTTGGGAGGCTGAGGCGGGCAGATCATCTGATGTCAGGAGTTCAAGACCAGCCTGGCCAACATGGTGAAACTCCATCTACTAAAACTACAAAACTTAGGCAGGCATATTGGTAGGCACCTGTAATCCCAGCTACTGGGGAGACTGAGGCAGGAGAATTGCTTGAACCTGGGAGGTGGAGCTTGCAGTGAGCCGAGATCAAGCAACTCCAGTCCAGCCTGGACGACAGAGCGAGACCCCATATCAAAAAAAAAAAAAAAGAGAGAGAGAAAGTAGTGACCGGTATGAGCTGCTCCATGCCCTGGCTTCTGGCCAGTGTGCCCCTCAGCGTCTCTCCAAAGGCTCCAGTGTTGCTTACCAGACCCGGGATGCACTGGGCTTTGTCCTGGGCTACCTCTACAGGACAGTCCTCTCCTGGCTGTCTCTTTACAGCTTTTTATGCCAGCTGCCTTCTTTAGCCGCCTCTACTTCCCTATGAAGTGGATCATACGTTGACACCATTTTCCTCTCCTAGGTGGGAGGGTAGGGCAGGGCGGAGTTTGGGGGGATCATCCTTTGAGACATACAAGGGGTTTCTCTTTTTGTTCCCTTTACCATTCCTAGACCAGCAGGCTCCTCCCTACTGGGGTTTGGCTGCCCAGTTTCTAGACAATGGGCACTGTTGTACCTTTCAGGACTTGCCACCTGCCTGCACAACTTCCTTCCCAGGATTGGAACCTGACTAATTCACCTTTAAAGCAGCTCTTCGGTACTTGGTAGAGTACAAAAAAATGGACTGAGAGAATATTCTTCTTTTAGAAGTGGCTCATCAGTTATTAGATAGCCTGTTCTCTTCCTTAGATAACTATTTATAGCATACTATTTGGATTCTCAAATCAGTTATACTCCGCCCAATATCTTGACTTGTTCCTCGCCTGGGGTGAATTAAGGGCATATTCATTGACTGAAGAAGTTGAACCATTAGCATTCTGAGTGTGTCTGAACAGTGTCGTATGGGGGAGAAAACTGCTTTGATTCGGAGGACGAGTGTTAGTCTTCTGGAAAGAGACAACCTGACAGTAAAGAACACCAATCTGCCAAACCTGCTCGACAGAAATATCCTCACTTCTTTTGTTGTAAATCTATATTTATCATGTCACCTTTTGGCCTACAACATGGTTTTCTGAACAGAGTTACTCACCAGAAAGGATTGTCCTAAGCAAACAACTATTGTTGCTTTAGCCCCATGGTGAATGCTGTAGTACCCCCTTATCCACAAAGGACACACACATTCCATGACCCCCAAGAGATGCCTGAAATCTCGGATAGTAACAAACTCTATATATACGATGTTCTTTCCCTTTCTTTCTTTCTTTCTTTCTTTCTCTTTCTTTCTTTCTTTCTTTCTTTTCTTTCTTTCTTTCTCTCTCTGTCTCTTTCTTTCTTTCTTTCCTTTTTTTTTTTTAGATGGAGTCTCACTCTGTTGCCCAGGATAGAGTGCAGTGGCCAAGATCTCGGCTCACTGCAACTCCTGCCTCCCAGGATCAAGTGATTCTCCTGCCTCAGCCTCCCCAAGTAGCTGGGATCACAGGCATGTGTGACCACGCCCAGCTAATTTTTGTAATTTTAGTAGAGATGGGGTTTTACCATGTTGGCCAGGCTGGTCTCGAACTCCTAACCTCAAGTGATCCACCCGCCTCGGCCTCCCAAAGTGCTGGGATTACAGGCATGAGCCACCGAGCCTGGCCACGATGTTTTTTCTATATGTACATGCATAAGATAAAGTTTAATTTATAAATTAGGCAGAGTAAGAGAGTAACAACTAATAATAAAATAATAAAATAGAACAACTATAATAATATGCTGTAATAAAAGCTATGTGAATGTGCTCCTCCCCATCTATTTCAAAATATCTTAACATTTTTGGACCTCAGTTGACTATGAGTAACTGAAACTGTGGAAAGTGAAACTGCTGATAAAGGAGTCTACTGTACATTTCCATTCTGGTTTAGAAAACAGTCTTATAAATTTGTCATTGTGAGGTGTTCTGCAGTTTGTGCACCATCTGGTGAATGATGAAAGAAACCTGTCACACTGAGGGCTTAGACAGTGGACCTGGGCAGACTGGTCTTAGGCATTTTTGTTACCTTTATATTATCTGGACTTGTGAATTATATAGACATGCAATTCATAATTGGAAAGTAAAAACGCCCAGTAGTGCCATGCCTGAAACAGTTAACTGTTAATGGTTCAATATACATCCTCCCAGGTTCTCCCCCACATATGTGTAAGTGTGAAATTTTTTACTTAACCATGTGATGCGGACATCTCAGTGTGGACACCTTTCTATGTCAGCACCCACAGTGTCCTCCCAGTCTTGCTCCCCAAACTTGCTTTGTCTGCAGTCTGCCTTGCTCCATGAATGGTGGCTCCATCCTTCCTCTTTCTCAGGCCAAAAGCCTTGAGATCGTCTTAGACACCTCAATTTCTCCCACACCCCACATTCAATGTGCCCAAAATCCTGAGCCAAAATAAGAGTTCAAACTGAACCACTCCTTGCTACAGCAGCCAGGGAAATACTATGACAGCACTGATCAGATCATGTCATCCTTTAGCTCAATACCCTGCTAAGGCTGGGCACGGTGGTTCACGCTTGTTATACCAGCATGGAGGTGGGTGCATTGTTTGAGGCAAGAGTTCAACACCAACCTAGGCAACATAGTGAGACTCCATTTGTACAAAAAAAATTAAAAAATTAGCCAGTTGTAGTGGCAGGTGCCTGTAGTCCTAGTTACTCAGAAGGCAGAGCCTTGAGCCCAAGAAACTGAGGATACAATAAGCACTATGGTCATACCACTGCATTCCAGCCTGGGTGACAAAGTGAGACCCTGTCTCTAAAAATAAACAAACAAAACACACACAAAAACTGGCTAAGCCCCTACCTCAGAGCAACTGTCCCTTCCTCTCTGACTTTACGCACTACTCACCCCTGGCTCCAGCCATTCCAGTCTCCTTGCATTACTTGAACACATCAGACACCTCCCTGCACAGGCCACACATATGGTGTACTGTCCCCTGTCCCGCCAGAAAGGCACATGGCTACTCCTTCACCACAAGTCTTGGCAAAAATGGTACCTTCTTGGTGAGGCCTTCCCTGAGCATCCCATTGAAAATCCCCTAACCCCTAGAATTTCCTGTGTCACCCTGCTATATTTTTCTCCATAGCACCTAATATTACATTTTATCTATTTTAATCCCAGACTTTCTTCTTTCACTAATTGCAAGCTCCACGAGGGTAGGGATTTTTACCTTTTGCTCCTTGTTTTTCCCCAGTCTCTAAAACAAGACCTCACCCATAGCAGTGTTCAATACGTATCTGGTGAAGAATAAATGAAAGGCACTGTGCTACCAAATGGGAAATATAAGATTGAAAAAAGCAAAACAAAAGCAGAAGCCTTGGCTAAGGGAACAGAAATGTAAACAAATAACTACAGCATGCGGAACAGCCTGAAAATTGCCATACACACATAGAAGATGAATTCTTACATCCACACAGTACGAGTGATTAATTCTGACCATGGGGATTAGAACAGGGTCCATGGAGAAGGTAGCATTCAAGCTGGGCCTGGGGTAGTAAACAGAATTGTAAGATGCTGAAAGGGAATGGAAGGCTATCAGCAAGAGTATCTTGGTGAAAAGGAAATGCAAAATGTTTGTGGAGAAGACTCGGTGATGCAGAGGGGATGACACACAGGGTAACTGACTGACATGTGACATGGGAGGTGAGGTTGGAGAGGCATCCACAGTCAGACTGTGTGGGGCCAGGACAGAACGCTCAGGAGGGGGACTGAAGGGGGCCATGCTTGGGCAATGGGCAGCACTGACTTATTAGTGATAAAGTGAAGGTGGTGCTTAGAGGATTAAATTTGCTCTTTGGGCTGGATGCAGTGGCTCACACCTGTAATACCAGCATTTTGGGAGGTTGAGGTGGGAGGATTGCTTGAACCTGGGAGGTCGAGGCTGCAGTGAGCCATTATTGCAGCACTGTACTCCAGCCTGGACAACAGAGCGAGAACTTTATTCAAAAAAAAAATTTACTCTTTGTTTATGGTATTCTCCAAAACCATAAAAACATGGGAGGTAGAAACAGGTTAGGAGGCTACAGGAAGAACTACCACCCCCATATTCTAACCACAGCTCCCTGCCTTGGGAGTCCTCTGGTCTGAAATGGTAAGATTGAGTGTGACCAGTCCTGGTTATCTCACCAAAATCCACAAGCGACCAAAGTGAAACAATGTAGAGAGACGAAAACACCGGATACTTTTGAAATGGCTTTGACAAGATGGGAGTAAGCTCCAATAACACGCCGCAGAACACATTCTGGCAATCAGTTAGCAGGCAGTAGCCCTGGCAATTTTATTTCCTGCTGAGTTAAATGATAAAATTACAAAGGAAAAGAGATGCTTGCAGGTTTATTTGGGTACAAAGGAAGTTCAGCATCTTAATGCATGAAATCAAAATTTGTACTTCCCTGAGAGGCATCAGATAGCATGGTGTATGGTCTTCAGGTTCTGCATAATGATAAAGGAATGAAAGGAAAGAGAGATGTTACAGAAAAAACTATTTAATGACACTTGTTAAAGCACAGTAAGGCTGACTTTCTTCAGGACCATGGAGACAGGTACGGGGACATCTGCAATGTGATTTGCAGTTAGGAAGAGAGATTGAGCTCAATTCCAAATACAGCATGAGCAAGTGGGAATCTATAGCCAAGGAGCTGGGTGGGGGGCTGTGGACAGAAAATTACTAAGAGGAAATATAAGGGGTAAGAGGGGATTCTGGCTAAACCAACCTAACGGGATTCTTGCCGAAGACACCAGGGTGATCAGATGTCACCTGGGGGATGGTGGAGAATAGAAACCCGACATGGAGAATGATCAGGTATTGAAGGCTGGGGTTTTTTTGCTAAAACGGGATTTTACAAGGCATTCACAGGTGGGCCCAGTATAAGGTTCAGGAGCCCTGACTAAAGTTTAGTCACATGAAGAATCTTTGTCAGAGGGTAGGGTCCAAATGATACAGCTTTGATGAGTGGAGGAACACCAGGGTTCTTGGTCCTCATGCCAGTTTAGATAAAATGACACGGACACATGAGGAGTGGTTTTAAGGAGTTTAATGGGCAAGAAAGAAAAGAGAAAGGCAGAAGGAAGAGGCTCCCCCGTACACAGCCAGAGGGATGGGGGCGGGGGGGTGCTCCAAAACCAAAAGAGGAGGTCCCTACCTGTCATGGATACCAGTCAGGTATATATACAGAGGTTGGAGGAGGCGGCGTTTGATTTGCATAGGGCTCAGAGGATTGGTTTGACTAGGCATGTCATTTACGTAGCCCTGCGAAAAAGCTGGCCCTCTCATCCCAGCCTTTTAATATGCAAATGCATTGCCATGATGTTCTACACACGTGGGGATATGTGGGGGTGGCCATGTTGCCAGGAACATGTGAGGCAAGGGCGAGAAGGCTGCAGGAATTGCCATTTTGGGTGGACCCAGTTTCTAATGGCCTGCATTTGTATATCAAAGTTTGCCGGCCTGGTGGGGCCTTACAAGAAACTTTCCGGAAATGCTTTAAAAAATGAAAACTTCCCAAAGACCACTTTTCCTCTCTATTTGCCTAAAATAATTTCTTAATAACTCCTACAACACAAATAACTTTTTTTTTTTTTTAAATAACTCAGGCTGGAGTACAGTGACGTGATCTCAGCTCACTGCAACCTTCACCTCCTGGGTTCAAGTGATTCTCCTGCCTGAGTCTCCTGAGTAGTTGGGATTATAGGCACCTGCCGCCACACCTGGCTAATTTTTGTATTTTTGGTGGAGATGGGGGGTTTCACCATGTTGGCCAGGCTGGTCTTGAACTCCTGACCTCAGGTGATCCGCCCACCTCCATCTCCCAAAGTGTTGGGATTACAGGTGTGAGCCACTACACCTGGCCTCAAATAACCTACTTTATTAAAACACAACAACTTTGGGAGGCCAAGAAGGGCAGATCACGAGGTCAGGAGATTGAGACCATCCTGGCTAACATGGTGAAACCCCGTCTCCACTAAAAATGCAAGAAAAAAAAAAAGGTTAGCAAGGCGTGGTGGTGGGTGCCCGTGGTCCCAGCTACTCGGAAGGCTGAGGCAGGAGAATGGCGTGAACCCGGGGGGCGGGGCTTGCAGTGAGCCGAGATCACGCAAAAAACAAAACAAAAACAACACAACAACTAAAACATGACCATAATTCAAAATTAGGTTACAGAATCTAAGTTTATTTCATAAGTATTTTATTTTTTGATTTTCGTGTTGAAAAAAAAATCTGTTTTTTCTTTTTCCGAAAACATTCATTGTACATTTAGGTAGACATTTCTAAAAAGAGAGACATGTGTCTTGGGACCCCCACGTTTCATTATTTAGCTGTGAATTTCTTTTAATCTACCCACTTCTTTTAAATCGCAAACAAATTACTTGCAGCTTTCTTTAGTCTCTGCAGAAAATTACTCAAGTAATTGTCTTTATTATGTCTTTCCTTCTTATTTATATAACCACTGAAAAAGGAGATTTTCATTCACTTGACAAGTATTTACCCAGTGCCTTCCCTGGGTCAGGTATTCTGTTGGGTAGTATGAAGGTACAATTATGAGAAAGGCAGACTCTAACCTGAAGGCATCTAGAGGAGGAGACAGACACAATTACGTAATCACGAATGCAAATGTAGCAACTTTGATAATGCAAACAAGTCCTACAAAGCCCAGAGTAAGGCAAACATAATCCCACCTGAGGAAGCTGGGACTGATGAATAGAGGTGACATTAAGATGGTCTGGAAGGAATTCACCAAGTAGATAAAGCTAGACAGGCATCCTGGGTAAGGGACTGCTCAAACAAAGCCACAGAAACATGGTGTGATTACAAACTAAATGAGAAGGATTTTTACCGATGAGGAAGATTACAGCATGGCTATAGTACTGGGGGAGCAGGAACCTATTGCAATGTTCTCAGACAGACACAGGTATACTGAATCAAGCATTGTGAAATCAATGAATTCAAGAAATATTTTGGAGGTAGGAGGTGACAATACAAAGAATGCTTGAGGCATTTCATTCTTGCAAACGCAGCTGAGACAGGGCCGGCAGTACACACCTTTCAATGAATAGAAACTTTAAAATGTACTCTGCTAGTGAATTTGCGTGTTTGGAATAAAGTCAGTTGGGGCTTGGTAAAGGAGAAAAAAATTGTTGCATTGATAGGATCTGTAGATTTTGTTATAAAAGACAGATATGTAAATGAAAGTACATTCTGAGAATCTGATCCATGCTGAAATTGAGTAATAAAACCAGAACTGTATTGTTTCCAAAGTCTAGTTCAGTGATTTTTCTCCACTTCAAGTGGCTACAAACCAGAAAATCTAATTAACGATGGGAGGTGGGAGGGATGAGACTGAAGATTTACAGGAGATAAAGATTTATGAAAACTCAATACTCAGGATAAAGAAAGGGGGGTAGAATAGCTCTTTAATTAAAACATAACATTCCATTCTTTGTTTTTCATTGTTTAACAAAGATGAAAAGATATCCAGCCCTTTCTCTCTGGCAGAAAAATGCTTAACAGCTTTGAATATGGTTACGAAATGACACCCACGGCTGTGGATGGACATTAGTCTGTTTTTCCGAGCCCCCACAAGACAAGTCCCTAAATTCTGCCACAGGGAGGCCATATGATCACAGGCACACAGCCTCATGAGTGGGCAGGGTGGCTGTGGTTTGCTCCCTGGGTTGTAAAACCATCCTTGCCCAAGGCCTGATAAAAGCAGGTAGTGGAGAAACGCTGCAAAGCCCATTTCTTAGGCAAAAGAAAAAAAAATTTTTCTTTTGTTTTGGTTTTTGCTTTTCAGGCAGTGTTTTGCTCTGTCACTCAGGCTGGACTGCAGTGGCATGATCATGGCTCACAGCAGCCTCCACCTCCTGGGCTCATGTGATCCTCCCACCTCAGCCTCCATAATAGCTGGGACTACAGGTGTACTCCACCACACCTGGCTAATTTTTGTATTTTTAGTAGAGACAGGGTTTTACCATTTAGCCCAGGCTGGTCTCGAACTCCTAGGCTCAAGCAATCCTCCCACCTTGGCCTCCCAAGGTGCTGGGATCATAGGTGTGAGCCACTGCTCTCACCCAAGATAAAAAACTTTGATAGGAAAGTACAGAAAAACATTTTGGGGTTGTGGATGAGGAGATGAGGACAACTATATTTGAATCCAAGGAAGCAATAAGAACAAGTAGAACACATTTCTTCTGGCAGTCAGTGCTAGATCCTATCTGTTCAATTGGCCGGGTACTTTGAATGGTCAAACATATCATTTGGCCTTTGGAATCACCCTGCCTAAAAAAGTATTTCCTTGGGAAATAATAACAACGACAATAATAATGATGATGACAATGATGATGACAGGATATTGGCAGCAGTTAATATGCCCTGTGCCTAACATTCTGCCTAGTACTTTACATGGATTCTCTTATTAATCCCTTACAGCAGCTCTGTAAGGTGGAGACTATTTTTACTGCCAACTTACAAATGAAAATATAAAGGCCTACAGAGGTTTAATATCTTGCTCAGGGTCACACAGCTAGTAAGTGGTTGAATCCAAACTCCTGGGCTATTATCACTACAACTAAACTTTATTATGCTTTATGACACTCACCACTTACAAAAACCTCTCAATTAATTATAATGCTTAGATGGTCTTCTAATTAATTAAAACTAGATGGCCTTGCTTTCCATCTTTACTGATAGTCTTTCTAAAGTCTATCCTACCTCAGTAAAGACTACATACTGAGCGTAATTATGCCTTTCACTGGCGACCGAGGGTCTTCGGTTAAGAATCATGATTTCGTCTCCCCTGGCATGTCTTCCCCATGTAATTCTTACCCATCTTTCCAGAACCGATTCCACTGTCAGCCAATCTAGGAAAGGTTTCCCTCACCACCCAGATCATACTGGGTCTTTTTTTTTTTTTTTTTTTTTTTGCAAATAATTGCCTATATCTCCTATTTTACTTCACAGAGTAAACCTCAGGTATTTCAGCTTCAGTCATGTAGATATTGTGGTGGCTTTGTACTGTGTCACCTTGGCTCACCTGATCTGTGTTTCCCAGAGTTTCCTTACCTGTGTGTTTCCGGTGAGAATGGACACAAGAGACATTTTCACAGATAATTTGGAGGTGAAAGTGAAGCAGCAGCCATTTACAAAAATGCTCCCATTTTATTTTGGAATAATTTTAGATGTTCAGAGCCACTCTGTTCTTATGCTCCGAGGATCAGGGCAGGTGCTTTCGTGGCTCGCACACGTACTTGTTTTTCTGTGGCTCCCCTACTTGGTGTGGGGCATCTGCTGGGCCTGCCACTGCTCCCCCTTCCTCTAGATGCTTCTTGGGCTTCTCTGACTGCGGGTCAGGAGTGTGTTTAGCTCCATGACGAAAGGTACCCTCTTTCTGCAGGACACTCACACCATCAAGGCTGACGAGGGCTGACCGGGTTCCAGAGTCCTTGTGGGTCCGGGTTGATGCTCATGAGTTCTAGTTGAGCTTGTGGTGGGTTGCTTCCCTGTGCTCTCCCTCCACGCCTCCTTCCCATGGATCTGTCCCTTCCTAACTCTCTGCCCAGTGGACTTCTAACTCCAGCATCAGAAGTGAAGAAAACAGCTTCACACAGTTTAACCAGCTCTACAATTAAGTAAGCTCAAATCCCTGTAAACTGTGTGTGTATACATCATGGTTTTGCTTCTCTTTCAACCCTGACACAGATAGATAAATATAAACGGGTTGAAAGCTTGAATCCAATGAAAACATTACCTTTGATTGGTAAGGTCTCATTCTGGTAATTTATTCATATCCCGAAGTCAGGTTCAAGCAAAGAAGAAAGGAAGAAGAAAAGGCAAGGAGAGAGTGAAAAGGGGTCATAGGAGCAGGAAAAATAAAAGTAATTTGTGATAATGTAATATATGTCCACTTTGCACAGGCACTAGGCCAGTGCTAGAAATACAAAGATTAATATTAACCTTAGACCTCATAATCTATGGGGGAGGAGGACTCTTAAAGAGCTAACTATGATAGAATAAATGCTATATAATTGGCATGAATAAAGTACTACAGGAACATGGAGGAGAAAGTCATTAGTTCTAACTGACAGGACCAGGGAAGGCTCTGCAGGTGAAGCAGCACTGATGCTGGGCCATGAAGAATGAGTCATTCACCAGTGCAGGGGCTCTCGAACTTCAGCAGGCATCAAAATCACCTGCACGGGCTGTTGCAACAGAAATTGCTGGGCCCCACCTCTGAAGTTCTGGCTCAGTAGGCCCCAGGTGAAACCTGAGAATTTGTATTTCTACAAGTTCCCAGGTGATGCTGATGTGCTCCTGGCCTGGGGACCACACTTTGAGAACCACAGCTCTAGTGAAAAAAGGTGGGGAGGAAGATGGCACGTGTTCCAAACAGAGAAGAGGCAAATGGAGATACGCATAAAAATTCATTGGAAATTAATTTCCCCTGCCTACAGCCCCCTCTCTCATTCTCCTCTCTCTCTTACTATTTCTAGTTACTTTTCCTCGTCTCTTTTTTTTTTTTTTTTTTTTTTGGTGGAGTCTCTGTCGCCGAGGCTGGAGTGCAGTGGTGCAATCTTGGCTCACTGCAACCTCTGCCTCCTGGGTTCAAGTGATTCTCCTACCTAAGCCTCCTGGGTAGCTGGGACTACAGGTGTGCACCACCAAACCTAGCCAATTTTTGTATTTTTAGTAGAGACGGGGTTTCACCATATTGGCCAGGCTGGTCTTGAACTCCTGACCTCGTGATCTGCCCGCCTCGGCCTCCCAAAGTATCCTTGTCCTCTTTACCTACTGTCTTGGATGGATCAAGTTTTATGGTGTCTTTGAGGCACAAAAGTGGAGATGTACAGAAGGCAGGAGACAACCAGGGTCTCAAGTTCAGGTAAGTGGTCAGGCTGGACATGTTGATTTGGGAGTCTACACAGAGTGGTAATAGAGGGAACATGAAAGCAGGGGGCAGTCAGCACACACAGAGAGTGTGTGAAGGGAGAGAGGAGCCAGCGGGAAGGCAGGGGAGGAGAGCACAGAGCACAGGAGAGCCAAAGACAGAGAAGCACCAGCAGTGGGAGGACAAAGGGGATGCGCCAAGGAAGGGGAATGGGAACGATCAGAGAAACAGCAGAAGCACAACAGAGTTGTTTTTTGTTTCTTTCCCTCCATCCCTCCCTCTCTCCCTCCCTCCCTCCCTTCCTTCCTTCCTTCCTTTTTCTTTTTTTTGAGACAGAGTCTTGCTCTGTTGCCCAGGCTGGAGTGCAGTAGCACAATCACAGCTCACTCCAGCCTCGACTTCCTGGGCTCAAGCGATCCTCCCATCTCAGCCTCCCAAGTAGCTGGGACCAAAGGCACATGTACCATGCTTGACTAATTTTTTTGACATTTTCTGGAGATGGGATCTCACTATGTTGCCCAGGCTGACTCAAATTCCTGGGCTCAAGCAATTCTCCTGCCTTGGCCTCCCCAAGTGCTGGGATTACAGGTATGAGCCACTATGCCCACCTGTAAGAGTTTTGTTATGAAGGTCAAGGAGTGGTCAACTGTCTCAAATGCCACAGGTGAGGGCTGGAGAGAGGTCAAGGGATTGGCTAGTGAGTCGATCAGTGACGGCCTTTATCAGAGCAGTTTCAGCAGGACTGTGGAGACAGACTTCCCACTGCAATGATGTAAGATGAAAGGGAGGTGGGGAAGTAGAGAAAGTAAACGTGGGCTACTTTCAAGAGGAGCTTGGCTGTGAAAGAAAGGAAAGATGTGCAGGCATGAGTAAAGGGAAACCTACCTAAAAATTAAGAGAGAAATCTGCTTTTCAAAAAATAGAGAATTGAGCATATTTTATGGTCAATAGGAAAGAAGTAGAGGCTGAAAGTATGGAGAGAGGGAGGGAATGTGTAGGGCTCCATGTGCTGCAGGAGAATTCAGAGGACGGGCCCTCAGCCCAGGAGGGGAGGGCTGAGACACAGGAAAGTGAAAGGCTTGGATCATGTCTTTTGCTCTCTTTCGATCTCTCTCACTCTCTCTAGAGAGAGAGTGAGAGAGATGGAGTCAGAGGGAGGGCAAAGGAGGGATGGAAGAAGCAAGAGAGAGAGAAGGTAGTGGGAGATACAGGGGAGTGAAGAGATATGAGTTTGGAGTAATCCCTGAGGTGTGAGGAGGGTGAACAGACTTATAAAAACCAACCTGTTCAGGGGCCAGGCACGGTGGCTCAAACCTGTAATCCCAGCACTTTGGGAGGCAGAGGCGGGTTAGGATCTAACCACGAGGTTAGGAGATCGAGACCATCCTGGCTAACACGGTGAAACCCCGTCTCTACTAAAAATACAAAAAATTAGCCGGGCGTGGTGGCGGGTGCCTGTAGTCCCAGTTACTCGGGAGGCTGAGGCAGGAGAATGGTGTGAACCCAGGAGGTGGAGCTTGCAGTGAGCCAAGATCGCGCCACCGCACTCCAGCCTGGATGACAAAGCGAGACTCTGTCTCAAAACAAAACAAAACAAACAAACAAAAAAAACACATCCTGTTCCACACTGAAGGCCTAAATTGGCCTGGAATTCCTAAGTTTGTCTCCACAGAGTGATCAGCAGCCAATATACAATGGCATAAAAGGTAGATAGCTGTTATGAATCCATTCTCACACTGCTATAAAAAAATACCAGAGGCTGGGTAATTTATAAAGAAAAGAGGTTTTATTGGCTCACAGTTCTGCAGGCTGTACAGGAAGCATAGTAGCTTCTGGAGAGGCCTCAGGAAACTTACAATCATGGTGGAAGGCGAAGGGGAAGCAAGCACGTCTTACATGGCCGGAGCAAGAGAGAGTGAATGGGGAGGTAACACACACTTTTAAATAACCAGATCTCATGATAAGTCTATCATGAGACAGCACTAGGGAGATGGTGCTAAACCATTAGAAACAACCCCCATCATCCAATCACCTCCCACCAGGCCTCACCTCCAACACTGGGGATTACATTTTGACATGAGATTTGGGTGGGGACACAGATCCAAACCATATCAATGGCAAATGGAGCCAAGGCAGGGCAGATACAGCAAAATAAAAAGCAGCAAAGATGGAGACTTAGTAAGGAGTAAAGATCTAGTAACTAAGACAGGAATAGCAAGAAGAAAAATAAGGTGCCTGAGGAAACCCGTCTGGATGAGCTGCACTGAGATGCCTTGGAGACATTTAGGAGAGAAGTACGAGGATAGAAATATAACCTGTAGTTCAGAAGAGGTTAAAGACAGGTTTGGAAGTCAGCTGCATAGAGGTGCTGATTCAAGTCAAGGTCACTGTTGCAATAACCCAGGTGGACTATGTAGAATGGGAAGAAAGGATGGAGCCAAGGAGAACACTCATGTTTAGGGGGCAATGGAGGAATGGAGGCTGAAAAAATGGTCATGGAAGGGCCAGGCATGGTGGCTCACACCTGTAATCCCAACACTTTGGGAGGCCAAGGTGGGTGGATCACCTGAGGTGAGGAGTTCAAGACCAGCCTGGCCAACATGGCAAAACCTCATCTATATAAAAATACAAAAAATTAGCTGGGTGTAGTGGCACGCACCTGTAATCCCAGGTACGTGGGAGGCTGAGGCAGGAGAAGTGCTTGAACCCGGGAGGTGGAGGTTGTAGTGAGCCGAGATTGCACCATTGCACTCCAGCCTGGGCAACAGAGCAAGACTCTGTCTCAAAAAAAAAAAAAAAAAGGTCATGGAAATAGAGGAAAATGAGGAAAGAATGTTGTCATGAAAGCCAAGGAAAGAAAGGTGCAAGACAAAGAGGTGGTCAACAATGTCAAATGTCCTTAGAGTTCAACCAGGACTAGCACTGAGAGGAGTCTGCTGGATTTAGCAATTCAGAGCTCACTGGTGACATTGGCATGAAAGGTTTTAGTAGGGCACTGGGTCAGAAACCAGGTTATAATTAAGTTGAGAAAGGGATGGGAGGAACTTTGGCTGTAAACAAACAGATGGAGCAATAGTTCAAAGAACAGTCAGGATCAAAGAAAGATTTTGTTTTTTTGAGAGAGCTACAGTAAAACAGCACATTAGTACTGAGCATTTGTACAGGCTGATAATAAGAAGCCAGTGGAGAGGTGAAAAGAGAGTATGAATAAGACAAGATAACATGTTTGCTTATCAAGTTAGCAAACTTTTAATCAAAATGACAATGCTGGTGAGAATGCAAATTGAAATGCAAATATTTCTGGATTTGTCAAATATGTAGGAAGATGCAGCCCAGGCTATATTCAGGGATAAATTGGTGGTCTTAGATATTTTCATTATAGTAGAGACAGAAAGGAGGGAAGGAAGAGAAAAAGATGTACCCTCTTCATGAATTAAGAAAGAAACATATAAGGAAACCATGAGGGTGACAATAACAAAGTAAAAGCAACAATCAATGAGCTTTTTAAGACAGCAAAATTAACATGAAGAAATCCTAGAGCTGCTTCTAGAAAATTAAAATATCAAGTGTCTTAAGAAAGATATGCAAAGTAGTGTTATAAAATATCTATAATATATATTTGTACTGATGGGGGTATGTGTGTGTATATATGTATGTATATACATACATCTATAATTGTATATACATAGAACTTTAAGTTATAGGTTACAGCAAGGCAAAATAATTCTTGTCTATAGACATGCAAATTCTGTTCTGTCAAGTAAACTTTTTTTTTTTTGAGACACAGTCTCACTCTGTTGCCCAGGCTGGAGTGCAGTGGCACGATCTCCACTCACTGCAAGCTCCACCTCCTGGGTTCACGCCATTCTCCTGTCTCAGCCTCCCGAGTACCTAGGACTACAGGTGCCTACCACCACGCCCGGCTAATTTTTTGTATTTTTAGTACAGACGGGGTTTCACTGTGTTAGCCAGGATGGTCTCGATCTCCTGACCTCGTGATCCGCCTGCCTTGGCCTCCCAAAGTGCTGGGATTACAGGTGTGAGCCACCGCGCCCGGCCTCAAGTAAACGTTTAATTGACTCTTCTTTCTCCCACACTCCCACAAAACAATGACTTTTGCTTCCATTTGCACATTTATTTCAATATTTGTTTATGAATCAATGTTGTTGGTCCATAGATGTGTCCACTTTTTGAATTCTCTTTTTAACTGGTTATAACATCTGCCTGATTCCCTCACTAATTAACATGTACCATAAAGTAACACATTCATTTATATATTTGTATGAGAGCCATGAATTTATCTTTTTCTGACAACTATCCTTTAACAGTTGCAAACTTTTAGAGAAAAGCTAATTTTAATGCTAAATCAGTTATGCTCAAATATGGAAAATTATGGAAAGCTACTCAAACTTTTTTATAGGCTATTTCTGATGCCAAAAACTGATAAGCATATCTCCAAAAAAAGAAAACTACAAGCCAATTTTATTTCTGAACAAAATATATCAACTCTCACAGTTTTGAGCTGATGCAGTTTTACAGTTATTTATCAATTTTTTTACATATCCACCGTTTATGTCTTAAACAGACAAACAAAAAAGACATCAATTATTACTGTCCTTAGATCTCGTAACCAGTTTTATCAATTGGTACTGCAGAAAGATCTCTTTTAACTCCATCTTTGCAATATATGGATTGTCAGGCAGCTTTCCCAAACATGCCAGTAAGTACTTTGATAATTTTTTCAATGACCATAGTTTAAGGAGTAGTTAAGCTAGATTTGTAGAAACAAATAAGGAAGACCAAGTCCAAAGCATCAGCCGCTCAATAAAATATAAAGCCGCAGAAATGTTATCCGCACAATGAAAGAATGTAAATCAGGAAAAAAGTTACCTATCAGTCCAGGTTTCAATACTAACAAATCTGGTTTGTTTTAGAAGAGGTTACCATCTAGAACTTTCAAATTACTGAATTTAGTTACAGATCCAAAACCATACTTGGTGCTTTATCCCTAATCCCCTTTGAAATCTTGGTTTTGGTAACTGGAGTTCTGCCAGACAAGCTACATTTGCGAACAAAGTCTCTCACAGTTGGTAAGAAATTGCTATTCTAGAAAATAAAATTTAGAATATAAAGAGAGAGTAGGCCACCACAACTTACAGGGTTGTTATGGGAACAAATTAAGGGTGGGTTCTATTAGTGTTTATTTTGCAATGTTTATTTTGCAATGTTCTGGAAGCTTCGGACAATGTGAACAGCTAGAAATAACAAGTATAATTCTGTAAAGGAGGAGGCAAAAATAATTTGTTTCCAGGTGACAGGCTTATTTACCAACCAAGCCCCTCACCTCACCCCTGCAAAATATTTAACTGAAAAACTATTACATTTAACAATAGAGCTTAGCAAAGTGGCTGAATACAACATAAATATCTAAAAATCAACAGCTTTTCTGTGTACTTGCAAAAATAATTAGAAGATATAATAGAAAAAAGAAGCCATTTACAATGTGCAAGATGTAACATATAAAGGGAAAACTTTGCTAAAAGATAAAAAGACATCCTAAATAAATGGAGAGACAGTAAAAAGTTATCAATTCTGTGCAGATTACTTTACAGCAGCGTATCTCTAAATGGGGTCCAAGGATTACTGCCTCAAACATCACCTCAGATGCTGATTAGAATGCAGATTCCTGGTTTACAGATGCCCATCTTATAGAATCGGAGCAGAGGGAGGGTAAGTTTTCAAGAAATTTGTCTTCTTAACATGCTCCCCAAGTGATTGTAATACACATTAAAATTTAGAAACCACAGCTTTATGTAGGTTTCATAAAATTCCACGAACATCCCAACTTCACCTAGAATGAGAGCCATGAAGGGGGCTGGCCTAACATATGTTAAAGTGTATAATACACTGAAACACAAAGTATTTAAAGAAAGTATATCATAAACTTTAGTAATAAAAATAATGTGGTTTTGTAAAAAACCCAGCAAACAAATCAACAGAACTGAATAAACAGCACCAAGTCAAGACTCCTACATTAAGTTACAACAGAAGTAAAATTGTTGCTGTGTCAATTCTTGCATACACCAGAGAACTGCTGCATCTTTTTCACCCAGTTTGGAGGGTTTGTTTGGATGAATCTGATGCTACATGGTTGTCTTAGTCCATTTTCTGTTGCTATAACAGCATACCACAAACTGGGTAATTTATAAAGAATAGGAGTTGATTTGGCTCATAGTCCTGGAGGCTGGGAAGTCCATGATCAAGGGGTTGCATCTTGTGAGGGCTTTCTTGCAGGGAAAGAATATGGCAGAAGGTGTCAAATGGTGGGGAAGGGCAAGCACAAGATGGAGAAAAACAGGGCTGAACTTCCGTGACAACTAACCCACTCTCTCAACAGCAGCATTAATCCATTTATTAGGGTGAAGCTGTCAAGACCTGATCATTCTTAAAGGTCCTACCTTTCAATACAATCACAATGGCAATTAAGTTTTGGCATGAGATTTGGAGGGGAGATTCAAACTGTAGCAATGGTATAGAAGCAATTCAGGTGGGGAAGCCACAGGTACACCTCAGAGGTACAGTGACAAGGAGAAACCATGCAATTCCCAGTCAGGATGTGTGGCCCATATGTATAAATATGTAATAAAACATCTAAAAGGGCCTTCAAGTTGGAAGAAAAAAGGGAACACCCAAGGAAATGTAGCCATTGACCTGGGATTGAGTTGTTTCTCATATGAGCAACTCTTTGTAGTAGGTTCTAGACTGGGTAGCACCAGTAGTTTATGCATTAAAGAATATCTAATATGGGGAAGGTTGCTAGTGTTTAAGTTAATTTTTAAAATAGGGTTTCTCAGCGGAGGCACTATTAACATTTTAGCTGAATAATCCCTTGTTGTGGGGGCTGACTTGTGCATCCTAAGGTGTTTAGCACCATACCTGCCTCTACCCATTAGATGTATATAGCAACCCCCTCCCTGCTGCAACAACCAAAAATATCTCCTGACATTGTCAAATGTCCCAGGCCGGGTTGGGAATGTTGTGGGGAGGGGCAAAAATCACCTCTGGTTGAAAACAACTGCTTTAAAGGAATCAGTGAGGAATATAACAATTATTTAGGATGGGCGTGGTGGCTCATACCTGTAATCCTAGCACTTTGGGAGGCCAAGGCAGGTGGATCACGAAGTCAAGAGATCGAGACCATCTGGCCAACATGGTGATACCCCATCTCTACTAAAAACACAAAAATTAGCTGGGCCTGGTGGCGTGCACCTGTAGTCCCAGCTACTCAGCAGGCTGAGGCAGGAGAATCGCTTGAACCCGGGAGGCGGAGGTTGCCGTGAGCTGAGATAGCGCCACTGCACTCCAGCCTGGCAACAGAGTGAGACTCCATCTCAAAAAAAAAAAAAAAAAAAAAAAAGAATTATTTAATAAACGTGCTGGGAACATCAATTTTTAAATAGGGAAAAAATGGCCCACCTATTTAGATACTCATATCACACACATATGCTATAGGTGAAATAAAGAGTAAAAATGTAAAACTTGAAAACTATAACACGGCTAGAAAACTTACGCAAATATTTAGCTAATGTCTGGATAGGGAAGCATTTTCTAGGTTAAAAAACAAAGAATGAACAGCTGAGCATGATGGTGCATGCCTGTAGTCCCAGCTCCTCAGGAGGCAGAGGTGGGAGGATCGCTTAAGCCCAGGAGTTGGAGACCAGCCTGAGCAATATAGCAAGACCCCATTAAAAACAAAAAAAAAAAAAAATGAAATATTGATATGTTTGACCACAGAAGCCTAAAATTCTGCAAAATTAAAAGGTAAATGACAAACTAGAAAAATACTTATAAGCAATAGGTCAAAGAACTGGCTAATATTCTTCATATATAATGTTAGTATCTATAAGAAGAGCACTAATGCATCAAAAGAAAAATGGGCAAGAGATGTAAACAAAGATTTTACATTAGAAGAAATACAAATATTCATAGTAAGTGCACAAAAATTTTGTTCAACTTCAACAATTATTATTATTCTTATTTTTTGAGACTGGATCCCACTCTGTCGCCCAGGCTGGGGTGCAGTGGCTTGATCTAGGCTCACTACAAGCTCCACCTCCCAGGTTCACACCATTCTCCTGCCTCAGCCTCCCGAGCAGCTGAGACTACAGGCGCCAGCCACCACACCTGGCTAATTTTTTTTGTATTTTTTTAGTAGAGATGGGGTTTCACTGTGTTAGCCAGGATGGTCTCGATCTCCTGACCTTGTGATCTGCCCGCCTCAGCCTCCCAAAGTGCTGGGATTACAGGCGTGAGCCACCGCGTCCGGCCCAACTTCACCAACTATTAAAGAAATTTTAAAATAATGAATTTCCAATTTTACTGTATCCAAGAAGAAAATATATTTTTTAAAATGGTAATACTTAATGCAGGCAAAGAGGTAGACAAATGGGTATTCTCCATACCATTGATGATAAATGAGCAGGTCCTTTTACACCCTTCGGAAAACAACTGGGTGATAGGTATCAGGAGGCTTAAAAATGCTCCTATCCTTGACTTCATATTTCTGCTCACACAAATTCACACTAAGCGTACTGGACTGAATTGTGTCCCTCCAGAGGATGTGTCCAAGACCTAATCTCCATTACCTGTGAGTGTCATCTTCTTTGGAAATAGAGGTTTTGCAGATGCAATTAGTTAAGGATCTTGAGAAGTGATCTTCCTGGATTTAGGGTGGGACCTAAATCCAATGACTGATGTCCTTATAGAAAAGAGGAGAGGAAATAGACACACATAGGGAAGAAGCACACATGAAGACAGAGGCAGAGATTGGAATAATGCTGCCAGAGAAGGCCAGGAGCCACCAGAAGCTGGAAGAGGTGAGGAAGGATTCTCCCCTAGAGCCTTCAATAGGAGCAGGGCGCTGCTGACAACTTGGTTTTGGATTTCCGGCCTCCAGGACTGTGAAAGAATAAGTTTCTCCTGTTTTAAGCCACAAAGTCTGTGGTAATTTGTTGTGGCAACCCTTGGAAACTAATACACTAAGGAAACAATCCAAGATACGAACAAAAGTTTATAAATAAAGATGTTCATCTCTGCATTATTTTCATTTTATTTTATTTTGAGACAGAGTCTCGCTCTGTCACCCAGGTTGGTGTGCAGTAGCGCGATCTTGGCTCACTGAAACCTCTGCCTTCCAGGTTCAAGCGATTCTCCTGCTTCAGCCTCCTGAGTAGCTGGCACTACAGGTACCCACCACCATGCCTGGCTAATTTTTGTGTTTTTAGTAGAGGCAGGGTTTCACCACATTGGCTAGGCTGATCTCGAACTCCTGACCTCAAATGATCCACCCATCTCAGTCTCCCAAAGTGCTGGGATTACAGGCATGAGCCGCCGCACCCAGCCTATGCATTATTTTATAACAGCAGAAAGTTAGAAAAAAACCTGAAGCAATGAAAAACAGAGGAAGGAGTAAGTTATAGTGTACCTATAATTAATTCGCAGTCATTCAGATATGTTTTTGAAGAATTTCTAATGCCATAGGAAAATGCTTATATATGCAGAAAATTCAGGATATAAGTGTATGTACGGTGTAATCCCCAAATGTAATTACATATGATATATACTTATTGCCCTGATAAATAAGATGGGTAAAAAAAGTCTGAAATAGAAAATAGCATATGTCAACAATATACTAGAAGAAAAATAAACCATGACCCCGGAGAGTTTATCCCAGAAAATTTACAGTTGTTATTATCAACATGTAATATATTAATGAGTCAAAGCCTTAGAATGAACTCAAAAGATGTTAAAAAGACATTTGAGGGACCAGGTGCAGTGGCTCATGCCTGCAATCCCAGCACTTTGGGAGGCTGAGGTGGGCAGATTGCTTGAGCTCAGGAGTTTGAGACCAGCCTGGGCAACATGGCGAAACCTTAACTATACCAAAAATATTATACAAAAATTAGCCAGGTGTGGTGTCGCACACCTGTAAGTCCTAGCTACTCAGGAGGCTAAGGTGGGAGGATCACTTGAGCCTGGGAGGTCAAAGCTGCAGTGAGCTGAGATCACGCCACTGCACTCCAGCCTGGGGAACAGACCTAGACCCTGTCTCAAACAAACAAACACAAAAGATATTTGATAAAATTCAGTGATCATTCCTTACAAAATAGCTAAGAAAACCAGGAATAAAAAGATTTTATAATGAGTATCTCTCTTTTTCAAACTCTTTTTCAAAGTACCATCCAGCATCATTCTTTGGGATGAAAGGGGAGCTTTCCTATTAAACAAAATTAGGATGAATGAATACTATTATCATGATCATTAATGCTGTTCTGGCCGTTTTTACCAATTCAGTAAGATGAGAAGCAAAAATAAGGGGTCTAATTACAATAACATCGAATTATTATCTGCAACAGCAAGACCAGAGAATTGATTAAAATATTATTGGAATTAATGAGTGTTCATATAATGAATTGGATAAACGATAAAAATCCAAACAACTTTTTTTTTTTTTTTTTTTTGAGACAGAGTCTCGCTCTGTCGCCCAGGCTGGAGTGCAGTGGCACGATCTCGGCTCACTGCAAGCTCTGCCTTCCGGGTTCACGCCATTCTCCTGCCTCCGACTCCCGAGTAGCTGGGACTACAGGCGCCCGCCACCACGCCCGGCTAATTTTTTGTATTTTTAGTAGAGATGGTGTTTCACCGTGTTAGCCGGTATGGTCTCGATCTCCTGACCTTGTGATCCGCCCGCTTCTGCCTCCCAAAGTGCTGGGATTACAGGTGTGAGCCACCGTGCCTGGCCACAACTTTTAAATATACAGAATAAAAATGGAAACATCTACAATAGCAACAAAACCCATAAAATATTGAGGACTACCTATAAGAAATGTACATGAACAAATCCCACAAAACTACTAACAGACACAAAAACTTGAATAAATGTTCCTGGAAGGTAAATTATTAACAGAATACTGTGAAGAAAACCACTCTTGCCAAATTTAGAGATACCAAAGAATTCAACAGAAAAACTTAAGGAGATTAGTTTGGAATTTGACAGTGTTTCTAATGTTCATCTGGAAGAAGGAACTGTTGAGGCAAACACCTGCACATAAAATTGGTGTCTAAGCCCAAATAAGTCATAGTCATTCAATGTTTCTACCTATTCTTTTTTTTTTTTTTTTTTTTGAGACAAGGTCTTGCTCTGTTGTCATGGCTCACTGCAGCCTTAACCTTCTGGGCTCAAGTGATCCTCCCATTTCAGCCTCCTGAGTAGCTGGGACTACAGGCGCATGCCACCACGCCCGGCTAATTTATTGATGTTTTTGTTGAGATGGGGTCTCACTATGTGGCCCAGGCTGGTCTCAAACTCCTGAGTTCAAGCAATCCTCCCCACACCTCAGCCTCCTAAAGTGCGGGGAACACAGTGTGAGCAACCGCGCCTGGCTATTACCTATTCTTTTCATTAGTGTTTCACTACCTGGGAAGCTTCAAAACTGAAGGGTGTTTTCTTAAAAAGGTTTTGCTTTTTTCCATCTAAGCATTATTATTATTAATATTAATATTTTGCATCTTATTGCTTTTTATCCTGGCTAAGTTCTTCTAGGGAAATGCAAACCCTTGCAAAGCTCTGTGGTTATTTAAAAGAAGCACCCATTGAAACGTTTTTATTTACATAATTACTATATTTTTATCCTGACACAAAGACAGGTTGATTTATTGTTGTGTGCTATTTTTTAATTGACAAATAAAAGTTGTATATATTTATGGTGTACAACATGATGTTTTGATATATGTATGTACTGTGGAATGGATAAATCAAACAAATTAATATGTGCATTATCCCACATACTTATTTTTCTGTGGTGAGAACACTTAAAATCTACTCTCTTAGCAATTTTCAAGTATACGATGTATTGTCATTAGCTCTAGTCACCATGATGTACAATAGATCTTGTGAACTTATTCTTCTAAGGCAGGTTGATTTGAATCCCAGCTCTGTCTCTACTAGCTGTTTGAATTTAAGCAATTTATTTAATCACAGTGCACTCCAATTTATTTATTTTTGAAAAGCAGATTAATGTACCTACCTCAAATATTTGTTATGGGGATGCAGTCACATAATTATTATCTAGTGCAGGGTTTGGCACATACTAGAAGCTTAGTAAGGATGATTTATACACTTTCCTTAGCAAGGAAATCCTTAGTAAGGATAAGTTATATACTTTCTAACCTTCTATTCCTTTCTCTGTATTTCCCCAAAGTTTTCTTATGTAAATATTTAACCCTGATTTGATTCAATCTCATAATATGGGTAGATCATAGTTGTTCACATGTATGTCTGCTATGCTCAGCTGTAATTTCTTAGAGACAGGAGGCAATGTTTCATTCATCTACACATCTATACAGCTCCTAGCTCATTGCTCTCCTCATTTCAGATAACCATCGATGTGAAAAAACAGAAGAAAAAGAAGTAACAGAGAGGGGAAAAGAAAAGGAAAAGGATGTTGATTATAATGATGGATGTACTATGTCTGTACTCTAGCAACAACATTTTATTTCATTATTTCTTAAATTTAATAAAACTTCAGTATTAGATGATATTCTAAATTAGTACAAAGAGATGACTTGAAATGTACAAATCAGACTAAATCAGTGAGGAGCCCAAAATAAGCCACAAATCAATCTGTACACATTTATTGAATTCCCACTATGTACTTAAATACTGAATTCCCACTATGTACTTAAATGACGGTGGGGTTCCAGCTCTTAATTCAATAGTCTATCCATGGTTAAATAGTGACGAAATGTTGATATACTAAAACAGCCCAAGTCTCATGTATTCTAAAAAGTCAAGAAATACGTACTTACGGTTCTCATAAAAAGTCAAGAAATATATACTTATGGTTCCCATAATAGTAACAGCCCTGCCTTGCTCTATAATATTATTTTGTTTTACTGCATATGGTCTGGACTCTAGGGCTATACTTAATGCGCAGTAATGTAGAAATACAGCTGCCAAGAGAAAAATGTTATTGATTTATTTTTTTACTTACACGTACAAAACAAGGACAGTTTTCCTAAATGCCCAACTGCAAAGCTTATAATAATTTTAATATTATCAACTTGGTCTGAGTCTTTAATGAGAAGATACTAATAAAAATGGCATCTAATAAAGCTGTTAATTAAATATAACCAAATGCCAAAATATAGGAGGAAGCCAGTCAATATTTAGGAAAAGGTAAGGTTTATGGAATAAGTGGGTCTTAGAGCTGTGGACAAATGTAAATAAATAGAATGGGCCAGGGAGGGCATTTCAATGTGGGAACCATGAAAACAGAAGAAGACAGGACAGGGTTCAGATCAGTGGGCAGTAAAAGTCTACATAAGCGAGGAAGTGGAAGAAAAATAAAATGGGTTCAGATTATATGTGGCCTTGAATGCCAATCCCTGTAGCTTGGATTTGGTCCTATAAATAAGTAGTCACTCAAGAGGGCTCTGGGATGCAGGGAGACCTTGTGAAAGTGAAGTTCAGGGAAGATGAGGTAAGCAGGACCTACGCATGAGACTCCGGTGGCCAAAAGGCAGGAGGTAGGGAAACCAGTGTGGAAACAAGTACAGGGTTTTCACACATAAAACCATGGTTATTTAACATTGTCTTAAAAATTTGTAATGCATGGGAGTTCTCAGACTTATTTCTAAATAGCAAGTGGTGGAAGAAGAGAGTAGGTAGAAGCGTTCCAGGCAGGTCAGTTCAAGCTCAGTCCTTCTTGGAACCTTATATTTGCATCAAGGTGATCACCAGTGTCATTAAATGGATCCAGGTGAAAGACACACTAGCTGGACCAAAGAAAATGTGAAACTGAAAGGAATTACCACTAGTTAAGACCGGGAAAGACACAGTACTGAAAGTACTTCACGGTGTGAAGACCTTCCATGAGCAAGACCTCATGGAATACATATTACCTTTATGTGAATAGCACTTTGCAAAATGTTTCATGCACTGTATTAATGACTGTTATGTATATAGCACTTACTATGTGCCTGGCACAACTAATACAACAACCCTAGGAGGTAGGTACTAGCATCCACTTTTACAGATGCACAAAAGTAATAACCTGTCGAACATCACATTGCTGGGAATACTGGAACCAGGATTGGGCCCAGGGGGTCCAACTCCAGGACCTGTGCTCTTAACACTACACGCTGCTGCTTCTCATTCTACTTCCTCTTTAAGATCAATCTTACTTGTTCAACAAATATTTACAGAGTTCTTACTTGCAAGGATCTATCCCATATATTGAGTTTCCAGTGGTGGATGAGCCATGACCCCTACTTTCAACCACATACAGTTTAGAAATCCAGACAGACAAGTATATCCACATTTTACTGCTGAAAAATGGAAACCTAAGCTAAAATAAATAACTTGTCCAAGCACACAGCCAATATAGCAGGTGATTAGGCCAGGACTTGAATGCTGATATTACATCTACAAGTCTAATGCTTATTCCAAGTAACGCTGTTACTACTTTTTCTAGCCTACTAGAAAAAAATGAAAGAAAACAACAATATAAAAACCAGAACTAACTAGTCTAGCCAGATTTCTACAAAAGGGCCTGATCTTGGATGAAGACAACATTGAATGAAGAGGCTGTGACTCTGATGCAAATAGTACAGGTTACCTATGCCAATATACAACATACTCATTCAAGAGCTAGTATCATTTCAAACATGAAATGTCCTGTCATCAATCAATATTTTTCCTAAAATTATTTCAGATGCTCTGGGTAAACCATTCACATAGGGCCAATTCTCTCAAGGAAAAATCAAGAGAAACCCTTGTGGGCTGAGAAGCTGAAGACCACCTCCAATCAGTTCATTTCCACAGTAATTAAAACTGTCTTTCATTTTTCCTTCTGTCCCTTCAATGTCCCCTAAGGGAGGCCTACAGATCCTCCTTTGATACATAAGAAAATTTCCCCAAACTACCTAACTACATCATTTTGCAAGATTTGTTTTACCAAATTTTGATGGCCTTTCTGAGCTTGTCAGTGTGAACCACTATTACGAACGATCGGATATTAACTGCCCCTCACCGTCCAGGTGTAGCTGGCAACATCAAGTGCAGTAAATATTCATTAAGTTTTCACCTACTAAGGTGCTTAAACACCCTAGGGTGCCATGTCGGTAGCAGATCTTTTGATTTGTTTTTATTTCCCATAAGGGTCCTGTTCAAGGTCAATCATTCATGTAGTGTGAGCAGCTAGTCACTATCGCATGACTTGGAGGGTGATAATAGAGGCCTCCTTTGCTGTTAAAGAACTCTTGTCCCAGACTGTCAAAGTGGATGAATTTAAGGAAGAGAAGTTTGATAACAGGGAACTAGCAGGGTTATTAAGGAAGTTAACAGGTATTTATTGAACGTGCCTGATGTGCCCAACACAACAGAAGGCCCTGCCCACCTGACCCAGCACAGGCGCCAGAGTTGACCAGTATTATTAAGATCAAAATGTATGGCCGAGCACAGTGGCTCATGCCTGTAATCCCAGCACTTTGGGAGGCCCAGGCAGGTGGATTCCTTGAGCCCAGGGGTTCGAGACCAGCCTGGGCAACATGGCAAAACCTCGTCTGCACAAAAAATACAAAAATTAGCCAAGTGTGGAGGTGCACACCTGTGGTCCCAGCTACTTGGGAGACTGAGGTAGGAGGATGGCTTGAGCCAGGCAGGTCGAGGCTGCAGTGAGCCATGTTTGCACCATTATATTCCAGCCTGGGTGACAGAGTAAGACTATGCCAAAAAACAAAAAAAAACAAAAAAAACAAAAAAAAAACTGAAATGTAGCATTTGTTTTTCAGTCTTCCAAGATTGAATCAGAAAATGAAACTCTGGACAGACCAATATCAAGTTCTGAAATTTAAGCAGTAATTTAAAAAAATCTACCAATGAAAAAAGCCCCAGACCAGATGTATTCACAGCCAAATTCTACCAGATGTACAGGAAGAGCTGGTACCAATTCTACTGGAACTAGTCAAAAAATCAAGGAGGAGGGACTCCTCCCTAACTCATTTTATGAAGCCAGCATCACCTTGATAACAAAATCTGGTAAAGATGTAACAAAAAAAGAAAACTACAGGCCAATATCCCTGATGAACATAGACACAAAAGTCCTCAACAAACTACTAGCAAATCGAATCCAGCAGCACATCAAAAAGTTAATTCCCCATGATTGCATAGGCTTCACTTCTGGGATGCAAGGCTGGTTCAACATATGCAAACCAGTAAATGTGATTCATAACATAAACAGAATTAAAAACAAAAACCATATGATCATCTCAATAGACGTGGAAAAAGCTTTCAATACAATCCAACATTCTTTCATGATAAAAATAAAGAAGCTAGGCATTGAAGGAACATACCTCAAAATAATAAGAGCCATCTAGGACAAACCCACAGCCAACATTATACTGAATGGGCAAAACCTGGAAGCGTTCCCCTTGAGAACTGGAGCAAGACAAGGATGCCCACTCTCACCACTCCTATTTGACATAGTACTGGAAATCCTTGCCACAGTAATCAGGCAAGAGAAAGAAAATAATAAATAGGAAAAGAAAAAGTCAAACTATCTCTCTTTGTGGGTGGTATGAATCTACACTTAGAAAATCCTATAAACTTGGCCAGTTACAGTGGCTGACACCTGTAATCCCAGCACTTTGGGAGGCTGAGGCTGGCAGATCACTTAAGGCCAGGAGTTTGAGAACGGCCTGGCCAACATGGCAAAACCCTGTCTCTACTAAAAATACAAAAATTAGCTGGACATGGTGGTGCACACCTCCCAACTACTCGGGAGGTTGAGGCATGATAATTGCTGGAACCCAGGAGGCGGAGGTTGCAGTAAGCTGAGATTGCAGCATTGCACTCCAGCCTGGATGACAGAGGGAGACTCTGTCTCAAAAAAACAAAAAAAAAGCCAAGAGCCAAATCAAGAACACAATCCCATTTACAATAGCTGCAAAAAAACAAAATAAAACAAAAAATCTAGGAATATATCTAACCAAGGAGGTGAACGATCTCTATAAGGAGAACTGCAAAATACTGCTGAAAGAAATTACAGATGACACAACCGAATGGAAAACATTCTATGCTCACAGATTGGAAGAATCAATATTATTAAAATGGCTGTTCTTCCTAAAACAATCTACAAATTCAACACTATTCCTATCAAACTACCAATGTCATTTCCCACAGAGCTAGAAAAAACCTATTCTAAAATTCACATGGAACCAAACAAGAGCTGGAATAACCAAAGCATCCTAAGCATAAAGAACAAAACCAGAGGTATCACATTACCCAACTTCAGACTATATTATAAGGTTACAGTAACCAAAACAGCATAGTACTGGTACAAAAACAGACAGACTAGTGGAACAGAATAAACACAGAATTAATGCCACACACCTGCAGCCACCTGATCTTTGACAAAATTGACAAAAAATAGGCAATGGGGAAAGGACTCCCTACTCAGTAAATGCTGCTGGGATAGCTGGCTAGCCTTATGCAGAAAAATAAAAGTGGGGCCGGGCGCGGTGACTCACGTCTGTAATCCCAGCACTTTGGGAGGCCGAGGCGGGCAGATTACAAGGCCAGGAGATCGAGACCATCTTGGCTAACACAGTGAAACCCCGTCTCTACTAAAAATACAAAAAATTAGCCAGGCATGGTGGTGAGTGCCTGTAGTCCCAGCTACTTGGGAGGCTGAGGCAGGAGAATGGTGTGACCCGGGAGGTGGAGGTTGCAGTGAGCCAAGATCGCGCCACTGCACTCTAGCCTGGGCAACAGAGTGAGACTCTGTCTCAAAAATAAATAAATAAAATAAAATAAATAAAATAAAACTGGACTTCTACCTTTCACCATATACAAAAATTAACTCAAGATGGACTAAATATTTAAATGTAAGGTTTCAAACTATAAGAATCCTAGAAGAAAACCTAGGAAAACCATTCAGGACATCAACCTTGGGAAAAGAATTTATGACTTAGTTCTCAAAAGCAATTGCAACAAAAATAAAAATTGAGAAGTGGGACCTAATTAAGCTAAAGAGTTTCTGCACAGCAAAAGGAACTATCAACAGAGTAAACAGACAACCTACAGAACGGGAGAAGAAAATGTTGGTAAACTATGCACGTAACTAAGGTCTAATATCCAGAATTTATAAGAAACAATTAAACAAGCAAAAAACAAATAACCCAAATAAAAAATGAGCAAAAGACATGAACACACACGTCTCAAAAAAAGACATACAAGCAGCCAACAAACATGAGAAAAAAAAAAGGTTTAATCAGCTGGGCGCAGTGGCTCACGCCTGTAATACCAGCACTTTGGGAGGACAAGGTGGGCGGATCATTTGAGGTCAGGAGTTCGAGACCAGTCTGGCCAATATGGTGAAACCCCATCTCTACTAAAAATACAAAAAACAGCCGGGCATGGTGGCACACGCCTGTAGTCCCAGCTACTTGGGAGACTGGGGCAGGAGAATAGCTTGAACCCAGGAGGCGGAGGTTGCAGGGAGCTGAGATTGCACCATTGCACTCCAACCTGGGCATCGCAGCAAGACTGTCTCAAAAATAAAAAATAAAAATAAAAAAAAAGGTTTAATCATCAGAGAAATGCAAATCAAAACCACAATGTGATACCATCTCCCACCAGTCAGAATGGCTATTATTAAAATGTCAAAAAACAACAGATGTTGGCAAGGCTGCAGAGAAAAGGGAATGCTTACGAACTGCTGGTGGGAATATAAATTAGTCCAGTCACAGTGGAAAGCAGTTTGGAGCAGTTCAAAGAACTTGAAACAGAACTACCATTCAACCCAGCAGTCCTCTTACTGGATATATAGCCAAAAGAAAATATATCATTCTACCAAAAAGACACATGCACTCATATGTTTATCACAGCTCTATTCACAATAGCAAAGACATGGAATCAACCTAGGTACCCATCAATGGGGAACTGGTCAAAGAAAATGTGGTACATATACACCACGGAATACTATACAGCCATAAAAAAGAATGAAATCATGTCCTTTGCAACAACATGGATGCAGCTGGAGGCCATTATCCTCAGTGAATTAATGCAGAAACAGAAAAACAAATACCGTATGTTCTCATAAGTGGGAGCTAAACAATGGGTACTCATGGACATAAAGATGAGGACTACCAGAGAGGGGAGGGAGGACAGCAAGGACTGAAAAACTAACTATTGGGTACTATGCTCAGTACCTGGGTGATGAGAACAATTGTATCCCAAACTTCAGTATCATGCAATATATTTAGGTAACAAACTTGGACATGTACCTCCTAAACAGCTGAAATTACTTAAAAAATTAAAACATAGTTTTTCAATCACTTAAATATCAAATTTATTTTCAATAACACCTCATTTATTTTTAATAAAATGTAATAGATTTAAAAATCTTTACATTGTTCATGCAAGGGGCAGCAGGGTGTTGTGGAATGAAGGGCCCCAGGGCAAGTCTACCATCTCCTTTCCCACTGCCTTTCTGAGCATGCTGCAGTCCAGTCCCTCTGAACCAAAAGTGGCTCCCTAAATTGCTGAGCTTGCTGGCTGGGCTCTGTGCTAGATGAAGTGAATACGAAGACACAGTCCCACTCCCATGCAACTCATAGATAATTAATTAGGAAATAAGTGCAGCAGCTGGAAATTGGTACAGGAAACCAGGGAGCTCCAAAGAGAGGAAACTAACCCAGCACTGGGCAGGTGGTGGGCAAGCGAGGAGGTAATGGCCCTGGGCTGGGTCTTCAGGGATGTGAAGGCTTTAAGCTGGTGAGGAGGCACTGCATGCAGATGCCAGGGCATGGGCAGGGCTGCAAGGCTCCCAACCACTTGTGTGTGCAGGAAACAGAGTTTGTGATGCTTAGGGAATCATGAGTAAGTCAGGGAGTGGTGATAGGTGAGCCAGAGAGGTGGGCAAGTGCCCCATCCTGGGGGTAACGGCATTGCAGCCAATGATTTGGCTTTCGCTATAGGGAAATGTGTTCATTGGAAATACTTCAGAAGGCAGAGATGGTGATAAAGAAGAAGATGAGAAGTACTAAAAAAAAATCCCCAATTCAGAGATAACCACTGTTACATTTGATGTGCAATCTTTTGCACAAATATATATATGTGTGCATGTTTGCATGTAATATATTCATATGAATATATACACTTACATATACTAACAAAAATATTTTTCTTCAAAAATAAAATGATTTGAAATGTGGTATATATACTATGGAATATTATTCAGCCTTAAAAAGGAAGGAAATGATGACACATACTACAACATGGATGAATCATGAGGACATTACGCTGGGTGAAATAAGCCAGCCACAAAAAGACAAATACTATACCATATGATTCCACTTATATGAGGTATCTAGAGAAATTAAATTCATAGAGAAAAGTAGAATAATGGTTGCCAGGGGCTAGGGGTAGGAGGATATGGGGAGTTGTTTAATGGGTATAGAGTTTCAGTTCTGTAAGACGAAAGAAGTTTTGGAGATTGGATGTACAGCAACGTTAATATACTTGGGACTACGGAACTGTACACTTAAAAATAGTGAAGGTGGTCAATTCTGTTATGTGGATTTTACCACAAGTAAGGATTAAACATGTAAGTAATTAAAATTTGAAAAGGAAATCACTTAACAAAGCTCTTTAAACTTTTTCACTTCTTTTTGTAATCATCTCTTTATTGGAGATATATACAACTCCGTCAACATTTCAGAGGACTGTATAGTATTCTATTGTAGACATCTACCTTAATTTATTTAACCCAGGAGAATTATTTTTTAGAATGGAAGAAATTTGCAAATGCTTGTCTGATGGGAAGGAGCTAGCAAAGAGCAGAGAGAGGTACAGGACCACAGAAGAGAGGAATATAATAATAGAGCAAAAACCCCGGACCCAAAGGAGGTGAGAGGAGATGGCATTAGGGGTTCAGGTGATATGCTGGTCTTAAACACAAAGAAAAATGGACATCATATCCTCTGAGGAAAGGAGGTTGATATGGTTTGGCTCTGTGTCCCCACCCAAATCTCACCTAGAACTGTAATCCCCATAATCCCCATGTGTTGAGGGAGGGGCCTGGTGGGAGGTGACTAGATCAAGAGGGCAGTTTCCCCATGCTGTTCTCATGGTAGTGAGTGAGTTCTCACAAGATCTGATGGTTTTATAAGTGTTTAACAGTTCCACCTTCACATGCTCTCTCTCATGAACTCTCATGAACTCTCTCTCTCACCTGCAGCCATGTAAGACGTGCCTGCTTCCCCTTCTGCCATGATTTTAAGTTTACTGAGGCCTCCCTAGCCATGCAGAACTTTCCTTGATAAATTACCCACTCTTGGGCCGTTCTTTATAGCACTGTGAAAACAGAGATACAGATGGATATATCAGAAAGAGTTTGGGCAGCTGTGGGAAGTCAAGAGACTAGAGGTCTCAATGAAAAAATAGATTGAGGAGTAGGGTATGAAAGAGCTGGAAGCAGCCAGGCACGGTGGCTCATGCTTGTAATCCCAGCACTTTGGGAGGCCGAGGTGGGCGGATCACGAGGTCAGGAGATCAAGACCACGGTGAAACCCTGTTTCTACTAAAAGTACAAAAAATTAGCCAGGCGTGGTGGCGGGCGCCAGTAGTCCCAGCAACTCAGAGAGGCTAAGCCAGGAGAATGGCATGAACCCGGGAGGCGGAGCTTGCAGTGAGCCGAGATCACACCACTGCACTCCAGCCTGGGCGACAGAGCGAGACTCCGTTGCAAAAAAAAAAAAAAAAAAGAAAGGAAGGAAGAGCTGGCAGGATGCACGGTTATGTTCAAAGGATGCACAGTTATGTTCAGAGAATGGGATAGTGGGGTTAAGATTTCTGAGGTTAAAAAATAGCAGCCAGACAAGAGTTTGGGTGAAGGCTTGAGAGTGAGTAGGTATGGTTTAGTGGAGGTGAAGATGCTAAGAAGGTCCCATGGAGTTTGAGGCTGAATTCATCGGTCAGACCCTCTAGGATGATGTCATTGCCATAAGTTACTGCAAGAGTTGGGGGAGAAAGGGAGGTACAGGAAGACATGGAGCCAGACTGTCAGTTCTTTAAGAAATAAACAGGAGTGACTGGGAGTTGAATGAAGAGTTGGGATGACAAAGGGTGGAAGGGGGTTGCCTCATTCAGCAATGAGACTTGTAGTTCTTAGAAAACATTCTCCAGCACCCCCAAATTCTTTACCATGATTTTTTTTCTCCATAGCACATACAGCATATACTATACTATTTATTTATCTACGGTCTATCTTCCCCACTATAATGTAAAGCTCCCTGAGGACAGAAATGTCCATTTTGTTCAGTGCTCTATCACCAATACCTAGATTATGGCTACACATAGCAATGCTTCAATAAATCATATTTGAATGAATGAGTGAATGAGTAAATGGTAAAGGCCAGTTAAAATAAGGACATTCCATGAGGTTTGCTAAAATAGCAGGGAGAGTCTTCCTCAGGAAGGAGCTATCTTATAGTGTTCAGACTTAGGGACAGAAAAGTCAGCCAGGGCCTCATCCCAGTGTGTATCTGCTTTTTTTCATTTTCCCCTTTTCACGTGACTACTCTTTTTGATCCTATAAGACTCAGCTTGGGTGTCACCATCTCTGGAAAGCACCACCTGATGTCTCTCCCCTTATCTATCCAGGGCGGCTGCCCCTCACGTTCTCATGGTACCCTAGGATGCCTCTCAATTAGCATGCTTACCCCACTGTATGGTAACTGTTTACATGGTGGTCACCCCACTAGACTGAATAAGTGTGGCATATCTTAAACATGCAGTAGGCACTCTGGTATAGTTTGGATATTTGATCCCTCCAAACCTTATGTTGAAATTTGATACCCAATGTTAGCGGTGGGGACTAATGGGAGGGGTTTAGGTAATGGGGCTGATCCTTCATAAATGTCTTGGTAGCAACCTCACAGTAGTAAGTTTTCACTCTATGAGTTCCCAAGAAAGCTGGTTGTTAAAAAGAGGGTGTCCCCTCCCTCTCTTCTCTCTGGTTGCCTCCTCTCTCGGCATGTGATTTCTGCACGCACTGGCTCCCCCACACCTTCCACCATGAGTGGAAACAGCCTGAAGCCCGCACCAGAACCAGATGTTGGCACCATGCTTCTCGTACAGCCTGCAAAACTAGGAGCCAAATAAACCTCTTTTCTTTATAAATTACCCACCACCCTCGGGTATTCCTTTATAGCAACACAAAAATGTATTAAAACGTGCTCTATAAATGTTTTTGAATATATAAGTAGAAAGCACTGGATGTGTGAGTTGGAAGATCCTGCATTTTTCCTTCTTTGAAGCTCACCTCTGTCACACACAAATCTACACTTTGGCCCTACTGAGCAAATGGGCCCTGGTGCTAGAGAAACCAGGTGGGAAAACAGCTCAGTCCCCACCAGAGCCTTCCTGTTAAGCTAAGCTAGGTGTCCACTGGCCTTCATGTGTCCATTTCCCTGCCCATCGGCCCATAAGCATGCCTGTGATGACCTGGTGGAATTCTGAAGTACACAGGCTACCTAGCTCACCTGTGATGTTGCCTAGCCAGTAGAGCACAATGAAATCATCTGGGAAGCTTTTAAAAAAAAAGTTTGGTGTCTGAGCTCCCCGACCCACCCAGAGATTCTGATTTAATAGATTTGGGGTGCCGCTGGAATTGTAGAGTTCGTCAGATGATTTTTTGTGCAGCCATGGTTGAGAACCTCTGCCCCCTGCCTCGCTTGCCATCTCTTCTGGGCTTGTGGTGCTGTCCAAAGTAGCAACTCATTAAGAACTTCTTCAGTCCAGGGTCTGCCCAGGCCAGCCATGGGCAAAGGTCAATGGTCTGTCTGAAGAACCCAGTGGAAGGGTGCTGCATCTTAGGGCAGCACAAGAAGCCAGATGACATTAGTTAACTGGTCTGGAGGAAAGAACACCTTTGTGTTCCATCTGAAACTGCTGTCCAGTAGCCACAGAGGCTATTAAAATTTGAATTAATCAAAATTAAAAATTCAGTCAATAACAGGCTAGCCAGTGCATTGTCACCTTTATGGGCCACCTGGTCTCTGTTCCAGTTACTCAACTCCAGTGTTCATGTAGAGGCAGTCACAGGTAACATGTAAACAATGGGTATGGCTGTGTTCCAATTGGACTTTATTTACAAAATAGCTTACTCCTATCGAAAAAACATCAAATGCCCTAAGACAAAAACATTTACTTAATATAATTTCTAAACACAAAGAGATAATGATTTATTTGGAAAGGCAAGGTAAATATGCAACAAGCAAACAAACTAGAAGCCGGATGAAACCGAAGTAAGCCTTAAGGTACAACATCAGAGTCATGTTAAGTTGGCTTGGACAAACAATATGTTGAGAACTAATATAAAATATTCATAGGCCAAAGCGGAATGGAGTCTCATCCTTCTGTGATGGCTATGGTCAAGCCAAGACTCTAAGAAATAAATTGCGTGCCTTCCAAAGGCATTTTCTGGCTCTGAGACACCGAACAGGGGAGCAGTTATCATCCAGAAAATCCTCTTTAATTTCCCATTTCAATAAAATAAGTTAGAACTTGTGTTATGAACAAGAAAGAAGAGTGAAAAAAAAGCCACTCTGAGCCAAGGACTGTGCTAGGGACTTCACAAATATTGTCCAATAGCTAATAAAAAGCAACATTTCTGAATTGCTACATTTATGATGCTGTAAGTGAACACTGATTTGGGTCAGTGGCTTGATCTTAAAAGATCACGATGTGCCACTATTTGACCGTAACTGTATCGTTCTGCAAATCAGTTAATGGAGAATTTTCATCTTTATTTTTATGTGCATACATATACAATCAAAATTTTGTTATAAAATGGCAAGCCACTCCTTTTCATATAAATCAATTTTATGCCACATGTAAGCTGAAATTAAAATGGGGAAACACCAATCAAAATGTCACAGAAAAGATAATCAGCTTTCTCAAGAACAATTCTATTAGCTGCTAAAATTACAGGAGATAAATATGGTTTTTGTGAATACTGTGCTGTCAATGACAAGACTGGAAAATGTTTCAAAATGCCATACTTTTGAAGTCTATGGTATGTGGGAACATAATACCACAAAGGCAGAAAAAATGTCACCCACAAGTTAATATTCCTGATACTACATGTAGGTATATTTTAGTTATCAGTGTTTCTATATATACTTTAAGTTTCAGTGCAAACTAGAATTTAGAAATTCCAGGAGATATATTTCCATTAGAAATTCCAGGATGATTATATTACAGAATTCTAATTTTAATTTGCAAACACTCCAAGTTCAGTAAAAAAATACTATTTCTATTGGGATTGCATTACAATGGTATCAACATTTCTTAATTAACACTATTCACTCATGAATCAACAGAATGAAAATAACTTGAAATACTATTTTATCAACCAGCACAGTTTAAAAAATATATAATGTTAATTTTAGCTACATACAGTTTTAATTTATGCTGTAAAACTTCTAATTATTGCCATTTAAATATTTCTTTGGCAGTCAAGTCATCATAAGTGTAAAAAAAGAGTAAGAAATCTACTTTGTTAATAAATGAAATGTTTGATGAATAGTAAAGCTATGCTATTTTTGGAGACATTTATGTTTATATTCAGTTGATTGTCATTATAATTCATTATAATTGCTTCAAAGTTAAATAATATCATTTAAAGTATGGGCTAATTTCCTATACCACCATAGTTAAGCATAGTTACTTCTTAAGCTTTGTCTACACTTGTCTAAAAGTATTACCCCACTTTCAATGTTTTCTCAAAGGCAGTTCATCTTGCCCCTTTGTATTCCACAGATAGAGTCTGGATCTCTGTCCTCAGAGATGGAAGATTCTACAGCCTTGAACAAAATCTGAATAGCTTTAGAATTTTTCACATGTTAGACACAGCTTCTGTACTTTTTAAAGGAAAGTAAGCATGATGGCAAGCTGTTGCCTCTTCTAGTCTACCTGAAAAAGTCTATGGACTTTAAGTGATCCGATTACATTAAGTTTGACCTTTAAGGAAAACTGAAATCTACTTCCAAAATGAAATTAGTTTTACTTTCTAGATTGCACTGGAGAAAAAATATTTCCAGCCTCACTTTCAAGACTTCTTTTCTCATATGAAATTCTTAAAACAACATTGTTTTCTATTTATTTTATTAAAACTATGTCACGAGGCACTTGTGGGCAGGAGGTGATTTTGAAAAGACAAATAACTTAGGATGTAGTAAATAGTGGTAGATTTATAAGACGGACGTATCCACTGAGACCATTTGTCACTATCTGCTACAAACAAATGTGTGCAGAAGTTAGGAAGTGGTTAGGAGGGAAGGAAGACAGCTCTGGAGACAAAATCTGTAGTCAGTCTCTGGGACAAGCATATTTCTTTGGGCATATAGCTGTTTTTTCAAGGGCATTAACCTTCAGAGACCATAGGCTGGCAGCAGTGAGGTCTCTTCCTGCCTAAATGTGCAATGATTCCCCTATCACCCATCAGGCCTCCTCTTACACAGAAAATAACTGGCATCAGCTTATTTCCGCACTTGTACAATGCTCTACAATTTTTGAGCCTCACAGTTTTGTAGATGTACATCTATGTATCGCTATCACATTGTAAGATGGGAGGTGAGGTGGTTGAACGCTTGGGCTGTCACCAGATTGCATGGGTTCCTATTCTGCCTTCACTACTTACTGGGATGTAGGTACTGCGGGATAATGGCAATACCTACACCAAAGGACTGTTGTGAGACAAGATAAGATGCAAAGCATTCAGCCTGGAGGACTTGGTAAGCACTCAATAATGTTACTCACTGTTAGCTATTATTTTTGTCTTAGGACAGTGTTTCCTCAAGTGGATCCCAAGCCTAGTTTCATAGGCAATATTTTACATCATGAACCAGTATACACATATGCACTTATGTAATAATAATGCAAATAATAAATATGCATATATGCTGCTTATTACATATGGACTGAGTGGTGCAGAGTTAGGATTTGAACCTAGGGGTCCAGGGTCCTGTTTTTCTAGTGTTTTTTTTTTCTTGGGGGGTGCGGATTACAGGCACACATCACCACACCCGGCTAATTTTGTATTTTTAGTAGAGACGGGGTTTTGCTATGTTGGCCAGGCTGGTCTTGAACTCCTGACCTCAAGTGATCCACCCGCCTTGGCCTCCCAACGTGTTGGGATTACAGGCGTGAGCCAACGTGCCCAGACTCTCTAATGCTCTGAACCACTACTCTCCACTGCCTTGTGGCCTGGTACTTGTTATACATGGAGGAGCCAAAGTTTCATCAAACACTAGTAACCCTCAATAAAAAGGATGCACAGTGACCACTTCTATTACACATTTTATTTCATCAAGAAAAATGCTGATCCTAACCTGCTGAATTGATTTTATGACCCAAGACATGTAATTTGAAAAATACTACAGTAAGCGTTGTAAGAAAAATTGTTTTGAAAACACTAACAGCCAGGCATGGTGGCACACGCCTGTAGTTCCAGCTACTTGGGGGGCTGAGGTGGGCGGATCCCTTGAGGCCAGGAGTTCAAGAATGCACTGAGCATTCTGGTGACAGAGTGAGTGAGACTCTGTCTCTATTAAAAGAGAAAAGAAAAGAACAGAAAACAATAACAATAAAAAGTTAAATAAGTATATGTATCTCATCTTAGAGGCTTTACCATGCTATTGTGCATTATAAATCTCCAAAAAAAATAATGAAAAAGATTATATGGAGCATTTATTCAAGCATCCCCATCACCCTATGAGATGGACACTAATTTGGGAAATGTTATCAGGGGGTGTTAATATCTTCAACACAGAGATAATTTGGGAGTTATTTCAACCTATAATTAGTAGGCACAAATATAGTCAATAAATTTTTAAATAATTGATTGAGGAAGAGTCCCTTCCAGAGGAGGGGAACCCCCAGGACCCTGAGCTCTGGCCTGGAGAGAAGTACCCTAGATACCTATGCTGGGTGCGGGAGCATCACTCACCCAAGAAACATGAGAGGCAGTGTCTTGTAAAACAGTCTAATTAACGACATGTCCCTCTCCATGATCAAAATAATGGCTTTAATCAAAGCAAATTAGTTTAAAAATGGAAACAACATGCTTGATGCTAAATCAAATCCCATTTTAATGGCTTTACTAAAAATAATGGTAGGTTACACCTTAAGTGGATTTGGTAATCTCCACAGGCTAGACTTGAGCAAGAGGATCTGGGTTTGAAACCTAAGGGAAAGAAACCAGACAAGAAGGGCAGAAACCAACAGAGGCAGAGGCTTCAGCTGCTCCTGGAGCCAGGGGTACCCATTTGTCAGACTTTTCACAGGGTCTCTGTGATTGGAATCAAGGGAAGAGTGTGAGAGTTGTGCATCACTACCTACTTCCTACCTTGCTCTGAACCTCCTCTCCCTTGAAAAATTGAAACGTACAGAAACTGACTCTAAGAATACATGATCTATAATGTGCAAAAGAGCAAATAAGCCCAAGTTCATGAACACTGACACGAGGGGCCAGGCATCTAAACAACTCTGGGTGATGCTTATTATTGAGCTAGCAGACACATAGAAATTAAAAAGAGAAACAATTTTTAGAGTAAGGTTGAACTTCAGCACAAAATATCTTCTTCAGAGCAAGTACAAGTGGTTTTTCTTTTCTTTTCTTTTTTTTGATATGGAGTCTAGCTCTGTTGCCCAGGCTGGAGTGCAGTGGCACGATCTTGGCTCACTGCAACCTCTGCCTCCCCCGGGACCAAGCGATTCTCCTGTCTCACCCTCCCTGGGATTACAGGTACCTGCCACCATGCGCAGCTAATTTTTTTTTGTATTTTTAGTAGAGACAGGGTTTCACTGTATTGGCCGGGCTGGTCTCAAACTCCTGACTTCATGATCCACCCGCCTCAGCCTCCCGAAGTGCTGGGATTACAAGCGTGAGACACTGCATGTGGCCTCACAAGTGGTTTTTCATAGCAATAGGATTATGAAGTCAAATCTCAATTCTGGTATTATCAATGCCAATTGCCACTTTTTTTTTTTCTAATTAAAGGATAATTGCCTTTAAATGCTATCTCTCTAGGAAATATGGGGAGAAAATTCAGAACTATACTGTCCAATATGGTAGCCACTAGCCTCATGTGGCTATTTAAATTAATTAAGGCTAAATAAAATTTACAATTCAGTTCCTCAATTACACTAGCCCACATTTCAAGTGTTCAATAGCCACATGTGGCTCATGGCTATCGTACTGGACAGATTACAGAACATGTCCATCAATGCAGAAAGTTCTTTTGGACAGCACTGATCTAGAAAAGGCTGTTTATAGATGCCAAAAAGGAAAATATCAATTTCTCACTTAGTAAAAGAGCTTCAAGCCCTACCTACCAAAGCTGGTTTGACTCAGAATAGTTTGGGGCCGAATTTGAAGGCTACTGCCAAAGATTTCACGATTATCTCAAAATATTCTAAATGGCTGATCTAAAATCTCTTTGCATGATGATTGATTTTCCATTGCCACAAGTCATCTTTCAAAATCTAAACATACCAGAAAAAAAAAAAATCTAAACATACCAGGAAATGATATTTGGTGATAACAATAACTTAAAGTTCCAATAATTTATGAACAAGTTTTAAAATACTTAGAACAACTATGAAAAAATAAAAAGATACATGGCACCATCAGCTCCAGGAGTAAAAATTTATAGTTAACATAAGTAGGGGCTGTCAGGCTTCTGAGCCCAAGCTAAGCCATCATATCCCCTGTGACCTGCACGTATACATCCAGATGGCCTGAAGCAACTGAAGATCCACAAAAGAAGTGAAAATAGCCTTAACTGATGACATTCCACCATTGTGATTTGTTTCTTCCCCACCCTAACTGATCAATGTACTTTGTAATCTCCCCCACACTTAAGAAGGTTCTTTGTAATTTCCCCACCCCTAAAAAGGTTCTTTGTTAATTCTCCCCACCCTTGAGAATGTACTTTGTGAGATCCACCCCCTGCCCGCAAAACATTACTTATAACTCCACCGCCTATCCCAAAACCTACAAAAACGAATGATAATCCCACCACCCTTTACTGACTCCTTTTTCGGACTCAGCCCACATGCACCCAGGTGAAATAAACAGCCTTGTTGCTCACACAAAGCCTGTTGGTGGACTCTCTTCACACGGACCCATGTGACAGGGGCTGGGCACGGTGGCTCCTGGCTGTATTCCCAGCACTTTGGGAGGCCGAGGCGGGTGGCTCAATTGAGGTCAAGAATTCAAGACCAGCCTGATCAACATGGTAAAACCCCGTCTCTACTAAAAATACAAAAAAAAAAAAAAAAAAAAATTAGCCAGGCATGCTGGTGGACGCCTGTAATCCCAGCTACTTGGGAGACTGAGGCAGGAGAATCGCTTGAACCCAAGAGGCGGAGGTTGCAGTGAGCTGAGATTGTGCCACTGCACTCCAGCCTGGGCGAGAGAGTGAGACTCCGCCTCAAAAACAAACAAACAAAAAAAGTAGGGACACACTTATTACACACCTGTGTCTAGTCCTACGCTTTTCATGAACTTAGACCTGGATTCAATAACACTTGGACCCTATAATGTTTTGGGAACTTCAGCACACATCTCATTGGACCCTTACCAGAACCTAATCACACCGTAGTGCTGATTCTAAGTGTTACAGATTCTTCTGTGAAAGCGGATGACTGAGAAGTAATACATCATCTTGTCAGTGCTTGTCTTGCTTCATTGGTTACTGAACTGATCCCAAATGGCCAGATTACAGTGAAACCAAATGGCTGAGATTGCGGGGTCCAGCTAGCTTTTCCTCTCTCATGACTCCAGGCTGCCCTGCTAATCTGACCCACTGTACTAAAGAGGTGTGGGTCACAGGGGAGACAAAGCAGGAAGACAGACAAGAGTGTAAAGCAAAGGGCCTTCTCTCTTGACAACTGCAAAGCAGATAAAGTGAGCCCAAAAACCCCTGCAAGATCATTGTGAACATGATTGTGGTAGTTCTACAACAAAGGCTAAATATAACGCATTATTGTGTTCATGCAAAAAAAAAAATTACTCCATAGAGCAAATTATCCCCCCACAAAGCAACATGGAAAAGGTATTTGTAGAAATGCATGAACTAAGCAATTGCTCTGAAGACTTAAATGCCAATTTAAATAATCCAAACAGATTGCATTCAGCTAATGGCAGATTATAATAAACATGCATTAAAGTGTTTTTCAAATACTTTAATATATTTGTGAATGTCATAACATCTATCAACTAGTCATTATTGTTAGCAAAACTTCTTTACCCTTTTATTTACCATGTCCAGTTTGTGAGCTTCCAACTTGGGGGACTTGCAAAACATTTATTAAATAATGTATAAAGGACACACCATTAAAATTCCTATGCTTATACCTTGAAGATTAAACTCACATTTCTAGCTCATTAATAGATGACAGCTATAGTTAATCCTGGAAACATGGAGTCTCTAGAACACGTACAAGAAAAAGTTTGGGATTTGATACATGAGAGCTGAGACTAAAATTCTTTGATCGGTCACATATACGGGCCTAACAATTTTTCCTTGAAATAGGAAACTTTAAGTAGGTCAGTTTAATGACTGCTACCATGGAGTTTATAAATCCACACTCAACTATCCTTTCGATGAACTGCTGCCCAGAATGGAGTTATAGCCCTGCACTATTAAAATGTCTTTGGTTCAAGCAGAGAAAGATGCAGAAACTGATCCTGCCATTTAGGCTTTGTTATTGTTTTAGATCCAATAACTGTTTGGTTTTGTTTTTCAACATGGCATTAGTATATCTGGTTCCCCAATAGGACCTCGCATGTAGGACATCGGAGTGGGTTCACTCGGGAAGATGGACTTCCATTCTACCTGAGCTATGTTCCCACATGCAGTCAGAATCCTGGCTCAACCGTGAAAGGCGGTCTGGCCGGAATAAACCTGACCAAAAAGATCAGTGAAATGTTTGGGACATCATAAAGTGCTGTGGGGGTAGGGGTGGAGGAAAGGACTGAGTAGAGAGAAAAGGAGTATGACTTTAAAATCGGAAAACCCTTTCATTCTCCATTTGATTCATTTAAGGAGGGGAAAACCACTCAAGGACTCTCTCCAGAACCCAAAGCTAATCACTTTTTTATTGCAGCAGATTACCAAAGAGCCTAGGTAACCCACTTACCACGGCCTCCCGCCGAAAAACCAAAAATCCCATTTCTTCCCAAATGTGCGCCCAGGAAAGGAAGGAAGACTGTGCATTTAGAGTGGAGGGTGGTACACAGGGCAAAGCAAGTTAGTGCCTCCTTCCCAGATCCCCTGCTTCCCCAGCCAGCCTGACCTGGCTAACGGCAAAGTGCAGGGAGAATGGCCCAGGGACCGGGAGGTCAAACTTGGGGTCGCTTCTCACCCGAGTCCACCCGATAACGAGATGATGGGGCGGCGGGTGGGGACACCTGTCAAAGGACGGGGCCGGGGCCGCAGCGGGCGGGCTGGCTGGCTGGCGGCACTGCGGCGGCGGGGACCGAGGCGCGCCGGCTCGGGCGTTCGCAGCTCGCGGGGCAGAGCCGGCAGCGACTCCTGGACTTGCCGGGGAGCGTGCGCCCGCGGAGGGCTCCGGCGGGCGGCCCCGCGCCGGACGCTATGGGAGGGGGCCGCAGCCGAGCAGGGCCCCGCAGCCGGGCGGACCCAGCCGCCCCAGCCGCCCCAGCCGCGCTGCAGCCCCCGCGGTCCCCGGTCTCCGCCTGCGGGCTGCGCGCGGGGCCGGGCCGGACGCCCCCTGGCTGCGCGACGGGCCCAGGCAGGGGAGGGGGCGCCGCGCCTACCTGCTCTGGTGCGGCGGGGCCGCTGTCGCCTCGAGGGGCTGTGACCTGCTGCGGTGGCGGCGGCGGCAGCAGTCGCGGCGGGTAGGGCGCTTCCTTCAGGAAGGGGTGGGATCTGCTCACCCGCCCGCCCGGCCCCCTCCTGCCGCGCCGGGGCCCGCCCCCGACTTATTCTGGGGTCCCCGCTGCTAGGCCTTCGGGGAGAGTTGATCCCCTGGGTCTCGGGCTTCTGCCACCCCCCCGGGGCCCCTAATAGTCACCCGGGGCAGGAGCCGGGTGTGGACGGGCGAGCCGCTTCCTTCCGAAGCCTTTGTGGACGCGTTTGCCTGGCGCTCCTCATCCAACAAAAGGAAGGACAGAATCTTGGATCCTCCGCCTGGTGGTTATTTATTCCTGACCTGTTGTAACCTTCTGCCTGGCTCTCTTTCGTCCGCACACCTAGGGTTTTTGCACAAAGCAGCTAAAATTCATTTTCATGCCCATTGACTGAATGCATCTCCTCCACTCAGCGCTGTCCCGCGGTTTTTGGTTTTTTTTTCCATCCTGTTGAACAAACACAGAGCCAACTTCGGACCCTGGCAATGAACAGCAGACACCAAGGCCGACCTCCCAGCGCCAGCTTGCAGCTTTCCTCCCTGGGTCTCGTCTGAGTCTGTCATAAACTGTGTTCATCAGCGTTTTGACAGCTTCCCCCACCCCGGACCCCCAATCTACCATGGGACCCCATGGCACCATGTCAGTGACCTCTAGCAGCAGCATGGATCAATGCCATTTTTATCTTAGGCTCATCATGAGCCTGGGTTCCAAACACAACCTCTCTGGCCTCCCACAGGCCGCTCTCCTTTATCAACCGGCCTTTGTCAGTCCGCCCTCTATTCTTTTGGGGGCTTCCGTACCACACCTGTCTCCTTTAAACTGCTGTCTCTACACAAGCAGGCATTCCCTTTTTTTCTTTTTCTTTTCTTTTTTTTTTTTTTTTTTTTGAGATGGAGTCTTGCTCTGTCGCTCAGGCTGGAGTGCAGTGGCGCAATGTCGGCTCACTGTAACCTCTGCCTCTCGGGTTCAAGCGATTCTCTCGCCTCAGCCTCCTGAGTAGCTGGGATTACAGGCGCACGCCACCATGCCCGATTAATTTTTGTATTTTCAGTAGAGGCGGGGTTTCACCACGTTGGCCAGGCTGGTCTCAAAACTCCTGGCCTCAAGTGATCCGCCCGCCGGCTCAGCCTTCCAAACTGCTGGGATTACAGGCGTGAACTACCGCGCCCGGCCCAACCAGGTGTTTCTAAGAATCTTCTCCAATTCGGCATATTCAAATTCTGCAATTAATGTTCGGTTCCAGAACTCTCCCTTCCCCACAATTCTTGTGATTATTGTCTACTGTGTGTATATTGATTCTTTTTTTTTTTCTGTATGTTGATTTCTTGTTACTGTTTTCTCCTGGCTACTAGACTATAAGCTTCCTGAGACCAGGGATCTTGCCTTCTCTTGTTTTCCTTATTTTAATGAGTGGGACTGTTATCCATTCAATTAAAATAGCAAAAGCAAAAACCGAATCTTAGTCTAGACTCCCTTGAAAGTATATGCTCAATTTTGTGGGAATTAGCTTATGTGTATTTTTCTGAGGAGAGTAACTACACATTAATCAGACCCTCAAAGTGGTCTGACTCCCCCAAAGTTAAGATTGCTTGAGGCCCATCCATGAACCCCTCCTCTGATGATACCTCTACTCCCTGTCCCCATGCCATTCATTTCTCTCTGCAATAACGGAAAGAGTCCTCTAGCTAGATCTTCCAATTCAGTTTCAGAAGTAGATCCAGCCAAAGAATTAGCTGTCCCTCAAACACAGAAGTGGTACTCTGTTTTCACATCAGAATCACCAGTGGGGGCTTTAGAAAATGATGCCTGGGTTCACCTCAGACCCAGAGTCAAAACCTGATTGGAGGTGGCGGGGGAAACCAGAACATAGGTATTTTGACAAAGAACCGCAGGTGATTCCGACATGGCCATGCCATATCACTCCCTTTCTTGGGAATAGGGCTCCCAATTTGTAAAATGCCCTTACTTTCCCCTCCCCCATTTTTTTGTGGAAGGATTGAGAATCCATGCACCAGGTTTAATTTATTTCAACATTTTCATTTTCATTTAGAGCCAGGGCTGTGTTTCCTAAAAAAAACCAACTTGAGTTTGTGAGGATCGCAGGCTCAGTGCCATTCCTCAGCACCACTAAATCACCGCCGCCTTCATCTCCAAAATGTCCCTCCAAATAAACCCAAAAAGCAAAATGAATTACATTCCTGACAGTGGTATTACCAGCTGAAATTGTGTGTTAAAATGCTGGCCATGAAGGAGAGTTGGTTGCTATAAGCAGATTCTGTTAATGTCATGAGAGTTCGAGTGAAGCTTTGAGAGTACAAGCAAAACATGGGCTTCTCTGTGCCTTTTTCTTGGTATCCCATCTGTTAAAATTTGTTGTCCACCATGTACTCAATATGCCCTTAGATATTTTAAATCATATATGGGTGTAAGACTGAAATACTTTTCCAGAACTGGTTGTCCTTTTTTCTTTTGAGTATTTTTTGGGGGATGAATTTTAAATGAATCTCTGAAGGCTTCCAGCCAGCACTTGCTTCTACCTCACAAAGACCAGTAAAGGCCTCAAGGCAGCTTGGTCCTGAGTATTTGGGGAGTGAGAGTGAGGAATTGTTGTGTTGATGAGGCAAGCACATATTTGTGAGGATCTTCCTACATCCTCTTCTTATTCCTTTTTTTTTTTTTTTTTGAGGTGGAGTCTCACTCTGTCGCCCAGGCTGCAGTGCAGTGGCGCGATTTCGGCTCACTGCCAACTCCGCCTCCCGGGTCCATGCCATTCTCCTGCCTCAGCCTCCCGAGTAACTGGGACTACAGGTGCCCGCCACCACGCCTGGCTAATTTTTTTTGTATTTTTAGTAGAGACGGGGTTTCACTGTGTTAGTCAGGATGGTCTCGATCTCCTGACCTCGTGATCTGCCTGCCTTGGCCTCCCGAAGTGCTGGAATTACAGGCGTGAGCCACCGCACCCAGCCTCTTACTCCTTTTTATAGGAAGCTAGCTCTCGGAGTATGTGCTATGCCTTGGCATCACTTGGGAGGTTGTCACATTGGTCCATTATAAAATGTGACATTGAATAAAGGTTCTGTCCCACCTCTGCCTCCAATTCAAAGGCCATCTCTGGAATGGCCATTGGCAGTGAAGGATTTAGGTTCTCTGTCTAACATCTGCAGCACTCCCCCTGTTCCCAAGAACTCCTACACCACTGAGCTTGGTTCTGCCCTCTCATATGTGAACTCTCTTCCTCTTATTCTCAGAACTCTCATGTGTGTCCTACCGATGGTAAGGAGTTTGATCACAACTGGCTGTCTTTTTAAAAATTGCGTACAAATATTCATTTTGTACCTTTAAATGACCTGTTGATATGTTCCAAAATGATTCAGTCTGTGAGGAAAGACCAAGCACAGAGTTAGAGACTGGGGCATGGAAGAAATAGAGCGTAAGGCCCAGAAAGAGATGCCAGCCACAAACTTTGTAAAATTTTGTGTCAAATGGAGATCCATACTCAGAGACATCAACATTCTACAGAACCACAACGAGGCATCCTAATTTCAACACCATGTTGTTCTACAAGGCTGATGTCCTAACTCTCGTGCACAGCACAAACATCCATCTATCTGAGTTGGGGGCGGGGGGCGGTTTCCTGATATAAATGAATTTATTATCTAACTGAAACCACTACAGAACATTTAGAATTACAAAGAAATTTTATATTCTTGCTCATTTTCTTTCTCTTGGGCAGTCAATTTGTTTTTGTTATTTTATGATTCAAATCACTTCCCTAATTCATTTGAAGAAACAGAATTGAGAAGCACAGCTCATAAATAACGCTCTCAGGGATTCTGGAAATCCCTGCTGCTGGTCCAATTGCAATGACTTTCATTATAATAAACATCTCTGTATAACGAAGTTATTGCCAAACCTTATCCAACAACTGGTAATCCAAGTAGTCTCTGATAAACAACAAAATCAGCTGGGCGCAGTGGCTCACACCTGTAATCCCAGCGCTTTGGGAGGCCGAGGCGGGCGGATCATGAGATCAGGAGATGGAGACCATCCTGGCCAACATGGTGAAACCCTGTCTCTACTAAAAATACAAAAAATTAGCTGGGTGTGATGGTGCATGCCTGTAATCCCAGCTACTCAGGAGGCTGAGGCAGGAGAATTCTTGAACCAGGGAGTCAGAGGTTGCAGTGAGCCGAGATCTCACCACTGTACTCCAGCCTGGGGACAGAGAGAGACTCCATCTAAAAAAAAAAAAAAATCAAAGAAAGTCATTGGAATGGCATTTTATTGTTATCAAAACTGCCTATTAAAGAAAACCTTGTTAGGGCAATTGGAACGATAGTGAGAGTACATCTGGTCACAGGATGTTAAATGGAAGCCTTTATTTTATTCCCATTTTTAGAGAGGCCTCAGATAATAGTTGTCAACCACACTCACAAGCCAAACAAAGTTCTGTACTACTATGCAGAATTTGCAAAGGAGTGTTCCTGAATTTCTCGTTTACGCTGTCATGTCATAGGTATTCTAAGAGGCCCTTTCTCTGCACTTAACAGGGAGGGGAAGGGGCTTTTCTCTCACCTTAAGTCTAGTGAGAAAGACTTCAGGAAGACCTCTTGGAGAGCTCCGTGGATGTCCCCTGCAGTTTAGGGAATACCATGGACTGGTGCCTGGCTCATGCCTGAGAAACCTAAAGGACCAGAGTTAGCAAAAGTGGCCTGAATATCAGGTAGGGACTGTGGCTGGGGAAGTAATTTACTCTCACGGAAGACAAGTCTAAGAGAGTGACATACAGCAGGATTGACCTTGATTGTACCCAAGAGGATTGCTTGCAAAGGCAGGGGTCTCTGCAGAAAGAGGCCAGAGGTTTGCCTCCAAATGTGCAGGGTCCAGGGCAAGACTCTAAAGCGATGAGGCAGAGGCAAAATGAACCTGCTCATGCCAAGGGGATGATTGGGTGGTGAGAAGCTCCCCAGCAGGGTGGCTGTGGTAAGCGATGTCCAACAAACCCATCACAGGGATCATAAGAGAAAGCATCAGCTGGAAACATCTGCCATGGCCAGAGGTAGCCATGGTAGTGAGAGCCATCCAACACCTTTCGGGCTCCTCAGCTCTCTCTTCCCCTTTTCCATCTTGGAGGAACCGGGTAGCCAGTGAGAGTAGAAAGAGGTGGAAGCACTAGGCTGGAAGGAAAACACAGGAAGCCTACCATTACCCACATTTTCCTGCTGAAGTGTGGAATTTTTAAGATTATTTTACTGTACCACATATTTTTTAAAAAACTTTTAGGTTCAGGAGTACATGTGCAGGTTTGTTATATAGGTAAACAGCATGTCACAGGGGTTTGGTGTACAGATTATTTTGTCACCCAGGTAAATGCATAGTATTCAATAGGGATTTTTTCAATCCTGTCCCTCCTCCCACCTGCCAGCCTCAAGTAGGCTCCATGTCTGTTGTTCACTTCTTTCTGTCTATGTGTACTCAATGTTTAGCTCACACTTCTAAGCGAGAATATGCGGTGTCTGGTTTTCTGTTCTTGCATTAATTTGTTTAGGATTGTGGCCTCCAGCTCCAGCTATGTTGCTGCAAAGGATATGATCTCATTCTTTTTTATGGCTGCATAATATTCCATGGTGTATATGTACCGTATTTTCTTTATCCAGTCTATTTTTTTTTTTGAAACATAGTTTCACTCTGTCGCCCAGGCTGGAGTGCAGCTCACTCCACTACCTCCGCCTCCTGGGTTCAAGCAATTCCCCTGCCTCAGCCTCCTGAGTTGCTGGGATTACAGGCGCTCGCCACTACACCCAGCTAATTTTTTGTGCTGTTAGTAGAGACAGGGTTTCGCCACATTGGTCAGGCTGGTCTCGAACTCCTGAGCTCAAGTGATCTGCTCACCTCAGCCTCCCAAAGTGCTGGGATTACAGGCATGAGCCACCGCGCCCATTCCAGTCTACTGTTGATGGGCATTTAGGTTGATTCCCTGACTTTGCTATTGTGAATAGTGCTGCAACGAACATACAGGTCCATGTGTTTTTATGGTAGAATGATTTATATTCCTTTGGGTATATACCTAAAAATGGATTTCTGGGTCAAACTGTACTATGTATATATATTTGTGTGTGTGTGTGTGTGTGGTGTGTTTGAGAGAGAGAGAGAGAGACTTGCTTTATTGAAATATTCTCCTTATTATAGTAGTTTGGAATCGAACCTATAATGTCTCCAAGGTATGCCTGTATCTTATCTCTTCTAACAACTTTTTTTTTTTTTTTTTTTTGAGACGGAGTCTCGCTCTATCACCCAGGCTGGAGTGCAGTGGTGCAATCTCGGTTCACCGCAACCTCTGCCTCCCAGTTCAAGTGATCCTCCCACCTCAGCCCCCCAAATAGCTGGGATCACAGGTGTGCGACACCATGCCCAGTTAATTTTTAATATTTTTGGTAGAGACGGGGTTTCACCATGTTGGCCAGGCTGGTCTCAAACTCCTGACTTCAAGTGATCCACACACTTTGACCTCCCAAAATGTTGGGATTACAGGCATGAGCCACCACGCCCGACCTGTATGACGCATATTAATTACTGAAATGACAGTGTATTTTTGGCTAAAAGTAATCAGAGGCCTTTTAATTATTTGAGAGTAACCTAAAATGTCATAGGGCCTGTGTATTCAGTCATCTGAGGGGCAGGAAAACTGGCCCCACAGAGCAGATTTAATGGAAGAAAATAAAGCTGCATTCTGAATGTACCCATGAGCCCAGCTGGGTCAGCATATCAGCTATCCATTCAAATACAATGCATTCCATATTATATCTTAAAATCTCTGAGGATGTCTCATTCTGACATCTTACCTGAATTATTAGCATGTCATATGTGTCAAGAAATTCCCTTTGTATGTATATAAATTATAGTTTAAGCTTCCCAACAAGTAAGTTAGAAATAAGGATACTGGATTAAAAGAGCTAGGAATCTAAATGTTGCTTAGCCTTCTATTAAATAAGTGTCTGTAAATAACTCTCTGTAAATAACTGTAAATAAGCTGTAGTTTCCTCCTCTTAAAGGGCCTGCATAAGATGATTGCCAAGGCCTCTTTCAGCAAGAAAATTCTATTTGGAAAGGCTACAGTACACCACAGATCAAGGACCAAGTTTTCAGACTGCTCCACAGGTGAGCAGCCGTCAGACCAGCATATCTGGCATGAGATCGCTGCAATGGTTTGGGGTGATAAGGAAGAACTATTTCCAAAATGAGGTACTGACAAGCACAGTGGTGCCTTCCTTTAAAGGTGACATGTTACCTTGGTGACAGTTTCCATATTATGCACTTGGGAATTGTGATCTGGGAATTCCCGAGCATTTTCCTGTATTCTCTGGAGTCCTGTATCACTCCTGCCATCCTCCTCCAGTGAGAAACAGAGTTGCAAAGCCATCTGCGACTGGTGTTCAGAGGGAGAGCCACAAATGAAAACCAGATCCTATGTTCTGAAATTCACTGAAATTTTCCCTATTTTACTCCATTTTCCCTATTTTAACTAGGAGATTCTTGTCTGCTACAAGAGAATAAGCCAAAAGAGTGGGCAATTTTGATTTTAATCAGTCCCCTCTTTGGACTTTTTGCCAACACGCATTAAGCTTATGGAAGTCATCCATTCTCTATTGATTTAAAAAAACCTTCTAAATTAGAGAGCTAATGACTAATCATTTTATGGTATCATATCCTTTTCGCCACAAACGGCTGTTTTTGAGGACTTTTAGTAATTCTTATTCAGTTTTTTAAAGTTCTAACCAAGTGATGTTTCTTCAGCCTGATTGTTTTATTGTCCCACTCTGCTGTCTGCCACCCAACTGCCCAGTCTTTACCCTGAGACCTTGCTATGATCCAGCAACTAAAGAGTTAACAGTAAACAGAGAAGGAGGCCTCCTAGATCTACTGAGGTGGGTAGCCAGTGTCTGACAGGCTGGTGTCCTTTCTGCACTGATTGTTACATATTTTAAATGTCATCCCTGATTGGGGTCTCTTGGAAAATATTCTCAACTTCTCTCCAAAAAGTATCTTTTTATCATCTCTCTTTCTCTCTCCACCCTCTTAGAAGTTAAAGGTCTCCAACTTTGTTTCCAAGCCAAACTCTATCAGCTGTTATCTTTATTCTGTCCTCTCCTAATACTCTCTCTTTTGGTACCTGATCCCTCCCTCTCAAGTGGTCATTCCTCTTAGCCTACAAACATATGCGTATTTCCTCCATCCTAAAAACACCTTCCATAGATCCTGCCTTCTTAGTCAAGCTCCAATTTCACCACTTCCCTTCCCTTCAATGAGAAAATTCTCAAAAGTTGTCACCTCCCCTTTACTTCCAGTCCTTGCTTTACTTTCAGCCCCCACTAATCTTTCAATTCCACACCTCCTCTGTCAAAAATGCTCCTTGTAGCTTTACAGTGAATGACTCTTTGGTCACTGAGTTCCGCTAGCTGCTGCAGAGACTCCTGGTTGTCCTCCTCAAAACTCACCCATCCTTTTGTTCCTGGGATGTCATTGCAATCTCCTGGATTTCCTTCTTCCTCTCTGACTGCTCCTCACATATTCCTTCACAGGAAGCTCCTCTTGTGCAGACGTGGTCCTCAACATTCTACGCCTGGTCCTATCTCTTCTAACAGTGGTCTGTCCCTCTGTCTAATGGTATCTCTTTGCAAACCACTCACCCATCCTGTGTCTTCATGTGATCAGCCAGCCAGTACCTCCAGTTCAAAACCACACTCTAGGAAGCCTCCTTATTCATAGATCAGCCTGAAATCTGGGAGTTAGCAAGAACTCTTTTTCTCTTCCAAAGATCTCATCTTCATTCAGGAATTAAGTCCTATTTCTTAATTCTACTTTTACAACATCTTGGGAATCTGTCTTCTTTTTATTTCTACTCTTTTAGGGCAAGTCCTGGTCACCTTTATTATGCTTGATTGCCCTACTTCTTCCCTCAGCCTCCACTCTCTCCCCTGCTCCAGTCTCCCTTTCTTACTGTCCCCACTCTCTTTTTCAATGATTTGATTTTCTTTCTTTATTTCACCTTTAAAAAATATATGTCCTACATGCCCAATTAAAAAGTGAAACTGAGAAGCTAAGCAGTGACGAGAACAGCAACCCAGACCTCTCTGGAGTTGAGAATGATGATGCTGTCAGTATAGAAAGTGTTACAAACACTGAGGCCGGGCGCGGTGGCTCACGCCTGTAATCCCAGCACTTTGGGAGGCCGAGACGGGCAGATCACGAGGTCAGGAGATCGAGACCATCCTGGCTAACACGGTGAAACCCCGTCTCTACTAAAAATACAAAAAATTAGCCAGGCGTGGTGGCGGGCGCCTGTAGTCCCAGCTACTCGGGAGGCAGAGGCAGGAGAATGGCGTGAACCCGGGAGGCGGAGCTTGTAGTGAGCCAAGATCGCGCCACTGCACTCCAGCCTGGGGGACAGAGCGAGACTCCGTCTCAAAAAAAAAAAAAGAAAGTGTTACAAACACTGAATGCTCTGATATACCTACAAACACGCCAAAGACACCTGAAAGGAAAAGTTGAGGAAAGGGAAAATGGAAGTCAAAGAAGTGCAAATATTCTTTCAAATGTATAAACAGTCTCGAGGAAGATCATAACCAACCATTGTTTGGAGTTCAGTTTAACTGGCACAGTAAAAAAGGAGATCCATTAGTGTTTGCAACTGTAGGAAGCAACAGAGTTGGCTTGTATGAATGTCATTCACAGGGAGAAATCCAGTTGCTGCAATCTTATATGGATGCTGGTGGATCCTTTCCTGGGTTTTTAATATCTTTGGTCAAAGGAATTTATTTTCAACAAGTATACCAAAACTTTTATAAATTAATCAACTCCCTAAAGTTTTCTTCTAAAAAAAGTGAAAAGGCCAGGCGTGGTGGCTTAACACCTGTAATCCCAGCACTTTGGAAGGCCGAGGCAGGTAGATCACTTGAGATCAGGAGTTCGAGACCAGCCTGGCCAACATGGTGAAACCCCGTCTCTACTAAAAACTACAAAAATAAGCCGGGCATGGTGGCACGTGCCTGTAATCCCAGCTACTCAGGAGGCTGAGGCATGAGAATCACTTCACCCAGGAAGCGGAGTTTGCAGGAAGCGGAGATGCCCTGGGTGACAGACTCCGTCTCAAAAAAAAAGTGAAAAAAATTCAAATATGTGTAATAAAAAGTTAATAATCTCCCCCTTGTCTCCAGCCTCTTCTTTCCTACCTCCAGTATGAACAGTCTGGTATGCATCCTTTGAAAATTTGTTCATGTACGTACATATATTCACATTTTAAAACAAAAAGTGGGATTTTGATATGTATATTACTATAGAACTCTCTTTTCTGACTTAAAAGTATACCATGGACATCCCTCCAAGTCAATACATAGAAATTTAGCTCATTTTTTTTTAAATCACAGCTTTATTAAGATATAATTCATATACCATACAATATATCCATTTAATGGTGTATTCAATGATTTTTAGTAGATGTGCACAGTTGGGCAGTTATGACCCCAATCAATTTTAGAACATTTTCATTGCCTCAAAAAGAAATTCTATACCTATTATCAGTCCTATTATTCTATACCTATTATTTCCCACTTCCCTCCAAAGTAGATTAATGGTTGCAAGGGACATCCACTAAACTAATTTTTGTCTCCATGGATTTTCCCATCCTTAATATTTCATATAAATAGAATTGTATGATATATGATCTTTTGTTTCTGGATTCTTTAACTTATTCATCCACATTGTAGCATGCATCAGTACTTAATTGCTTTTTTGCCAAATAGTAGAGTCTATTGAAAGAATGTACTACATTTTTTTTATCCATTCATCTGTTGGTAGACATGTGGGTTGTTTCCATCATTTGACTATTAGAAATAATGCTGCTGTGAACATTCATGTACATGTTTTCATGTGGATATACGTTTTCATTTCTTTTGGTTATATATGGTAGTGAAATTTTTGGGTCATTCAATAACCCTATATTTAACCTTTTGAAGAACTGCCAAAGAACAAAGTCAGAGAATATCTTAGTCCGTTTTGTGCTGCTATAACAGAACAGCACAGACTGGGTATTCTGTGAACAGAAATTTATTGGCTCACTGTCCTGGAGGCTCCATTTTACATTAACATCAGCAGTGTATGAGAATTTCTATTTCTCCATATAGTTGCCAACAATTGTTATTGTCCATTAAGTCTTTTTAAAATTATAGCCATCCTAATGAGTGAAGTGGTATCTCATTGTGGTTTTGATTTCCACTTTCCTGAGGGCTATGATATTGAACACCTTTTCATGTGCTTACTGGCCATTCATATGTCTTCTTTGAAGAAATGTTTACTCAGATCTTTTGCCCATTTTTAATTTAGTTATCTTTTGACTATTGAGTTGTGACGGTTCTTCATACAAGTCTCTTATCAAATATATGACAACCTGGCCGGGCAAGGTGGCCCATGCCTGTAATCCCAGCACTTTAGGAGGCAGAGGCAGGCGGATCATGAGGTCAGGAGATCGAGACCATCCTGGCTAACACGGTGAAACCCCGTCTCTACTAAAAATACAAAAAATTAGCTGGGCATGTGGCAGTCGCCTATAGTCCCAGCTACTGGGGAGGCTGAGGCAGGAGAATTGCTTGAACCCGGGAAGCAGAGGTTGCAGTGAGCGAAGCTCGCACCACCGCACTCCAGCCTGGGCAACAGAGCGAGACGCTGACTCAAAAAAAAAAAAAAAATATATATATATATATATATATATATATATATATATATATATATATATATGTGACAACCTATTATTCTGGTTGTCTTTTCACTTTTATAATGATATCCTTTGAAGCACAAAAGTTTTTTATTTTGATGAAGTCCAAATTAGCTACATTTTTTCTTCTGTTGCTTATGTCTTTGGTGTCATGTCTAAGAAGACTTTGCCTAACCCAAGGCTGCCAGATTTACTCCTATACTTTCTTCCAAGAGTTTTACAGTTTTAACTCTTACATTTAGGCCTTTGATCCATTTTGAGTTATTTTCTGTGTAGGACATGAGGAAAGGGTCCAACTTTATTCTTTTGCATGGACTTATCCAGTTGGCTTAGCACCATTTGTTGAAAAGATTTTCGTTTCCCCATTGGACTGTCTTGGCACCCTTGTTGAAAATCAATTGACCATAAATGTGAAGGTTTGTTTCTGGACTCTCAATTCTATTCTGTGATTTATCTGTCTACCTTATGCCAGCACCACACTGCCTTGATTAATGTAGTAAGTTTTAAAATTAGGAGGTCTGAGTCCTTCACTATGGTTTGAATGTGTCTCTGAAAGAGCTTGTATTAGAAACCTAATTCCCCAACCCAACAATGTTGGAGGTGGGGCCTAATGGGAGGTGATTAGGCTATAAGGGCTCTGCCCCTCTTGCTCTCCTGCCCACATGCACTTTTTCTCTCTTGCTTTCTTTTGCACTCTTTTTGTCTCCCATCTTTTTGCCCCTCTTGCCCTCTCTTTGCCCTTCTGCCATGGGATGATGCAACAAGAAGGCCCTTGTCAGATACTGGCTCCTTGATCTTAGACTTCCTAGCCTCCAGAACAGTGAGCCAATAAATTTCTGTTCACAGGATACCCACTCTGTGCTATTCTGTTATAGCAGCACAAAACAGACTAAGACATTCTCTGACTTTATTCTCTTTCAAAATTATTTTGGTTATTCTGTGTCCCTCCCATTTACATATGAATTCTTAAACCAACTTGTCAATTTTGGCAAAGAAGCTAGCTGTTGCTTTGCTAGGAATTGTATTGAACTTGTAGATCAGTTGGGAGAATATTGCCATCTTAACAATATTGGTCTTCCAATTCATGAACATGGAATTTTTGTCCGTTTATCTAAATTTTCTTTAATTTCTTTCAACAATGTTTTGAAGTTTTCAGATATAAGTTTTGCATTTGTTTTGTTAAATTTATTCCTAAGTATTTTATTCTTTTTGATGCTATTATAAATACATCGTTTTTTATAATTTTGTTTTCAGATTGTTTGTTGCTAGTGTATAGAAACACAATTCAATTTTTTTTTTTTTTTTGAGACAGAGTCTCATTCACTCCATTGCCCAAGGTAGAGTGCAGTGGCACAATCTCGGCTCATTGCAACCTCCACCTCTCAGGTTCAAGAGATTCTCCTGCCTCAGCCTCCCAAGTAGCTAGGACTACAGGTGTGCACCACCATGCCTGGCTAATTTTTGTATTTTTAGTAGAGACAGGGCTCCGCCATGTTGGCCAGGCTGGTCTCGAGCTCCTGACCTCAAGTGATCCGCCTGCCTCAGCCTTCCGAAGTACTGGGATTGCAGGCGTGAGCCACTGCGCCTGGCCAGAAACACAACTGATTTTGTATGTTAATCTTGTAACCTGCAATTTTGCTAAACTTATTCGTTAGTTCTGGTATTGTGTGTGTGCACGTGCATTCCCCAAGATTTTCTATATTCAGGATTATGTCATCTGCAAATAGAGACGGTTTTACATCTTCCTTTTTCAATTTGGATGCTGTTACTTCTTTTTCTTGCCTAATTGCCCTGGCTAGAACCTCTAGCACAATGTTAAATAGAAGTGACAAGAATGGACATCTTTATTTTGTTTCTGATCTTAGGGGAAAGCATTCAGCCTTTCATCATTGAATATGATGTTAGCTGTGGGGTGTTTTGTAGGTGGCCTTCATCAAGTTTCACAAATACTCTTCTAGTCTAGTTGTTGAGTGCTTTTGTCATGAAGGGCTGATGGATTTTGTCAATTCTTTCTTCGGTGTTTATTGAGATGATCATACTTTTGTCCTTAATTCTATTAGCCTATTGAAGCCTAGTGTTCCGTTATTGGAACCCTAAGTATGTGGGAGTTATTTATATCCTGCTGCTTAAGGTCATTGCCAAGGTCTGATTGCAAAAATTAAAAAATTGCAACTTCAGGCATAAATGGGTTAATTTCATGTGTTACATGGATTGATTTTCAGATGTTAAATCAATTTTGCATTCCTGGAATAAATTCCAGTTGGTCATGATGTATAATCTTTTCAACACACTGCTGAATTTGGATTGCTAACATGTTGTCGAAGTTTTTTTATCTATATTCCTAAGACATACCAGTCTGTAGTTTTCTTTTCTTCTGATGTTTTTGTCTGGTTTTGGTATCAGGGCCTCAAAAAATGAGCTGAGCAGTCATTTCTAACTGCTGAATAATATTCCATAATTTGGTTGTGTCACAATTTAGCCATAGCCCTACTGATAAATATCTGTTTCCATTTTTTGCCACTATTAACAATGTAACAATGTGTAGTGTGTATATATATATAATATATATATACACATATATATATACTTATGTATGTGTGATTTATCTATTTATTTATTAATCAGGGATCCTTTTCCCATTAGCTTTTATTAATAAAAGAATCACAATTAGGTCATAAATAAACAGCAAAGTATTAATTACATGATTTGAGGCTTAAGATGAAAACCTGTCAAAATTAGTTTGATATACAGCAAAGTTATACGACATACTAAAACCAACTGTTTAATAGTTTTTGCCTTGTGTGAACTGCCTGTAGTGAAAAAGGAACAAATTTTTAGTGATGAATGATCCAATAAACTATATTTTGGAACTTTTCAAGAGGAAGAGGGAAAAAAGATTTCAACAAAATTGAGGGCAAATACAGACCTAACCAAAGCATCCTGCCATCAGGGAGGCCATGTGCTTGCTGTATGTAAAAACTTGATTCCCCCAACAACACACAGAAAACAAAAACTGCACTGGCTTTGTAGTTATGTCTACAGTCTAAGTTTCCCTTATGGATATTAGGCTACAACAAAACATTTCATAATTGCAAGCCTTTCCACATCCCCCTGAACTACAAATAACTCAAGATGTTATTAGTTCTTAAAATCCCCAATAAAATAAACTCTAAACATAATCTTGACCATTTTCTTGGCTGTTTCCCCAAAACAACTGGGCTCTTCAAAGAATGCACACATACCACACACCAAGAAAGTCCTACCCGTGTTTTCTCATCCCCATTTAGCCACATTTGAAAAGACCTTGATTTCAGTGGGAGAGATGACCATCAGCTTCAGAAGGGCCACACACTAGACATGAAGTGCCTTTTAGTTTTTCTTTTTAAAGTTACTAAGACTGTGAAATTTGGCTTTTTCAAAAACCCCAATACCATATTCTAGATAATTCTTTCACCCCAAAATATAAAATCCCATGCTTATAATTTTAAAATCCTCAGTAAGCTGTGGAATATTGTGCATATTTAGTACCTCCTACCAGCAACCTAGAAGTAGATGGCATCCATGTGTCTGTCACACTGACTTTCCAAATAACCTGATTCACCCAGTAAGGACTGCTTTGGCCCTGGGCTCTCTGACTTCCTCAGAAACCACCTCTTTGGAACTTTTCATTTCTACAACTTTTTTTTAAACCTGCACCCCAAGCTTTCTCCATCATCCAGCCATTCTGCCTGATTCTATCCCATGTAAAGTAACCTCATCTGAGAACCTGCAATCACCTTTTACCAAACACATGATAAGCCTTAGCAACCTAGGGACTATGATAACTCTGGCCTTGGCTTAAGTTTACATAAGAACATGACAGTTTGCTGACCTCATGGAGGGAAATCTAAATGAAATAAACATAACAAACAAAGCAAGCCAAGATCAGGTATTTCCATTCTGAGTACAAAAACAACTGATCTTAAGCAACATGCAGAGATGTTAATGCAGGAGATATATTTGTACAATCAAACTCTTGTGTGCTGGTGAAAGACTTTACCCCCAAAGTCAAGTCAAGACAAAACCAAAGCAAAATGGAGAATGAGTCAATGTAACAATGCAATAAAAAGAACAGGATTCAAGCTTCTTCCTGCAAATACTGAACTGGAATCTTTTTCTTTACAAGTTTGACTAGAAGACAGCAGTCATGACATTTCCCTAATAAGGGAATACCTTCAGGCCAACCTGTGTTCTGAAGCAATTCAAAGTTCAATGAATATTGGGAGGCAGGAGTGGGGTCTAATATACATTTTTTTCTGTGAGAATGGCAGCCAAACTACCTCAGGGTCTCAAGGGACTGAGAGACCTCAGAAAGGAACTACTACCAGGGCTGGATCTAGGCCTTCCTTTCAGGAGCCAAAGTCAGAAGAATCCAAGGATACCCTAACTTCATGGCAAAGATGCCATAGCATTGTATTACTGTTACAAAAGTCAACCAATGATATTTTCATTGAAATATCCGCACTGAATGATGTTTCAACATATGAGGCAAACAGGGATGTCTTTGGAGAAGGCACTTAAGGTAGAACATTAGCAAATCTTACTGGTTGGCTAAAACAAAAATGAGCTCATTCAACCTGACTGGAGGCCTGTTAGGGCTGTTCCTTCTCACTGTGGCCTGACTAAAAGCCAGTGGCATTAAAAGAGTCACATTTTCCAAGTCTGGGGTTGCCCCAGTGGGGTGGTGCTGCTCTCAAAAGCCCTGTGTCCGTAAACATATCCATCCTGACAAGATCGGTTTCCCCAAATGCTGGTTCCAAAAATAGGCTCAGGGCTGGCAGAAATCATTCAGGAAGCTTCTTGAAGGCCCTCTCTTTATTTCTCAGTCTGACTTTCAGCTTGTCCCAGCTACTCTAAGCAGCTTCGGCTTCCCAAGGTCACAAGCAACTTCTACTTTTGCTAATATCTTTGGTTTTCCATGGCACTGGTTGTGACTGTCTGTTAGACTAGTGGCCCCCCGATTAACTGCACCTCCACTTCACACCCTTTTCTTGAACCTGGACTGGGCTTGTGACTTGTTTAGTAAGTAGAGGTAATACTCCAGCTGTCTTCTGATTAGAAAAAATAATAATAATCATCATCATCAATAGAGGGCAGTAGAAGGGACACTGCGACAACTCTGGACTTAAGCCTTCAGAAGGCCTGGCCACTTCTTTCAAGCTCTTGGGAGCTCTGAGCTTCATGTGAGAGGTCTAGCTACGCTGCCAGCAAAGCCACTTAAAGAGATTACATGGAGAAGGAGAGACTCAGGACTGCAGGCAGAGAGAGAAGCCCAGCCACCCCAGTCTCTCCACCAACCTACTGACCACATGAGTGGCCACCTGCAGGCTAGCAGAAGAACAGCCCAGCTGAGCTCAGCTCAGATTGAAGAACAGTTGGGGGTGGGGGATTTTTTAAGCCACTGAAGTTTTGGGGTAAGTTTGTCAGCAACATTTGACAACCAAAAACACTGGTCATTCATAGATGCTTTTTTTCTAAGTACAAGACAATTACACAAATGCAAAGAAAATATGGCAAACGTTTTCCCACCACAATCTTCTCAGTCAGCAGCCAAACTATAATTGGTCATGGACTGGGAAAAAAAAAAAAGGCACATCTCTTATCTTAATTCATAAATATCCATGATTCTTTTTCTATGACTCTTTAATGCCAATGCAAACGTAGACCAGTCAGCTTCTGACAGTCTCAGGCACTGGCCTAATTCTCATTTGGCCAAAAATAGAAGCCATCAAAATGAATTATTCACTATTGGATACATGATGGTAAATGAGATTGTTCTCACTTTTCTAGGATGTTCTTACTTAATTTTCCCAAATCATTTCTTCTTATCATCCCCCACAATGAGGAAAAAAAAAATTAAACTGGTTAAGGTTGTAAAAAGAAAAAAAAAAGCCTATAACTAGAATCTGAATCCCCATAATCTGCAAACTATAGCACACAATTTAACTGTTTCCTTAATTTAAAACAAAATTCTATAAAATATAATGTCTACATTGTGGAGATGATTTCTTCTTATCTGAGGCAATGAGTAATTGGGAAGCAGGTATTGTTGAGTTAAAATACAGTGGTCTTTAAATGGTTTCAAATTTTGCTTATCAAAAAGTAGTCAACCACAATGTAAGCCTTCCAAATCCAAATTCTGTCTTCACATAAACTTTCTTGCGTCTGTTCTTGATCTTTTTAGGGAGAGGGTGAAAGTCCACATCTATTTCTGTGCTGAAGTTTTGGCAGGTTTTCTCATCTGAAAGTTTTCTGCTGTTGCATCAGGCCCACGTTTTCATAGACTCTAGCACTGTCTTCTCTCATTTCTGCACAGGGTGGCTTTAGAGTACAAGGCGGGAGGGGGCTCTGATTTCCACTCGTCTGGTCCGCTAGAGGATACTTAATATTTATATATTCGTGCCCTTTCCTCTTGCTTTTCTGCTTTTGTTCAATCCTGTGCTGTAGTGTTTCAATATAATGCTGGACTGCCATATAGATAAATCTGTACCGTGCTTCTGTCTGGGCCATCCCTGACCTCGTAGACCACACCATCTGGATGGTTTGGGGAACATCAATGTCGCAGTCAACACCTTCTCTCTGATGATGTCAATAAGAATATCAATAACGATGAACGTCCCTATCCGACCAATTCCAGCACTGCAGTGCACCACGACCGGCCCTGCATCCATGATGCTCTCCTGCTTATGGTGCACCTTCTCCAGGAGGTCCAGCACACCCCCGGGGTTGCTGAGCACTCCGTGGTCCGGCCAGGTCCGAAAGTGGTATTGCCAGACTGTTCTCTCCGTATTCCCTTCTCTAACCTTTGAAAGTTTAAGTTTTCTTAGCGTATAGTCATGAGCGGTGCTTTCTTTCACATTCCTAACACGCATGACGCCATATTCTTTTAGAGCATACTCATCAGGCCAGTATTTGACACATTTACTCTTTCTTCTCTCCACTTCTTTCATTGTCATGACAATCAGTCTGGAGTTTTCTTGGAACACCATCCGCCAAAAGTCGTTCACTGTGTTTTGTAGGCAGCCTTGTGTGGCAATGTAACTCTTTTTGGGCTTTGAATTGTTGCACTTGGTTTCAAATTCAGGCATGATGATATTTGCATTGATGTAATCTGAAACAGGCTCATTGGGATCCCGTCATGTAGAACAACCTTGGTATGATCAAAGGGCAGGATGTTTTTAATATCTATTTTTGTTTTTATTTTCTTGCCTTTGACCCTCTTTTCAGCTGTAGAGAAGTTTGCACTCTTGTTGCAGTGTCTCAAATTCTTTCCAAAAGCCTTGTTTGACTTTATCTGTGGTCTCAGCTAATTTGCTTAGTTCTTGAACTCTGCTTTCTATTTCAGCAGCATTTATACGAGTCATGTTAAGGGGCTGCTTGAGTTGTAGTACTGTACCCAGTGTTTCCACCATTAGATTCTTCTTCTAATGCTCCACAAGATCCGTCAAAGAATCAAACCGTTCTCCTCCACCAACGTTGTATTTCAATTCCTGACAACGAATCATTTATTCAGAAATCATTTATTTCTGAAAAAATTCCTAAATGTGAGACTTCTGATTCAAAAGTAGATATTTTTCCTTTTTAGGGGGACGGAGTCTTGCTCTGTCGCCCAGGCTGGAGTGCAGTGGCGTAATCTCGGCTCACTGCAATCTTTACCTCCCAGGCTCAAGCGATTCTCGTGCCATGCCTCAGCCTCCCGAGTAGCTGGGGTTACACGTGCTGGGATTATAGCCACCACACCCAGCTAATTTTTGTATTTTTAGTAGAGATGGGGTTTCACCATGTTGGCCAGGCTGGTCTCGAACTCCTGACCTCAAGTGATCTGCCTGCCTTGGCCTCCCAAAGTGCTGGAGTTACAGGCGTGAGCCACCACGCCCAGCCAAAAGTAGATATTTTTAGTGTTCACATGTATTTTCAGATATCTTTCTTAAAAGGTGGTAACAATTTATACCACTATCAGCAATATATGAAATTATTAGTTTCTCTACACCCCACCAAGACTGTTATCATTATTTTTAAAGGTTTTTACATTGCCCAGTTGATATTTTCTTTTCATTTCCCTGACTACTATTTTTCTATTGGAAACATTTTAGGTCTTTATATATTAGGGACAAGAATCTCTTTTCTGCTATGTATTTTGCAAAATTTTTTTCAGTTTATTACTTTCCTTTTGACTTTGGTTTTGATGTTTTTGACATAAAAGCATTTTTAATTTTTTAAGGTCAAATATTTCTCTCTCTCTCTCTCTCTCTCTCTCTGTCTCTCTCTCTCTCTCTCTCAGCTTCTGGGTTTCCAGGCTTACTTGGAAAGGTCTCTTCCAACCCAATATTATTCAAATACTTTCAATTTTCTTCTAATGTTTTTAGTGTGTGTGTGTGTGTGTGGTTTTGTTTTATTTCTTTTAATTCTCTGATACATTCAGAATTTCTTTTATTATTTTATTTTATTTTATTATTTATTTATTTATTTTTGAGACGGAGTTTTGCTCTTGTTGATGAGGCTGGAGTACAACAGCGCAATCTCGGCTCACTGCAACCTCCACCTCCTGGGTTCAAGCAATTTGCCTGCCTCAGCCTACCAAGTAGCTGCCACCACGCCTGGCTAACTTTCGTATTTTTAGTAGAGATGGGTTTTCACCATGTTGGCCAGGCTGGTCTCAAACTCCTGACCTCAGGTGACCCACCCGCCTTGGCCTCCCAAAGCGCTAGGATTACAGGCGTAAGCCACCACACCCGGCCTTATTTAGAATTTTTAAATTTCTGTTACAAGGTAGGGATCTAACTAACTTAGTTTTTATCCAGTTTGATTAATTATTATGCCAGCACTTTTAATTAAAAGTGCTTTACTATCAAATTGCCACCTTTGTCATGAATTAATTTTAATATCAACATATCTATGTCTGGGTTCTCTATGCCAATACCATTTTATTTGATAATTTTAATAAAGTAAGATAAATTCTCCTTTGCTGTTCTTCTTTTTCATGAATTTATTCCATATCCTAAGACATTTATTCTGCCACATCGTAGTAAACATTCTCATCTGCCTCTTGGGCTTTCTTCTACTGTGCAGTAGTCATGTCATTTGGGCAGATTGATCTTGGCTGTGGAGGTGGCCTCAATCAGCCAAAGCCAATCAGTTTAATCCAAATTTTCTGCCTACATTAATTTGTTCATGGGGGGTGAGACCTAAATTGGTCTGATCAGAGTGAAACTTAGGACTTTTCATTAATGATTTGTGGGGGAAGAATCAAATAGCTCTGGTTTCTGCTGGTAGCAATCTTGTAACCATGAGAGAAACTAGTCTAGAGATGATGTCTACACGTGGAGGAGCGAAAAGCCAAGCTAATCACAAAAAACTGAAGATGGGATCTTGATCAAATTGTGCCTGAAGTCCACCCTACTTCTGGACTTTTTAGTTTTACAAACCAGTACATTTCCTTCTTTGTTTTAATCTAGGCAGCCAGGTTATCTGTTATTCACAATGAAAGCCGTATGTGTAACTGATACTTATTGGGTTGTACAAAAATTTTCTTTCTAAAAACTAATATGAAATGATCTCTCATTGTCCTCAAACTCTTCATTCTCCTCATTAGCAATAAAATGCTACTCCAGCTCTTTGACATGGCCTGATTCTATTCCACTTCCTAGCCTCCTTCCTCATTAATATTGTTCCTCCCACATACACACATACCTAAATTCACCTCAAAATCATCTCCCAGTTTCCTCTCCTCTATTTTCTCTCTTGAAAAGTTCAGCCTTATATTAAAGTTGTACACACATTTGGATCTAAATTCCTCAAACATATGTTAAATACCTACTATTATGGGAATGGCCTATGAAAGGTGGTGGGGATGCAAACATGAGTGAGGGATGAACACTGCCTTAAAGGAACTACCTTTAAGTAGAGGAGTCAGATGCACAATCGTATCATTCCAGTGTGAGGTGATTAATGCACTGAGACATGCACAATGCCTTGCATATAGTAAACAATGAATGAGTATTTGTTAAACAAAATGGGATTTAAGGTCATGTTAACATAAACATGAATTCTAGATCTTTAAAGTTATACAAAGATAAACTACAAAGAGAAAGAATTAAGTAAACACGAAGCCATCTGTACAGGGTTAACAGGAATTCTGGACAAAAATAGAGTCATAATTAAGCATTAATCAGGTTGCACTTTGGCCCATTTCTTTGTAAACAAAAGTCGTGTAGCACCAGATACCATTTGTATCCCTGTTGTTCCTACAGATGGGATTTCCGACATTAGAATTACTTAAGGCTTTTGTTTAAAATAGACAGGCTCTCTGACACTAGACTCATAAGACCTTTGTTTAAGAATTGCTTAAGATGATTCTCAGCTCCCAAATTGCAGTGAAACAGCTGATGCCAACAAGTTTGAAGACCCCCACAGAGGACTGGAATCAGCATGAGAATACAGTTTCTGTATCTTCCTGCCCCCTGACTTCACTCTGCACTCTTTGACCAATCAATAATCTCCACACTATGGTCATCCCAAAACCCTTAAACAGTCTACCCTCAAACTCCACAGGGAGACAGATTTGAGGTTTCCTTCTGTCTCCTTGTTTGGCTGCCCTACAATTAAACTTCATTCTCTGCTGCAACCCAGTGTCTCAGCCTATTGACTTGCTGTGTGCATCAGGCAGAGAACTTATTACGGTTACAAACATGAAATAAACAAGACCTTTTAAAATAGAATAGAGTGATTTATAGCTCTTTTCTTGTGATGTCTTTGTTTGGTTTTGGTATCATGGGTAATACTGGTCTTGAAAAAGGAATTGAACTAAGTCATTTTTAACAACTTTATAATACTCCATAATTTGCCAGCACAACCCCCTCCCCTCCACCACCTCTGCCAACACCACACACACACACACACACACACACACACACACACACTCACTCACTTTGGGACTGCCACAGGCCCCAGGCTGCTGAAGATTGAAGTGAGATGAGTAGAACCAATTGGTGCTAAGAAGAAAGTGGTCCTCAGAGTTACACTGAGTGAAGAATGTGGGCTGTGAAGAGGAGGGCCTCTGCTCTGCCCCTCTTAGTAGCCTGTTATGTTCGTGCCCTTCCTGACACTTAAGGTTGGCACTCAGTGATTACTGAGTTGCAAAGTACTCCCCTCTTCCCGCTTCAGAAAGCTGGGTCAGCCTCCTGGTTAACAAAGCCCTATCTTATCTCCCCAACTGCCTAAACTATTTGCTTCCTATTCCTGCCCCTTTCTTCTTCAAGGCTGCCTGTGCCTTCATTTGAAACTTGGTAACCTGTAAAAGAAATTAGGCAGGGCAGATAAGCACGGGGTCTGATGCATGCTAAATTCCAAACCTGGGGCCTGTCTCCTAGGACAAAATGAATAAACCTTAGGCTGTTCATTTCTGAAAAACAGGTCCCTGAGAACCAGGCCCTGCAGTCTCAGATCATAGCCATGACTATGTGGACCTGTCAGATTTTTCTATGTCACTCAGAACTGCATATCCATACCAAATTGCCTCCCTCACCTTTTGCCCTTTTGAATGCACTAATTGAAAGGTAGGCATCCAGTACTACCTTCTGCAGTCCCGGTCCCTGATCTCCACAGATTCAAACTCCAGGGTGCCAGCCCTCCAATCCCCGCTCAGACAGCCCTTTCAAGCCCACAGAGCCCTGAGCCTTGGAAAGGCAAGCTGACTCCAACTTTTCCCTGAGAGTTCTGGCTGGACCTTTCCTTGGCTGCCCTTTATTAAAAGTTTTTTTCGCTATAGTTACAGTACTCGAACGTAACAGAACTGCCCTTGTTCTAAAGTCTTTCCACTGGTTCCATCTGTTCTCCCCCTAATTGTGAGTTAGTGAGACTAATTCCACAAGCACAACTTTGCAAGGGGCCATTTTGCATTGCAAACAGGCATGACAGGCCTTCAAGTACCTAGCAAGAAGAAGGTCCCTGTGGGAAGTCAAGTCAAGCCAGTTCAGTTAAATTCCAACCAGCAACCTCCTGTCAGGGAACTGCGTTAGTTCCAAGAGGGTTCTTGTGCTGTTAACTGATTGTGTCACCTTGAGCCAGCTAAATTCTCTGGGTCTCAGCTGTAAAATTAAAGCCGCAGACCTTAGATACTCTAACAGTGCTCACAGACTATGATTTTAGAGATAGGGTCACCCACGCAGTACGGGACTGAGGCGAGCCACTGTGGGAGCCCCTGTCCTTCTGCATTAATAAGTTTGGACAGATGAAACCAGATGAGAATAACATCAAGAGCAGCCTTGCTTGACTAATTAAAACTTCTAATACTAAACGGGGGGGGGGGGGCATCATGGTTGCCAGGCAACCAGCCTCCATTCTTGTTGGCAGAGGGGTGAAGCTGGCTCAGGTCTCCTTTAGCGGCAGTTTATGGAACCACTCAGTGGCCCTTTTCCTGACCATTGCCTTCCTGTGGAGCTCTAATCAAACCATCTTCACAGGACTGTAGGGACACTCCTGCTTTCTCTGCAACCCTGAAGTTTGCATACTGAAATAATGAAACCAATTTTTGGTTCTATAAAAACAGCTCTACTCATATTCCTATTTCTTCATTGAAGTCTATCAACAGACAGTGCCGGCATCCTTCAGTCACCTGAGCTTGCCTTTCCTCTGACCTCTTCATGTGGACGACTCCCTGTAAACAGCCATGGACCTTGTAGACTATCTAGAAGCACCACATAAAGGTGAAGGCAGGTATCTTGACACCTCTAGGAATGGCGGTGGAATGAAAGGGCAGCCCAAGCCCCAAGTGAGGAGACATAGAACAGTCTGAAATCCTCCACTAAGCCAGCGTAATGGTGGAACACGTGGTCCTTATTAAATACACAAACACACATGCAAATGGCTGCCTGGACTCCTCTCCGTTTTCCTTGCCACCACCTCTTTTTCAACCTATTAGTATTTACAGCTGGTCTCCCTGATTAAAAATAAGTGCATTATGCAGACCATGTCTCTCTTTAGTGGGCTCTATTGCATAAGAATACAGCCCAAGTGCCTTCGCACCACCTACAGGGTGCTGAGTGCTCTGGGGCCTGAACACCTCTTCAGCCTGGTTGGGGCCCTACTACCCTGGCTCACCATGTTGCAGCAATGTGAGCCTTCTAGACCAGTCTAGAACAGGCCAAACTCTCTTCCTTAAGGTCTTTGCCCAAACTGCCCTCACTGACTGGGAAGTTCTTCCCTCGGCTGTTTATATGGCAGACTGCCTTTCACCAGTCAGATCTCAGGTTAATTGTTCCTGCCTGCACAACCTAAGACAGTTGCTCCTTCTCTTTTCTGTCTCATCACTATGTTTATTTTCTTCACAGCATTTCTTATAATCTGTCATTACACTGTCTATATATTTGTTGACTTATTTATTATGGTTTCTCCCATCAGAGTACAAGCTCAGCAATATCAGGACGCAGTCTACCTTGCTGATAGTTGTCTCCAAGTGTCTAGCTCAAGCCTGGCACATATTCAATATTCAATAAATATGTGTTCAATAAAAGAATGATGATGAATAAAAGATGTGCCAAGATAATACATTTAAATGTAGTCACATGTGTACATCATACCATCATTCCTGTCATGCTTACTGTGTGCCTGCCGCTGTTCCAAGTACTTTCTACAGGTTAACTCATTTAGTTCTCACACGACTCTATGAAGCAGGGTACTAATCATCCCCACTTTACAGGGAAAGAGGCAGAGGCACAGAGTGGTTAATTAACTCATCTAAGGTCAGACTGTGAGCTGGGTGGATGTATTTGTTTGCCAGGCCTTCCATAACATGATACCATAGATGGCTTAAACAGAAATTTATTTTAAGTGGCAGCTTAAACAGAAATTTGTTTTCTCACAGTTCTGGAGGCTGAATGTCCAAGATCAAGGTGCCAACAGGAATGGTTTCCTCTGAGGCCTCTCCTTGTCATGCAGATGGCCGCCCTCTTGCTGCCTCTCCTCATGGCATCCCTCCGTGCATGCTCACTCATGCAGATGGCCGCCCTCTTGCTGCCTTTCCTCATGGCCATCCCTCTGAGCATGCACACCCCTGGTGTCTCTGTGTGTCCTATTTCCTCTTCTTATAAGGACACCAGTCAGATTAGATTAGGACCCAGTCTAATGGCTTATTTTCACTTAATCACCTGCTTAAAGGCCTTATCTCCAAACAGAGTCTGAGATACTGGGGGTTACAGCTTCAGCATATGAATTTGGTGAGGACACAATTCAGCCCATAATAGTGGGACTGGGATTGAATCCTTGGTAGCCTCTCTCCAGAGTTTGTGCATTTAACCATTATGCTATAAAAACTCTGAACAAATCAGAACATATTTAGCACATTATGAGTTTCCCAGTGTGGCAGCCACTTTTAGCTGCCCATTCAATAACCATCTCAGCTCCTCCATGTTTTTTCTTGCCAACAGAGCCTCACTTTAGTTCAGAGAGGCAACGTGACCAGCTCCAGCATTAAAACAATCTTGGTAACTCCGCTCTCATTTGCTATTTACGCACTTTCTCGGGCTTTCTTGCATTTAGGGGTGGGTGCCATGTGCCCTGGTTCTACCCAATAAAAGGTCAGAAGAAGTGAGCTGGGAGACTTACAAAGACAGCAGGAGCTAAGAACTCATTGATACCGTATTTCCTCTAGGCAGGTATGTGGACGTGATCCTGGGGCTGTAACAGCCATCTTGGGACCATGAGAGGAGGTGTGTGAGGAGAACAGGCCAACACACTTGGGATAGCAGACCAGAAACAGGAGGAATGTGAGTCTGGGAATTGCTACTTTTAGACATCTCATTATAAGAAATCATGAAATATCTCTGCAACTGTTTTTTATAAAGAGCTTTACTGAGGTATAATTATACTTAGGCACCATAAAATTCACTTGTTAAGTGTACAGTTTTAGTAGATTCACTGACTTGTGCAACCATCACAACAATCCAGTTTTAGAACGTTTTCTATCACCCCAAAGAGATCTCTCATGCTGGTTTGCTGCAAGTCCCTGTTCTCACTCACAGCCTCAGGCAACACTAGTCTGCTTTCTGTCTCTATAGATTTGCCTTTTCTGGACATTTCATAAAGCATCTTTTTTTTTTTTTTTTGGTAGCTTTAAGTATTCCTAACTGTTATTCATGGCATATGGATATGTAACTGCTGATGGAATCCACATTCAGGCAACAGCAAGAGTGAGGAAAAAATCATGGCCAACAATATGTTATAGTGGAAAGAGCCTCCAGTCCGGGAGAACCAGTTTTGGTCTCAACTATTGTCCTAACCAGCTGTTTACCTTTTGTTTTTTTTAGAGACGGGGACTTGCTCTGTTGCCCAGGCTGGAGTGCAGTGGTATGAACATGGTTCACTGTAGCCTTGAACTCCTGAGCTTAAGCAATCCTCCCACCTCGGCCTCCAGAGTAGCTGGGACTACAGGCATGTGACACTATGCTTGGCTAATTGTGTGTGTGTGTGTGTGTGTGTGTGTGTGTGCGCGTGTGTTGTGTAGAGATGGAGTCTCACCATGTTGCCCAGGCTGGTCTCCAACTCCTGAGCTCAAGCAATCCACCTGCCTCAGCCTCCCAAGCATTCAAATTACAGGCGTGAGCAACCACGTCTGGCCCCTGTTTGCCCTTTGTAAATTTTTTAACTTCTCTTAGTTGATTTTCCTCATCCATGAAATGAAAAGATCCTAATAAATAATTTTTAAGCTCCCTTCCATCTCTTGGATTCTAAGCTGTTTTTAAAGAAATAAAAGCAGTATTTGAGTTATTTCAGATAAAACACTGTATCATTCAGCAAAAACTTAAGACCACTCCATGCTTCTAAAAATATAAACACTGAGTCATTTTTTAAGGTGTACAATTCTACTAAATAGGATAACTGAGGGTGTTATGAAATGTCTGTTAAATACAGAGATCTGTATTGGTCAGGAAGATTATTATATGCAGAAGAAATGAATAAATTGTTGCAAAAGGGTCATGTTTATTTGGACCTCTTGTCAGAAGCAAGGGTGAAGAATGCTTAGAACATGTTAGAACAATGTACACATAGAACATGTTTAGAACTTGTTCTATGTATATATATATTTACACATAGACATGAACACATCGTTTGTAAAAGGGATACTGTGAATTGGAGTGTGTTGGGGGACTGCCCATGATTGCAGAGAAATAGGATCATGTTTACTCTTAAAATTCTATTTGTTGCTGTCAATTTTTAAATAGTGTAATAATGGTTTTGTGGCTGCAGATAAAATAGAGTCCTCTGGGGTAATAGAACTGATCTGTACCTTCATCATAATGATGGTACACAAACCTATACACGTGTTAAAATTCATGTGTACACACCAAAAAGGCAGTTTTATGGCATGTTAATTTAACTAACTAAAATAAAAAAATGCCCTTATCTTTTAGAGATACATATTGAAATATTCATGGATGAAATGATACAGTATCTAGCATTTGCTTCAAAATAATATGGGAAAGGAAAGTGTTGGGTACAGACGAAACCAGATTGGCCATGAGTTGGTAATTGTTAAAACCAGGCTCATTATCCTCTCCAGGGGCTCATTATGCTCTCTTCTCTCTTTTTGTGTATGTTCAAAGATTTTCATTATAAAAAGTTAAAAATAAAAAGCACTGGAGAGCAAGACTAAAATTCCTTCCTGCTTGAATGCTTAAAAGAAGCTTATTTTTCACTTCCGGACTGATGGCTCTTTCTAAGGTAAGGAGTTCTCCACATAGGCAAAGCAATAGGAAGAATATAGCATCTCTCTCTATAGTTTATGCGCATTTCACGATATAGAAAGGGTTTTCTTCATATATATGATCAGCTGGGCTGGCTACATTTAAAAAATTATCCTTACATCAAATCAGAACTAATAGCTACCATTTGTTGAGCACCTGCTTATGATAGTCATCAAAATAATCCTTCCAAAAAAAGATCTCAAATGTTTGCACCACCGCCTCCCCACCAGAAGATATTATTCCCATTTTACAAAGGAGGAAAGCAAGTCTGAGGGGGACAGGTTAGTAGTTAGTATCTCTCATAAAGTGAAGTTAGAATGCAAATTTAGACTCCCTTCCAGAGCTGTGTTCTTGACCAGCAGGCAGTAGGGCTTCAGAGTGGACACTGTCCTGAGCAGGATGCCTTTTAAAGGTTCTGCACACCCACTGCCCACTTCTCCATGCTTTTCTTCTAGGAGCTGTGATCTTTTTCAGAGGAGTCCCCAGGGGCTACTGAATTTGCTTTGCCCAAGTCTGGAGAGCCAAATGTACCCTGAGTGTACATCTCTCTCCAAAGCCAGTGACTGGCTGGCACAGGAGTACCGAAGTTCAGCTCCCTCGCCTAGACTGAGACAAACTCTGAGGTATAATTACCATTCCAGAGCTTCCCTGGGGGGATCAGGCTGAAGCAGAAGCTTCACCTGAAATCACACCCATGCTCAGCTTTTCCCATTTCCCTGTCCTGCTTCCCACACTTTCTTACTGGTTTCTCTTGGGCGTATTTTCTTAGTAAGTCACTTGCCCATGAGCCCCTGTCTCAGGGACTGTTTCTTGGGAGCCCAAACAAAGACAATTTTTTTTTCCTATTTAGATGCAGATTGGTTGCTAACTATTCTTATTATTATTCCATACCTTGGAAGCATTTGTGAGGTTTATGTGTTTTTATATATGTAAGCTCATATATACTTATTTTTTTGTATACAGTTACTGTAGTGACTGGAAATAGAAATGTCAAAGGAGGGACAAATATGATGTCTATGAAGATCACACTGAGCCATAATAAGGATCTGGAGAATGTGCTCGTCCCTGTGTCCACTGGAGTACTCTAGTAGTACAGCCATATCACAATGGGCTTCCAGGTGCTATCCAAATACTGGCTGCTGAGCAAACACTGCTTTAACCCTTGAAGGTGGGGATGAGGGTTAGGAAGGGGGCCTGTTACATGGGAAGAGAAAAGAAAGAATACGTTTTAATAAACTTAAAACCGGGTCTTCAAGGCTTCAAGAACAAGACAATGCTTTCCAATAAGCCCCTTGCCAGAAAGAAGGCATTACATTTACAGAGGACAGAGCCCAGCTGTGCCCATCCTCCATGAGAAAGGGATTTCAGTTTGTAAAGGAGTCTCTTAATTGTGGCGTATTAGCCACAGAAGAGAGTCTGGTTCTGTAGCTGAATTGGGTGAATTTATAGCTCAGTTGCATGACTTTTGAGCTGTGTGACTCTGGTACATTATTTTACATCTTTGAGCTTCTATTTCTTACTCTATAAAACAAGACAATAATAAGTACTTCACATTGTTATCAAGAGAATTGTATTAGATACATAAACTCTTAGAACATGATAAGAATTCAATAAGTGATCATTATTACAATTAGGGGAACTTCAAATTTCCTTCTTTGCATGTCTCTAGTAATGACACTGGGGCCAGAGAGATTGCAAGGAAGCTGGTATACCCATATGTTGCTGGGGCAGGGAACATACACATCTTTTAAAAAGAAATATAGCAAACCAAACACCCTCCCAGACAAGTTAGTCTGGGCTTTATAGCAATTTTCTCTTACCTATTTTATAGTTTACCATGGCATATTCTAATTTATTTGTCACTATATCTCTCTCCCTCACCAAGAAGAGAGCTTTTTGAGGGCCAGGACACTATTTTTGTCATTGTATCTCCAGCACTTAGCAGCTGAAGCAGTAGATGCTCAGTTATTGTTGTTGAATAAAAGTGGAGCCTTAAGCCAGTATCAGCGCTTGGACAGAATTATTCTAAAAGAACCAAGCTAAAAGAAAAGAAGAATTTATGCAAACATGCCTAATGCAACCATATTTGTAATAGAAGAAAGAAAGGGAGAGAAGAAGAAATAAAAAGAAAGAGAGAAAGAAAGGAAGGAAGGAAAGAAGGAAGGAAGGAAAGAAGGAAGGAAGGAAGGAGAGAGAAAGAAAGAAAGAGAGAAAAGAGTAAAAGAAAGACCAAATTAAGAAAGATGCCCATAGCAGGAGAATTTAAGTAATTTAATACATATCTAATCAATGATGATTTTACAGAGCCATTAAAACTAAGAAAGTTTCTGTAGCAACATGGGGGAAATAATTACAACAAATTCTTAAAGAAAAATGAGAGAAAGATTTTTATTTGAATAATGACTACAACCCTGTAAAAGTTACATGAATGTATATAAGCAGAGACAAGCAGGGGATGTGGACTTTGAAAATAGGTTATTTTATTGCAGTGATAACACTGTGGATAAATTTTTTTTAAATTTAGCTTTCCATTAGTGTTGCTATTATATTTGTGTGGGGGAAGTTAAGTAACATTTTTAAATAAAAGAGAGTGGCCAATCTTTCACTGCAGGGCTATGTCTAGTTTTTACAGAGCAATGGCCTCCCAAGATCCCTTCCAGCCCAGGCGTCTGGCATTTACCAGCTTCTAGTACAGGGCTCTGAGACTCCCAGAGCAGCGCAGAAGCAATTGCTTATGCTTAACGTCTATGCTGTCAAAACCCAATGGAAAAATAAGAGCCACACTAAAGCAGAATCAATATAAGTTGTGAAAGTGTTGACCCCTAACTCTAAAAGTACTTTCTAAACATTTACTGAATATCTGCTATATGCCAGTCACTCTTCTAAAGGCTAAGGATACAAAAGACGAGTAGTACAAAGTTCTTGCCCTCGAGGAAGTTCAAAGCCCAACAAGGAAAGGAGACAGCAAATAATCAGCTACAGTGTAATATGGTCAGTGCTAAGACAGAGCATGGAGCAGGTGCTGTGGGATGTTAATTAGGGCATGTTTGGTGCAAAGAATAAGAATTACTTCAAACTGGCTGGAATCAAGGAGGGCTTATCATAAGGATGTAGGAAAATGTCGTGGAATTCAAGGCAGGAAGTGCATTCTGGCCTCACAAGACCCAGGAGCTGGAACCTGAAATATCAGAAACCAGAGTAGCTAGTAGTCTGTCTCTATCTCGCCATCTTTCTCATTCCTTCTGGGGGTAATGGAGTCTTTTGTATCCATTTCCTTTGGCAGCTCTATTCCTCTCTCTCTTTCCAGATTAGTCCCATTGCTCTGTTTTTATGAGGCTCACCTTGGCTTCCCCCAAAAGGGCATCAAGCTCCAGCCTCTACATTATGCTCAGATCCACCACTTACAGCTAATTAGACTTGCTGGGTCCCAATTCCAAATTACCGACAAAGATAATCTGATAGGTCAGTCCTGAGTCAGGCCCAAATGTGGTTGGGGGCAGGAGTCATGAAGCCTGCTGCCTGTTTAGCAAGGCCCATGAGCACAGACTTGCTGAGAAGGGGCAACACAAAAGCAGACAGTCTCCTTCACGGGAGAGCAAGGGACTTGACTTTGACTAGGGATGTTGCAGTTAAGAAGGTGGTTTTGAGTTGAGTTTTGAGGTGACAGTGAGGGGTTAGACTAGAATAGGGTGCGAATTTCAAATATAATTAGGAAGTAGAATCAATAGACTTGATTACATGATAGAAGGAGGGTTGTAAACGGAATTTCAATGTATCACATAATTGCCTTGGCTCATCCTGTTTGCTAAGGAGCTGTTTAAATGTCACTGTCCTTGGACCCATCAGAGTTTTTTCCATAGTCAAACGCGATGAACTCCCACTTACTCAGCAATGGTCCCTTGTATTCATTAGCAATTCCAACTGCAGTAAGAGCAGACTTACAAGAAACAGTCTGATTCCTCAGAGGAATTCGAGACATCCATCTACAGTTTAAGTTTTCTGCTGCATAGCACATTCCAAGTTCACACACACACGCACACACATGCACACACAACAAGCACTTTCATGGAATGATGCATTGTATTTCTGCCTGGCTCTATATATCCTGTGTATTTTGCATAATGTATGGAATAAATTCACCACTCTATTACTTGAAGATAATTATAACTGGCTTATGTGGTATGTTATAGTCTGTGTATAAAAGAAAACATAGTTCATTTATAAACAGTGATTGTATACACATATATGTCTAAAATCATTTTGGGTTTTTTGGTTTTTTGTTTGTTTTGAGACAGGGTCCCACTCTGTTGCTCAGGCTGAAGTGAAGTGGTGTGATCTTGGCTCACTGCAATCTCTGCCTCCTGGGTTCAAGCGATTCTCCTGTCTTAGCCTCCTGAGTAGCCGGGACCGCAAGCACACACCACCACGCCTGGTAATTTTTGTATTTTTTGGTAGAAATGAGGTTTCACCATATTGGTCAGGCTAGTCTCAAACTCCTGACCTCAGGTGATCCACCCACCTCAGCCTCCCAAAGTGCTGTGATTACAGGTGTGAGCCACTGCACCTGGGCTAAAATCATTTTGTTTTGTTTTGTTTCTTAGCAGAGGAGGTGCCAGTTTACAAATCCTTATTTATAAAGCTTTTTGCACATTAGTTCTTTCCATTCCCATGGCCACCAGCCTAATTCAAGGTGTTACCATCTCATCCTACATTGTTGCAGTAGCTCCTAACTGACCATTCTGTCCATGGCCACCAGACTTCACATCGTTAAGCGTCATTTGCATGATGACACTCGCAGCTCACCAACCCTCTGTGTTCCCCTGTTAACTACCAAATAAAGTCCAAGTTCTACGTCCTAGCTTCAGCATCGTTAGAATTTAGTGCCCAACAACCTTGCAAGTTCCTTTGCTACTCATCCATGGTTCAGCTGCATTGAACTATACTTTACCACCAGCTTCCTAAATGCACACAGATCTCTTCAACCCACACAGACCTTTCCTTCTGTCTAGAATAACTATTCTTTTCTCTTCTCCAACTCTCTAGCTGATGCCACTTTTTTCTACTGCATCTTTGCTAATAAACAGCATATACTTATAATGTTTTATAAATTATATATATATAATTTTAAAATAGCCTGGCCACAGCTATTTTTTAGTAGGATTTCACCACTGCTTCTGCTCAGCAGTGTTGCTGTTGGCCCCCCTTTTATTGTACATAAATTCTACCCATCCCTTCTTTGTGCCTTTCACACCAGATTCAACATCCTGGGCAGGGGGTCTGGCAGGCTGAATTTAGTTTTTCTGTACATGCCCTGGCTTCTAAGAAAGAGGGAAGGAAATGGAGCCTCTTAGCCTCTGACTTTCCTTGAGGGGGTCAACAGTACCACGCACAATGAAGAATGTTCCTGCAAACAAAAGGTTTATCCAAAAAGACAGATATCAACTGCAACTTCTATTCACCCTTCAAGCCATGACTTTGATGTCACTTTCATGTCACTGTAAGAGGCTGATGTGAACTTCTCTCCTCTCCTTCCAGGAGGAGCCAGGGACTCTCTTTGGGATCCCAGAGCATTCTGGCCATTTCTCTATTAAAACATTATATTGCATTTTAAAACATGTGCTCTATCTTGAAAGTAATGTTCATTTTTGAAAATAGTCAAGTACTAAGTGTAAAGAAGAAAGCAAAAGACCACTCATAATCCCATCATTAAGATTTGAGTTGTTTATCTTTACTCTTTCTTCTACTATACACATACATAACTTATCATGTACGGAGCTTGGGTCATACTTGTTACATGGCCTTATAATCTTTTTTTTTTTTTTTTTTTTTTTGAGACAGAGTCTAACTCTGTTGCCAGGCTGGAGTGCAGTGGCATGATCTTGGCTCACTGCAACCTCCACCTCCAGGGTTCAAATGAGTCTCCTGCCTCAGCCTCTCAAGTAGCTGGGACTACAGGCACGTGCCACCATACCCAGCTAATTTTTGTATTTTTAGTAGAGACAGGGTTTCACCATGTTGGCCAGGATGGTCTTGATCTCTTGACCTCGTGATCTGCCCACCTCGGCCTCCCAAATTGCTGGGATTACAGGTGTGAGTGAGCCACTGTGCCCGGCCTGATGGCCTTGTAATCTTTATGTTCATATTTTTCTCTAGAAAGAGGTGGAGGCACTGGTGTTTCCAGCTTTGCCTCCCCCTGCTATTAATACCTAGTACAGTGTTTGGCACATGGTTGGCTCTTACTTGCTAAGTCAATGGAAAAGCTCCCAGAGGACAGAAACCACATTTCGAGCCACTTTATATTTGATTTAGGACCTATTATATGATCTTGCACATAGTAAATATTTTAACTTAATGCTTTCAAATGAAATAATTCAAGTCATGTCAATCTTTTAAATGTTAAAGTTTTGGGGTATAGATATGTATTTTGTGTTCCCCTCCCTACACAAATTTAATAGTAAGACCAGGAGTATGAGTTATGGTAGCAGTGATAATGAAAATGGCCTTTGTTTCTGCTGTCTTACTAATGAATCGCCAGAAACACTGAACCCTCCAAATTTCTCTTTCCCTCCCATTTGGAGAGCCAGACATTGTCTCACTGACAATCTTGAAGTTATACTTCCATAGCCATTTATCGTGACATTCAATGGTTAACTTTTTTCATTGCCCATGTAGAGTATTAGAGATGGCAGCAAATTCTTTGTCACTTTTGTCACTGACAGATGGAGTCTCTTTCTCCACCCCTCTGCTTATGATCTGGGCTTTGGTCAGTAGAATACAGTGGAAGTGATGCTATGCTGGTTCTGAGCCTTGCCATTAAGTGGGACCAGCAGCTTCCTATTTTTCCCTCTTGGAATCCAGCTTCCATGCTATGAGCGAGACCAAACAGCCACTTGGAGAGGCCAACATGGAAGAGAGTCAAGGCCTGGGTCTACCAACCCCAGCTAACAGCCAGCCCCAACTGGCCAGCCATGTGAGCAGGCCAACTTGAAAGTCAAGTTGTCCCAGGAGATGCTACATGGAGAAACCTGAATTGTCCCAGGCTAACCCTGACCTAACAGCAAAACTGCGATCAAATAAATGGTGGTTTTTTTTTAAGCCATTAAGTTTTGGAGTAGTTTGTGACACAGTAATACATAACTGAAACAGTTCCCGCAGTTAACCCTGCTTTTCTTCTAGAGGGAGGGGAGAGCTCTCTTGCCTCTAGGGCAAGAGCAGGAAACGCTCTTCAGTTTCTAATCTCTTCTGAGTTGGATAAAAGAACTCCTGAGTTCTCCAACTTTTAAATGTTTTGTTCTATAGAATTTCCATTTTTCAACAACTGACCAGGGTTTCTAGAGAGTTCTTAGGGCCTTCGACTTTGCCTTCCCACAGAGTAACCTCTCCAAACACCTAAGGCACTGCCCAAGAAAGTGAAAGAGGGAGGCCTCGATGGTCCCTTCTTGTTTAGGAGTCTTCATCACAGCTTCCTGGAGGTCTTCTTTCCCCCAAAAGATTCATCAGATCTCTGATTCTCAGGTAAGACTCTGCTTGCTCTGCCCTGGTAGACAAAGCTGGCTTCCTCTGATGTCCATATGTTAGCAACTTGCATGATATCCAGAGTGCCTTATTAACCCCAAGCAAACTTCCTAAACCTTCATTAGCTCATTGTAAAGCAACTCAATATCTCTCTCTTGGTTTTTGCTTTCCAGGCCTCTCAATTTCTTCTGCTGGATGCTTCGACTATCTGCTTTGAGTATCACTCCAGCATCTTAAATCAAGAGCTCTCTTCTGCTTCAGCAGCTCCCACGGTGCAATTTCCTCTTCCAATTCTGAAAAGCTGCAGCAGGATGTGCATTATCAGAGAATCCTGGGGATGGGGAGAACCTGGGGGAAACATTTAAAATGTTCCCCTGACTTCAGGCAGGACTGTGTGCACACCAGAGTGGTAACAAAGAATTTAGGACCTAAAAATAGCTCAGGGAATACTTAACTTTCTATAAGACATCTGGGATTCTCTCCTAATTCCCAATTTACCCCTCTTCTACCCTAATTCTCAAATCTCTAAGGCGGGGACTGAAACACTTATTAAAAACTCTAGGCTGGATGCGGTGGCTCATGCCTGTAACCCCAGCACTTTAGGAGGCCGAGATGGGCGGATCACCTGAGGTCAGGAGTCTGAGACCAGCCTGGCCAACATGGTGAAACCCCGTCTCTACTAAAAACACAAAAATTAGCTGGGCCTGGTGGCGGGTGCCTGTAATCCCAGCTACTTGGGAGGCTGAGGCAGGAGAATTGCTTGAACCTGGGAGGCGGAGATTGCAGTGAGCTGAGACCGTGCCACTGCACTCCAGCCTGGGCAACAAGAATGAAACTCCGTCTCAAAACAAAACAAAACAAAACAAAAAACTCTAGAAAGCTGAATAGGTTCTCTTCACACCTGAGCCTCCTACCAACCCTGGACTAGGCACGCATCGATCTGAAATAAAGGGGTGGTGGTGGGCAGAGTCTTCATGAAACCAGCACCACTGTGAGGGCTTTTAGTTAGGGCAACCAATCCTCCAAATTGGGACACTTTTGAGAATAAAGAGGTTTGCTATTGATAATTATGCCATGGCAATAGTGATAAATTGGGGCTGTCCCAGCTAAATCAGGATGTACGGTCACCCTATATTTGGGAGCTGCTAAGAACATGAGGTGGGGTGGGGGAGAGGAGGCAGGACTGCACTGAGAAGGAAAAAGAGTCCTGAAATACATCTCTTGTGTCCTCTGGTGCTTTTAGACCAATGGTTCTCATACTAAAATTGCCCAAGGAGGTTTTAAAAAATTATCAAGCCCTAGACCCCAACCTAGGCCAATTGCATCAGCACCTGTGAGGGTAAGAGCCAGGCATAAACATGTTTTGAGTGCCCCCAGGTGGCTTTAATGTATATCAAGGTCAGGAAACACTGTTCAGGGCCTCAGGGACAGTACTTAGACTCACAAGAGCCGACTGGTCCCTTTGGAGCCAAAAGACTCAAACCTACCTTAAGCTTTGACACATTATCTAAGTTGTCTTTCACTGCAAAGAGCAGAAAACCCTGGCAATCAAAAAGGAGATTTACCTTTTTTTTTTTTTTTTTTAATTGAGGAGGCATCTCGCCCTGTCCCCTGGGCTGGAGTGCAGTGTCGCGATGTCGGCTCACTGCAACCTCTGCCTCCCAGGTTCAAGCAATTCTCCTGCCTCAGCCTCCCCAGTAGCTGGGATTACAGGCACGTGCCACTGTGCTCGGCTAATTTTTTTATATCTTTAGTAGAGATGGAGTTTCACCACGTTGGCCAAGCTGGTCTCGAACTCCTGACCTCGTGATCCACCCGCCTCAGCCTCCCAAAGTGCTGGGATTACAGGCGTGAGCCACTGTGCCTGGCAGATTTACTGCTTTCTGTAACAGGTAATATGAAGTCCTAAAGCAGGATGGATCTAGGCTTGGTTAATTCATTGGCTCCATGACATCATCAACGACCTGCATTCTTCCGTCTTTTCCCTCTGTCATCCTAACTTGTTGGCTTTCCCCTGGGCTAGTTCCCCACATAGACACAAGAGGGTTTCCGCAGTTCTAGACCTCAGATGCAGGCATGAGGTCCAGAAGGACTGTCTCATCTAAGACCTGGAAGACTTTCCTGGAAGCTTCTCCTCCCCCTCTCCCTTACCTTCATCTCTTGTTTCATTAGCCAGAACTGGGTCATTTGCCCACCTCCAAAACAACCACCAGCAGGGAGAAGAAAATCATCATGATTGGCTTGGACTATTCAGGGCTCGCCACTGAGCTGGGTGAGAGTCCTCTTCCCTGAGGGAGGGACACCTGGAAAATCAGTGTCCTGTTGGCAAAGAAGGAAGGGTGTATAGGAACCAACAATGTCTGCAGCACCTAACAGTGACCAAAGTCAGACTGGTCTCTGCATAGGAATATCCACCCTAATGAGGTTGTTTTGAGGGGCAAATGAGATAGTGCATGCAAAAGTGCTTATGCTAAGTACTATTTTAAAAGATTTTTAAAAATAATTTCATTTCACAGAAGGAAAAAACTAAGGCACAGGAAAATTAAATGTTGTTATCAAAGTTTACCCACGTTATCATGATCTGACTTGTTGGCCTGTGTTCTTCACAGGCGACTAGTGCTACTTGAAATATTCTTCAAGCACATCCCACAATCTGGCTTCCTGTAGCTCAGCAATGGGGTCTTCCAACAGGGGATAAGAATGAAGTACAATGTAAATATAAAATAGAAGCTGATACTTGGGAGGCTGAGGCAGGAGGAATGCTTAAGCCCAGGAGGTGGAGGTTGCAGTGAGCCAGGATTGCACCACTGTACTCCAGCCTGGGCAACAGAGCTAGACCCTGTCTCTGAAAAAAAAAAAAGCTGAAGAAAACTATTTTTAAATAAAAAGTTTATTTTTAAAAACATTGTTATTTTTTCTAACACGTATTATTTAATTAGTCCTACTATTAATTACTACTAATTGCAACTGTTAACTACTAATATTGTTGTGTTGCTTAAATAATAACATTTATGTCACAGAAAGTAAATAATACAGAATATAATGTATAGCAAGAGAAGGGAGGAGGGGATCAATGTACAGTATTTACCATGCCCAGGAGAGGAAGAATGGGGATGAACTAAAAAATCAAAAGGAGACCCAGAAACTACATAGATTTGTCAAAACAAGCAAACAAACAAAAAGACAATCCTGGCAGAAGCGTGGGAAGTAGAACACTATTGCTTAATATCTGCCAAGCCTGCAAAGGGTTCAGCACACATGGTTGCATGATGGGATTTTTTTGATCCCTTGAGGTTGATCTATGAAAAAACAGATGCTGCATTAGACTACTTTGCCATTTGCAGGGCAGCATGGTACCTTATATTAAAGATGTCAGCTGCTTGGAGAGTCTTTGCAGAGGAGAGGATGGAGGACTGATACGTCCATAAAGCTGAGATTCTTTTCTGTTGAATTGTTTTAGAAATCATCAACTTAGTTCTTTCAAAATGTGAGTATTGCTTTCCTTCCCCTCATTCCGTCCTTTCTTAAAAATCTTGGCCCTAGTCTAGGTAGTTGGCCTGCTTTTGGGGTGGGAATAATGATATGTTTGAGAATTTTGAAATCCAGACCATGAAACAAAATGTTCTGTGGTTAAACCACAGTGCTAATGATACTGCTATCCAAACAACTACATATACCAACGTGTATTTTCGGGCTAGACATTGTTCTGCCATCTCTAGATTCCGATTTACAGTTGGAATAGTAAGCCTTGACAAACAGTAGGCAATGGATACATCCTTGGTAAGTATGTCCAAATAAGGAGAACTACTCTTGGGCAAGATTATGAAGAGGGCAATGTTTCCTTTCAGGCCCACCCAGTTCTCTTCTGCACGTCTCTGTTCTCTGCTTCCCTTCCCTTTCCTTCTATGGAGGAGGTGATAGGAGTTCTCGGCCTCCACCATCCTGGATTTGCTCCCCCTTCGGCTCCCTTCCCACTCACCTTTCCACTAGCTCCAAAATGATCACACTGTCCAACCCTCGGTATATTCTAGCTCAGCATGGCTGATCTGTACTGGGTGTTAGGATAGGGTAATATAGAACAGCAATCTTTGTTAAGATATGAATGACTGAAGATATTTACCTTTCAAATGAGATACTTTAAACCCAAATAAATCTGTAATTGGTGGAATTTCAGGCAATGACAAAAGGAAGAGAAATGAGGAAAATCCAGGGCCGTCTTTGACATCACCACACATAGGCCACAACAAACTCGGTCTTCTTAAAGTCAGTTGTAGAATTACTCCTTGTCTTCAAGAGTAGAGAGGAAAGCAAGGGGAAACTCCTAAAGTCATGAGATACATCCCTTGGGATTGTGCCTCCTATCTCTCTTTAAGTCAACAATCATATATCTCTCATGGGCTATGTCCTTAGTGCATCTAGCATGGGTTTTCAATTGCACAAATTTATGATAAAGGAAACACACACTTCAAGATACCTTTTCCCAGAAGTACTTCTTCTAAGATATCAGACCTTAGACCAGCAAGCTCACACCGACCTAGGAGTATAGGGCAGAGTTTTAAAATAAGCAAACCTAGACAAGATTGGTAACAAGGGATGATGATAATGATACATTTGTGGGTTCGGATTCTTAGGTGCCTGGGGGTGCCCTGATCAGAAGACTCTGAAAGAAGGAATAGTTCTTTAAGTCAAACCTGATGAATTTCTTGTATTAAACATCAGAAGTGGGTGAGAAATGGCAGCACTGAACAAACCAGGGAACTAAGAGGTTCTGCCACTGACTGTCTGTAATAGCAAAAGGTTGGGGAAAATTGAATGTCCATCCATGGGGAACTTGTTAAATAAATGATGATGTGTCCACATAATGAGATTCTAGGCAGTTATCAAACAAGATGAGAAAGCTATTTGCTGGTACAGGAATATACAGATTAAACACATAAAGGCGCTACCTTTTGTGTAAGAAAAAGGAAAAACACTAATACACACATTCACATTTGCCGTATTTGCATAAATAAATAATAAAAATGCTTACTTGTACAGAGAAAATAGGAAGTGGAATGAGATAAATGGAAGGGGAGGGGGAGCCAGGCCCATCACAGTTTGACATTGTTTCGACTTTCGAGCCATGAAAATATATTACCTATTTCAAAAGGTTTTGCAATTTGATATTGAAGTATTGTCAAAGTGGTTTATTGAGCATTTAATATATAATTTTCCAGTGAAGTAGGCTGAGTTTGTATGATTGACCACATTGGATCCAGGAGGAAACAGGGCCTAGTGTGATTTAGATACAATCCCGCCTCTGCTGTTCTTTGATCCTGGGCAAGTTGCTTAACTTTTCTAACCCTATCTGTAAAAGGGGAATAATCGTAGAAGTGAAACAATGAATGTGGAGTCAAGTGAGGACTCAGTAAGAGTTAACTATTATCATTATGATTATCACCTACCATAGCTGGCCAGTGGCTGGGATGCTAGACCCCAGGTCTCCTGACTCCTAGTCCAGTTTGTGTTTCACAAGAACATAGGCAGGAAAGCGCTTGTTGTGTCTGTTCAAATAGAGATTTCTTGGAAGAAACACACCTTCTAAGAGGTATGAGCAGGTTGGTATTAACAAACAAAAGTCTGTGAAATGAAATGAATAGATAATTCCTTTAAAAGAGGTTCTCTCCTCTATTCAGCATAGCACTATAAAACTTAACTGCAGTGGATGAATTCGTATTAGGGATTGATTTAAAATAATATAGGGGTAGAGAAAGTGGGTGGGGTATACATGAAACAAATTAGCCATGAGTTGACAACTGTTGAAGCTGAATGATGGGTACATAGAGGTTTGCATACTGATTGTTAACTTTTATATATATTTAACATTTCCATAATAAAAAGTTAAATATATATTGTAGCAGCTTAAACATGGCTACAAAATTCTCTGATACTCTTCCTGTTTGAGAGGTGAAGTCTATGTCACTTCCTCTTAATCCGGCAGGTTTTGGGACTGTTCTGACCAATAGAATGCAATGCAAGTGGCCCTGTGCCAGGCTCCCTTTAGGCCTTAAAGACTGGCAGCTTCTACCCTCATCTCTTGGAACACGGTCTGGAGTGCTGAGCCACCATGTAAGAAGTTTGACAACCCTGCTAGAGAGACCACAGAAAGGAGCTCTTGAGACTACATGGAGAGAAAAAGGGGCCTGGCTTCCCCGTTGTTCCTGCCAAGGAGGCACACATGTGAATAAAGCTTTCTTGGACCCTCCAACCTAGCCCCACCTCCAGCTGAATTCCACAGAGTGACCTCATTGCTGTGATACAGAGCATAACAATTGTCCAGGAAAGCCCTGCCCAAGTTCTCAACCCACAGACAATAAATATGGGAAAATGATTGATGTTTAAGCCATCAAGTTTTGGGATAGTTTGTTACACAGCATTAGATAGATAACCAGAATACACATGCCACACACACACATGCACACACACATGTGCACACATACACACCCACACCCCCCACACACGTAAACACATGTGCACACACATATGCATGCACACACACCAGACACACATGCATACACACACACACATACACGTGTACACACACATACACATGTGCACAAACATACATCTGCACACATATACATTTTAAACAGCAACAGCAGGAATTTAGTTTGAAAACATTTGGATATCTGGTTACCTAAAATTTTGCAGTGTGATAAAACTAAAGTACCAAATTATGAAGAAGTTGGTTATCAGTGGAACAAAGATATTCAAGTATTTGAAATTTAGGGCAGTATTTTAAAGGCAGAGAGGGTCTTTTTAATAAAGTAAATTGCAATAGTAGGTTGTGAAAGATTTACTTTCAGAGTCTGAGTAGGTCTTCTAGTCTTCATTTACTGCCAATTTAGTTGTTGACAAAATTATTGAGGGGCAAAAAACGCTCAAATCTCTTAAGAAGAAAGAAACCATTACAAACAGATCCAGCCACATTTCAAGGGAGCATGTTTTGATGGCTGCTTTTCCAAGTTTTCAATGTTGTCCTTTCATTTAAAAGCACACATACTTCACAGAGTAGATGATATTAATTGTGTTTTTTTTGAACAGCCAATGATTTTTTAAAATCCAGTAGACTCATCATTTACTTGTACAAACTGCACTTGTGTTGATTTCAGTGGTAATTTCACTTAATCAAGTGATCTCTGTTTTATTTATTTTCATATGTGATACAATTAGCAAAGCAACAATGAAAGAAAACAAAAGAGACAAAACTTCATGTGGATGTTGTTGTGCTTTATAGAACACCTTCCCCAATTTGCCAGATTGGATAGGTTGTATCAAACATCAGCTTTTCCACAAGCCCTCCAGCTCACCCTACCTGGAATAGCAACTCCTGTAGCGCTACAGTCTGGCACCATTTTATTTTTCTTCCTTGTAAGTATGAAGGCATTCCATTTTACAGTCACTTGTTTGCAATCCTCTTTTCCTGTCATTACAACATAAGCTCTTTGAGAATAAGACCTTTAGATCCTGCTGGACCTAACACAATGACTAGCATAATGCTTAATAAATATTTGTAGAATGAATGAATGAACGAATGAGGATTTTTTTTCCCCCTTTTTTGAGACAGAGTTTTGCTCTGTCAGCCAGGCTGGAGTGCAGTGGCATGATCATGACTCACTGCAGCCTCAACCTCCTGGGCCCAAGTGATCCTACCACTTCAACCTCCCCAGCAGCTAGGACCACAGGTGCACATCACCACACCTGGCTAATTTTTAAATTTTTTGTAGTTGAGATCTCCCTATGTTGCCCAGGCCTGCCTCAAATTCCTAGCCTCAAGTGATCCTCCTGCCTCAGCCTCCAAAATGTTGGCATTACAGGTGTGAGTCACCACATCCAGCCTTGAATGGGGATTTTTATCTCAGTTAATTTATAGTAGGAAATCACCTAAATATATCAAAATATGGGAAAAGTTAAATAAGTTACAGTATGTTATATCCATGTGATAGGATGCTATGGAGCTTACGGTAATTAAACTGAATTTCAAGGTACAACATGGCCAGTGGACTTTCAAATGATGCCAGACATTTCTAGGTCTGTAGGAGGAGACCACCAGCCTCCTAACTTCCTTTCCTTCTCAGGAGAAGAACACCTTAATAGTTATGTACTTGTTCTGAAATGTCAGAGGCAGTTAGGCACCTGTTGCCTGAGGGAAGGACAGTATCTTTTCTGGGCTGAACCAAGGTATTGCTCCCAGTGCTTCTTAGTACAAATTGTTCTAAGGAGGAAGCGGTGTCACTTGTCTAAGGAGCCCAGGGGCCTTCTGAGGGGGAAGTGACTGAGACTCTCAACAACTTATCACTGAAACTCAAAGTTGGACAACTTTTTGGGGTGGATTGAGAGGGCCTAATAAGGCTCACCAACAGGATCAAGCAGAGTGTCGTTTAAAATACGATTATCTTGAGTGTGGAAAGAGACGGGACAGGTGGTCTGCTGTACCCTGGAGTCAAAAGGAAAAATGGTGTCAGCGATCACTGTGGTCCATGAGCAAGGAAACACAAGTCTCCTCTAGGGCAGTGCCTCGGGAGACAGGTGTATGCCCGGGCAGTGACTACGCGAGTGCTGACATTACAATGGCCCTGCTTAGCATGGTGGCTCACACTGAGGTGGCTTGCCCTGTGAAGTGGCCAAGTCCAGGGTGTAGTTTCTGTGATTCTAGGGAGACTAGATTCTCCTCCCTGGGTCCCGGATGATGTCAGAAGCCCCCGCTCACTTCAGGATACCCTACAACCTAGATTATCCCAAAGTACAGTATTTGAATCTCCTTTCAAAGATTAGCAGTATTTCTTAGCGAGAGGGGATTCAAATACCGCACTTTGGGATACTCTAGGTTGTAGGGATAGTATGGTATCTTACACTGTGAAGTCAGCTATCTTCGTTACATGCTCTACTGGGTTAAATGATGACTTCCAAATATTCATGTCCACGTGGAGCCTCAGGATGTGACTTTATTTAGAAATAGGGTATCCGCACGTATAATTAGTGAAGCTAATGAGGTCATACTGGATTAGGGTGGGCCCTAAATCCAATGACTGATATCCTTATAAGAAGGCCCTGTGAACACATAGAGACAAAGAAACACAGGGAGAAAGGCCATGTAAAGACAGAGGCAAAGGTTGGAGTGATGTTGTCAACAATCCAAGTAACATCAAGGATTGCCAGCAACTACCAGAAGCTAGAAGAGGTATGGAAGGATCCTCCCCTAGAACCTTCAGAGAGAGCATCGCCCGCTCACAACTTGCTATCAGGCTTCTGGCCTCCAGAACTGTGAGACAATAAGTTTCTGCTGTTTTAAGCAACTCAGTTTGTGGTTCTTTGCTAATAGCAGCCCTGGAAAACCAATGCATATGCATTTATAGAGCGATCTTGATTTTGAAAAAATTTTGATGGACACAGGCACACACATACACATATATGAATGCACAGGGGAAAGCATGCAGAAAGTGGCATGTTGCATACCAGAGCATGTAGCTAAATGTAAATGCTGGTTGTTTTTAGTGGTAGGGGAATGAATGACTTTCATTTTCTTCTTCAAATTCTCTATAACTAGCGCTTATTATTTTAATAATCAGAACTAAATTAAATGCTCATCTAGTTGATGCTTCTGGCAGATTAACACCCAAATCTGTAAATCAGATTGTTTTAAACCTATTTGAAAAAGTACTTACATTGGCGTTGAACTAGTATTGCCCACCAAAAGGATTTGTCTTTCCAAGGCCACCTATGGTTTGTTTTTATTTAGTTTTTTACTTCTTTGCTTAGTTTTCTGTCAAAAGATAATCTTTATCAAATTAAAATACCATCAAGTTTGCTACAGTTCCATGGAATTCTATTTCTCAATTCTCTCTTCCAACAATGTTGATCTATTATTATTATTTTTTGTTGTTGTTGTTGACACAGAGTCTCACTCTGTCACCCAGGCTGGAGTGCAGTGGCGCAATCTCGGCTCACTGCAACCTCCACCTCCCAGGTTCAAGCGACTCTCCTGCCTCAGCTTCCCGAGTAGCTGGGACTACAGGCACCCACCACCACGCCCAGCTAATTTTTGTATTTTAAGTAGAGATGGGGTTTCACCATGTTGGCCAGGATGATCTCGAACTCCTGACCTCAGATGATCCCCCCGACTCAGCCTCCCAAAGTGCTGGGATTACAGGTGTGAGCCACCGCGCCTGGCCCATGTTGATGTTTAAAACTTGGTGGTGGTTCTCATCTTCTAAGGAGAAAATGAAAGCTTCCCAATAATGATAGCAAGCAGCCCTTACTATGTGCCAGGTACTATTCTAAGCACTTTATATACATTGACCTATGCTAGAACCCCGTTCTATCTCCAAAACGTCCACTTTGTCTGATAAATTAAGTGATCACTCTGCCTATTGAGGTCCTACTATTATTCCCCATTTTACAAATGAGGAAACCGAGGAATAGAGAAAATAAGTAATCTGCCCAAGTTCACACAAAGAAGTAAGTGCCAGAGCTGGGATTTTGAACCCAGGCTCCAGAGTCCACGCTCTTTAAGATACTACACGATACTGCCTCACCTTTGAGTCTGGTAGGAGAATATGGAAGAGTATAAATACTACAAGTGACATAGAATGTTTTTTCCTAATTACTCCTCATGTTGTTTAGTTGTTATTTAAAATCTATTTTATATCCACAAACAAGCATGAGAGAAAGTAAAAAGGATGTGGTGGGTTCCCTGACAGTCCTGGAAGTGGAGCATGGAATTGCTCTTACGTAACAGTGCAACATTATTCAGACCATTTCCAACACGGTCTGAAAATCAAAAGGCTGCAGCGACTGGTCACAGTACACGGATCAAACCGATGCCTCACTTAAAACCCTTCATTGCCTTCATGTGCCCTGAGGATCAAGTCTAACTGTCCTCGAAAGGACTCCAAGATTGTGCCCACCTTTCAGGTCTTAAGGGCTTTCTTCCTGCTTTTGGAACATTTCATCCTTTCTGCTACTTTGGGGCCTTTCCTGCATGTGCTGTTCTGTCTGCCCCAGGGGTCCTCCCTTCCCCGTTGCCTTTGCCAAGAAAACTCCAGAGTGAAATCACAGGTCCTAGCTGTTTCTTGACCCTTGCCAGTCCAGGGGCCCTCCGAGAGGTTAGTCTCTCGGTTCCACAAGCCCTGGGCCCTGCCTGCTCCTCCTTCCTAACACTCCCTGCTCCGGTGTGAAGTCTATCTTCTCCACCATGCTGAATGGGCATCCGGCACACAGGCAGTCATCTAGATGTATTTGTTGACTAAATTCCTGACTGCCGGACAGATTAAGAGAAATAGAAGATTCACCCCCCTCCACCCACACATACACTTTGGGCTTAAGAAGTTTACAATTGGCCGGGCGCGGTGGCTCACACCTGTAATCCCAGCACTCTAGGAGGCCGAGACAGGCGTATCACTTGAGATCAGGAGTTCGAGGCCAGCCTGGGCAACATGGTGAAACCCCGTCTCCACCAAAAAATACAAAAATTAGCTGGGTGTGGTGGCGGGCGCCTGTAGTCCCAGCTGCTCGGGAGGCTGAGGCAGGAGAATCACTTGAGCCCAGAAGGTGGAGGTTGCAGTGAGCCAAGATCACACCACAGCACTCCAGCCTGGGAACAGAGCAAGACTCCATCTCAAAAAAAAAAAAAAGTTTACAATTAATGAAAGCAATAAATAAGAATACACAAATCATAATACTTCAAAATTCACAGAGTGGTGTCAGTGCCATGGCTAAGGCTGTGCTACTTAGTTGCTTAGTTAAAAACAAAAGTTAATTCTAATTCTTTCTCTTTGAGGGAATAAATAATTTCTTGTAGTGACTGACACAAGATATGCCTTGGAGTTGAGAATCCCTCTCAGAGGGAAGGGGTTGTGAGCTGGAATCTGTTTCTATATACAAATCCTACTATTCAGATCAGGAGAAAGTGCCTCTGGCTGAGATAGGGACAACATGACAGCTGAGCAGCCAGGCTGACCTTGGCGATTGTATGAAGACATGTCCAATCATCATACCAAACCACCTTAGGTAAGTGACAGGGTCAAATCACATGGGAGAGGCTCACCACCCTAGCCATTCCACTTCTTCTTCCTGCAACGAGAGGAGTATAACTTCTAGTAGATTTGCTGTCATTTTGTTGCTGAAATTGGGGAGCAGTTGTTTGTTTGTTTTTCTTTTTCTTTTTTATGAGACAGGGTCTCATTCTGTCACCCAGGCTGGAGTGCAGTAGTGCAATCTTGGCTCACTGCAACCTCCGTCTCCAGGGTTCAAGTGATTCTCCTGGCTCAGCCTCCCCAGTAGCTGGGATTACAGGCATGTTCCACCATGCCTGGTTAATTTTTGCGTTTTCAGTAGACACAGGGTTTAACCATGTTGGCTAGGCTGGTCTCGAACTCCTGGAGTCAAATGATCGCCCGCCTCGGCCTCCCAAAGTGCTGAGATTACAGGTGTGAGCTGCTGCACCTGGCCCAGTTGTTTGTTTTACTTAAGATGAAATAATTCATAAGTGCCTTTCTTAGGCCCAGCATCTCAAGGACTTGCAGGATTTTCTGCACTAGAGGTCACACAGGTGGCTGACCAAGTTTGTGCCCAGCCACTGCTGACAGCCCTCAATCTGTGCATTTACCTTCATCCACTCTAGTATATGTACACTGCAATTTCATTTTTTACTTCACTCTGCTGTGACAATTGCACATTTGGGAAAAGGCATCTAAAATATCACCAAGAAAATAAGAAAAGAAAAAGGCAATTTTTCTTAAGGGGCTTTGATGAATTTCAGTCTTTATTCTGATTGTTTTTGCTTCGGCTTCTTATTTTATGTATTTACTCTTCAGGGTTGGAGTAATTGCATTTCTGATTTCTCTTATTTGGATGACCAGAATTGGCTTAGTAATGCTGTTTGAACACCTCACAGGTTTCTTTCATTCCGACATAATGGGGTGTTTTTTTCGGTTTGTTTATCCCATTGTTGTGCTCACTCCTCCATCCCCAGCCCTTTTCAAATTTTTCACTGTTTGCAGACAGGTTTCCTTTCTCACCTGGAATTTCTTGCCAAGATGTCTCTCTTCTGCCAGCAAAAGGGAAAGAGGCTGACACAGTGGAATTGTGCCTTCTCTTTCTCAGGGTGCCCTTGCATTTTCATGACAGTTTGGGTTATGAATTAACATCCTAGTGTTTGGCAGCACACTAGGACTGTTGGGGTGTGCCTCAGACCTACATTCACAAGGACACTTTATAAAAAGCTATGATTAAATCTCTAAGAACTACCTCCCATCTATATTCACCTTTGTGTGGCTCAGCTGCTGCCCCTTTAGTGAGATTGTTGGATCAAATGAGAAAGGGGCCGGGTGCAGCGGCTCAAGCCTGTAATCCCAGTGCTTTGTGAGGCTGAGGTTGGAGGATCTCTTGAGGCCAGGAGTTCAAGGCCAGCATGGACAACATAATGAGGCCTTGTCTCTACAAACAATAAAAAATTAGCATGGTGCTATTCTTTTAGGTGTGGTAATGCGTGCCTGTAGTACCAGCTGCTCAGAAGGCTGAAGAGGGAGGATCACTTGAGCCAAGGAGCTGGAAGCTGCAGTGAGCTATGATCACACCACTCCACTACATCCAGCCTGCGTGACAGAGTGAGACCCTATCTCAGAAAAAATTTTTTCAAATGAGACAAAATTATTTTATAGGTTATATTTTCCAAGGTAGCAATTTAACTGTGGTTGTTATCCTTTTATAAAAGGGGTTTCTAATTTTGGAATGAAACAAATGAAAGAGAAATTCCACTAAAAATAACAGTGAAAGGAGAAAAAGGAGAAAACACACTCACCAAAATTTAGAAGTAGCTCACACAATATCATCGAATCTCAATACCACTTTAGGTATTGGAGCATGATTACCAATTAGTCTTTCTAGTTGCTTTGCTCAAACCTCTCTTTGAACACTGGCTCTATGGGAACAGTTGTCAAGGAAACCTGTACAACGTGGCTCTTCTGCCAGTTCATTCGGCGGGTCCCTGACTCCACAGCATGGGTGTGTGGTAGGCTTTTCTGTAGCTTATTATAGTTTTATGTTGATTAATATGAACGATCATCAGTCACTTGGTGACTTGAAGAAATTTTTTTATAGCTTGTGGTGAAGAATTGAAAAAAATGTGGCTGTCATTTTGTTCTCGAACTGGATCTTAATTGATGTGCCTCCTAACACAATTCACTAACATTGAGTACAATTTACCACCCCCAGATACTTTTATATGTGGGTTTAAAATAATGTCCTACTAAAAGTGTGAGTCATAAATACTGCCAAGACTTTCAATTCTGTGAAGATGTGAATTGAGGCCTAAATATTATACATAGCCTCCATTTCCCTACAGATACCAACATAAGACTCATGGATTAAGAGAATCCTCACCCTCTCTGTTTGAATCTTTAAATGCTTCAACACAGCTTTCAGATTTTCCTTTGCTTAAGCCACTGTCTTCTAGTATAAGGGTTTTAAACAGATAATTTCTCATTTGTTTTGTTTAGGGAAAATCTGTGGTAGTCTATTATTTGGCTCTATTTTAAATTTAGCTATTCTCTAAAGTCACCATTTAAATGAAATGAGGCACTTGGAAAAATAATTTTGTTTCCAATACTATAAGAAATTAGTAGATTATCTTTCCTAGCTCAGCAACTTGTACTAATACCCTTGAGCTATTAAATTCAAAGCCAAAACTAAATAGCTTTGTTTTCGTTCCATCCATCCATTCTCCATTCTCCATCCATCCCACTCATTCAGCCAACATTTACTTTGAGGAGCCTCTAGTAATAAAAGGTGTAACTTTAATGAAAGACCATGTGATAGATCAGGTTGAATTGACTACTGTATTAGTCAGGGTTCTCCAGAGGGACAGAACAAATAAGATATATGTATATATAAAAGGAAGTTTATTAGGAAGAATTGGCTAGCACAATTACAAGGCAAAGTCCCATGATAGACTGTCTGCAAGCTGGGAAAGAGAGATGCCAGTAGTGGTTCAGTCCAAGTCCAAAAGCCTCAAAACCAGGGAAGCTGACAGTACAGTTGTCGGTCTGTGGCTTAAGGCCTGAGAGCACTTGAGAAGCCGCTGGTGCAAGTCCCAGAGTCCAAAGGCTGAAGAACCTGGAGTCTGATGTCCAAGCACAGGGGAACACAAGCAAGCACCTGGCAGGGGAAGAAGAAAGAGGCAGAAGACTCAGCAAGCAAACCGATCCCACCTTCTCCCACCTACCTTGTTCTAGCCACACCGGCAGGTGATTGGATGGTGCCCACCCACACTGAGGGTAGGTCTTCCTCTCCCAGTCCACAGAATCATTTGTCAATCTCCTCTGGCAACAGCCTCAGGGACACCCAGAAACCATCCTTCACCAGCCATCCAGGCATACCTCTATCCAATCAACTTGACACCTCATACTAACCATCACAACGATTCTATTTGAGCTTCCTAATGTTGTTAAGAAGCTACAAGTATCTGGACATGCATGCATGTATATACACACAAGCACGCATGCATGCACACACACACACATATACACACAGAGTATCCTTCTGCACCTTTTTAAATTGGATGTTCACGCAGCTTATCTCAAGGTGACATCTTAAAAAGTCTCAATCAAGATTGTGGAATGGCCCAAGAAAAGGCTGGCTGAATACCTGCCCACCAAGAGGTCTCACTGGTTGGCATTTTGACATCACCATTCTCAGGTCTTGCCCTCAGCTCTGTAGGCTCAGAAACGTGACTCCATCAGTCCTCCTGAGGAAAGATTCACAGTAGCCTTGCTCACTAGACACTGAAGAGCAGATCAATGGCTGGGGTGTTAATCACTATGAGAAACGCGACTGACACGTGGACTGTAATAGTTAGTGGGTTCTCATCCTATAGGAGAAATCAAATTATAATGACAAGAGTGCATGCTGAACATGAATCAGAGTAAGGGAAATGACAGTCCACATATCCACTGGCATTAGGTTCTGAGAGTCTGATGAGGGACATCTAGGATAGGAGTATGGCCCCTGGGACTGCAGAAGGAAGTCACGGGCTAGTGTACGTACAACGCACAGACAATACAAGATCCGCATAGCAGACCCTGTAGTTCATGTTGTCCACCTTCCCTCTGATGAATCTCCTTTTGTCTTTCCCTCTTTGGGTACACTAATAACTGTTTTTTTTCTTTTTTAGACTGAGTATTGCTCTGTCGCCCAGGCCGGAGTGCAGTGGCACGATATTGGCTCACTGCAACCTCCGCCTCCCAGGTTCAAGAGATTCTTATGCCTCAGCCTCCTGAGTAGCTGGAACTACAGGCATGCGCCACCATGCCTGGCTAATTTTTGTATTTTTAGTAGAGATGGGGTCTCACCATGTTGGCCAGGCTTGTCTCGAACTCCTGACCTCAAGTGATCCACTTGCCTTGGCTTCCTAAGGTGCTGGGATTACAGGCGTGAGCCACCGCGCTCAGCCTGATATACTAATATCTTGTAGAGTGTCTATAGCAACTTTACACACAAATGGGGCCTGATTTCACCCAAAACTATTCCCTGACATTTGATTGAAAGAATCTTTTGGTTCCACCCTTGCAGGATGCATTTCTATAGTTCGATTCTGAAAAGTGTTCCTTATTCCATGTTTGAGGGAGAGGGGTCCCTGACTCTGGCCCCGTTTACTGCTCACCCCTGAAGTCTTGGTTGCTTTTTAGATAATGCTCTTTCTCCTTTGCCTTCAGCAGAAGTGTAAGTCCTTGTCCATGCTCTGGATCTGTGCCAATTCCTACAGCTTCTTCTGGTTGGCATCCAAAGCCCTGAATATCATCATCCAAAGAGAGAAACAGTGCGATCTGATGACATGCAGTTCTGTAATATCCTGTTGGTTACAGTCAGTTCTGACATAAAGTATTTATGGGATAGATAAGATCAGTTCAAGATCATAAAGTATTGAAAGGTGGATATACTAGAGGTAGACAAGAGGTTTGGGAGGATAAATCATGGCTTCCCCCTGTTCATTTCCCTTTGTCCAATGCCATTAATATGCATGTGATACCCAGAGAGTGAAAGATTTATTTCCCATTCAGCTTAATTACACAAACATTTATTCATTAAGCACCTATTGTCTGATACGTTCCATAGCAGGCAGTCAGTGAAATGAGGTATTTGGAAAAATAATTTTGTTTCTAATACAGTAAGAAATTAGTAGTTCGACTTTCCTAGCATGACAACTTTGTATTAATACCTGTGAGGTATTAGGTAGAATATAGAGATGAATGTGACATAGTCAAAAAGCTTGAGGTCTTCTGGAAGAGACAAAATGTGTGTTTATTCATTCAATAAATATTTATTGAGCATTTATTATGTACCTCCCACATTTTGCTCCAGCCGTCATTCTCTTCTCATTCCCTGAGCCCATTGCACTGTTGCATCTGCCTGCTGTTACCCTTCCTGAGAGAGTGAAAGAAGTAGGAGCAAATGGACTAGTTAATGAAGCAAAGATCTGGAGCAAATAGGATGCAGGCAATCAAGGACACAGGCAGGAAGGCAAGAGAGCCTCTGCTGAGACTGTAGGAGAGGTGTGTGGATGATCAGGGATGTAGGTAAAACACGGTGGTGGTAGAAGGGCCACATGTGGAACACAGAGGGAGCATTGGATCTGGGCCAGTTCTGCCCAACACGGCATTCCTCTAATGGGACATTTTGGCTCAGGGACTCTCCAGAGGCCTGACTGAGATTTTCTTGAACTTCTGCTGAGGTCTGAGGCTCTTCCCATTCAATCCCTCCTTCCCTTCCCACTCTCCTTCCACAGATGTAGACCTGCACCATGGTTAAAGGCTTCTCCTAATTACCCCTGCTCCCTCGCCCTTTGTCCTCACAGGCATTTCCCTCAACAAACCTCTTGAACATAGAATTCCTGCTTGGTGTCTGCCTCTCAGAGGACCCAAATTGATACCACATCTTATAAGTGGGGGAAAATGGAAGGCTGAAGGGACTCAGTGTGGTTTCTCCATGTGATGGAAGAATAGACGTACAGGGAATGAGAGCACGGGAATTGCAAGGGTTGGCGGCAAGGGCTGGAGAGCAGATTAGACAGATCAGGATGTAAAAGGGTTTTGGGGAGCAGAGTTCAGAGAATGGCTGTAGGAATAGGTTGCTGGAGGAGAGACGAAGGTCAATGACACTGGTCTGCAACTACCATGCAGTAATATTAGTTGCCTGTTCATTACTAATAGAACCCTGCTTTTATTCAGAACAGCAGCGGACCCAGCTGACAATTCTCAGCTTTCTTTGCAGTTAGGGGTGGCCAAGTATGTGTAAGTAAAAATCACTGGCTAGGGAAGCGGGGCGGGGGGGGCGGACACAAGAAAAAAAAGTGAGCAGTCACCTAGAAGGTGTGCCCATTTGCCATTTCTTCTCCTTTCTTCTTCCAGCCTTTCAGCCAGTTTGGACCATGAACCACTTTAAGGATGGAAACCAAGGCTAGGATGGTGGAGCAAAAAGACAGGGGTCCCTAAACAACATGGAGTCAACATTCTAGCCCTGATTCAACTATATGAGAGGGTTTGTATTATTTAAGCCACTTTGCTGAGTATTTCATGTACAGTCAAACCAATTCTAACTGGTAGAGATAAATTGTTCATACAGACGTAACTATCTCCTGGAGGTTGAGGTAGAGAGAATGTATATAAGTCAGATGGAAAGATGCATAGTGTCTAAGGGGGAATGTTTTGGAGGCTAAGGGTGAGAGGAACAAGAAGAAAATGGCATGTATGTGAACGTGTACACGTCAGGGGAGGAGGGCCAAAGGGCAGAGGTTCTCGCCTGAGAGTGGAGACGTGCTGGATTGGAAATACCAATGAGAAATGGCCAGTAGGAGAGTATTTATCTCCCTTCACTGGCCCTAATGATTGTGGGGTGATGGAGTGGAGCAGCTTCTATCCTGGAAGACTGAAATAAAGTGTTTGTTTCCAATGGGAGTTTAGAAACCAATCAAAATGGACAGGGGAGCTCTATTCAGTGAAGGAAAGAGTCAGAGGAAATAAATTACAAAAGAACACTGAGGCGAGCAGAGAGGCGAGGGCGAGTAGGGAGTGGAGCGTTGCCTTTGGGTAGGTGGCTAAAGACTGCAGAGAGCAGAAGTATGGACGGAATGACTTGCACCGACGTTTCAGCCCCTGACAGAGCCTCCTGCCGTGTCAGGCCCAGGTTCCATGGGAGGGGAGTGGGGAGGGGGAAGAGCAGTGCAGCCTGCAGATTTCCTAAGTTTTTGCTGCTGTTCAGGGACAAATTTGCAAAAGGTAGGAATGAGTCCTCGTCACAAATGTGGATCCTGACTCAAATACAGTTACGGTTACAGTTCAGCTCCATCTGAAGGTGAGAAACAAGCTCCCAGGTGAAGGGGCTCGGAGTCTGAAAGCTGCCTGGGCCAAGGTGCCTGGTAATTAGGGTTCGCCTTGCTGTCTGAGGACTGGAGCTGTTTCTGCCCCACTTGGCATTTCCCTATGTTCCCCCCTCAAATCAACAAATCATGACAACTCTAAGGATTTGGGGGTGGGGGACATTAAGTGAAGATCATTGAGTTTCATGTGTTACATGAAAGAACCAAGAACTGATATGAATGGAATGAATCTTAGCATTTTTGAAGTTTGAGAACTTCAAGTTCAGTCATACTTCTCCTTCCCCCATCTTTTTACCTCTCCTAAAAATGCTGCATGGACAATAGGACCCAATTTTCTGAACCTCAAAGAAGATATACCATTTGATAATAAGTACATTTTTTGTTAACAGGCCAGCATTTTTGAAATTAGAAGAGCCCTCAAAAATGTAGGCTCTGTCTTCCTACTCTCTATGACATACTCAGTTTTTATAACTAAGTCAGTTTAGTTTTTAGGATTTTGTGGCACCCATCTCATCTGGTGAGAATTATAAAATTCTCAAGGTTTTGTAAAAATAGATTTGGGAATTACCAACCTAGATATTTCCCAAAAGTGCATTAGACATCCCATGTCCTAAGCCAAGCAATTCACAGCCATCCTGCCTGCAGAGAGCACGCTTCTTAATCTTCTCCTCTTCAGAGCACACATCAGGCCTGGGAAGGCCAGTAAGCCCAGTTCCCAGTGAGTGACAAGTTTGGATTCCAGGGGTTCTGAGTAGACTTTGAACCTTCTCAATACTATTTTTGCCTCACTGCTTCGGTGACTTTGGACATTTTCTTCTGATTGATTAGGATTAAATGTGCTTTTCTAAGCTCCTGTTGAGACATGTGTTTCTCATTACTGTCACTGCTCATTTCCCACAGTCCAGCAGCCTCTCCCCCTTTCTCCAGCATTGCCTGTTATCTCAGGATCCCATTACAAGCCTGGAGGAACTGGCTGGGAGTCTGGATGTGGGTGATGAGGAAGGCTGGTAGGGAAGCCAGGAACCCACAGGAACTATGGTCCAGGAGTTCCATTCTTCTTTGTCCACAAACATAACAGGGCAGCCTGGGAGGGTTCAGGAGAGTTTTCTCCCCAAGTCAATATGTTAACCCATGTGGAATTTCACTAAATGAATGTCAAGGTGCATCAGTCAGGGGCCTCATGGGAAAGACGGTACCATCGAATTGGGTGATTTGAGTAGAGTTTAATCAAACCATGTGCTAGCTGGATTCTCTGGGAAGTAGATGCTGGGATGCAGTTAGGAGTGTGGAGTTAGTTAGAAGTTAGGATTTATTAGGGGTTATGTCTATGGAAGATAAAAGGAGCAGGAAGTAGGAATGAACAGGGAAAACCTTCAGTCTTGATGTAAATCACCTGTAATAAAAAAGAAGGGTCAAAGCAGGACTGGGCCAGGGAAGCTCAGAGCATGAGTCTGATCTGACTGAGTCTTAACCAACCCAGTCAGGAGCAGGAGCAAAGACAGCCAGTTAGAGGAGTCTCTGTTGTCACACAGAAATGGTCAGGACCCCCGGCCCGTGTATCCCCATCATATTCAGTCATTAGCTGGGGCTGTTCGGAAAGAGCATGGCAAGCAGCAGCAGCAGCAGCAGCAGCAGCAAGAAGAACCATAAAATTGATCTTGAAGGTTGAAGGCAGTCAATTCACTGCAGCCTTGCAGCTGAATGGCAAGTTCTTTCATGCAAGAAGATCTGAGAGGTGCACCTCCATGGCTGCCACGTGGGCTCCTCCCGAATGTACAGGTAGCGGGTAGAGCACCCACAGCCACAGAGCACACTAGGAAGAGAGGGGCCCCACTGACCTCATCAGCCCTGAGTACAGACTGTCAGGTGGGGATGCAGCCTCCCTGAAGGGAGGGAGTCGGGGAGTAAGCACCTGCGCCTCACCCTCTTCCCTCCATCCTGCCAGTGCTCCCCATTCTTCATCCGGAACAACTTGTTGGTATAATGCATGCCCATCAGCCTCCCAGGGTGTTCAGCAGGGTGGAGGGGCTCAGCAAACACAGGCGGCACACCAGGGCAGCCTTGGAGAAGGAGCAAAGTCTCCCAGGGAGAGAGAATCCAGTGGTGGGGAAGGCCTGAGACAGGCAGAGATGTTTCTTTGTCTTGTCAAGCTTCTCCCCAGCTGTCTGCATCCCAGAGTCACTGCCCAGCTAACAAAGGATCGCTCTCCACCCCTCAGTAGCTCCACTGCCAAATCAGGGGCCTTAGGAATGAGTGCAGAGACAGAGAGAGAGAGAGAGAGAGAGAGAGAGAGAGAGAAGAGGAGAGGAGGGGAGAGGAGGGAAGGGGGAAAGGTAGGAGACACTTCAGAAGCAGAGTGCCCACTCGCATACACCGCACACATGCACACACACCACTTTCTACTTTCCTGGGCCTTATACATGAGGGTGAGAGGTGACACAGGGACCAGAATCTGAATCCAGCAGTATTCCTGAGGCTCCTTATGCACCTGCCTATGCAGCCCCAACTTCCCAGAACTGCCCCTCTTTCAGGGTCTTGATGATTTGCAGAGTGGCCTGTGGCCATCCGTGCATGTGACCCTTAGGTCTCACCACTTCCGACAGAGGACTCTCTCTGATGGCAGCTCACTTTCTCCAGCTGCCTGTAGGCATTTATCTTGTGATGCTGTTTCACAGCCATTCACAGCCACAGGAAACATTAGTTCTGCTTCCGAGGAATGGACAATGCTGGGCAAATTACTTTTGGCAGCGAGCAGTTAAGATAATTTTTTAATGATACGAACAGGACTCAGCCGATGGTGTTCAAAACAGTCCTGCTGGAGCTGAACTGGGAGCCGGCAGATGGCTTCTCTCCTAACTCAGTTTGACTGAGTGAGACATTTGATTTGAGCTTCTATTAAAGAGGTAGAATGTATTAAATTGTTTCGATGATGGTCGGCCTTTTTTCAGTGAAAGAATGTAACTTTTTTTGTCTATAAAAGAGTACACATGGACCATTTCCCTCTTCTATCCCCTATTCAGTAAGGCCCAGGCCAATTTCTTAAGTGAAGGCTCAGGACTTACTAAGTCACTTATTTTTCTACAAGATTTGCAAAAGTAATTGCTGAAAAATGTCCAAATGACGTGAGTGTATTTGGACAATGAGAAGGGAGATGGGTTTCCTTCCTAAGGATCAGAAACTATACCCATCTCCCTGCTAGGTTCGGTCCCCTGACTTCACCACAGTGCGAGCTAAGTGAATTCTTGTTGATTGTTAAAAGGAAAGGCAAATAATTTTCCAGTGTTGTTTTCTGTTGGGACACTGACGTGATGCTGATCTGTAAGGCAGCTCTCTCTGTGGAATCACCACCTCGCATCCAGGGAGAATTAATTCAGGGCACAATGGAGACAGAGACCCAGTCGAGATGACAATTACAGGGTGGCGGAGTGGGTGGGGCGGAGGGGAAAGAGCAGGAGGCAGCGTTTGCTTTTGCCTTCTGATAGTCTCGCCTGGAACTTGGACACTTCTATATTATCCTTCTAGTCTGTAAAACAGTAGAAGGGAGTCTAAAGGAAGACATTTCCACTTACCTGTCTAAATCGGTTTGCTAAGGACTGCTGTAATAGAGATCACCAACTGAGTGGCTGAAACAACACAGATGTATTTCCTCCCAGTTCTGAGGATGAGAGATCATGCTGTCGGCAGGACTGGTTTCTTCTGAAGCCTTTCCCTTGGCTTGTAAATGGCTGCCTTATCCCAGGGACTTCATGCATTCTTCCCTGTGTGTGTATCTGTACCCTAATCTCCTTTTCTTGTGAGGTCACCTGTCAGATTGGATTAGCGCCCATCCTAATGAACTCTTTTTAACTTAATTACCTCTTTAAAGACCTTATCTCTAGTCACATTCTGAGGTACTAGAGGGTTAGGACTTCAGCATAAGAATTTGAGGGGACAAAATCCAGCCCATAACATTGCCATTGCCTGTTTCACTTCTTAGCCGAGTCTTTTGCTTGTGGCCTAGTGGTTGACCTAGTGGCAGGGAGGCGCAGCCTTCTAACTCTGACCGTCTGGAAATGGCTCTGTGATTGCACAGTCCTGGCAGTCAGCTGTATCTTGCATCCTATGGCACATGTTCTTCATAAAAGTTACGTGAAGACTTTAAAGTTAAGGCATGTTTTCAAGGCCTGCTTATGAAAGGAAACCCGTAATAAATACTTTGTAAAATTCAGAATTGTCTTCTAATTTATTTACTTTTGTAAGTTCAGATTTCTGGGTCAACAATTTTCTCTTCTTTTCTTTTTTTTTTGAGATGGAGTTTCACTCTTGTTGCCCAGGCTGGAGTGCAATGGCACAATCTCGACTCACCACAACCTCTGCCTCCCAGGTTCAAGTGATTCTCCTGCCTCAGCATCCCGAGTAGCTGGGATTACAGATACGAGCCACCACGCCTGGCTAATTTTGTATTTTTAGTAGAGATGGGGTTTCTCCAGGTTGGTCAGGCTGGTCTCGAACTCCCAACTTCAGGTGATCTGCCCTCCTTGGCCTCCCAAAGTGCTGGGATTACAGGCGTGAGCCACCGTGCCAGGCTTGGGTCAACAATTTTCCAAGAGAAGGGCCTATCCATATTCATAAACGCCAACAGTTCAGCAAAAATTTTGGAGGTCTTGCTACATGGTAAGCTCTTGCTGCTGGGCGCTTAGGATACGACTGTGCACAGGACAAATGAGGGCCTTGCCTGCCTGCAGTTTCATATTTAACAGGGCAAACAGAAGATGAGACACAGAAATACTAAATTGAATTTTCTTTCTTTTCTTTTTTGTTTTTTAAGGATGGGGTCTTGCTATGTTGCCCAGGCTGGTCTCAAACTCTTGACTTCAGGAGACCCTCCCAACTTGGCCTCCCAAAGTGCTGGGATTACAGGTGTGAGCCACCAGAACTGGCAGAGTTTTCTTTCTGCATTGTAGTACAGTGCATCTACCCATTCATTCACTCATTCATTCATTCAGTAAATTTTTAGTGAGCACATCCCACCTCTCAGGCCTTGTCATGTGGGCAGGGAAAACACTGGTGAAGAAGACAGTCATGGTCTTCATGGCTCTTACATATGAGTTGTGAATTATTAGCATATTGTTTTGTAGATGCAGCTGTAATAGATTTATAAAATTGAGCCAAATATGGTCACAACTAGGTGTAGTTTGGGAAAATACTTCTTGATGAATCTCCCTCCTTTCTTCTTTCCCTCCTTCCCTCCCCCCTCCCTCCCTTCCTTCCCTCCCTCCCTCCCTTCCTTCCTTCCTTCCTTCCTGTTGAACAAAACTTCAGAGATTTGAAGTGTTTTTGCAGATTGGCTTGTGGAAGTTCTACAGTACCACCAGTGGTCTTTCAAGCCTGATATGCTTTCATTTGATTTCCTTTTTGATGCAAAAGAAATTTTTAAAATGTACTAAAATCAGTGGCATAGAAATTGCAGTAAGGGATGTTCTCAATTAGAAGTAATCCATAAGTGCTGTATATCCATGAGCCAGGAACATTCGTCTATTTAGCCAAGTGGAAAGACAAGTGAGATGGGGGTTAGCAAAAAATAGATAAATATGCATACTTTCAAAAGAGTAATTATATTTTTACACCTCTTCAAGCTGTCCTATTTTCTCTGTCTCTTTTTTATGTGGCAATGCTAAATTTAAAGCAAATGGAAAAACAACCAGACTGAATGTTACAACAAAAGATATTGTACCAAACAAACTAACCAAGACAAGTTTGTTGAGAAGGTTTTAATTAGTTGAGCTTCGTGCACGCTCAGCCAAGTTCTAGTATGCTGCATAGAACTTTGGCAGACAAATCACTATGGCATGTGATGGTGACTGACCTTACTTTGAAGCAAATTATTACTTCCAAGAATTATAATGCTGCAACTTCTTGGACACAGCAATGCTCATTTTAAGGACATCTTTTAGATAGAAATTTAAGAAACAAAACAATACAAAGCAAAACAAAAACAAAAAGTGATACTGTTTAGAACTATCTAGCCATCCAAATGGCATGCCATGAATATCTACCAGCTTCATGATTCTATGTCAATCTACAGCTGTTTACATAAAGAAAGGCTTTGGCATGGGGCAGGTTAGCTGAGCAGCCCTTGACACAATGACCTTGAGCCTCTTCCCTGCTTTTCTTTTTTTTTTTTTGAGATGGAGTCTCACTCTGTTGCCCAGGCTGGAGTGCAGTGGCGCCATCTTGGCTCACAGCAACTTCTGCCTCCCAGTTCAAGTGATTCTCCATTCTCAGCCTCTCCGGTGGCTGGGATTACAGGCCCGCATCACCACACCCAGCTAATTTTTGTGTTTTTAGTAGATCCAGGGTTTCACCATGTTGGCCAGGCTGATCTCCAACTCCTGGCCTCAAGTGATCCACCCGCCTTGGCCTCCCAGAGTGCTGGGATTATAGGCATGGCCACTGTGCCTGGCCAGTTTTTTTCTTTTATGGGATATAACGCTGGTATAGCTTCTGGCCATATCTTTTGCTTGGGTAAAGCAGAAGCTTGCATTTTCTAAGCTTGTTTGCTACTGATTCCCATAGTTTTTAATAGAAGAAGAGAACAAAGCAGTCACTGGTTCTAGTTCTTACATACATAGATGATGGAACAGAGGTTTTCAATATTTTTCCTTTGGCTGTTTGTCTCCTAACAAGGTAACAATCCGAATATTCCTCTGTGGTGTAGAGGTAGGGCCAAAGAGTCAGGTAATGTATAAACAAAACTACGTCAAAAAGCCCTGTCCATTTCAGTGTCTTCAGACTGACCCAAGCCTCTGGCTTCAAATGGATTGAAAAGGTGGTGAAAAGGGCCATTGCTTAAAGATTTTCTACATAGAGGCAAAATCAAGATATTCACTGTTGGCTGGGCATGGTGGCTCACGTCTGTAATCCCAGCACCTTGGGAGGCCAAAGTGGGCGGATCACCTGAGGTCAGGAATTCGAGACCAGCCTGACCAACATGGAGAAACCCCATCTCTACTAAAAATACAAAATTAGCTGGGCGTGGTGGTGCATGCCTGCAACCCCAGCTACTCCAGAGCCTGAGGCAGGAGAATCGCTTGGACCCAGGAGGCAGAGGTTGCGGTGAGCCGAGATTGTACCATTGCACTCCAGCCTGGGCAACAAGAGCGAAACTCCATCTCAAAAAAAAAGATATTCACTGTTAATTATTTGAAACCATCCAGGCCAAAATACCCACTTTGAGATCCTTTGTCCACTGGTTGGCCATGGTGCAGCTGTGTGCACATTCTAACACACTGACTCAAAGAGTTTGGATCCCATGTGTTGCAAATAGTTCAGTCTAGCAGAAGCTGTGGACAACAGTGCAGACAGATGTGCTCATTGGTTGGCACATCCGAAATAAGCACTTTATGATGCTAGAAATGAAAGTGCCCTTTAGTTCCGAGGAGGAAATAGAAGGCACTCAGTCAGCTCTGATAGAGCCATTCTTGGATTCATGGGCAGCAATTGCAGGGCCAGGAAGGAGCTGAAGTGAATCTTCCCTATCCCTCTGCCTCGGGTATCAGAACCTGTTTACTGGAACTGGAAGACATTGCCTACATTGCCTGAGACAGGCCTTCCCTCCTCTTGCTTCTGATGTTGCAGAGTAGAAGTCAGGAACTTTTCAGAGAAGGAAACTGAATCCAGAAAGGCTGATGTTTCTCAAGGCCACAGAGCTGGCCGGTAGCAGAGCTGGGGACTTGAGGTGAACTTGAGTTGGCTCCACTGTCCCAGGCTGGCTCCATGAGTCTGCCATGACGCCTGTGGGACACATGCTGTCTTTGAGACATTGGAGATCCCAGTTAGCTTAGTTCATCTCCACCAATGCTCACATCATGTACTTTATAGGGAGCTCCCCCGACCCCACGCAGCAGCTTGGCCACACAGCTCAGAATAAGAACGCACCCTTACAAACAGCTCCTGTGTTTTGCGATACATGTGCTGTGAGCACAGGCTTATGTGAAATCTGGTCATAAAACTACAAACACACCCTTGCTGTGGTGGGCCCAGTCATTCTGTCCACCCACAGCACAGGGGTTGCCAGCTCTGTCTCACAGTTGGTACCTCTAGAAGAAAGCAACTTCTGAGACTTCTGGCCGGGCATGGTGGTTCACACCTGTAATCCCAACATTTTGGGAGGCCAAGGCGGGCGGATCACCTGAGGTCAGGAGTTTTGAGACCAGCCTGGCCAACGTGGTGAAACCCCATCTCTACCCCCAACAACAACAACAGAAATCCGGGCATTGTGGCATGCACCTGTAGTCCCAGCTACTGGGGAGGCTGAGGTGGGAGGATTACTTGAACCCGGGAGGTGGAGGTTGCAGTGAGGGGAGGTCGCAATGAGCTGAGATTGCGCCACTGCACTCCAGCCTGGGTGACAGAGTGAGACCTTGTAAGAAAGAAAAAGAGAGAGAGAGAGGAAAGAAAGAAAGAAAGAAAGAGAGAGAGAGAAAGAAAGAAAGAAAGAGAGAGAGAAAGAAAGAAAGAAAAAGAAAGAGAAAGCAAGCAAGCAAGCAACTTAGATTCAATGGTAACATTGGGAGTTGCCTCATAGAGGATTGAGAACAAGTGGGGAGGAGAGCAGCTATTAGTAGATCCCTAGTTGTGAGGGATTCAGATGGCTGGTTGAAGGTAATGCCATCTTTTTTCCATAGTAAACCTAGGCCAGCAGCTGTAAGGAAGGGTACTCTTTTGCAGGGCAAAGCCTTCACAGCCCCAGCTAGCCCAGGCTGCTGTTAGCTGATATTTTCCTTTTGGATCCTGTGAAGCAGTTACAGGCAGGATGCGGCTGACTGTTCTTCCAGATGGGGAGTCGTGGCACCACGGGGTCGGGGGGTGAATGGAGAGGGAAAGAAGGCTGTGTCGGAGCCCACAGAACCTGCTGGGACAGCCAGGCTTGTTGCCCTGAGACAGGCCTTCCCTCCTCCTGCTTCTGATGTTGCAAATGTAGAAGTCAGGAACGTCCTTGGGGTGGGATGGGGGCTTCGGACTCTACAGTCCACAGGGAAGTAGCAGAGGGAACAAGGAAAGGAGTTTCCAGTTCATTTATAGCACATCCTTGACGTAGAGGAAGGGGAAGGAGTTTGATTAACACCCTAAGCTAAAAATGGGAATTTTTTTTTTTGAGACAGAGTCTCACTCTGTTGCCCAGGCTAGAGTGCAGTGGTGCAATCCGGCTCACTGCAAGCTCCGCCTTCTGGGTTCAAGCAATTCTCCTGCCTCAGCTTCCAGAGTAGCTGGGACTACAGGCATCTGCCACCATGCCCGGCTAGTTTTTTGTATTTTTAGTAGAGACAGGGTTTCACTGTTACCCAGGATGGTCTCGATCTCCTGACCTCGTGATCTGCCCGCCTCAGCCTCCCAAAGTGCTGGGATTACAGATGTGAGCCACCGCACCTGGCCAAAAATGGGAAAATTTTTTAAGAAAGGATTATAAAGGTTAGGAGATTTCTTTCAGCCACTGAGGACACAACTGGTTTTCAGTCCCCTTTGTAATTGGGGACAGGAGTGAAATGGACAAATGAACCTCACAGATAATCCCCAATGCTTACTCTCATCCATGAGTTTCAACCTCTCCCCTCCACAAATCTATTCCAGGTCCTGATGAGCTGACTGAAGCATAGGGACATTGCAGGCCAGACCTGTCCTTTGATACAGGTGCGAGGCACAGTAAGGAGGCCAGGGGTGCAGAGGGCCACGCGGAGGCCTGGAACTGATGGAGGCACACGGTTGCAAAGACTCCCCAGAACGGCAGAGCTGGACAGGTTAATCCAATCCAGTTGGTCCTTTACGGAAAGTGAAACCAAAGTTCCCAGAGGTTAGAGCCATCTGGTTAGTTAGCAAAACCAGGCCCAGAAGCTGGCTCACTTCTGGTCTATGGCTCTCTGCACCATATCCCAGTCTCTGGCTTGTGTGTGGGGCATGCTACTCACCCTCAACTGATGTCTCCCAGGGCTCTGCAATGCCCCAGGCACTGGGATGAGGCTTCCGGATTCATCTAATACACATAAATGTTGCTCTTCCTGTCGTGTAGACAAGGACACTGAGGCTCTGAGAGGCTCCGCGGGCTAGTAAATGACAATTTCATATGTCATATTTCAGCCTTAACCTGAGTCCCAGGTAACACAGCCAGTCAGATCAAGAGTTAGAGTCCAAATCCAGGTCTCAGGACTCCAAGTCCAGTGCTATTTCTACTATCCCATTAAGCTGTAGAGCTTTCTGTAATAATTTCTCTCATTAAATTGTTTTTCATGATGGGTTATATTTAATTGCTTTATTGCATTTTAGGAATGCACAAAATATATGCAGATTTTTTAAAACCAAGAACATTCTATCCTTCCAGCCTCAGTCTGTGTTCTCCCATTCAGATTCACTTATTCCCTCCCACTCCCAATTTTTGACCTTCTATGTCCAGAAAGGATGAGTGCTAACTTGAGAGGTGTTTCAAATTTGAAGTCAGGCATATGAGAACACGCCCGACTCATCTCTGTTGCTGTGGTCGAATGTTAGGGCTGAAGGGGACCTTAGAGAAGAGTCCTCTCTTTTCAGAGAAGGAAACTGAATCCAGAAAGGCTGATGTTTCTCAAGGCCACAGAGCTGGCCAGTAGCAGAGCTGGGGACTCGAGGTGAACTTGAGTTGGCTCCACTGTCCCAGGCTGGCTCCATGAGTCTGCCATGACGCCTGTGGGGCACATGCTATTGGAATTGCTTTCCCTGGGCTCCCCTCACGTAGATGCAGGGGTGGGTGCTTCTGAAATAAGCCTTGTGGGGATGAGGAGATTAAAGACTGGACATGGGGGTACCATTTTTTTATCTTAAACTGAAACTTTCAAACAATGTATCAGTCTAAGGCCACCTTGGATAGGTTTGGGAAATAACTCCCAGAGCTACTTTCTGTTAAGATGCTGCTGAGACCTGAAAGGAATGTTAACAGGGAAGACACTAGTGCAATCTAACCTTTGTCCACCTCTTCCTCCAAATCATTCCAATCTGAGGTCATTCATGGCTCTGCTGCAGAAAAAAAGATGGCACTCAGGTTCAGAGGAAGGAGATTCTAGATTTATTTGGTCTAGCTGGGAAATACCCTCCTTTTGTAAAAAGATTCCAAATAGCTGTTCCAAATGTTATCTTTTTGACTAATGGACAAGTAAGTAAGTTTAGTACTTTTAGGAGTCAAAGGTTCACATATACATTCCCAATTAAGGGCCATTTCACATCATGCTGATACAAACTTATCTTGGAATGTGACTACACTCCACCTGCACTCTATACAAGGTCTTAGCAATGTGTGACTGGGATATGAAGCAGCTGAAAAATGCTACGGTCACATCCAAAGGGTCCTTACATGATCTGATCTAGCCTGGTACCCATCAATGGCTAGAATCCCACTCAACTGCAGACACGTTAAGAAGCTTCTACCTGACAGTACAGCCACAGCTGCTTTGGGGCAAAAGATGGGTGGAGACTTTGGTGGTGCAGAGGTGAGGTTGAGAGAGGCAGGACTAGAGTGAAAACAGGAGTCCATCTCCCCCACCTCTGGTAACTATTGGTGGGGCCTGGAGAGGGGAAGGTGTCCTTCATGCTCCTTTGGGTGACATATAGGAGTAGATTCCCATTTATCATCTATAAGCACTCCCAGTGGCTGCTGGTGAGTGAGAATCAGGGAACAATACCACTGGGAGTTCTACATTCCAAATAAAACTTGCTGGCTTCCTCTGGCTGTTGCCTAAGGCCCATAGGATAGGACAGGCCTGGTCTCAGGGGCTGGTCTCAGGGGCTGTTGTTAGCCCAGAGCCCAAATCCCAATGCGAGTCATACAATCATCATGACGCACCAAGCACTCTGGAAAGAACATTCTCTAAACAGCACTGAAGTATCTGGACAAGAACACCAATGAATTCATAATCATTTATTGTAAATCACTCATAGTTTACACATTATCAATGGCAAAATAACACTGTTAAACACCTACTGGATGAAGAACTTCATTGTGACTATTTCCAATTGCCATCATATCTTTTTCTAAAATTTAAAATTTAACTTTTAAATCCTACATCTTTTCTGAAAATATCTATCTTCAAAGTGCTCCAATACTAACACTATAAGCCCTTTCTTTTGCTCTAACATCTAACACAAAGGGCACACTGTCCCATTAATTCCACATGCACTTTACAAAGCAACTTCACACACAAATTTTTTTAATCCAGAAGCTACATAATGATCACTTTATATTTTGCTACAAAATTAATGAAGGCTGCATGCAGGTGAAACATTAGTAGACAAGGAATTCTAGATAACTGTTGGTTCTCAAGATTTGATGGCCTGATGTGGAAAATTAATATGCTTATTTAGCAGAAGTAGCTAAAGTACATGCATCAGTGGCTGGGATCAATTAGAATATAAATTAGGTGTTTAAACATTTAAACGAGAGCTTAATTTGAGCTTAATTTGATGTCTGGCATGTCAGAGTTATACACCTTTAAGATAACAATAGCAAACAGAACAAAATCAAACATCTAAACAGGCATGATTTATAAGGTGGGCTGGGCATAGGGCTCAGGACACAAAACGAGCTGGGCAGTGAACAAATCTCTCTTGAAACAAAGACAGTGGAGCATTAACAAGCTGTAAACACAGCAAAAAAATAAACAAGAGCCATTTCCTGTATTCTCATTTTTTTCAGTTTTTGATTCTCTTAAGCAAACAATAAAACCACACACACACAATAATTACAGAACAGAAACATTCTTTAGTTACCACATAGATCCCCCTTCTGTCTTCTACCCTGCCTCTCTGCTCCTTCAGATGGTTGTTTAAAAGCAATGATGGGTTAATTGGTAGAAAATAAAACAAATGCTCTCCTGAACTACACTGAAAGAATATTACTTTCCTTCATCCTGTCAGGGTTAGCATCATGTTCAAGCACATGACAACGTATATTTGACGTATTTTAGCTATAGCGATTAAATCACATGTCCACACTCCAATGTTAAATCGTAGTAATATTGACTTGAAAAGTTTTTTAGGCTGGGCGTGCTGGCTCCCAGCTACTCGGGAGGCTGAGGCAGGAGAATGGCGTGAACCCGGAAGGCGGAGCTTGCAGTGAGCTGAGATCTCGCCACTGCACTCCAGCCTGGGGGACGAGCAAGCCTCCGTCTCAAAAAAAAAAAAAGTTTTTTTCGGCAGGGTGCGGTGGCTCACGCCTGTAATCCCAGCTCTTTGGGAGGCCGAGGCGGGTGGATTGCCTGAGGTCAGGAATTCGAGGCCAGTCTGACCAACATGATGAAACCCTGTCTCTACTAAAAATACAAAAAAATTAGCTGGGCGTGGTGGCAGGCTCCTGTAATCTCAGCTACTCAGGAGGCTGAGGCAGGAGAATTGCTTGAACCAGGTAGGTGGAGGCTGCAGTGAGCCGAGACTGCGCCACTGCACTCCAGCCTGGGTGACAGAGTGAGACTCTGTCTCAAAAAAAAAAACAAAAAAACAAAAACAAAAGTTTTTTCATTGATAATTGTATTTCAACATTATTTTGAGACAAACAAAAACATTCCCAAACCACATTGATTCGTTCCTTCCCCACCCTCTGCCCCCTCCCACGATCCAATGTACAAGAGAGCTATTGTAACCAAAGCCATGAACCGAGGTTGCAATGACAGACATGTGGGATGGCTGTTCCAAGTTCAAGCACTGCTGTCTCCAGTCCTGGCCTTCCGGGCCTCGATCATCGGCTTGGTTGCCCGTTTGCGGTCAGTGGCCAGCCCCAGCCAGCACATGAAATCAATGAACCAGGTGGTTGGGTTAAAATTTAAGCCAAATTCACTCGCAGAGTAGTCAAAGGGAAAGGTGTGATGGTAATTATGGAAGCCTTCACCTGGAAGACAAAGCAAGCATTGATATAATTCAATCACCACCTCTCTGCATAGATGTTTTGAATCACCTATTTTTTCAGGGTTTACCATGTGCAGGACATGGTGTCAGCCTCTGTGAGGAGCAAAAGACTTGGTTACTGCCTCCAAAGGCATTGACTTAGTTAGCTAGACAAACAATATGAACAGAAAAAATAGCAATAAATCGTCACAAGATTAACTTTCCTATGTGAACTGCAGACATGATACCATGACCTCAGAGCTATCCTTCTTAAGGTAAATGCTAAATGGCTGATAACAGATCATCGTTTTGATGTACAACTGTTTTTAAAAAATAGTCTCTGTGGGCTGGAGTGATTAAAAAATCCTTTTTTGGAAGAGCTCAAGAGAGACAAATGAGAATCATTCAAATAGGTAAGTAAATTAAATATCTTTAAATATCTAGAATGTACTTATATATTATTCTACCCCTTCCAGTGGCCAGTGGGCAGCTTTTACTCTCTCACTTTTTTTCATGTAGCTTTTCTTTATTATTATTATTTATTATACTTTAAGTTCTAGGGTACATGTGCACAATGTGCAGGTTTGTTACATATGTATACATGTGTCATGTTGGTTTGCTGCACCCATTAACTCGTCATTTACATTAGGTATTTCTCCTAATGCTATCCCTCCCCCCTCCCCCCACCCCACGACAGGCCCCAGTGTGTGATGTTCCCCGCCCTGTGTCCAAGTGTTCTCACTGTTCAATTCCCACCTATGAGTGAGAACATGCGGTGTTTGGTTTTCTGTCCTTGTGATAGTTTGCTCAGAATGATGGTTTCCAGCTTCATCCATGTTGTCACAAACGACATGAACTCATCCTTTTTTATGGCTGCATAGTATTCCATGGTGTATATGTGCCACATTTTTTTTAATCCAGTCTATCATTGATGGATATTTGGGTTGGTTCCAAGTCTTTGCTATTGTTAATAGTGCCACAATAAACATATGTGTGCATGTGTCTTTATAGTAGCATGATTTACAATCCTTTGGGTATATACCCAGTAATGGGATGGCTGGGTCAAATGGTATTTCTAGTTCTAGATCCTTGAGGAATCGCCACACTGTCTTCCACAACGGTTGAACTAGTTTATAGTCCCACCAACAGTGTAAAAGTGTTCCTATTTCTCCACATCCTCTCCAGCACCTGTTGTTTCCTGACTTTTTAATGATCACCATTCTAACTGGTGTGAGATGGTATCTCATTGTGGTTTTGATTTGCATGACTCTCTCACTTTTTTTAAAAGGTGTACTCATGAGAGCTCTCATGGCTTCTCTGATTTGATTTTTTAAATTACTTTTACTTATTTTTTAATTGACAAATAAAATTTGTATATATTTATCATGTACAACACCGGGTTCTGAGATATGTATAAATTTTGGAATAGTTAAATTGAGCTAAGTGACATGTGCATTACCTCACACACTTACGTTTTTGTGGTAAGAACACTTAAAATCTACTCTCTCAGTGATTTTCAAGAATACAATACATTGTTATTGACTGTAGTCACTATCGCCATGTTTTACAGTAGACCTCTTGAACTTGTTCCTCTAGTCAGACTGAAAATTTGTACCCTTTGACCAATATCTCTCAACAACCCCCCTGCCCCAGCCTCCGGTAACCACCATTCTACTCTACTTCTAGGAGTTCAACTTTTTTAGATTCCACATAGAAGTGAGATCGTGCAGCGTTTGTCTTTCTGTGCCTGGCTTACTTCACTTAGCATAATGTCCTCCAGGTTCATTCAAGTTGTGGCAAATGACAGGATTTTCTCTTTTTTAAGGCTGAATAGTATTCCATGATGCATATGTAATACATATTCTTTATCCATTCATCTGTTGATGTACACTTAATTTGACTGCACATCTTGGCTACTGTAAATAATCCTGTTTAAACATGGGAGTGTAGATATCTCTTCAACATCCTGATTTCATTTCCTTTGGATCTATACCCAGAAGTAGGATTGTGAGATCATATGGTAGCTCTATTTTTAATTTTTTTGAGCAACCTCCATACTGTTTTCCATAATGGCTACACTAATTTACATTCTCACCAACAGTGTGCAAGGGTTCCCTTTTTTCACATCCTCACCAACACTTGTTATCGTTTATCCTTCTGATAATAGTCATTCAAATAAGTGTGAGGTAATATCTCATTGTGGTTTTAATTTGCATTTCTGTAATGATTAGTTCATTTGATTTTCATAAACAGCTTTATTGAGATAAAATTCACTTACTGTACAATTCACCCTCTTGAAGTATACAATTTAATGGCTTTTAATATATTCACAGAGTTATGCATCCATCACCACAATCAATTTTACAACATTTTCATTACTCTCCAAAAAGACCCACATGCCTTAGCCATCACCCCCAACCGCCTCCTACTCCCTCCCAGTCCTGTTTTCTATCTGTGTAGATTTGCCTATTTCAGACACTTCATATAAATAAAATCATACAATATGTAGTCCTTTGTGACTAGCTTCTTCCACATAAAAAATGTTTTCAAGGTTCATTCATTGTATATCAAGTATCAGATCTTCATTCTTTTTATTGCCAAACGGTATTTCATTAAATGGATGTACAACATTGTACGTATCCATCCATCAGTTGATGGACATTGGTGTTGTTTCCACTTTTAGCTATTATGAATAATGTTGCTATGAACATTCATATACAAGTTTTTGTGTGGACATATGTTTTCATTTCTCTTTGGTATAAATGTAGGAGTGGAGTTGCTGGATCACATAGTAACTATTTTTAACTGTTTGAGAAACTGTCAGACTCTTTTCTTACTTCTGAAGTGGCTACCAGTCATCACATAGTTCTCCCATTGACCATGTTTAAAGGATTCCGCTCTATAACGAGTACCTCAGGATGGATCCATCTGTGGTCTGCAATTTTCTTTTAAATTTATGCCATCCCTACTCTGCACACCACCTCCCCCCCTCATCATTTTTAGTGTTTTTCCTGGATTAAAGAGCGGTATGGAAAAGTTTCTTCACCCTATTTTCAGAAATAGACATTATGATGTAGTCCCCACTCTACTGCACAACTGGGTATGGCAAGAGCTTTCCAAGGACTTTTGGGAGGCAAACTGTCTGGGAGTCCAGTGTTGACCTGGATAGACTTATAACCAATACCTAGCTCCCTAGGGCCCATGTCATGGCCAAACTGCTTGAGTTTCCTGGCCCATCCATCCCTACATGGTGACGGACCATCTTGTCCCCATTTCTGCCTACTCACAGAATCAACACTGGCCATGGCTTCCCTCATTACAGTCCTTTCAGAAGATGCAGGGCAAGAGGAGGGGAAAGCCAAAGGAAGGGTTGGGGCACTGCCCCTCCTGTTTTCCAAGGCACTTTCTCCCTGCTTATGCAGTTATTCCCTGGCTAAATGTAGTGTTCACTCCACCTTCTATTGCTGCCATCAGTGCAAGTTGACAAGAACTTTGGGATCCCTGGGGTCTGAAAACCAGATGGCCCTAATGAAGTGATGCAGAATCTCATCACTGAGTGACACAGAGACCATTTCTACTTAACAGTAGGAACTTTCCTATGTTTGATCTCTGTGCTCAAGGCTCAGCTTACCAAGAAGTCTGAGTTGCTTCTACAAAGGTAGAGCTAATATTTCTTAATCACCTTGCTCTGACAGATATTAACCCCTTTTAGCCTGAGGCCTCTGAAGTAACCGCTATGATTATCCCTGCTATGATTAAAACGAGGAGATAAATGCAAAGAAGGGACAAGTAAGTTGCCTAAGAACACATGACTAGCAATAAAAGCAACATCACGGGCCGGGCGCGGTGGCTCACGCCTGTAATCCCAGCACTTTGGGAGGCCGAGGCGGGCGGATCACGAGGTCAGGAGATCGAGACCATCCTGGCTAACACGGTGAAATCCCGTCTCTACTAAAAAATACAAAAAATTAGCCGGGCGTGGTGGTGGGTGCCTGTAGTCCCAGCTACTCAGGAGGCTGAGGCAGGAGAATGGCGTGAACCCGGGAGGCAGAGTTTGCAGTGAGCCAAGATCACACCACTGCACTCCAGCCTGGCAACAGAGCGAGACTCCGTCTTAAAAAAAAAAAAAAAGCAACATCACGAAGGCTTGTTTCATACAAGCACTGGTAGGAACACTCTGTATCAACTCATTTAGCCCTCTAATGACCCAGGAGGAGGTAAGTGCTAGTATTACCCCCACTTTACAGATAGGGACACGAAAGGCAGAAGAACGAGTGACTTGCCCAGAGAGTAAGTGGAGGAACCAGGACTCAACCAAAGTCACTGACTCCAGAGGCCTCGCTCTTAACTGTTTCATGGTCCCGTGAAATGCTAAGTCTCATTCCTTCCCATGTCTTTGTTTGAAGGCCTTTTTTCTTAAGCTCTGCCAAATGATTGGACAGCTGAGGCTAGAATGGTCAGGACAGTTTGAGAGAAGAGTCAACTGCTGCTTCTCCTTTAGAACATTTCCATGGTCATGATGAATAACTACTAGTTACTGATCACCTACTACGTGCCAGGCACTGTACTAAGCAGTTTACATATTCCTGTGACATAAGCATTGCTAGTCCCATTTCACAGATAGGAAAACTGTAAATCAGAGAGATCACATGACTTGTCCAAGAGTCAGGATCCTAAAGCCAAAGCTCCTCTGGCAGGCCAAGGAGGGCGGATCACTTGGGGTCAGGAGTTTGAGACCATCCTGGCCACCATGGTGAAACCCCGTCTCTACTAAAAAAAAAAAAATACAAAAATTAGCCAGGGATAGTGGTGGATGCCTGTAATCCCAGCTCCTCAGGAGGCTGAGGCAGGAGAATTGCTTGAACCCAGGAAGCAGAGGCTGCAGTCAGCCAAGATCGTGCCACTGCACTCCAGACTGGCCAACAGAGTGAGACTCTATCTCGGAAAAAAAAAAAAAAAGCTCAAGTTCACTGAACTCCATTCCACTCCACTGCTTCTCTTTACTGATTCCACAAAACTACTGAGAGGCCAAGAAAACCTGGGCCACCATTCTCCCCATTGGCCCTCAACACCCCTACTCACCAATGGCACCCAGAGCGACGAGTGGGTTCTGCCGAGGGCTGATGTGCTTGTCATAGGGCCGGTTTCCATACATGTGGGCGGCGCTGTTGACCAGCCAGCTGATGTTGAGTGAGATGGTATAGCGGAGAATAGAGGCCAAGAAGTAGGAATTCCACAGACTCTCTCCCCAGATGTACCAGGGCACCAGCGTGGGGACCATAAAGCACATGAGCACCACGGAGATCTTATAGTACCTACAGGGCAAGACACCATATCACCATGAGGACCCGCTGATGGGAGAGAGGATGGGCTGAGCAAGTCACAGGAAAAGTCAGAAAAAAGCCCAGGGAGAGAACTGTGCCAGTCAGCTCCTTCAATGCTTTCTATATGTGGAAGCCTGTTGTGTAGGGGTCACAAGACCCATATACCTGCAAGGGCTAGCCAGGTAACATAAATTTGAGAGTTGGGACAGGTAGAATGCTATAGGAAGTGGTAGGCCCTGTGGCATACCTCAGAATAACTTCAGTATAATCAACACTGTGCTGGCCAAACCCATATATCTTAGAGCTACATTTATCCCACAGGCCACCAGTTCAAGATAGCACCTAGAGATTTCTTTCATCAATCAACCTGATATTCAGGTTTTCTCAAATAATTTTGAGAAATAGTTAATGCTTCTTAAATAATTTTAGGTACATAATTCTGTACTAACTCACCTTGGTAAAAAGGTAGACAATCTTCCACCCAAAAAAAAGTTCTCTGTCCATCAGAGATTACATTCCAAACCAGCAAAAAAATAATAAGTATAGAAACAGGCATGGCCACATAGAAAGTAATCATTAAGAAGTAAATCACCCATAGTTTGAGTTCTGGACCTATGTATCCAGCAAACATTTACTGAGTACCTGCTATGTGCCAGACCCTGAGTGTTACTGATACATGAGCTAAGTGCTGGTGATACAAAGACAAGTTAGGTGCAGCCCCTGACCCAGGCTTCAGCCAAGTGGAGCTACTGCTCACCGCCCTCTTGCCATGCAGGATTGCCTCTATGCAGGGGCAGGAGAAGGGCAGGAACATCAAAGTAACTGAAGCTACCTGTTCATAGTGTGTTCCTCCTCGGCCTCCTGCAGCCTAATCAAGCTTCTGGAAGGCCTCTGTTAAGATGCATATGTATCAACTGGGAGTGCAGGCACAGTGTGAGGGCATGAAATTTGGTAGGTGGAAGACTCTGACTTGAGTCCAAATCTGATTATATATGTTGAACATGCCTCTTTTTTTTTCTTTCTTCTACTGTATGGTTCTTTTTAAAAATTTTTAAGTCCCAGGATTCATGTGCAGGACGTGCAGGTTTGTTACATAGGGAAACGTGTGCCATGATGGTTTGCTGCACCTGTCAACCCATCACCTATTTATCCTGATGCTTTCCCCTCCCTGCCCCACTGACAGGCCCCAGTGTGTGATGTTCCCCTTCCTGTGTCCATGTGTTCTCATTGTTCAGCTCCCACTTATAAGTGAGAACATGCGGTGTTTGGTTTTCTGTTCCTGTGTTAATTTGCTGAGGATAATGGCTTCCAGCTCCATCCATGTCCCTGCAAAGGACATGATCTTGTTCCCTTTTATGGCTGCATAGTATTCCATGGTGTTTAGGACATGCCTCTTTCTATTCTTTTACCCTTCTCCTATGCACAATTAGATGCCCCGCCCCCTGCCCTGCCCCCCCCCCCCCCCCAAAAAAAAGCAGACCACAAGGCAACGGCCAGTGTCTGGGCAGTTTACTCTGGGATGTGAGCTCCATTGACAGGCATGGATGGGCAAATGGGCTCAAGGAAATGGGGAATGGGGGAAGGCCATGACTGCATGCATTACTGGAGTGGCTACTGCTGGGGCAACTGAACTTGGATTTTGATGGGTCACAATATACCTCTGGATTATCTTCTCAGGGAATAAAAGAAGGGATGGTTTTTCCATTGGCTCCAATACCTCCTTGGCATCAAGGGGTGCCACATGGGATATTAGCTCCCCCACACTTCCAGGTCTGCTTGGGTCAGAACAGCCAAGTGGGCTCTGCAGGCATCTCAAGCAGGAAGTAAGAGAAGCCACACAGCTCAGCAAGGCGCTGTTACATCCGTGCCAGCAGGTGGCTGAACAAACAGCTGGAGTGAAAAGCTGGGCTGAGAATATGAGTGTCTTGAGAAGTACCCAACACAGGTAGAAATTGTAGTACTACAGGGTTGTTGTGAGGATCAAATACTAATAGCTAAGGCACACTATGTGCTTACCATGTGCCAGGGCAGTTCTGAGACCTTTGTATGTATTGACTCATTTAATTCTAACAAACATTCTCTGAAGAAGGGACTATTACATTTTACAGGGGACTGTAAGCACAAAGGACTATCCCATTTTACAGATAGGGAAATAGAGCAACAGAAAGTTTATGTAGCTGGCCCAAAGTCGCAAGACTCATAGGTGGTGGGACAGAAATTCAAATTCAGGCAGAGTCACTTCAGAAACCACCATGCTATTCTGCCTTGCAACTGGAAAAACATATGTCAATGTGCTTTGCAGACTGCTAGCTGTGCATGTGTCAGCTCCCATCATGGTAAATATTTTTATTGGACACCATATTAACCCATCAGCACCCATTTTCTAGTCACTGGGATACAGGATGGCTGCACTTTAGTGGATAGTGGGTGCCTAGGAAGTCAAATGAGTGGGCTGTGTTTGGAGGGGCAAAGACCAAAGACAACTAAGGGACTCAGGGCCCTAGAGGTGGCCTTCTAGAGTCATGGGCAGAAGGCTCTTAGGGAGTTCTCTCCAGATGATCTGCGAGTAAGGGAAGAAGGCAGCACTGGGTGGAGGGAGAAGGTCACCCACAATGAGTTTCAGTGGATCCGATGGGGCGTTCTGGGCCAGATGATCTTAAGACCTATATGAAATTGAAAGGTATTATCCTTGCATCATCTGGGCATTGGCCTCAGGGAGCCCCTGGGAGGGCAAATGCTTGGGCGAGGCAGCTCTCTGTGGCCAAGGGCAATTTCCAGAAAGGACCACAGCCAAGACATGGGAGCATCATCTGAAGAGGACGTCTGTGTAGAGCACACAGGCCCTGCACAGGCCGAGGACCTGGGAGCTAGCGGTGAGCATGTGAGGAGGAAAGGGCTATGGAGGGAACATGGAAGAGGCACCCAGAGCCTTGGCTCTGCTACTTCTTGTCCGCACCTCTAAGGAGGAAAGCAAACAACTGAACAATGGCAACAGAAGCCATCTTGCAGCTCCAGCAGCTTCCTCTCCTTCCTCCGCTCTCTGGATTACAACCCCAGCCTTTCAAGGGAGCCTCTCCCAGTCCTGCTCTGAGCCACCGTCCCCATCCCCAACTTGCTTCTGAAAGAAGAGGGAGAGAAACACGTGTGGAGGGCTTGCTCTCTGCTGGGCCCTGGGCACTTCTTTCTCTGAATGCTTGCAGCAGCTTTGGGGTAGACACCCTCGAGTCATGAAGGCCCCAGGCGGAGGGAGGTGCCGTGGCCTCCCAGGGAGAGGCTGAGGCCCTGCTCTGGCTCCTGCTCTCTGACCCCTGCTCTCTGACCCCAGTCCCATGGAATCGGCCTTCTCTGGTCTGACCACAGCCTGCAGCACCCAGCTTCCACTCAGACCCTGCTCCTGCCTCCTCCCTCTGAACTGTTTAAAGAGCCTCCTGCCTGCCTTGGCTCTGGTTCTAGAAGCTGTACCCTGCCAAGTGGGTGGGTCCCTGTGGACGGACAGCACTAGCGATGTGGTTTCCCAGGGGTAAGGAGGAAAAGGCCCGGGCTTCCCCAACTAGAACCACCATGGTCCAGGCACACTGCCTCTTCCTCAAAAAAGACATTCTCAAAAAAAAATCACTGTCCTCATTCCAATGACGCTGCAGAGATCTACTTCTGGGGTTATTCTCTGATTGTCTTCCCTGTAATCGGCTAGGATTCCTCTTTGTATGTTCAGTAGAATGGATGAAAGAAGGAATTTTTAGGGGGCACAGTAAGTCTGGGTAGGATTGCCAGTGAGATGGGTCTGGATGCTGAAAACAGTCTAAAAATCCTCCCTGACTATCTCAAGCCGACTTAGCAAATCTTTCCCAAGTAGGGAGTATCCCTTCCTCCTGTGCACTTTTAGCCTCGAGCAGCTGGTCTCCTTTTAATAACAGTCACTGGCTTTTGTGCTTCAGAAGAAGCACTGAGATGGCTCCCCAGCTTCCTCATCGAATAACACTCAAACATGAATGGTCTCGCCAAGGGGCCACAGAGCAACTCCACGACGCCCTCTTGCACCTACTCCTTCCTCATTTTAGAGATTTCCTTTCTTCATTTGGTGATAGGGAGGAGGGCTGGAGAGGAGTCATTGACGCTGCCCTGTCTTTTTGCTAAATGGGTTTTCTGTTGTTGTTAAAAAGCATCACAGAACATTCAACTACACAGCGCCTTCTAGCTATGTGACCTTGAATGAATTATTTAATCACACTGAGCCTCAGGTTTCTCTTCTGTAAAATGCTGTGCTAATAAATGTATTGGGTGCTTACTACATGCCAGGTACTGCCCTAGAACTGAGATAGAAGGTGAACAAGGCCGGGCGTGGTGGCTCATGCCTATAATTCCAGCTATGGGGAGGCTGAGGCAGGAGAATTGCTTGAACATGGGAGGCAGAGGTTGCAGTGAGCCAAGATCATGCCATTGCACTCCGGCCTAGGCGAAGAAGCAAAACTCCATCTCAAAAAAAAAGAAGGTGAATAAAACAGACAATCATCCCTGGCTTTGTGGAGCAGGGGTATACTGGCAGAGATCTATATATCTGGTATATTCTGGCAGGGAAGACAATGAACAATATAAATAAGCAAATTGTAGAGCACATTAGTGGTAAATACCAGGAAGAAAAAAAGCAGAGAAGGAGAATATGATATATTAAGGGCAGGCACTGAAATTTTAAATAGGGTGTCTATGGGAGGGCTTGCTGACACTATGGTTTTTGACTAAAGACTTGAGGAAGTGAGAAGTTAGCCATTTGGCTAACTGGGGGCAGGGGTACCCACAAATAGCAAGGCCCTGAAGCCATGCAGACTGGGTCTGCATGAGACTTGGGGCTGGAGCAGATGAACAAGAGGGAGGGTTGTAGGAGATAAAGTAGGAATAATGGGGGATCAAGTTTGGAGGGTCTCATAGGAGGCTGTCACATGATCCAGGTTAAAGAATATGGTGGCCTGAACCTGGATAGTCATGGAGGTGGTGAGAAATGGTCAGAATCTGGGTATATTTCTAAAGTAGAGTGGCACGACTTGTTAACAGACTCCATGTTAGAGAGAAAGAGTGGAGTCAAGGATGACACCAAGGATTAAGATGCCTTAAGCCGATGTAGGGGAGAATGGAGGAGGAGTGGCATATGAAGAGCTCTGTCTTGGACACGGTAAGTGGGAGATGCCCAATATACATCCAAATGGGGCTGCCAGGTAGGGGATATCAACATATAGGTCTGGAGTCGAGATGTGCCCTAGAGAGAGATGGGGATGGGAGTAGAAGTTTGCAACTCATCAGCATATTTATGATGTTGCTCACATACATTTTTTTTTATGAGTTCCATAATGGCCCTATGATGTAGTTTTTATAACCTCTTTTGCAGGACCTGTGCAGAGGTCCAGAGATGTCTTGGGCCTTCCCCACAGCCACACAGGTTGTATACAGCATGGGCAGGTTTCAAACTCAATTCTTAAACCCTGAATGTCTGATGCCTCTAGTATAACCTGCTGCTCACTCAGCCAACCAAGAACATGGCACAGAGAGAGGGAAACTTACCCAGAGATAAACGTGGCTGGAGTGTTGAACATAGACCTGGCCCCATAAGTTGCATATATTTGAGTAAAAATATTGTCCCCTCAGGGTTTGAAGTGGATACTGTGTACACTCTAGATAGAATGAGCTTCTTCCTCTTCTTAAACTGAACCACATGCTGTCCCGTGTCTATGACACTCTTCCCCAGCCCTGGCTGACTTGCCTCTTCCAAGCATCAGTCTGAACATCACTTCTTCTCAGGGGTTTTCATCAGTCCCCCAGGCGAGGTGCACTGCACAGCATTCCTGTAGCATGTTGTCCTTCTCATCTCTCAGCATTCACACGAGCTGGCTTAACGGGCAGCCTAACCTGCTAGATCAGGGCTCGCAGCCCTGACTGCACATTAGAATAAATTGGGGAACATTTAAAAGTGACTGATGCTGAGCACCCACTGCTGCAGACCAAGTGAATCAGAATCTCTGGTCTGGGCATTTCTATTTTTAAAGCCACCCTGTTGCAAACATTGATGGTAGCTTCCCTTTATTCTTCCTCGTCCCATCCTTTCTTTCTGGCTGGAATGTCTGGATTTTGTTCAGGTATCTAACTGTCCTCCTTGCAGCCATGTCCTTTAGGGTAATGTAGACCCTACCCAGGGCCCTGGTCCTGATTGGTTTAAAGCAATTTTGGTAATATCCTTCACTTTGCCAATAATTAATTTAGAAGTGGGCATGTGACACAATAGAGGCCAATAAGACTGGAGGGAAAGGATGGCCATACCTTTAAAAAAGGGAAGTAAATGTTAGCAAGGATGTAGAAATACTGGACTCCTCAGGTACTGATGGAGGAATGTGAAGTGGCACAGCCACTGCAGGAAATGGTTTGATGGTTTCTCCAAAGGTTAAATATCAAGTTATCATATGACCCAGCATTTTCACTCCTAGGTATATATCCAAAAGAATAAAAAGCAGGGACATGAACAGATATCTGTATGCCCACGTTGGTAGCAACATTATTCAGTGGATGAGTAGACAAACAATGCTGTACATATATACAATAGAATGCTAGTCAGCCATGAAGAGGAATGAGATTTTCATATATGCTGCAACATGGATGGGCCTTGAAAACATTAAGATTAGTAAAATAAACCAGACAAAAAGGACAAATACTGTATGCTTATACTTGAGGCACCTACAACAGGAAAATTCATAGCGACAGAAAAGAGAACAGAAATTACCAGGAGCTGGGGGTGAAGAGAAAGTTATTATTTCATGAGAACACAGTTTTTATTGGGAATGATGACAAAGTTTTCTGTATAGTGGTGATGGTTATACAGTATCATTAGTGTACTTAATGCCACAGAATTGCACTCTTATGAAAGGTTACAATGATTAATATTATCTTTTGTATATTTCACCACAATAAAGAAAGAGAAATACAAGGAAATATCTTCCTCAACAATAGAAAGAGCACAGGGGCAGAAATCATTTCTCTTTCCTGCAGTGACACCCAGTCCAGCAACAGCCATCTGTGACTATGAAAGGAAGAAGCCTGAGAAGCAAAGTTGCCTCTTCAGGCTGACAGAGCAGACGGATGGAGAGCTCCTTGGATAAGCTGTTGAGCCACTGAACTAACCAATCCTGGAGGTGCTTTATCCCTGATGTCTTACTTTGAGATGCAAGGATGTCCTATTGTTGAAGCCAGTTGAGTCAAGATTTTCTGTAGAGTAGCTAAAAGCATCTTAGCACACCGTAGTGGACATTGTGATGTGCCACCCAGGTCCCCACTTAGGATTAAAGGACTTACTCCCCCAGTAGCTGACAGTGCTGCCTCTGATGGAGAGCTGCCTTGCCTGAGATCATGCCCCTCCCCTAATGACTGCACATCGGTGACTGACCAGAGAAGCCCGTTGTCCAGGCCTGGTCCCCACTGGGCTGACTAATGTCTCCACTGAGACTGTTCAAAGCCCAGCTTCTTCCCTTTACCCATCTTGCTTCTGCCCCTTCTTCCACATGTATTGATCCCAAGGACCTGCTCCAGTAAACTTTCTACAATGTAATATCCATCTCAGAGCCAGCATCTAGGGTAACCAGACCTATGACATGGATACACTGCTGGGCTGGCAGAATTCAGCAGAAAGGCCAACTCTCCAAGGTCTCACAGAGAGAATCCCACATGACAAGCACTCCTAAATATTTGTGGAATGACTAACTGAATGATATTTTGGTTAATAAACGATGAGTCTTGGTTTCCCAGGAAAATAAAAACACTACAGTGATTTCAGTAAGGCAAGGAGTACGATACAATCCCAAGGTTTCCCAAAAACCACAATCATGCAATAACTGTGCAGACTGCTTTTGGGTTCTTCATAAGATGCTTACCTCTTGGATTGGTGCCCATGTAGGATTGTGCACATAAAGCCAAGAACTTAATTAAAGACATTCTTGCTCATCAGGACCCAACCCCCGGTAGCAACAGATTTCACTGTGAGGGTTTCTACCCCCAGTTTAAATGAACAATTTCTGAGCATGAGCTTTTAGGTCATTCCCTGAGCTTCCAATTATGGTAAAATGTTGACAATATTTAAGATTAACAACCACTCTAACAGGTTCGGTCTTGGTTTGGAATGTGAGTGACTTCCTCTCTGCCTATCTATGAACACTCAGACTCTGGGATAGGAGAAGGTGCCTAAACTCATCAAGACAGCAAAAGAGTGGCCAGGCACCGGTGGCTCACACCTGTAATTCCGGCACTTTGGAAGGCCAAGGCGGAAAGATCACTTAAGGTCAGGAGTTCAAGAGCAGCCTGGCCAACATGGTGAAACCCCATCTCTACTAAAAATACAAAAATTAGCCAGGTGTGGAGGTGAATACCTGTAGTACCAGGTACTAGAGAGGCTGAGGCAGTAGGATCGCTTGAACCTGGGAGGTAGAGATTGCAGTGAGCCGAGATTGTGCCACTGCACTCCAGCCTGGACGACAGCGTGAGACCGTCTCAAGAAAAAAAAAAAAAGGCAAAAGAAAGAGGAAGAACTAGAGGGAAGGGGTGGGATCAACCCAAGAACGACCCAAGAAATAGAGTGGCTCTCCTCCACAGATTTGAGAACACAGACCCAAATATTTGTCAAAAACATAAAGGTAAAAGCAGTCAAACTCACTTTACAGGTATTTCTAGAGCAGCGTTCTATAGCTTGAAGGTGACAACTGACAAGGACAGGTCCACAACAGATGCTGAAAGCCCTTCCACTGCCCACTCCTCTCAAATTCTCATTGCACCAATACCACAATTGGGAAGACGTTCCTCAGCATTTAATTCTGGACAAGGAGTCCACTTTTACACAATCAAATGCCATTGCACACAACAGATCCCCAATCCAAGTAAGCCTTGGTCACAGAACACAAATCCAGATATGGGTACTAACCTTTCAATTACTTCAGCTCCAATAAACTGGATCAATAAAGAGAACTGAAACACTAAGAATAGTCTTGAAACAAAAAATGTATTTTGTGGAGAAGAAAGGATTTGGGATTTCTTTTTATTTCCCCAAATCTGGGTGTGATAAGCATCTTCAAACTCTCATTTTTCTTTGGATGAAAAAGAAATCACTGTTCTCTGTCTGCAAGCGTTTTCCTACTGCTTTGCTAACCCTAAACACAGCAGTCCAGAGCTGGTGGTGTGTGAGATCTTGAGAGTGAAATCTATTAGAGCATGAAGGGGGGGAAATGACCTGCCAACTTCCAAGGGGGCCAGCCTGAGGAAATGTGAAAAGAAGCAAACACCACAATGGGTGAGAAAGAAATTACAGCCCCACAAATGCACTGTAATGATGAGTGATGAGCTGTCCCTGGCATCTTGACTAAACATGTTTGGATTTTTATTTCACTTAAAGCCTGGCCAGAAATTCATTTTCCCTACAATTTTTGCACCTTGCAGGGGACAAGGAAAAATCATGTGGATGCTTAGTAAACACTTATTTAGAGGACAAATGATATGCCCTGACAGTTTGCAAATGCATGGAACATTCTCTCCCCCTTCCTTTGTCTCCTCTGGCATTACCCACAGGGAAGTGAAATATGTGATGCACTTGGATGCACATCTGAAAATGGAGGCCCATTTTGGGGGTAGCTCTGTGGAGTGTCGCCGAAAATCTTCCAAACTTTTTGAATTGTTTAAGTTGAAAATGGGTTTTCTCTCTCCTGTGTGCAGTGTCTTTAAGTGAAAGCACTTAGGATTGCTGTGTTTGAAGTATGCTATGAAAGTTGTAATCGAACTACTCTAGAGCTGGCTTTGACCCTGAATTAGTCTTGACATCTCCTCCCCTGTGCTACTCCACGATAAGCGTTCTGTAGAAGAAGACCTTTCACTTCGATCATCCAGACGCATGGCCTGCATCTTCTGGATGCATCTCCTCCCCTGTGGAGGAAGCAGAGGGCAGACCACTGCTTCACAAAAGCATCTTCTTCAGGACCTTGAAATGCAGCAGAGAAAAGATATTTTTCCCTGGCTTTGGCTTTTTTCCCCCTTTTGAGACGGAGTCTCGCTCTGTCACCCAGGCTGGAGTGCAGTGGTGTGATCTCGGCTCACTGCAACCTCCGCTTCCTGGGTTCAAGTGATTCTCCTGCCTCAGCCTCCCCATTAGCTGGGATTACAGGCATGCACCACCATGCCCAGTTAATCTTTTTGTATTTTTAGTAGAGACAGAGTTTCAACATGTTGGCCAGGCTGGTCTCGAACTCCTGGCCTCTAGTGATCCACCCATCTTGGCTTCCCAAAGTGCTAAGATTACAGGTGTGAGCCACCACACTCAGCCATCTCTACTTTTTTTGGTAGCAAAAAGTTTAAAGGAATGACAGTGACACTAGATAGTAGTGCATGTATACATGTGCGTATGTGCCTGTGTGTTCATGTATGTGTGCAAGTGTGCTCCCCTGATTGTTTTAGCCTACATATATGTAGATCTTGTGCTGAAAGGACAACAGACAGAGTACAATCCTCCACCCCATTCAAGGGAGCAAGTTTGACTCCAAAACTCTAACAAACAACTCAATAATAAGCTACACACCAGCAGCCAGTCAGCCTCCATTTGGGAAAAGAGCCAATGGAGTTATTTTAGCCACCGTCATGATCAATTTCAGCTGAGGTAGCTGAATGGATTAGGTGGGCTGACCATTTTTCTTGTTGAGGGTAAAAATAAACAGGCTGATATAACACAGCTTCTTCATTTCTCCTGTAAAAGATATGACCCTTGTGCACAACAATGTGCTCTAAAGGTTACGTGGGTCCCTTCCTGTATTCAAGCTGCATTGTCCTCTTCAAGCTCTCTAGTCTTCAGAAATCAGCTCAAGATTGATTTGCTCCAGACAGCCTACCCTGATAGATCTCCTCTCAACTATGATTATTGCATTATTTGATGTCCCTTCAGTATAACCGTGCTGTAAAAACTCCAGAAGATAATCATTTTAAGTAGCTGAGTTTTCTTCCTAGTTGAAGATATACATGTTCAATTACCCGGACTTTTAAAAAAATTGTTTATGTTGGGAATGATAGTAAGAGGAGTAGAAAATAAATACATAAATTGTATATGGAAATCATTACTCATTTTTTTTGCCCTCTTAATCAGAGTTTATGAAACAAACTTGACCTTCCTTGATAGTGAGGAATGTCTTAACCTGGGTTCCCCAGATAGCAGGACTCGAGGCAAAAGCTTATGTGCTATTATTTTATAAACAAAGGTCAAGTCCACGGAAAGAGAGTGTGGGAGGCAGGGGAGGTGAGGCAGCTAACAGGACAGTGTGTTACTGCACTGGCCACTATTTGCTATCTCAGTCAGGCTGGACCATCTTCCAAGAGGCCATCTGAGCCACTGAACCTCAGGACATTCCCTCTGGGAGATGTTTGGGGGAAGAATGTCTCACCAGCTCCCACCTTTCATCCCAGCCCCTCCACCACATGCAAACTTCTGGATTGCAAACCTGGAGGCTGAGAGGTGTCTCAGGCTCCAGCACCAACAGAGAAGTCCCAAGGCAGGAGGCCCGCACACGCAGGTGTGAAGAGGGTGTGTTGGGATGAACCTACCAAAGCCAGTTGGAGTGCACAGAGAGCTGCTCAGAGCAAATGGCCAAATGCCCTAGGACAGAGGAAGTCCAGAGAGAGTGTGCGGTGGTACCTAAGAGGTATCTCATGGCATGAGCATGATCTCGAGAAACAACAGTGGATGCTCTGTGTTTTTCCAACAGGGTCGATTGAGGTATGAGTCTCGGTCTTGTCTGAGTCATTATATATGAGTCATTTACTGTAAGAACTGGGTTCTTATATTTACTTATTAAATTTTGCTGGCCCATCCCTTAATTTCAGGTCTACCCTGAGCAGCTGTCATTTCTGATTGTCAGTATTGCCACCAGCAGTTGCTTCTTTGTTCCTTCTAACTTGTTTCTCTTTATCTGTGAAGGGTTTGAAAACCAGACAACTAAGACTATTCAACTTGTGTGTAAATCAAGAACACATGGGCTCTGGGTGAGACCTGAAGGAGTCAGTCGTGCCGAGACTAAGAGTGCAAAATTATGAGGATCATGACATTGATTCGAAGATCTCTTTCTATGGAGGTACAGAGTGGAACATGTGCTTTGGCGTTTCGAGGATTCCATGCAAAAATGTATATCATTCTGGCATATAGTGTCTAATAATGGTTCTCTTTGTTTATTTACAGGTCCTTGGTTTATTCCAGTTAAATGAAATTACTAGATAGCTGAGTAGTGAGACACTACTACATTTAGTTTTCACTCCACTATGTGCATTTGAACTTAATGACATTGTTATACTGCTTGTGATTTACTTGAAGATTCTCCAGCATAAATAGGGTGAGAGGGGTGTGTGTGTGTGTGTGTGTGTGATTCTTCACCTTAGGGGCAGTTCATTAACATATGAAGTACTGTAATAAAAAAATCCACATTTCAGGTATGCTTAGTGAGCACCTGACAAGCTAATCAGTTCACATACCAGAGGTCTGTGACAAGGCTTCAACTATTTTTATCTCCAATCACCCCTAAAGAATTTGTAATCAGAATAAGGGAAATGAATTTTCACCGGTAAAATAAAGGTGTTCAAAATATTTGGATTGGCTAAAAATACTGTATGGGTACCTCCCAGCAGCAAACATTTTTCAGAGGGGCATTACCTAGGGCCTTGCTGCATCCTGTGCCCCACCACTGACAGGATTCTGTGGCTGGATTCTGAATAGAAGGTGAGCTGTATGTGCCCTTAGGAGACTACCGTTATCATGTTTTCCATGCAAGGGGCTGTCAGGGTGTCCAAAGGGCAGAGGTAGGTCTTCATCAAGTCTCAGACTGCTACTTGCAGTAGAATTTGTTCTGACAACATGGGATTCTGGTGTAGGGAAGACCCATGCCTTCCTCCTCTTACACTGGAGTTGGCCAAGGTTATCGACAGCAGACATGGCCAAATGGGTCTCCTGTTGAAACATCCACATCTTTGTAGGTAGTTCTCTCCCTGTATCTTTGAGGGTCACCGGGCCTTTGAAGGCAGCATGAATACTGGAGATTACTGTTCGTCTGGCGTGATCGTGCATGAATGGATAGTGTGCTCACAGAGCTTCCCTGCCTCATCCCGGGAGACAGAACTCCAGGCTGGTGAAACACACTTTGAGGGGATGAAACTCCACGAGTGGTGATGTCCACATGCTGCTTCCTTCAGCATTATGCACACTTCATCCCTGCTAAAGCTGTAGGTCTCAGCCGTAGGTCATCTAGTGCTCTCTATAAACTAGGTAGTAGACACACTCCTTAGTCCTCAATTATTTTTGGACGGGAGTGTGAGGGGTTGTTAGGTAGTTCATCCGGCTCAGTAAATAGAAAATGAATAGGACATAGTCCTCATGAAGCTTATAGTCTAATGAGAGAGCTCTATGAGCAGATTATTTTAATATAAAATGATAAGCGTAACGGTGAGTTATGCCCATGATATCACAGACCTGCTAAGGAGGGCGCTTCATTCACCCCAGGAAAATGGATCCAAAGCTCTTTGGTCTCAGGACCCTTTTACATTAAAAAAATATTTTTGAGGTCACGCACAGTGGCTCATGCCTGTAATCCCAGCACTTTGGGAGGCCAAAGGCCGGTGGATTACCTGAGCCCAGGAGTTCAAGACCAGCTTGGGCAACATGGCAAAACCGCGTCTCTACAAAAAATACAAAAATTAGCCAGGCATTGTGGTACACACCCGTGGGCCCAGCTATTCTGGAGGCTGAGGCAGGAGATCACCCGAGCCTGGGGAGGTTGAGGCTACAGTGAGCCATGAGTGTGCCACTGCACTCCAGCCTGGGTGACAGAGTGAGAACTTGTGTCAAAAAAAAAAAAAATTATTGAGAATGCCAAAGACCTTTTGTTCATGGGGGTTAGAGCTATTGCTATTTACTGTATGGGAAATTAAAACTTGGAAATGTTTTATTAATTGATTAAATATCAAATGTTAATATATGTTAATTATATATAAGATTACATATAAAATATATGCGTATTTGTTAATATAAAATTAATATTAAATATATCAATTCATTAAAATAATAAACCTATTACATGGTAAATAAATTACATATTTTTAGGAAAAATAACTATTTTTCAATGCAACAAAAATATTTAGTGTGAAGAATGACACTGTGTGGTATCTTTGCAGATCTTCTGGATGTCTGGCTTTATGAAAGGCAGCTGGATTCACCTATCTGCTGCTGCAGGCAGTCTGTTGCAATATGTTGTTTTGGTTGAAGTCTATGAAGAAAGTCTGTCTCACACAGATGTGTAGTTGGACTAGAGGGCCTTACAGACCCTCTGAAAGGGTCTTGGGGACCCACTGACCAAGAGTCTTTGGACTATATTTTGAGAACTACTGACCTTAGCTTCTTAGAGGTGAGTTTTGGAGAATGAATAAGAGTTGGCTAGGTATAAGAAAGAAAGAAATAATGGCATCCACAGCAACCTGGATGGAATTGGAGACTATTACTCTAAGTGAAGTAACCCAGGAATGGAAAACCAAACGTCGTATGTTCTCACTCATGTGGATGCTAAGCTATGAGGACACAAAGGCATAAGAGTGATACACTGGACTTTGGGGACTTGGGGGAAAGGGTGGGGGGTGGTGAGGGATAAAAGATTACACATTAAGTACAGTGTACACTGCTTGGGTGATGGGTGCACCAAAATCTCAGAAATCACCACTGAAGAACTTATCCATGTCACCAAACACCACCTGTTCCCCAAAAACCGATTGAAATAAAAAATTTAAAAATTGGCCAGGTGTGGTGGCTCACGCCTGTAATTCCAGCACTCTGGGAGGCTGAGGCGGGCAGATCACCTGAGGTCAGGAGTTTGAGACCAGCCTGGCCAACATGGTGAAACCCCGTCTCTACAAAAAATACAAAATCAGCCAGGTGTGGTGGCACAAGCCTGTAGTCCTAGCTACTTGGGAGGCTGAGGCAGGAGAATCGCTTGAACCTAGGAGGCGGAGGTTGCAGTGAGCTGAGATTGTGCCATTGCACTTCAGCCTGGGTGACAAGAGCTAAAACAAAACAAAACATAATTAAAATGTAAGAAAAAATTGGCTAGGTGAAAAACAATAAGAACATTCTAAGTCAGTGCTTCTCAAAACCATTACTGTGCATTTGAATCACCTGGGGTCTGGAGCGGGGCATGAGATCCCGCCTTTCTAACAAGCTCCTGGGTAACATTGATGCTGCTGGTCCTGGAACTACACTTCGAGGAGTGAGGATCTAAGCCAAAGAAACATGAGCAAAAGCACAGTGTCATGAAATAGCCTGAAGTGTGAGGGGAATGGCATTGGTAGGAAGTGAGGTACAAAACAGAAGTACCAAGAGATAGGGTAACTGTGGCCATGGCATTGAAATAACAGTTGCAATTTTTCCCAAGAGGAAGTTGTTAAAAGGTTTTATGCAGGAGACAGCTCTGACTCATAATCAAGCAAGCACAGTTTCTTATTCTGAATAACTCAGAAATGAAGTAAAACATAAAACATACCAGCAAAGTAAGCAGGCAATAGGGTGAAGTGGCGGAAGAAGAAAGACATTATTCCCTATAAGTACTATGACAGTGTAACTCAGTAGAGAGAGCATGCACTTTGGACCAAGACAGAGTTGGGTTCAGATTCCAATTCTACCATTTACAAAATATTACTAAGTCAACTTCTCAGAGCCTCAGATTCTACCATGCGTAGAGATAAGGAAGAGGAATTTCATATGCACATAAAAGTGTCTGGTGCACAGTAGGTCCTCGATACACTAAAATCAACATGATAAAGAATGTTATAGAAATTATAAAAAATAACAACTAGAAGCTGTTACTATTATTCTAAGACTAGATGTAGACTTATACTGGGCTTATTAGAACTTTAAATTTTCAAGAGTAAAAAGATTCTGAAAGAGTACCTGAGGGGGATCACTTCAAAGTAAATGTTTTGCCTATGTATATGCAAGGCATTAGATGCTGGTGACAATTAGAAGAGAAAGACTTCAGTCGGGTGTGGTGGCTCACACCTGTAGTCCCGACACTTTGGGCGGCTGAGGTGGGCAGATCCCTTGAGCTCAGGAGTTCAAGACCAGCCTGGACACATGGCAAAACCCTGTCTCTACTAAAAATACAAAAATTAGCTGGGTGTGGTGGTATGTGCCTGTAGTCCTGGCTACTTGGGGGGACTGAGACAGGAGGATCGCTTGAGCCTGGGACGTGGAGGCTCCAGTGAGCCCTGCATGCCACTGCACTCCAGCCTCGGCAACAAAGTGAAACCCTGTTTCAAAAAAAAGAGAAAGGCCTCAGACCCCTCAAGTTAATTATCCCTTCTTCTAATACAACTTGTACCCAAACTTTCAATATGAAGTTTGAATGGTTTAAATCTTGGTCCCCCACACCCTCTTCTCTTTTCCTGGTAGTTGGTGCAGTTAATAAACAGCAAAGGCGCAAAGGGCACAAAGAAAAAGAAACGCATTATCATATTAAATAGAGCTACCACAGTTGTAGAATCTCTCCCTGCCCGAGCTCCCACATTAGAAGGTGTTTCCTAATCTCTATTCCTCTTTTTCTCTGGAAACACTTGACCTTCAGGATCCAGAAATCCCCTCACTACCACCTGGGATTCTAAGACTCTTAACATCACATTTTCCCCCTAAAATGTTGATTATTACAGTCACATATGAAATGTAGCTCTCTCAGTCCTTTATAGCAAATATTGGCCCTCTGATTGTAAGAGAAAGTTTTCATTATCACAAAAATCCATGTTCTTAGTGGGGCAGAACTAGTTAGGCAGAATTTGAAAGTCGATGATAGTCAGATAGATAGATAGATAGATAGATAGATAGATAGATAGATAGATAGATAGATAGATAGAGATATAGATAGATAGGCTTTCAAATTATGCCCCACTAAGAACCATATATGTATATAGTTTCTCCAAATCTCTTGATAGTTAGGACATCTGAGTAATTGTTTTTCTCTTCTTTAAAATGGAAGACTAATAAGAATAGGTTTATAAAAGAAAGTCAAATGGCAGAAGAGTCTGCACACTTCAGTTGAGTCAATGAGTATTTTTTTTTTTTAATCAAACGGAGTCCTGCTCTGTCACCCAGGCTGGAGTGCAATGGCACAATCTGGGCTCACCGCAGCTTCTGTCTCCCAGGTTCAAGCAATTCTCCTATCTCAGCCTCCCAAGTAGCTGGGATTACAGGCGCCTGCCACCACCCTGGCTAATTATTGTATTTTTTGTAGAGACGGGGTTTCACCATGTTGGTCAGGCTAGTCTTGAACTCCTGACCTCAGGTGATCCACCCACCTCGGCCTCCCAAAGTGAATGAGCATGTTTTGACAAATCACATTATCTCAGCACTAGGATCTTTTTATCTGTGTGACAGATTTATTATTGTTTTATAGGAAAACAGGCAGTGTGAAGAGAAGTAAGTGACTTGGACAGGGAGCCTGTCCAAAGCCAATATCTGACAAGAATTTTCATCAGCTGGTAGGTTGACAATGATTTCTTTGGTCTCTATTTCACTGGGAATTCATCCCTTTTACTCTTTGTAATTTTCATATTTTAGACTAAGAATTTGACTCTTAGACTACCGTTTGCTGTTAGATATCTTTCCCCAGGAAGGGAGCTAGCCTATGCTTTACTTAAAAAAAAAATTTTTTTTTTATGAAGGCGTGAAAGCATTTCTTTAAGCAAAGCAAAAAGGGGAGAATGTGAACTTCTAATTTCCAAGGTGGGATTACATCAAATATCTAGACATTGGCTCTCCATCAGGACCCCCTGCCTCTGGCCAGCATGCTCGTGGGCAACAACCTAGATAACGTCCTCTCCAGGTAGGTGGCTCCCAGTGGCACTCTGCAACTTGTCCGGTCAATGTGATACTTCCTGCTGTTAGCCTAGGATACCTAGGAGGGAAGGCTGGATGTCTGGGCATCCACTCACAGTCCCTCTCACTGTCTGTGATAAAAATTCAGCCATTCCTGTTGATAATAATGACAAAAATTATAGAATATCTAGAAATAAACCAAAAAAGAAACATGTAAGACCTACACATAGAGAATTTTTAACATTTACTGAGATATATAAAAGAAGTCTTAACTGAGAATAAACTCTGTTCCTGAAGAATGAGAGCCGTCAAGAGAAGGCCCTCACCATGCCAGTCAGAAAGAACCATCACTTCATGTAGACTTCTTCAAGGACCTCATCTTAACATTCCCTCTGAAATTGTGAATCCCCTTTTGTTCTTAATATCCTCATCTACTACAGTGTCACTTTCGTATACAAATTTGGGAGTCCCTGACTATTTCATAAGCATGTGCCTTTTCTTCCCAATTAAATTACAAGATATATAAAGGCAAGGACTCTCTTTTTTTCCCTTTGTATCTTCCATACCCCTCATTATGGAAATACCTCTACTTATAAATTTTTCCATTTAAGGAAGTTCACAGGTATGAACAAAGCAAGGTGGAAAAAGGCTTTAACCTTTTTACCTATCACCAGCAGATGGTATTAGTGGCCACAAGCAAGCATTTGGCCACACTCTGTTCGTTAGTCAGGGGTGTGTTAGCTAGGTTTGTGCTAAAGTTCTGAGATATTTTATGAACAGCAGTAACATCATCAGTTACAAAAGTATAAAAGTAGTGAGTGTCTTTAAGTTGCTGCTAAAAAGACGCACAAAATTAGGATGAAAACAAAAGTAAAAATAGTTTTTCAAACTGGAAGTCATGAGAGAATGCCAAGTGTTGCAGGGGGCTCATGGCACAGCAGGAAGAATTCTTAAGGCTGAGGAGTGAATAGTGATCAAAGAGGAAGGAACAGGGATTGGCAAAATGAAAAAGGAAACTTTTTGAGACTGGAGCTAAATGTTAGCAACAATTAACTTTCACACGTATTAACTAATTTAGTCACTCAATAATTTTGTTAAGATAGATATCATCATTACCCTCTGGGCCTACATTTTGCTAATGTTGGTGAAGGCCAGGAGTTTATAAGGGAACTTAAGCCTAAGCACAGTGAAACAGCTGTTGCTGACATGTCTGCTGTAAGCCAAGGGTGGCTCCTTGAGTTCCAAGTTGCTGGGTTCAGAGACCACCCAAATCAGCAGAACATCAGCTGGTCAGTGGGTGGCAAATGAAAACACTGTAGACATCAAAGGTCCACAATAGGGGAAAATGTTTAATAGAATGTAGGGAAAAGACAAGTACTCCTGGTTTTAAAGCTTTGATAAGACTACTTATATATTTTATTATTATTATTATTATACTTTAAGTTCTGGGATACATTGCAGAATGTACAGATTTGTTACATAGGTATACACGTGCTATGGTGGTTTGCTGCACCCATCAACCCATCACCTACATTAGGTATTTCTCCTAATGCTATCCCTCCCTTAGCATCCCCCCGCCAACCCCCCAACAGGCCAGGGTGTGTGATGTTCCCTTCCCTGTGTCCATGTGGTTTCATTGCTCAACTTCCACTTAAGAGGGAGAACATGCAGTGCTTGGTTATCTGTTCCTGTGTTAGTTTGCTGAGAATGATGGTTTCCAGATTCATCCATGTCCCTGCAAAGGATGTGAACTCATCTTTTTTATGGCTGCATAGTATTCCATGGTGTATATGTGCCACATTTTCTTTATCCAGCCTATAAATGGGCATTTGGGTTGGTTCCAAGTCTTTGCTATTGTGAATAGTGCTGCAATAAACATACATGTGCATGTGTCTTTATAGTAGAATGATTTATAATCCTTTGGGCATATACCCTGTAATGGGATTGCTGGGCCAAATGGTATTTCTGGTTCTAGATCCTTGAGGAATCACCACACTGTCTTCCACAATGGTTGAACTAATTTATACTCCCACCAACAGTGTAAAAGTGTCCCTATTTCTCCACACCCTCTCCATCATCTGTTGTTTTCTGACTTTTTAATGATCGCCATTGTAACTGGTATGAGATGGTATCTTATTGTGGTTTTGATTTGCATTTCTCTAATGACCAGTGATAATGAGCTTTTTTTCATATGTTTGTTGGCCTCATAAATGTCTTCTTTTGAGAAATGTCTGTTCACATCCTTTGCCCACTTTTTGATAGGGTTGTTTTTTTCTTGTAAATTTGTTTAAGTTCTTTGTAGATTCTGGATATTAGCCCTTGGTCAGATGGATAGATTGCAAAAATTTTCTCCCATTCTGTAGGTTTCCTGTTCACTCTGATGATAGTTTCTTTTGCTGTGCAGAAGCTCTCTAGTTTAATTAGATCCCATTTGTCAATTTTGGCTTTCATTGCCGTTGCTTTTGGTGTTTTAGTCATGAAGTCTTTGCTCATGACTATGTCCTGAATGGTATTGCTTAGGTTTTCTTCTAGGGTTTTTATGCTTTCAGGTCTTACATTTAAGTTTTTAATCCATCGAGTTAATTTTTGTACAAGGTGTAAGGAAAGGGTCCAGTTTCAGTTTTCTGCATTTGGTTAGCCAGTTTTCAGAACATCATTTATTAAATAGGGAATCCTTTCCCCATTGCTTGTTTTTGTCAGGTTCATCAAAGATCAGATGGTTGTAGATGTGTGGCATTATTTCTGAGGCTTCTGTTCTGTTTCATTGGTCTGTGTATCTGTTTTGGTACCAGTACCATGCTGTTTCAGTTACTGTAGCCTTGTAATATAGTTTGAAGTCAGGCAGCGTGATGCCTCCAGCTTTGCTCTTTTTGCTTAGGATTGTCTTGGCTATACAGGCTCTTTTTTGGTTCCATATGAAATTTAAAGTAGTTTTTTCTAAGTCTGTGAAGAAAGTCAATGGTAGCTTGATGGGGATAGCACTGAATCTATAAATTACTTTGGGCAGTATGGCCATTTTCACAATATTGATTCTTTCTATCCATGAACATGGAATGTTTTTCCATTTGTTTGTGTCCTCTCTTATTTCCTTGAACAGTGGTTTGTAGTTCTCCTTGAAGAGGTCCTTCAAATCCCTTGTGAGTTGTATTCCTAGGTATTTTATTCTCTTCGTAGCAATTGCGAATGGGAGTTCACTCATGATTTGGCTGTTTGTCTACTATTGGTGTACAGGAATGCTTGTGATGTTTGCACATTGATTTTGTATCCTGAAACATTGCTGAAGTTGCTTATCAGCTTAAGGAGATTTTGGGCTAAGATGATGGGGTTTTCTAAATATACAATCATGTCATCTGAAAACAGAGACAATTTGACTTCCTCTCTTCCTATTTGAATACCCTTTATTTCTTTCTCTTGTCTGACTGCCCTGGCCAGAACTTCCAACACTACATTGAATAGGAGTGGTGAGAGAGGGCATCCTTGTCTTGTGCTGGTTTCAAAGGGAATGCTTCCAACTTTTGCCCATTCAGTATGATATTGGCTGTGGGTTTGTCATAAATAGCTGTTATTATTTTGAAATACATTCCATCAATACCTTGTTTATTGCGAGTTTTTAGCATGAAGGGGTGTTGAATTTTATTGAAGGCCTTTTCTGCATCTATTGAGATAATTATGTGGCTTTTGTCATTGGTTCTGTTTATGTGATGGATTACGTTTATTGATATGTGTATGTTGAACCAGCCTTGCATCCCAGGGATGAAGCTGACTTGATTGTGGTGGATAAGCTTTTTTTTTTTTTTTAGATGGAGTCTTGCTGTGTCACCAGGCTGGAGTGCAGTGGTACCATCTCAGCTCACTGCAACCTCTGCCTCCCAGGTTCAAGTGATTCCCCTGTCTCAGCCTCCTGAGTAGCTGGGACTACAAGTGCGTGCTACCACACCTGGCTTTTTTTTTTTTTTTGTATTTTAGTGGAGATGGGGTTTCACCATGTTGGCCAGGATGGTCTTGATCTCCTGATGTGCTGCTGGATTTGGTTTGCCAGTATTTTACTGAGGATTTTTGCATCAATGTTCATCAGGGATATTGGCCTGATATTTTCTTTTTTTGTTGTGTCTCTGCCAGGTTTTGGTATCAGGATGCTGCTGGTCTCATCAAATGAGTTAGGGAGGAGTCCCTCTTTTTCTATTGTTTGGAATAGTTTCAGAAGGAATGGTACCAGCTCCTCTTTGTACCTCTGGTAGAATTTGGCTGTGAATCCCTCTGGTCCTTGGCTTTTTTTGGTTGGTAGGCTATTAATTACTGCCTCAATTTCAGAACTTGTTATTGGTCTATTCAGGGATTCGACTTCTTCCCGGTGTAGTCTTGGAAGAGTGGATGTGTTCAGGAATTTATCCATTTCTTCTAGATTTTCTAGTTTATTTGTGTAGAGGTGTTTATAGTATTCTCTGATGGTAGTTTGTATTTCTGTGGGATCAGTGGTGATATCCCCTTTATCATTTTTTATTATGTCTATCTGATTCTTCTCCCTTTTCTTCTTTATTAGTCTGGCTAGCAGTCTATTTTGTTAATCTTTTCAAAAAAACAGCTTCTGGATTCATTGATTTTTTGAAGGGTTTTTCGTGTCTATCTCCTTCAGTTCTGCTCTGATCTTAGTTATTTCTTATCTTCTGCTAGCTTTTGAATTTGTTTGCTCTTGCTTCTCTAGTTCTTTTAATTGTGATATTAGGATGTCAGTTTTAGATCTTTCCTGCTTTCTCCTGTGGACATTTAGTGCTATAGATTTCCCTCTAAACACTGCTTTAGCTGTGTCCCAGGGCTTCTGGTACATTGTGTCTTTGTTCTCATTGGTTTCAAAGAACTTACTTATTTCTGCCTTAATTTCATTATTTACCCAGTGGTCATTCAGGAGCAGGTTGTTCAGTTTCCAGGTGGTTGTGCGGTTTTGAGTGAATTTTTTAATCCTGAGTTCTACTTTGATTGCACTGTGGTCTGAAAGACTGTTATGATTTCCGTTCTTTTGCATTTGCTGAGGAGTGTTTTACTTCCAATTATATGGCCAATTTTAGAATAAGTGCGATGTGGTGTTGAGAAGAATGTATATTCTGTTGATTTTCACACAAAACAATATTCATCTTAAATGTAAATGGGCTAAATGTCCCAATTAAAAGACACAGACTGGCAAATTAGATAGAGTCAAAACCCATCGGTGTGCTGTATTCAGGAGACCCACCTCACGTGCAAAGACACATATAGGCTCAAAATAAAGGGATAGAGGAATATTTATCAAGCAAAAAAAAAAAAAAAATAGCAGGGGTTGCAATCCTAGTCTCTAATAAAACAGACTTTAAACCAACAAAGATCCAAAAAGACAAAGAAGGGCATTATATAATGGTAATGGGATCAATGCAGCAAGAAGAGCTAACTATCCTAAATATGTATGCACCTAATACAGGAGCACCCAGATTCATAAAGCAAGTTCTTAGAGACCTACAAGGAGACTTAGACTCCCATATAATAATAGTGGGAGACTTTAATACCCCACTGTCAATATTAGACAGATCAACAAGACAGAAAATTAACGAGGATATTCAGGACTTGAACTCAGCTCTGGACCAAGCCGACCTAACAGACATCTATGGAACTCTCCACCCCAAATCAACTGAATATACTTATGTTTTTATTTATAGAAATACATCTGGAAATGATAGCTTAAACTCCTCTTAATCACTTTTGACTTACAAAAGTAATCAACACGTGTACAGCTTTTTAGAACCTAAAGTTTTTATAAATGGAATATCTCCTATAGAGTGCTGTATGTGTAGTTAATAACACAAATATTTATTGCACATCTCCTCCGTACTTTCACATATATTAACTAATGTATTCTCCCAATAATTTTGTAAGGTAGGTATCATTATTACCCTGCTCTAGATGTGGAAATAGAATCTCAGAGACAGAATGACAAAACTGAAATCTTTTTGATTTTAGGACCATATTTTACCTTCCCGTAGCTGCCTCCTTGTGTCAACTGATTGAATGAATAAATAACCTAATGTTAGCACAGACTGCAGCTCTGTCTATGCTTCACACCGTTAAAAAAGGCCTGAGTGTGCAGTCCCCGTCTGTTATTCTATACGTTATCACCAAGCCTCGCTGTTGTATATCTCTCTTCTGACCTTCAGAATACCTCCAGGGACACAGAAAGGGCACGCAGCATCAAGCAGCACTTTTCGGAGTGGTTACAATGAGTATGTAACAAAGCTAAAATGTATAATCCGGGAAGGGTGACTTTCAGTATATGCCCTTGATGCCATTCACGAAGCATCTCACACGCTGCCTCTTGATTGAGAGCTCTTCCTTGTTTCTGGATGTGCTGTGTACTGATAAAAAATAAAGAAAATGACTGAGAGTTCCACCCAGGTTTGTTCAGCAAGGGTTTAATTTCTCTAGTGCTCCTGTAGAAATTGTGTCAATAACAAAACCTTGCATCTCTCAATCTAATCATCCCTTGACACATTCAATAGGATATAACATGGTGAGATGGGGACTGAGGAATTAGAATAAATTAGATAAAAGGAAAAGCTCCTGGTAGCTCTGACATGACAGCCTGCACATGACTAATCTAAATATTCATTCTGGGTAATGGAACAGCTATCAACAAATTCATTACTTACAACAATATTTCCACTTCAACTGTCAACTGACGACGGGTCTCCATAATACATTGCTGTCAGCAGTTTGCAGCAGTAAGAGAGAAAAGGTACTTACATTTCACAAATATGTATGAATCATGCTCTTGATTTTTAAAAGGGACTCAGCCTTATTTAATATTTTCAGAAAATTGCTGTCACAAGGACATCAACCTCACAAATCATCTTATGGAAAGAACAATTTGGACAGCAAAAATAATGGATGTGTTTCTAGCTAATCACTCCGTGTCTTGCCTTAAGTACATGCATTTATGCCTTCAGATGCCTCTTGTTTAAACAAATTTTTCTCCTATGCCACTCTCTTTCTAGCCCAGCATTAATTAGATTCTTTAGAAAAAGAGACTTTCAGGTTGTAAACCAGCACTAAGGTGACATTCATGAATTATGGAGTCATATGTCCTAGCGCAGAGAGCTGAAGAGAGTAAACATGAGAAATACGCAATACACCCCATCTGTTAATTCACCTACCTAGACACCAGATTTTGTGACCATTCTACCTTCTTCCTCCACTGAGAGGTGGGAGGATTCTGGACAGGGACGTGGGGATGTTTCCACTGTGTCAGATTTTTCTCTCCAACAAAAAAGGAGGGAAATGAAGAGACAGTGTCTTTGTCTTTGGCCATGGGTAGTGAACAGAACAGTGTATCTTATTTATGTATTTATGAGACAGGGTCTCCCTGTGTCACTCACTCAGGCTGCAGTGCAGTGGCTCAATCACAGCTCACTGCAGCCTCAAACTCCTGAGCTGAAGCAATCCTCCTGCCTCAGCCTCCTAAGTAGCTGGAACTATAAGCACATGCCATCGTGCTCAGCTAATTTTCTTATTTTTGGTAGAGACAGGATCTATGTTGCCCAGGCTGGTCTCAGACTCCTGGCTTAAAGCAATTCTCTCACCTCAGCCTCCAAAAGTGCTGGGATTACAAGCATGAGCCACCACGCCCAGCTATCTGTTTTAAAAGGCAATGCTACAAATGGCCCAAAACATAAAATTGTAATCAAAGATTTTGAAATTAATATGAAAATAGGTATAAAAAGCCAAGAGTTCGATGTATTATTTGACTTGGCAATTCTGATTTTAGCTAAAGGAAAGTATCCTAGCTGTGGTCAAAGATTTATATACCAAGTTGATCATCATACCATTATTATAATGGTTAAAAAAAAAAAAAAAGATGGGGCCCGGTATGGTGGCTCATGCCTGTAATCCCAGCACTCTGGGAGGTTGAGGTAGGTGGATCACCTGAGGTCAGAAGTTCGAGACCAGATTGGCCAACATGGTGAAACCCTGTCTCTCCTAAAAATACAAAAATTAGCCGGGCATGGTGATGGGTGCCTGTAATCCCAGCTACTTGGGAGGCTGAGGCAGGAGAATCTCTTGAACCTGGGAGGCGGAGATTGCAGTGAGCTGAGACCACGCCATTGCACTCCAGCCTGGGCAACAAGAGCAAACTCCGTCTCAAAAAAAAAAAAAAAAAAACCACACATGGTAGAAATCCTTCAGTGTTCATGAAAAATAATTATGATACATCGTCACAATGAAATATTAAGCAACCATTAAACTAGAAAGATTTTACAGTATTCTGTTAGATGAAAAATGCAGACTATAAAATAGGATGCAGAGTTCTGTGTCTGCTTAGATGTAGAAAGTCACTAGGGAATATTGCTGTCACCTCGACAATGAGAAAAAGCTGACTAATATACACAACCATAACTTTTCTTTAACTCATCAAGAGTTAAGGTCACAAGGCAACTAAGTAATCTGAATTCCAAAGAGTCATAAACCCATCCAAGGAGAGACAGTACACATGAATATGAATGGCTTCACTTTTGTCAAAGCAAGGAGAAAGAGATGGCTACCACACAAGTAGATAAGAAGAAGTCAGCTAAAAATTTAACAAAATTCTTGAAGGTCAATATGGGATAGCCTCAAGCCTCAGACACAAAGGAGTTTGTATTCACGCTCAAGCTTTTCTTTAGGGCCCCTCACTGGGTGCTCACAAGGAAGGTTGGGGACAGGGTAGAGTGGAGACCCAGGACCCCCTCTGCCACATAGACATGCAGGAGCTGATCAGCTGCTACTGGCAACAAGAACAAAGCCTTGCCTTCTTCCCCAGGGCCCTCTCTTACAAAGCAAAATCTTAACCCATTTATCCCTGAGGTTGCAATTTTTTGAATTTTTGCAATCAGACCTTGGCGATGACCTTGAGCAGCAGGATATAAATAACTCCCACATGCTTAGCGTTCCAATAATGGAACACTAGGCATAAATATGTTTAAGCTGCTGGAGGAATACAGACATCTTCTGGCCCTTAGGACTGGGCAAAAGTATATTGCTCTGGGAGAGCAACTGAAGCAAAACTGTTTGTCTCTGGGGGAGGTGTTGGGAAACCCTCACGCCCAGACATAGGCAAAGAAACATTGCTGCTGAGGGAGAGACAGAAGCAAAAATCTTCTGCCCCTTTGAGGAACAGCAGGAAACCTGCTTGTGCCCAGGATCTTGCACTGCTCAAAAGCAGAGGTTGGCTACTGCAGGAATGCTAAGAAACCCTTGACCCCAAGGTTCAGGCACAGGAGCCTTGCCTAAGACTGATACTGGACCAGGACAATGAAGAAACCCTCTACTCTTATAAATAGCCATGCACAGAGACACAAACAATAGAAGTCCACCCTTTGTGTAGGAGCAAGAGCATAGGGAAAGATCTACTTTGTGACACAGGTGTGCAGGGACAGCTAAAAGCCGAGGGTACAGAATGAATACTTAGAAAACTCCTCTGGCACATCAGGCTCTAAGCACATAGTAAGGGTAGCCATCCAGTGAAGCCTGTGGTGCACTAAGGATAATAACAGCAACAGTAAAATCTAAACTCAGCTCAACTTCTGATTAATTGACCCAACCCCAACCTCTTCCACCCACACATACTGAAGGTCTGAAAGAAAAAGAGATGTGCCCATTCTCAAGCATAAATAATATTTACCTTGGTCTTTCTGTTCTTACAGAAATAATGTTCAGCATTCAATTAAAATTGAGTCACACAAAAGTGCAAGGGGGGGAACAAAAATCATTGTCAAGAGATAAAGTAATTAATAGAACCATTCTCAGAAATGGCCCGGATATTACAACTATCATGTAGGGACTTTAAAGTAACTGCAATGAACATGTTAAAGGGTTCTATGGAAAAGGTGAACATGCATGAACAGATGGGAGATTTTATCAATGTCTAATGCAAATCTGGTAAATAAAAACAAAATCAGAAATGAAGAGTGCCTTTGATGGGTTCATTGGCAGTCTAGACATAACTGAGGAAAGAATTAGTAAACTTGAAGATATGCCAATAGAAATTATCCAAGCCAAAACATAAAGATAAAAAGGAGTGAAGCACATCCAATATCTGTGGGACAACATAAAATGCTTTAAAATAAAATGTAATTAGAGTCCCAGAAGAAGCCAGGCATTGTGGCTCATGCCTGTAATCTCAGCACTTTGGGAGGCCAAGGTCAAGGCAGGAGGATCACTTGAGGCCAGGAGTTCAAGACCAGCCTGGGCAGCATAGCAAGACCCCATCTCTCTCTCTCTCTCTCTCTCTCTCTCTCTCTCTGTATATATATATATTATATATATATATATATATAAAAATAATACACACACACACACATATACACACACACACATATATATATTTTTAATTTAATCAGGCATGGTGGTGTGTGCCTATAGTCCGACTCAGGAGGCTGAGGCAGGAGGATCATTTGAGCCAGGAGTTTGAGGCTACAGTTAGCAGCTATGATCATGTCACTGCACTGAAGCCTGAGTGATGAGACCCTGTCTCAAAAAAAAAAAAAAAGAGTTCCAAAGAAAAAGAGAAACAGGTTAAAAAAAATTAAATATAATGGCTAAGAATTTTCCAAAATTAATGAAAGACAACAAGTTGCAGATCTAAGAAGCCCAGAGTCCCAAGAATACCTCTCTCCTTAAAAAAAAAAATGAATCTAGATACATCACAATCAAACTGCTGAAAACTGAAGATAAAATATATTGAAGTCAGTGAGAAAAAAGGAAACATTACGTGCAGAGGGATAATACAAACCACACAATGATACAAATAAAAAATTATGTAAGGCATAAGACAAGGTACTGACATCTTTAAAATACCAAGAGAAAAAACCTGACAACTCAGAATTTTATGTCTGGTAAAAATACCTTTAAAAAATGAAGGTAAAATAAAGACCTTCAGACAAACAAAAGCTGAGAATTTATTGCCCATAAACCTGTGTTACAAGAAATATAAAGGAAGTTCTTCAGGCAGAAGGAAGATATCAAGTGGAAATTAAGATACACACATACAAAAATAAAGAAGCTGGAAATGAAATAATAAAGGTAAATATTAAATTATATTTCTTACTTTAATCACTTTTACATAGTATATAGGATATGCATACTTTTTTAAAAAGCTAGCTTGATACATAAAAAACTTTAGAAAAATATACAGCAAAATTTTAACTGATCTTTTTTCTAAGTGGAAGCATTACAAATTATTTCATTTTAATCTTGATGCTGATTTGCATTTAAAAATTTTTCTACAATGAACCTATATTACATTTTATGCTAAAAAGTGTAATTTTATTCTTATATTTTGTTTATATTATACAGATTTCAAGAGCTGTGGGGTTATAGAAATTTAATAAGCTAATTGTTAAAGGAAATAATAACTAGAAAATGAATTTTCTGTTATGAAAAGCTTTCTCTACTTTTTATGTCTTACCATATGGGAAAAAAGAAGAGACACTAAAAAGGCAAGAAGAGCTGTTTTCTCTGATGCATAAACCAATAATAATAGATTGAATTCTTTAGAACATGAATAACGATTGAATAAAAACCTTCTATAAGTACTGTTGATTACTGGGTGACGCCCTGGAGCTACAGTCACACACTTTCCTTGAATGTCTCTTTATTTTAAGAAAATGTTAGCCCGGCGTGGTGGCGGGCGCCTGTAGTCCCACCTACTCGGGAGGCTGAGGCAGGAGAATGGCATGAACCCGGGAGGCGGAGCTTGCAGTGAGCCGGATCGCGCCACTGCACTCCAGCCTGGGCGACAGAGCGAGACTCCGTCTCAAAAAAAAAAAAAAAAAAAGAAAGAAAGAAACAAAATGTCCAGTGTAGATTAAAAGATTACTCTACATAGCCTAGAAAGAGAACCAGGAATCGATAATATCTAAATATTAGTGAGAATGGTATCTACTTGCATCAAAAGATCTTTGTAAAATTTAACCTTGCTTTAACTTCTACATAAATATTTAAATGTTGCATAAAAACTAGCTAGGTTTTCTCCTTAGCTTTGGTAGTAAAGTAGCATTTTACTAAAGAAAGAATAATTTAGTGCAAACATATACTGTCCTTCTTTTGACTTGGTTAATCAAGGCTATGGGAAGCCAAGATTTAGAATTCAAGTCCAGATTCCAGGTACCACCATCTACATGACAGAGTTATTGAAAGGATAAGAGGCAATGGGTGTAAAGACTTAATGCAGGTACATAGTAAGCAGTTAATAAATAGCAACTATAGCAATCTAGGGGAAAATAAATACATATTTTTTAAAAATAACAGCTATTATTGGCTACTGAAGTGAATCAAAGATGCATGAGGATGCCTTTATTGCCATCAACAATTAAGTTAATACTTTACAAACAGCAGTCCCAGAATCCATTGACACCTGTTGATTAATATGTTTACCACGCTAGTTAGTGAAGTACTCAGGTTCCAGAAATTTGAGCAACTGTCTCCTCATCTTGCCAGGGGAATTTCTTGCACATAGAAATGGGATGGTCAAAGTGGGGAAAGAAAAATGACTGCTAATGCAGTTGGTGTATTTTTATACACACACACACACACACACACGCATGCAAATTCTCCTAAAGCTCTACTAGGAAAAGTACCTCTTACAGAGGCAAAAAAAATTGACATTTTTGACTTGGAAAATTTTTAAAAGTCATAAAAAGCTATTGAATTATGTACCACACTGATTTTTCCCCCACCCAATATTTTAACCACTACATTAGGGAAATTTTGGTGTTGATGCTGTAACCTCAATATTGAATCATCTCTGTCTTGTATCCCAGAATATAATTCAGCTGTTTGGCTACAACAACCATGTCTCTTTAGAAAGGCCAAAAGCTTAATAAAAGTAGTTAAAGGATATTTTACCTTTTCCATTTACTTTTAACAAAAGGTATCGAATTAAACACAGTTCACACCTCTTTAGTTGATCTTACCAAGTTCTCGAAACTGGAAGATTCAGAATTTTAATTTTTGCCAACTACAGCTGGATGCAGGGAGAATTATTCAAAGGAAAAAAATAATTTATTCTCAATTTTTTTTGTTTAACAGTAGCTGTCATTTTCAGGGACATTCTCAAAATTTTTGCAGAGCCAGGATAAGATGTAGTGGTTTGAGGTGAGGGCAGAGTAACAGAGACTTCAGGGCTCAAGCTGTTAACCAAAGATATACTGCCTCTCAAAAATGGGAGATAAGATTCAAGGAGAGGAAATATTTACATTCACAAGGAATGTTTGAAAAGAATAAATCAAAGCAGGATGATGAAGTGAGGAGAGAATATAAGAGGACAAAATTCCTCACTTCCCCACCAAAAACAACAACAAAAAGAGTCTTGCTGAGCAATAGGTTAAACAGCTTTTGTTCTCTTATAAAACTGTGAGAGAAGAAGAACATCATGGCATTAAGAACACAGTGTGACAGATGAGGCAAAATGTCTCCATGCAGAGAAGGGTACAAAAAAAGGAACAAAGCTGTCTGGCAGGTGAAAAGACAAAGACTATAGGGAGAGAAAGAGGCAAATAGACAAGAGGGAGTGAACCGAAAAACAGGTCAATGGGACGGAGATTGAGTAACGGGAGAGATTGAATGGGGAGGAGCAAAGGTGTCTGTAGAGAGAGGGGCCCAGTCAGGCACTGGGCAGATGAGTGCTGGAGTTTCCTCTTCCCACATTCCCAGACCCAAACTGGGGAGCTCTAGAAAGATAGGGCAAGTACTCTCCAGAATCTTATTTTCTTTTTCACTGTTCAATCTACAGCATCTTGAACATCGCCTGACATATAGTGGGTACTCAAAACATAGTTGTCAAATGAATAAGTGATACATGTAGAAAAGAGAAAGAAGCCGACTTCGCTGAGAAAATGCCACATGCCTCATGGCATCTGTTATTAAACTGTGAGTTGGCAGAAAGGATACCAAAGAGCTGAGCTCTGCTTACAGCATGGCCAAGTGATGCTTACCTTAGGGCCAAGTTTGGTTTCCCTGCTGCAGGACCAGTATTTTACCTGAGTAAAATAGGCAATCACCAAACCCAGGGTAATTGAGTAGTAAGAGAGTGGCAGAGCATGGTTGTACTTAAAAGCCCCTGTCTCCACGTCTCTCCCCAAATTCCAAACACATGTTTAGATGCTTGGATGTCTCATCATCCAGGGTCTCTCCTTTGAGATGATTTCTACAGAGTTTTTCACAAAATACAAATAACCAGCCAAGGCTTTGAATGTGCTCAACATCACTAACATCTAGGGAGGAATTGTTCTATTAACTTAGCAACAAGTAGAGGGACCTTCATGGCAAATGGACTGAGAACAAAAAGAGACTCCCCAAAGCCCTACATAAAACCATGATCAAAGAGCAACAGATTCAGTCAAGGGAGACGGAGTCAGGTTGGTTGCAAATCCCCAGATGATACATCCCACTCCATTGAGAAGCCCTAAAGTAGAAGATGAAGGTGGGGTAGAGAAGCAAAGATAAGTCAAATATTGTTTTGTCTAACCACCCTGCCCTGGATAGATATATGATGCTCAAAATGGAGAAATACACTTAGGGTTTAGACAGGCATGGCTACATAACGTTAAAAAAAAAAAAAAGGAAAGTATCAATTTCCAGTTTCTGGTTCCACATGAAGAGCTCAGAAGTTGCCACGCATTCTAACAAGAAGTAAAATGCTGAACAAACTGAAAAAAAGTCAACAACTCTGAGATTAGTAAGAGATGTGAGATTACAGGGAAAACCACTGTTCCCAAAATTGGACAGACAGGCAGATACAGAGAATCACAACATAGGGAGTGGTTCACAGGAACTAGTGGTGTGTTAGGAAAACCTGACCTTAATTGATGAATTGCTGGAGGCTAGGTATGGACAAGTCTGAAGGTTAAAATCTCCAAGGGGGATCTAGTCATAGGGAGTCCCCCATGCTTTTGTGACTTTTCCTTCCAGGAGCTTGACCAGGTTCTCAGAGTAAGTATCAGAAAAAAAAAAAAAAATTCCCTTGTATTTCCACCAGGAGGAGGGGAAAAGAGCCACTTTGAAATATACCAGAGTATTCTGTTCTTAACAAGATCTACCTTCGGGAGAAACTAGTTAGCCAGAGCCTGACCTGCTGGGGTTTTATTTAGAGACTAACCAACCTGGGGGAGGGAAAATACTCAACTCCAGCCCATTCTAGCCATCTTGTTCCACCTAAATGAGGAGAGAAGAAACTAAGAAACACTTGTGGAGTTCACAGTCCAGAGGCATAAGTTCACTAAGAGACTGAGACCTAATCACAAGGCTCTAGAATGTATCTCCTACCCCCTACACACCTCACACCACACTACTGAAGACCTATATACAGCAGTTCCTTTTACTCAGTACATCATGTCCAGATATCAAGAAAAAATTATAAGGCATAATAAAAGGCAAAAACCAAAGCAAAACAAAACACAGCTTGAAGAGACACAGCAAGCATCAGAACTAGATATAGCAAGGACCTTGGAATTGTCACACAGGAATTTAAAATAACTATGATTAACGGGCTAAGGGCTGTAACAGACACAGTAGGTAGCATGCAAGAACACACGGGCCATGTAAGCAGAGAGATGAAAATCCTAAGACAGAACCACAAAGAAATGATAGAGATAAAAAATGCTGTAACAGAGGTGAAAAATGCCTTTGATAGGCTTATAAGTAGACTGGACATGGTTGAGGAAAGAATCTCTGAGTTTGACGAAATATGAATAGAAACTTCCAAAACTAAAAATCAATGAGAAGAAATGCTCAAATAAAACCACAAAAGGCAGAAAAAGAATAAAAGACAAAAATAGAAAAAAGAAAAATTGCAACAAATAGAAAATAGTAACAAATATGGTAAATATCAATTGGATGGAATAGTAACAAATACGGTAAATATCAATTGGATGGAATATCAATTCCATATCAATTGATACGGCAAATATCAATTCCATATCAATTGATATGGCAAATATCAATTCCATATCAATTGATATGGCAAATATCAATTCCATATCAATTGATATGGCAAATATCAATTCCATATCAATTGATATGGCAAATATCAATTCCATATCAATTGATATGGCAAATATCAATTCCATATCAATTGATATGGCAAATATCAATTCCATATCAATTGATATGGCAAATATCAATTCCATATCAATTGATATGGCAAATATCAATTCCATATCAATTGATATGGCAAATATCAATTCCATATCAATTGATATGGCAAATATCAATTCCATATCAATTGATATGGCAAATATCAATTCCATATCAATTGATATGGCAAATATCAATTCCATATCAATTGATATGGCAAATATCAATTCCATATCAATTGATATGGCAAATATCAATTCCATATCAATTGATATGGCAAATATCAATTCCATATCAATTGATATGGCAAATATCAATTCCATATCAATTGATATGGCAAATATCAATTCCATATCAATTGATATGGCAAATATCAATTGGATGGAAATATCAATTTATTTCCATCAATAAAAACTTTGACCATCAATGGTCTAAATGCATCCATTAAAAGACAGAGACTATCAGAGTGGATCAAAAAACAAGACCCAACTATATGTTGTCTACAAGAAACTGACCCACTTTAAATATAAAGACACATATAGATTAAAACTAAATGAATGGAGAAAGATGTACCATTCTTATAATAATCAAAAGAAGGTAGGAGTACCTATATTAATTTCAGACAGAGCAGACTTCAAAACAAGAAAAGTTATCAGGGATAGAGAGACATTATGTAACAATATAAGGGTTAATTCTCCAAGAAGACATAATGATCCTTAATGTGTATGCACCTAACTACAGAGTGTCAAAATATGTGAAGCAAAAACTGATAAAACTGCAAGGAGTCATAGATGAATCCATAATTATAATTGGAGATGTGAACAGCCCACTATCAGAAACAAACAGATCCAGCAGGTAGAAAATCAGTAACGACATAGTTAAATTCAACAACACCATCAATCCACAGGATATAATTGACATCTATAGGCTACTTCATCCAGCAATAGTAGAATATGCATTCTTCTCAAGCTCACATAGAACATTCACCAAAATAGAGCACATTCTGAGCCATAAAAAACACCTTAACAAATTTAAAAGAATAGAAATTATACAATGTTTGCTCTCAGACCACAATGGAATTAAATCAGAAATCAATAATAAAAGACAACTGGAGGCCAGGCACAGTGGCTCACACCTGTTATCCCAGCACTTTGGGAGGCCAAGGTGGATGGATCACCTGAAATCAGGAGTTCGAAACCAGCCTAGCCAACATGGTGAAACCCTGTCTCTACTAAAAACACAAAAGTGAGCCATGCGTAGTGGTGTGCTCCTGTAATCCCTGCTACTCAGGTAGCTGAGGCAGGAGGAGGATCACTTGAACCCAGGAGGCAGAGGTTGCAGTGGGCTGAGATTGCACCACTGCACTCCAGCCTGGGTGACAGAGTGAGACTGTCTCAAAAAAAAAAAAAAAAAAAAAAAGACAACTGGAAAACCCCAAAATACATGGAAATCAAACAACATACTTCTAAATAACACATGGGCCAAGAAAAAAATCTCAAGAGACATTTAAGGATATTTTAAACTAAATTAAAATAAGAACAAAACTTATCAAAATTTGTGGGATGCCATAAAAGCAGTGCTTAGAGGAAAATTTACAGCATGACTACATATGTTAGGAAAAAAGTATCTAAAATCAATTAACTAAGCTTCCATCTTAGGAAACTAAAAAAAGAAGAGCAAATTAAATCCAAAGTAAGAAGAAGAAAATAAATAATAAAAATTAGAGCACAGAGAAATGAAATTATGAACAGGAAATCAATTTCAAAAATAAATGAAACCAAAAGCTGGTTCTTTGAATCAATTAATAAAATTGATAAGCCTCTAGCCAGACTAAGAAAAAAGAGGTAGGGCACAAATTACTAATATCATAAGTCAAAGAGGGAACACCCCTACAGATCCCATGGATATTAAAAGGATAATAAAGAAATACTATGAACAACTCTGTGCCCACAAAATTGATAACCTAGATGAAATGGACCAAATCATTGAAAGGCACGATCTACCAAAACAAGAAAAAATAGACAATCTAAATAGGCCTATATTTATTAAGTATATTGAATCAATAATTAATACCCTTGCAAAATAGAACCAGGCCAAGATGGTTCTATTTTGGTGAATTCGACCATATATTTAATTCTCAATGATAACTGGTATAATTTCTAAAAGAGAGAATTTCTTTTTTAGAAAATAAAAGCAGAGGGAATACTTCTTAATTCATTCTATGAGGTATCACCATAATACTCAAACAAGACAAGGATATTATAAGAAAACAACAAACCAATATTTTTCATGAGCCAGATGTTAAAAATCTTCAACAAAATGTTAGTAAATTAAATCCAACAATGTATAAAAAGAATTATATACTCCAACTAAGTAGGATTTATACTAGGTATGCAAGGCTGGTTCAAAATTTGAAAGTCAATTAATGTAATCTACCACATTACAGGCTAAAGAAGAAAAATCACATGACCGTATCAATAGATGCAGGAAAAGCATCTGACAAAATGCAACACCCATTCATGATAAAACCTCTCAGTAAATTCTCAATGATAAAGAATATTTACAAAAAATATACAGCTAATGTCATAAAGGTGAGAGACTATATACTTTTCCTCTAAGATGAGGAAAAAGGCAAGGATGTACCCTCTTATCACTCCCTTTTGACATTATATGGAAGTCCTACCTAATGCAATAAGATAAGGAAGTAAAAGATATACTTATTGGGAAGGAAGAAATAAAATTGTCTTTGTTTGTAGATGATATGATTGTCTTTGTAGAAGATCTGAAAGAATTGAAAATAAAAAACCATTCCTGTAACTAATAAGCTATTACAAGGTTGCCAGATACAAGGTTAATATACAATAGTCAATTTGCTTTCCCACATACCAGCACAAGTGGCATTTGAAATTAAAAACACAATACCATTTACATTAGCACCATAAAAATGAAACAAGTATAAATCTAATAAAACATGTACAAGATCGGTATGAGGAAGATCATAAAACACTGATGAAAGAAATCAAAGAAGAACTAAATAGATGAAGGGTTATCCCATGCTTATAAATAGGAAGACTCAATATTGTCAATGTCTGCTTTTTTTTTTTTTTTTTTTTTTTTTGTGGAATTTCTTTTTTTTTTTTTTATTATACTTTAAGTTTTAGGGTACATGTGCACATTGTGCAGGTTAGTTATATATGTATACATGTGCCATGCTGGTGCGCTGCACCCACTAACACGTCATCTAGCATTAGGTATATCTCCCAATGCTATCCCTCCCCCCTCCCCCCACCCCACAACAGTCCCCAGAGTGTGATATTCCCCTTCCTGTGTCCATGTGATCTCATTGTTCAATTCCCACCTATGAGTGAGAATATGCGGTGTTTGGTTTTTTGTTCTTGCGATAGTTTACTGAGAATGATGGTTTCCAATTTCATCCATGTCCCTACAAAGGACATGAACTCATCATTTTTTATGGCTGCATAGTATTCCATGGTGTATATGTGCCACATTTTCTTAATCCAGTCTATCATTGTTGGACATTTGGGTTGGTTCCAAGTCTTTGCTATTGTGAATAATGCCGCAATAAACATATGTGTGCATGTGTCTTTATAGCAGCATGATTTATAGTCCTTCGGGTATATACCCAGTAATGGGATGGCTGGGTCAAATGGTATTTCTAGTTCTAGATCCCTGAGGAATCGCCACACTGACTTCCACAATGGTTGAACTAGTTTACAGTCCCACCAACAGTGTAAAAGTGTTCCTATTTCTCCACATCCTCTCCAGCACCTGTTGTTTCCTGACTTTTTAATGATTGCCATTCTAACTGGTGTGAGATGATATCTCATAGTGGTTTTGATTTGCATTTCTCTGATGGCCAGTGATGATGAGCATTTTTTCATGTGTTTTTTGGCTGCATAAATGTCTTCTTTTGAGAAGTGTCTGTTCATATCCTTTGCCCACTTTTTGATGGGGTTGTTTGTTTTTTTCTTGTAAATTTGTTTGAGTTCATTGTAGATTCTGGATATTAGCCCTTTGTCAGATGAGTAGGTTGCGAAAATTTTCTCCCATGTTGTAGGTTGCCTGTTCACTCTGATGGTAGTTTCTTTTGCTGTGCAGAAGCTCTTTAGTTTAATTAGATCCCATTTGTCAATTTTGTCTTTTGTTGCCATTGCTTTTGGTGTTTTGGACATGAAGTCCTTGCCCACGCCTATGTCCTGAATGGTAATGCCTAGGTTTTCTTCTAGGGTTTTTATGGTTTTAGGTCTAACGTTTAAATTTTTAATCCATCTTGAATTGATTTTTGTATAAGGTGTAAGGAAGGGATCCAGTTTCAGCTTTCTACATATGGCTAGCCAGTTTTCCCAGCACCATTTATTAAATAGGGAATCCTTTCCCCATTGCTTGTTTTTCTCAGGTTTGTCAAAGATCAGATAGTTGTAGGTATGCGGCGTTATTTCTGAGGGCTCTGTTCTGTTCCATTGATCTATATCTCTGTTTTGGTACCAGTACCATGCTGTTTTTGTTACTGTAGCCTTGTAGTATAGTTTGAAGTCAGGTAGTGTGATGCCTCCAGCTTTGTCAATGTCTGCTTTTCTCAACTGGATCTATATTCAATGCAATTCCAATCAAAATCCCAGCAAGTTATTTTGTAGATATTGACAAACTGATTGCAAGGTTTATACGTGGAGGCAAATGACTCAGAATAGCCAACACAATATTGAAGGAGAAGAACAAAGTTGGAAGAGTGCACTACTTGACTTCAGGACTTACTATAAAGCTAAAGTAATCAAGACAGTGTGGTACTGGCACAAGAACAGACTAATTGATCAATGAATCATAACAGAGAGCCTAGAAATAGACCCACATAAATATAGTCAACTGATCTTTGACAAAGGAACAAAGGGAATACAATGGAGAAAAGATAGTCTTTTTAACAAATTATGCTGGAACAACTGGACATTTGCATGCAAAAAAATGAATTCAGACACAGACTTCACACACCTCACAAAAAGTGACTCAAAATGGATCACAATTCTAAATGTAAAACACAAAACTACAAAACTTCTAGAAGATAACATAGAAAATGTAGATGACTCTGGGTTTGACAATTTATATATGACATCAAAGGGCATGATTCATGAGAGAAAGAATTGATAAGCTGGACACCATTAAAATTTAAAATTTCTACTTTGCAAAAGATACTGTCAAGAGAATAAAAGGACAAGCCATAGACAGGAAAAAAATATTTGCAAAAGACATATCTGATAAAGGACTGTTCCAAAATATATGAAGAACTCTGAAAACTTCACAATAAGAAAGCAACCTGATTTAAAAATGGACCAAAGATCTTGACAAACATCTTACTAAAGAAAATATATAGATGGAACAATAAGCTTATCTCATCAGGGAAATACAAACTAAAACAGCATTGAGATACCACTACATATTAGTTAGAATGGCCAAAATCCAGAACATAGACAACAACAAATGTTGGCAAGATTTTGGAGCAATAGAAATTCTCATTCATTGCTGTTGGGAATGCAAAATGATACAGCCACTTTGGAAGACAGTTTGGCTGTTTCTTACAAAACTAAAAATATTGTGACTGTACAATCCCACAACTGTGCTCCTTGGTATTTACCCAAAGGAGTTGAAAACCTATGTCCGCACAAAAACCTGCACATGAATGTTTACTGTAGCTTTATTATTACCAAACTGGGAAGCAACCAAGATGTCCTCCACTGGGTGAATGGATAAATAAACTTCAATAGATCTAGACCACGTTTTGGTCATTATTCAGCACGAAAAAGAAATGAGCTATGAAGTCATGAAAAGACATGGAGGAAGCGCAAATAGATATTGCTAAGTGAAAGAAGCCAATCTGAGAAGGCTACATACAGTATGATTCTAACTATACGACATTCTGGAAAAAGCAAAACTATAGAGATAGTGGAAAGATCAGTGGTTGTCAGGGCTTGGGGGAAGAGAGCGATGAACAGACAGAGAATAGAGGATTTTTAGGCAGTGAAAATACTCTGTAAGATACTACAATAGTGGATACATTTGTCATTATATATTTGTCCAAACCCATGGACTATACAACACCAACAGTGAATCCTGATGGAAACTATGGACTTTGGGTGACAGTGACGTGACAATGTAGGTTCAACAAATGTAACAAATATTCACTCTGGTAAGGAATGCTGATAATGGGAGAGGCTATGCATGTGTGTGGGCAGGAGGTACATGGGGTATCTCTGAACCTTCCTCTCAATTTTGCTAAATTGAACCTAAAACTGCTCTTTAAAATAATGAGCCTTTAAAAACAACAAAAAAGAGGGTATCACTGAGAGATGTGATGCTCATTCTTGGGAGGTGGGAGAGAAGACTAGAGATAACAGACTAGGGGATGAATTGAGGTGAAACAGGCCTCAAAAATATTCTGGATGTTTGAGTGCCTTTCTTCCTGGAATGGCAATATTTATATATTTTGATCTCTTCCCAAGGCATCAGAACAGAACTGATTTGCTCTTTTGAACCATTCCATCCATTTTCTTTCAGTTTATCTCATCACCATGGCAATGAGGCAAGGACCTTGTTTTTATGTGTCTGGACTAGCATCCTCCCTGGCTACTTTAAAAATGCATGACAGCATTTACATGTAACCTCTAGAGGAATGTCTTCCCTAAAATGGGACTCAATGGAATAAGCAAAGCATTAGGAGAAACAGTCTCTGGATTTTATCTTCATTTTGTCATCTGAGAAAGATGATTTGAGATTCCAGTTTCTGTTCATTAATGGAGACAGAGAGGCTACCCACTTGGTTCACAAAAAATAAGACTGAGGAATATGAGATGACAGATCGCTCTGCTTAAGGCAGAACAACTGTGTGGCTATGGCAGAGACTGCTAATTGTTTACCCCATATCTATTCACCCTTCCTTCCTTAGAAACAAAACCAAGATTTTATTCAAGGGTCCAACGCATTAACCAAGAGAATACATTTCCCTGTTTCCCTGGGTATAGATATGGTCAATGAGAGACAAGTGGATAGGTTGTATCTTCTAGGAAGACTCCTTAAAGGTGACCGACTCAACTCAGCAATGTGCTCCCTTCAGCCTCCATGATTCCCCTTCTGGTTGGAGATTTAGTGATCAGTTTGCACCATGAAATGACACTGAGAATGAAAGTCCCCTGCTAAGGATGGTAGAGCAGAACGATAAAGGAATCCCAGTTCTCTACTGACCCTGCAGTGCTGCCATGTCCTCCCTGGACTGCCTGTCTCCAGAATTCTTTTATATATAAGAGAAATAACCTTCTGTCTTGTTTAAGCCAAACACAATTCTTGATGGATCCATGCTCAACCTTATGAATGGCTCACGGATAGGTTCACCCCAACATTTGCAGGTTTCAGGCTAGGAGTATAGGTGGAAGTCCCTAGCCTGTGGTTCATCCCTTTTCCTTTTCCCCTTTTGCTCTGTCCCATTAGGTGGATATCTGAACTCACACTTTAAAACTTAAGTCCCTGTGCTAACACTGCCCCTTGGCCACTCTTCAGGCCTAGGCTCTATGTATTTCCTGTTGGGAGAACAGATCCCAGGAGGAGGCTGCTATAGGCTCTAGAAGACAGCTCAGAGCATTTAGGGAGGAATCTAGGACCCTAGGAATCCAGGGCATGGCCCAGAAGTCAAGGAAGATTTAGGCAGGTGCCATGTTCCTTTGGCCCTGTGATCTCCTCACTTTGTGGAGAGAAGTGTGGCCCTTTAAGTCATAAAACCTAGGACAGGGGCCCTAGCTGCCAGAGCCTAAAGGCAATACCACTGGCTTCTCTCCCTTGCACCTCCTAATGGCTGCCTTTACACAATTTACACATTGACAGTGCAGCAAAATGTGGTTTAGTCCAGTTAACTACTTGTTATAACAGCCTTCGTAAGATTATCTTTTAGGGTCTGGAAGTATAGCTAGAAATGTGTTGTTTTCCTGCTCCTACCTTCTCTCTTCCATGAGACTGTACAATGGAAAGCTGATTAAGCCTGACTCTCTGCCAAGCTTTTCTTTAGTAAGTTGTTACTAGAATGGCTCAGCAAAAGTTTATCAATCAACTGCAATATCTGTGTTAGTGTCCTGAGTGGACTGAAGGAGGAGTCTCTAAATCCTCAGTCTCTATCACCTGTTTGAGTAAACTCTCCAAGAGGCACTTAGCTGATTGATCTGCACAAACATTGCACCCTGGGAGTGTGGTGGAGTCAGCTATGAATTCTGATTGCCTCCAACTGGGATAGGGACTGTTCCTCTAGGAAAATCATACAGGAGCAGGTGGAGATTCAGCCCACGAGAAGTGTGCCACTGAAATGACCCAAGTCTGGGCCCCAAATGCAGGTGGGCACCTTTTTCTGTTACTCAGGAAGCTCTCTGTGCAGCCCAGGGCAGCATGAACTGAGATCTGCTGTGACGGTGCCTGACACCAGGATCCACCCCTTCAGCTCCTATCCCCACATATAATGACTTTGATTCCTGTGAGGACTCTCCTCTCCACCACCTAACTGGCAGGACCGGTAAAGCCAGCTTCACGAACATGAAAATATCTCAACAGTTGACTGCCTCTGTGTATGTTGGAAACTTGCTTCATTTAGTTCAGTGATTCTCAGCCTTATTTTGGATTACGGATCTCTATGTTCTCTATGCTGTATAATTACCACAGGACTTCAGTGCTCACCCACACATCTGAAGACTGCTGTAGCCTCTTTCAAACAGTAAAGTATAATCACAAGAACATTGAGTGAATAATCTAAGATGCATGTACTTCTGGCTTCATCTTTCTATCTACATTTTACTAGTTTGCTCATAGGATGTATTACACAAACACACACATACATATTAGGATGTTCTGGCATCTTAAAAGCCTTTCTGCTTGGGGAGAGCCTGGCTTTCCTGGACCTAGGCAATTCTTAGAGATAATAAAGGGCCCAGCCAGGAGCATGCCTTTAACATGCAAACGACATGATCCAGAGCCATATCTCTCCTGTTTGGCCTGTACTCTCAAAGAGCAGTATTCCTCTACCTTAATCATTCTGGGGCTAGACCAGGCAACTAGGGGTGATCTCTATAGTTTAGAACGTGTTCTAAACTATAGTTCTGAGAGGAGGTCAATTTTAGGCTGTATCCTCAGCACTGATTCCCAGCAGGAGCTCAATGATACATGTGACATGATGATATGAATGAATGGTTTCTGATAGCCACAGCCTCCTTTAGTTACTGGACTGGTGATGAAAGATGTTCTCAGATGACTATTCAGGGAACTTGCTGAAATAGTCTTTGTTCTTCTTCCTGCATTTAGAAATAGTCTTTAGACATATGTGCCGCCAATACACACATAATGAATCAGATTACAACATTTTTTTATGAGAAAAGATGAAAAAAAATCTTCCATTTTTATGGTCAGAGAAACCCAGACTATTATACCCGGCTCATTTCTCATTAATAAAACAGAAAATCTTTTGCCTTCTCATCTGAGCTCTTCAAATTAATCTAAGGTCTGATTGTCCCAAAGCATTACTAATTATATAGCAACATCATTTGTATCACAGAATTGGAAATGACGTACATAGCTGACCACAGAGTGATGGTTAAATAAACTATGACATGCTCAACTGATGGAATCTTCTGCAGCCTTTGACAATAGTGTCTACAATACAACCTGAGGTAAAGGGTGAGACATAAAATTACATATGCGATACGACTGCCATCATGCAAAATATATGAAATAGAAAGAGATACTACTGAATATTAATAGTGTCTGTTTATCTGTTAAGACTGTGAATGATTTTCTTTCTACTTCTCTGAATTTTTCATCTTTTTCTCTAATGACCTTCAACATTTTACACTCATAGTGAAAATCAACATCAATAAATCATTGAATTATTAATTGCAAATATCTTGTTGGCTGGGCGCAGTGGCTCATGCCTGTAATCCCAGCACTTTGGGAGGCCGAGGAGGATCACTTGAGGTCAGGAGTTCAAGACCAGCCTGGCCAATATGGTGAAACCCTGTCTCTACTAAAAAATACAAAAATTAGCCGGGCGTGGTGGTGCATGCCTGTAGTCCCAGCTACTTGGGAGCCTGCAGCAGGAGAATCGCTTGACCTCAGGCGGCAGAGGTTGCAGTGAGCCGAGATCACGCCACTGCACTGCAGCCTGGGCGACAGAGTGAGACTCCATCTCCAAAAAAAAGAAAGAAAGAAAGAAAGAAAGAAAGAAAGAAAGAAAGAAAGAAAGAAAGAAAGAAAGAAAGAAAGAAAGAAAGAAAGAAAGAAAGAAAGAAAGAAAGAAAGAAAGAAAGAAAGAAAGAAAGAAAGAAAGAAAGAAAGAAAGAAAGAAAGAAAGAAAGAAAGAAAGAAAGAAAGAAAGAAAGAAAGAAAGAAAGAAAGAAAGAAAGAAAGAAAGAAAGAAAGAAAGAAAACATCTTGTTATTTTCTGCTATAAAACTTGACACAGGGTATTTTCACCTAAAAGAGCTGAATTGATACCGGGTGTTTTCACCTAAAAGAGCTGTATTGAGATGTACAGAGAAAACCCTACAGTGAAACCAACAGAAAGCAGTGATGGAAACACAGAGAATTCTCTAGTCTATCAACTGCCTGTGTGATAATAATAATGGCTGACATTCACGAAGCTCTTACTATGTGCCAGGCATTTTCCATACATTTTAAAAATATCTTCGTAAAAGCTGTAGGAGATAGGTATTACTGTTACTCCCATTTTATAGATGAAGCTGAGACTTAGAGTGGTTAATTCATTTGCTAGTAAGTGGAGGAGTCAGAGACTTTGATTCCAGCAGTCTGTCTCCATGGTCTGCCAGTTTCTCACTATGCTCTACTGCTCCCCCCAGCATAAAAGGAGAGGCTTTGGGGGGAAAGAGCACAGTCCTAAGCCATCCTTCTTTTCATGCAAAGATTCTTGTGTTGAACAAAGGCATAGCCTCCATGTCCATTTTCAGTCTGAAAAGGAGATTCTGTTTAGGTAAGTCCTCAGATGACTCCTACCCATCAGTGGAGATGGTCACTAGTAACCACTTATTCAACATGCTGTCTCAAGGCTCTAACTGGAGCATGGTCCATATGTTGCCCATCTTTGCACATAAATCTATTGCTTTAGGTGCTACAAGCTCATCATAGCCAAATTTTGCAGACCCAGACCAACCCAAGAACAAAGGTCGCTCTCTACTTGCCAGCACAATTGTAGGCACTCTTTCTTCATGTGCTTGTAGAAAGCAGTTTCATCCTGCAAATGCTGGCCGACTGAGTATGCTCAGCCGACACCATCAGGGCATATGAGTGCTTTGAGGCCTTCTGTTGAATGGTCTCATTTTCTCTGCACAGAAACCTACTAGTGTAACATTTCCATAAGTGATGGGCAGGGCAGAGGTTTCACTGCAAGAGAATTTCAGGACAGAGTAGGATACCTGGAGAGAGTTCAGTCCTTTTGGAGTCAAGTAGAGTCAAGTGTGTCACTAAAATGAAGCAAGTCCCCCTTCTGCTACTCCAGAGAATCATGAATGGGGCAGTGGGGAAACACAGAAACAGGTCATGAAATCAGCCATGCAAGATTAGTTTGAAGATAATGACACTGGGCTTAAAGGAAATCCATTACAAATGAAACTTATAACTCAAAACAAATGTGCCAATGGGCAAAATTTAATGAGCAAAAGGAAATTAATAAATAGAGATAAATCTTATAAATATGGCAAAATTGTTAGGGCAAATGCTTGAGAAGAACGCTATGGGGTTATGAGTCCATCTCATTGTGCTGTTTCTATGTCCTGGCCCCTGAGGGACAGCTCTCTGTCATGCCCATTCACTTACTTTCTCTGGATCCGGACCACAGGATCAGCAAGCAGGTCAGTGACGTCAAGCTTTCTCCCCTTCTCAATAACATCTCGATGCTTGCGAACAAACAGCCACCCGATATGGGAGAAGAAGAAGCCCCGGCGGGCATTGTGTGGGTCAGCATCCGTCTCTGAGTACTTGTGGTGGGCTCGGTGGTCCCTGGACCACTCGAAGATGTCATTCTGCAGAGAGAATGAGAGCCTGAGTGAAGAGAGGAACCGCACCGCCGAGCGTCCTCCTGGTAAGCTTCCCAGCCTCCCCTCCCCCACCAGTCTTCACTGCTGGTTTCACATTCCTCCTGTCTTCAACCCACAGTCCCTCAACCTCAAGTTCAATCCCCTGTGGTCTGGAGTGGTTTTCATCAGAACAAGGGTAAATCTTCACTTAGCAGGTATCTCAGCTTACGTGTGGGACGTACCCACTGCAGGAAGTTCAGGCTTGTTGGGTGAATTAGTGCAGAGACCTGAAGGAAAGCTCTGGTGGGGGCGACTGAAGTCTCCTAGATCATTTATGTCAAGAAAAGAGAGATCTTTTTTGTGGCTGAACCGTATTCCATGGTGTAAACATACCACATTTTCTTTATCCAGTCTATCACTGATGGACACTTAGGATGATTCCATGTTGCTATTGTGAATAGTGCTGCAGTGAACATACATGTGCCTGTGTTTTTATAATAGAATGATTTATATTCCTTCAGGTATATACCCAGTAATGGGATTGTTGGGTTGAATGGTAGTTCTGTCCAGATCTTTGCAGGGACATGGATGGAGCTGGGGGTCATTATCCTTAGCAAACTAATGCAGGAACAGAAATCCAAATACCACTGTCCTCACAAGTGGGAGCTAAATGATGAGAACACATGGACACATAGGGGAACAAAACATCCTGGGGCTATCAAGGGTGGAGGGTGGGAGGAGGGAGAAGATCAGGAAAAATATCCAACGGGTACTAGGTGTAATACCTGGGTGATGAAATAATCTGTACAACACACCCCATGACACGTTTACCTATGTAACTAACCTGCACCTGTACCTCTGAACTTAAAAGTTAAAAAAAATGAGGGAGAGATGTTCTTAGGATGAAATCTTGGTTGTCATAAGAGAGGGGCAGTCCTGAGTAGGAATGGTGCCGGTTCTTGGCCCAGATGTCTCTGCCTCTCTCCTCACTTTGGTGTTCTTCATGTGTGACTCACAGAGATCAGGAAGCCAGTAGATTAAAAAAACCCAAATGGCTACTTCCCCAAATCTCTGCAAAATACCAAGGCACCAGTGGCATCATTTTAGGACTGCTCTAACAGAGTGTAACAGAAATGGAAGGGGGACAACTTTGGCTCCTTGGGAACCTGGTGTATTGGCAATCCACCAAGTGGAGAGGCAGCAGTAGCTGAGGAACAGGGCAGCACTCACTGGAGCCCTGAGACAGACTCTGGTGCCCCTAGAAGGACAGGCAGCAGAGTCCAGCAGAGTCTGCCCAGCCCACAGAGCTGAAGTGGGGCTCAGTGCATGTGGGGAGCACACCCTATTGGACCTCTCATAATGGGAGACATGGGAGCGTGTCAGGGGCTGAGCTATCAGGGGCAAGAATTGATGGCATTCACTGTTACAATTAATGAGACCTTAGCTATAGCAATGGGTCAGTGAGATCTACAGACATTTTTTTTACACTAATTTTTTTTTAAATCTGATGATGCTTTCAAAACTTTGAGAAGATGAATTAAATTGGGAAGCAGTGCTTTTGATAGGAAAATCTGAAAATAAAAATAAATTTAAGTATTATATTACATTAGCCTTTTCTGTTTATGACAATAGTAATAATATTTTATACCATAATATTCAATACTGGGTAATGTTCTCATTAGGAGTCTACCATTTCGTAGAGATTGGCTTCATCCTTCTGATCAGAAGGGAAGAAATTGTTTTGTTTTTGTTTGTTTTTTGAGACAGTCTTGCTCTATTGCCCAGGCTAGAGTACAGTGGTGCAATCACATAGCTCTCTGTAGCCTTGACCGTCTGGGCTCAAGTGATCCTCCCACCTCAGTCTCCCAAGTAGCTGGGACTACAGGTGTATGCCACCATGCCCAGCTAATTTTTTGTTTTTCTTTTTGAGACGGACTCTTGCTCTGTCGCCCAGGCTGGAGTACAGTGGTGTGATCTTCGGTCCCTGAAACCTCCGCCTCCTGGGTTCATGCAATTCTCCTGTCTCAGCCTCCCGAATAGCTGGGATTATAAATGTGCGCCAACAAATCCAGCTAATTTTTCTATTTTTAGTGGAGATGGGATTTCACCACGTTGGCCAGGCTGGTCGAAAATTTTAAAAATCCACCTAATCCTTGGGTTTTGGGGGAGAAAAAGAGGAGGCAGAAAGTTCCGACAAGCATATGTTCAGCTTTGAATATAAAGAGAGAAAACAGGAGCATGGCAGTTTATGTATATCAAAACTTATAGCCTGGCTTACTGTAATATGAAAGAGGTCTTTAGATTTAACAGTGTATTTAAACATGGTGGTTGGACAGAGTGAAAACATTTTATTATTTAGAATCACAGAATTTGGAGGTGTAAAATAATTTCAAATGTCAATCAAGACTGCTGTGGTCTAAGAAATAATTTCTTCCTTTTGCATTAGTTTATTGCTTTTATTGTAGTGCCCATGTGAACACGACATAGAAAGAACACTCTGTCCCCCATTCACAGATGGCAAAATTAAAGCTTAGAGGACATTTATATAAGTTCATCCAACAAATCAAAACATAATAGAACAAAGATGGCATTTCCTTGGTTCTCAGTTCACATTTCCATCAACAAAATATTTCCCTTATTCTCCAAATGTTGCAGGGAGGGATCTTTTATAGAAAACTTTCTTTCATCTTGTTAAAAGGTTATATTGGCTTGATATGGTTTGGCACTGTGTCCCCACCCAAATCTCATGTGTAACTGTAATCCCCATGTGTTGAGGGAGGGACCTGGTGGGAGGTGATTGGATCATAGGGTCAGTTTCCTCCATGCTGTTCTCATGATATTGAGTGAGTTCTCACGAGATCTGATGGTTTAAAAGTGTGTGGCAGTTTCCCCTTTGCTCTCTCTCTTGCTCCACCATAGTAAGACATAGCTTGCTTCTCCTTCACCTTCCACCATGATTGGAAGTTTCCTGAGCCCTCCCCAGCCACGCGGAACTGTGAGTCAATTAAACCTCTTTTCTTTATAGATTACCCAGTCTCAGGTAGTTATTTATGGCAATGTGATAATGAACTAATACATGGCTGTTTAATTCAATGCCATGCAATCTTGTAGAAACTCTAAGTGAAGAGTTTCAAATAGCTAGAAACATTATTCTCACAAAATTAATTATAATACAACAACAATGAAAAGACCCATGATGATGAAGACAAGTTCAAACAGAGATATTTATTTTCATTCCTTTCACCTGGATACCTTTCCAACAGAAGCCACCTGACTGCAATAGTGGAATGAAGCAAGTATAATAGTGGAATGAAGCACATTCCAAATAATCAAGCACATAATGAAGCCAAAAATACTTTAAGATGTATTTTTTAATCCTTTGTTATTGTTTTGTTTTCAAGTGTAAAGCTGAGTCCAGTGAAAAATGACTCAAAGAATAAGATGTGTTTTCTAGTTCTTGGGAACTTGGTAATAAATAAATTAAAAAAAAGAAATTAAAGAACAAGATGTGCATCAACAATAGAGCAGAAAGGGAGCAAGATTTATATGTTCACCCAATCAATCACCTTTCTTCCCTACTTACCTGCACTTTTGCCTGCTCTGGAGTGATTGAGAGTGGGTGGGTAGGGGAAAGAACCTACCTGTGAATAGCATTTGTGTTGAAAAGGTTTGGGTACCTAGAGCTCATTTTGGTACAGTCAGTATGTGCTTTAGCAACAAGAAGAGGGGAAAGCTGAGGATTAATGACGAGGGAGAGATGGCCCAACCATCTCAACCTTGGGAGGCGGGGAGTGAATGGAGATCAACTGTACTGGAAACCATACCCCCAGCGGTATCCTGATAATCTCTCTTCCTCTTAGTGTTTGCATGGTGCTGATAGCTCTTGTCTAAAACTATGTGTGCCACTCCATCAGCTTTGCTGCATGGGAAACAAAAACAATATTGAGGCATACAGAGATGACAAATGCCCATCATGAACTGACTGTCAAGTATGGGTAATCTGTCTGTTCATGTTCCATGTACATATTCTGGTAGGGACATGATGTTGAACTCAGCAGTAATTCCTGAAGCTTAAATACTTAAACATTCAAACAAATCAATTACCAAATTATTGTATTAAATTTGCAACGTAGAGTTTATACTGAATTGTAGGTTCCAGTAGATCACAGTCTTACTCTGCAATCCATTAAAAGTGCACTCTCACCACATGTTAATTGATTATTCCTGATAAAAAATTGGAATATTGAAGGGAGCTACATTAGTTCTAAGAACGCTGGGCATAAATGAGGCACAGGTAGGTGGGCGAGCAAGAGAGGAGTAGGAACAGAACAAATCCGGAGTGTACAGCTCAGGTGGTAGGCTTCATTAGCAGAGACGCCACACTATAGTCCTACTTCACAATAGAAATATAACTCAAGCCACATAATATAACTAATATTTTCTTAGTAGCCACATTTAAAAAGTGAAATGACCCTTGATTGAACTTGGGCTACAGAAAAAATTAATAAAATAAAAGGTGAAAAGAGGCTGGGCACGGTGGCTCATGCCTGTAATCCCAGCACTTTGAGAGGCCGAGGTGGGTGAACCACCTGAGGACAGGAGTTCGAGACCAGCCTGGCCAACATAGTGAAACCCCATCTCGACTAAAAATACAAAAATTAGCCGAGCATGGTGGTACGCGGCTGTAATACCAGCTACTCGGGAGACTGAGGCATGAGAATCGCCTGAACCTGGAAGGCAGACATTGCAGTGAGCTGAGATCACACCACTGCACTCCAGCCTGGGTGACAGAGCAAGATTCTGTCTCAAAAAACAAAACAAACAAACAAAAAAAAAACTAAAAACAAAAAAAGTGAAAAGAAACAAGTAAAATTAATTTTAATAATATATTTTACTTAGTGTAACATACCCAAATATTATCATTTCAATGTATAATCAGTATAAAAATTATTGAGATGCTGTACATTATTTTTTTTCTGTACCAAGTCTTAGAGATTTTTCACTTGTAGCACACCTCCAGGGGCTTGCTGCATTTCAAGTGCTCAGTAGCCACACGTAGCCAGTGACTACCACATTGAGCAGTGCAAGTCTAACTCATGGCTTACGCACTTTTTTTTTTGTTTTTGAGACAGGGTCTCTCTCTGTCACCCAGGCTGGAGTGCGGTGGTGTGATTATGGCTCACTACAGCCTCAACTACCTGGGCTCAAGCGATTCTCCCATCTCAGCCTCCCCAGTAGCTGGGACCACAGGCACATGCCACTATGCCCAGCTAATTTTTTTATTATTTGTAGGGATGGGGTCTCACTATGTTACCCAGGCTGGTCTTAAACTTCTGGGCTCAAGGGATCCTCCTGCTTCAGTCTCCCAAAGTGCTGGCATTACAGGCATGAGCCACTGCACCCAGCCACTTGTACGCTTTTCAGTGTGTGCATTATACTTCAAATTTAAAAGTTTGAAGAATTAAGAATTCAATGCTGCCTACTGGTGAGAATGTGAAATGGGCAGAAAGTTTGTGAAGGGCAAATGAGCACTACATATCAAAAACCCTAAAATTGTGCATATATTTTAACCTAACAATTCATTTTCTGGAGTTTATCTTAAGGAAATCATGGTTGTGTTCAGAGATTTAACCACAAGGATGCTAACTGCAATAAAAACTTGGAAAGACCCTGCATTTCCCCATAACAGGATTTGATTAAATATTTTGTGATAAATTAATTAAATAGTACTTGTGTGTGTATACATATACAGTAAAAGCTTATATATACATGAAAGAAATAGTAAGAGAAAAAGCCTTAGTGTTACCTCATGGGAGTGAAATTGGGAGGTAGGAATGAGGAGAAATACTTTTATGCTTGATCCTATACTCTGAAATTATTAGAAAGAATTCTATTAGTGTTGTATTAAAAACTAATTAACAAAAAAAGGCTATTGTAGTATTGACCCAGAAAGATGAAGGTAAAAGTAGTTAAAAGAAAAGTACTTCTTGGCTGGGCGGGGTGGCTCACGCCTGTAATCCTAGCACTTTGGGAGGCCAAGACAGGAGGATCACTTGAGATCAGGAGTTTGAGACCAGCCTGGCCAATATGGTGAAACCCTGTCTCTCCTAAAGGTACAAAAATTAGCTGGGCATGGTGGTGGGCACCTGTAATCCCAGCTACTCGGGTGGCTGAGGCAGGAGAATCGCTTGAACCTGGGAGGCTTAGGTTGCAGGGAGCTGAGATTGTGTCACTGCACTCCAGCCTGGGCAACAGAGTAAGACCTTGTTACAAAAAAAAAAGAAAGAAAGAAGAAAAGTACTTCTCAAAACACTATGAATCCATTTTTAATAAAAAATATAAGTTTAAGCATGGGAAAAACAAAAGAAGTATCTTAGCCAAACTGTAGTGGTTCTCTCTAGGAATTGGGACTGTGGGTGACTCTTTTATTTTGTCTGTGTTTTGTAAATTTTTACAATAAACAGATTATTCTTTTGTAATACAGGAGAAACAAGTTATTTTTGAAAACATTTCTATATTCCTGAATGAAAACAACCCAGCTTCTCCTCGATGAAGCAGTTAAGATTCATCTGGCAATCCAGTCTGTTAATACACCTTTATGTCACCCTTCTTCTATCTTTATTCTCGTTAGCAACTAATCAACCAATCACACGTCAAGTGGTGTGGCAGTGCCCTCGCTTGAACCCATTCTGTATTTTGTGCCTCCATTACTTCACTATCCATGATTGATAACGTCCCTAAGTGGGGTCTCCACTGAAACTGTAGAAACTGAAATTGATCATGAGGTGATTTTTCTCCCATGCGCAGCCTTTGAGTGTTATCTGGGACTTGAGCAAAGGTCATCAATCTCAAGAGTCCACCGAAAAGAGGTATGAAGCAACCTGCTCCTTCAGAACTACTCCCCAGCTTCCTTTTATGTTCAAAATAAATTCTTGAATCTAGTCATCTAAATGGCAATAGAGGACACTGTCTTTTAAGGCCCACATAATTTCCACTGGTTAGCAAGATGAAGGCTAAATGTAAACAGCATTTAGCTTGTCCCATTCAGCAGATCTGAAACCAGAATCATTGATTGGTTTTCCCCTAGCCTAGCTGGAAACAGTTGCCTGCTCCCAACCAGACACCAAGATGGTTTTTCTGTCCCTTAATTCAATTTTGTGGCTGTTTAAAGTTCCAGAACAAAAAACTTCCCAAGCAGTCTCAAAACATAGCCAAAGGGAATTCCACTTGTATTCATAACACATCTTTGTTTCCAGTCAGTAGTGAAAAAGAAACCAGGACCAACATGTCAACATGTCAGCTTGAACAGGCAGGTTTTAGAGTAGAAAATATGTGTGTGCATGCATGCATGTACATGTGCATGTGCGTGTGCGTGCATGTGGTGTGTGTGTGTCTGAATGGCATCCTTTCTGGGAAAGGAGCTGTTCTATCAAGAGGGTCAAATAGAAAAAGATACTGGTGGCTCCACTCCTTAGAAACTGTAAGGCTTATTAGAGATAGACTTTATCTCTGCATCTGGGGTCTAAACTTAATCTCCTCCAGTTCAGACGCCAATTCAAACAGTGAAAAACAATGTTGGGTGCTTTTCCCATTGTTGATACTGGGTCAGTACTTATTTCTCTCCAGATAATAGGCTAATCTGTAAGAATATCCCAGAAAGTCCCCAAGAGTGGCCTGGCAGCAGTCCACACCACCTGGCAAATTGTGGCTTTGAGAGGACAAGTTGCCACCTGCTGCCTTGCCTTCATGTGGCACTCGGTCTACATAGGTCTTAGAAGCTGGGTAAGTGTTGAAAAGTCAACCTTAGTAGTTTAAAAAGTGCCAATAAAACTTAAAGTTTGAAAAAAAGGAAAGAAATGTTTCATATTTTCTTCTATTACTCTTTTGTTTAAATCTCTTAACAATGAGAATGTATTCAAATAAGACTTTTCACTTTTAAAAAACCACATATTTAACACATACTTTTAAAATGGCATAGACAGTCATCTTGGCAAATAAGTTGGTCTTCTGGAAATCTTTCCAATTTGGGCTTTGGAGGGTTTTTGGTCAGTGATGTGACCATTATTCTAGTCTCCTGAACTAGATCTCCTTTATTCCATGAGTTAAAAATTGAGGGGGAAGAAAGGGCCTAGAAAACAATGATAACCCAATAGCAATGAACATATTTAGTTCCCACAACTTGTTTTTAAAATACCATTCTCCACTAAAAGGAATCAGGAGTGTGGAGAAATGGCTGGTGCCAGGACTGGGGTAGGAAAAGTACACGGGGAGCTCAGTATATTTTGTTGTGCCGGAAAGGAAGTGCTTAAAAAATGATGGGGCATGTCAAAATGACAGAGGAGCTACATGTGGTGGTGTGCATCTGTAATCCCAGCTACTCAGGAGGCTGAGGAGTTCAAGACCAGCCTGGGCAACACAGCAAGACACCACACTAAAATGAAAGAGTTTTTTCTAAATCCTAAAAGAAAGAGGCATTTGTAGTGCCTCCCACTGAACAAACTGGGGTAATTTGGTCATTAAAATGAATAATGACAGTAATGGATTATAATCCATGTAATCAAAAAACAGTCCATGGGCTATAAATACAATGGAAAAAGCAAACACTTTTCTTTACAGTGAAATACCAATTGACAAATGTAGAAGAAATAATAGAGTTACAAAATCACCATTTTGCAGCTGTCATGGCAATAACTGATTCAGGCAAGAATCCCCAATGTTTGCTAAAACTATTGGGTAAAAGTTTGATGAAGATAAAATATTCATATAGGCTCATAATCTTTGCATAAATTAATTCAATAATTACAAAATAAAAATAGCAATCTTACAGTGGAGAAACTTAGCAGATGCCACCTTAACCAAATGATCAAAGTTCATACCTCCAATAATGTGACAAAGTGATGTCATGTGCCTCTTTTTCAATGCTGAGGAGGACACAAGAATGCTAATGTAGTACTCCCACCAAAAATGCAGAGTTTGAGTCTAATTATGAGGTAACATGAGCAAACCCAAACGGAGGAACATTCTACAACTTAATTGGCCAGTACATTTCAAAAATATTGATGGCATAAAATTAAAAAAACAAGGAACTATTCCAGATGAATGGAATCTAAAGAGACATTATAACTCATTGTAATGCATAATCCTCAATTGGACCCTGAACTATTATAGAATCCTGGATAAAGCATTGTATCAACATTAAATCCCTGACTTTGGTAAGTGTATTCTGTCTATGTGAAAGTGTCTTTGTTATTAGGAAATACACACTGAGGTATTTGGGAATAAAGGGGCATGATGTCTATAACTTATTCCCAAATGATTCATAAAAAAAGAACACGTAAGAATGTACATGCATGTACAGAGGAAAGAGCAAGGGAATAAAGCAAATGAGCAGTACTCTAAGAGTTGGTGAATCTAGGTGAAGGCTATACCCAAGCTCATGATTTTCTGCAACTTTTCTCCAAGTTTCAAAATAAAAGATCTGAAAAAATTATTTCAAAATAAAAGTGAAAGCTAAAAACAAAAATTTCATGGGCAAATGAGCAGTACTCTAAGAGTTGGTGAATCTAGATGAAGGCTATACACAAGCTCATGATATTTTGCAACTTTTCTCTAAGTTTCAAAAGATCTGAAAAAATTATTTCAAAATAAAAGTGAAAGCTAAAAACAAAAATTTCATGGGCACTCTTCTTTATAATCTCAGCTTTTCCCCTTCCACTCCATTTCTACTCTACCACCCTTGTTCAGGCTTTTATCAATTTACTTGGATGCTGTAATAACCTTCTAACTGCCTCCCACTTATAGTAATTTTCCTCTCCACAATACATTCGGCATACTGTTAACATCCTCTTTCCATTCATACTCCCCAAAATCTATCATTCTTTTGCTTATCTGTGTATTACTTTTCTTATAAAATCTAAACTTTTCTTCTTCTTGAAAATCAGACAGGTTTCCTTGACTGGACTCATTCTTATCTTTCCCATATTTTATCCTTTAATTTGACCGATATTTACTGACCGGTACACACTAGAAGATAAAGAACAAACAGGACAATTGAGGCTGTCCTCAAAGAGTTTATAGTTTATGGAGGAGACAAATACTAAACATAAAGTAAATGGAGTCAACATAAGCGAAATAATTTTAGACTGGGATTAGAGCTGTGAAGCCAATAAAGGAGCTGAACAAAGGAGGACCTTAATATAGGCAAGGCCATTTGTTTTTTTGTTTGTTTTGTTTTGTTTTTGAGATGGAGTCTCACTCTTGTCATCCAAGCTGGAGTGCAGTGGTGCAATCTTGGCTCACTGCAACCTCTGCCTCCCAGGTTCAAGTGATTTTCCTGCCTCAGCCTCCCGAGTAGCTGGGATTACAGGCACTCACCACCACACCCAGCTAATTTTTGTATTTTTAGTAGAGATGGGGTTTCATCATGTTGGCCAGGCTGGTCTCCAACTCCTGACCTCAAGTGATCCACCTGCCTCGGCCTCCCCAAGTGTTGGGATTACAGCTGTGAGCCACTGCGCCTGGCCAGCAAGGCCATTCTTAACTGGGTCATCTTCAGGTTGAGAGGAGTTGGAGGTGGAAGTGCGGGAGGGAGAGGGGAATTGTCTCAGGTAGAGGGAAGGACTTGGAACAATTGAGGAACTAAGAAAAGGCCATTGTGTAGGTAGCATGGTGCTAGGACAAGCCTGGTATGAGATGAGGTCTAAGACACATTATGCTATAATAAAGAATATATCTGGTCTTTGTGCCTGGTTCTTGGCACAGAGGTTTAAAAACCCTTGGAATTTCCTGATAGGAAATTCCACAACTCTTATCCTAGAGGTGACTTTCATGGGCCCCTAGATAGCCTCAGGATTGGAGCAGATCACCAGAAAGACCAGCCATGTGATTAGAGAGGTGGGCGTCGGCTGCCCAAAATGGCAACACAAATGTTCCGGATAGAAGCAGAGACCTAGATGGGCTTCTGATGCCCTTGCACCAGCTGGTTTCCTAAAGGGAAGCTGGGGCCATGGTCTTTGAACGGGTGGTGCTGTAGATCCCGCAGTGAAGTCACATCCAGAGGACTCAGACTACCGATGGCTTCTCTAGCTAGGTGTGTCTGGTGTTACTGGTGGCTAATATTTTACAGACATTCTTCTGGTTTGGAAGGCATTTTGAGTCACCTCTCTTGTAGCAGAGCATAATCATGTTGTCCATGTTGCTGATGGTGAAACTCTGCCCTGAGATCTACATGGCAAAGGAGCTAAGCATAAAATCCTTGGATCTTCACCACTCCTGGCACTGGAGCAGTTTCCTGGGCTATGTGGAGTGTGTCTTGGCCTTTGCTGGCATGGTAGGTTAGATCAGGACCTGTCCATCGATTGGGGCCTGTTTGTGGAGACTCTGGGCTTCCTGGCTATGCTGACCGACGCCATGATGGACCTGCCCCAGCTCTACTGCAACCACTGCCATGGGTCCTGAGGACATGAGCATCGAGAGCACTCATGAGGACAAGGGCAGTGCCCTCAGGACCACCTACTTCCTGCTGAGAGCTGCCCATGCAGTTCTTGGTCTGCGCCTGCTGCAGGTGCTGGTGGACCTGGCCATCCTGGGGCAGTGCCCTTCACCCACCACCCTGAGAAGCCAGCGCCCCACACAACACACCCCACCATGGCCAAAGCACTTCTGAGCTGACCAGGGAGGAAAAAGATGTGTGACTGCCAGCTGGCGCCTGTTCTCCCTATGTGGGGAGCAGGCATCGCAGCCCCTGAGTGGAGAGGCGGTATCCCATGTCAGGTTCTCCATCAGTGGCTGCGTGCGGCTCTCAGGGCAGCCAGGCCGACACTTGGCTCACCACTGCTGGGGGGGGCCACAGTGGATTTCACACTCAAGGGCTGGGTCTCTGGTGATTTTAAGGTGATGGAAAAGGCAAGTGTCTTTTCCTACTTCCTCTCAAAAACCACCTAGCCTGAACCTGAGATGTGTTCATAAACACACCAGAAGGCAAACTCCAGTCTGCTGAGGAACAGCAGCCCTCAGGAACCTTCTCCAATCTTATTCAAGTCCTGGCCCCACCCTCTCAGGTCTGCCTTGGCCCACAAGCTGGCTTCCCTGGGGGAGAGGCTGAAGCTGGGGATAAGTAGGATCCACGCGCCAGGGGGACCCAGGCAAGCCTTGAGGTTGGGGCTGGGGAAGCGAGGAGGAGACCAGGTATCAGGAGACCCTGCAAATCCTGGGAGCAGAGACTTTGGACTCAGTGTGACCCTGATCAGACACCCTGGTTGGATGGGGGTGGCCTCTTCTAACCAGTGGGGTGGGCACAGAGGGCAGGGCCGGGTTTGCTCTGCTCCCGATTGTAGGGATGCAGTGGCACCTGTGCTCTGGGTTTTCTGGCCAGAGTTGGCATCTCAAGGGTCTGCAGAATGAGTGCCTCCTGATACTTGGCTCCGGTGCCTTTGACCTTGCCCAGCAGTGGGGTCTGGATGCCTAGCTTCTAGGCTGGCCTCTTCCTGGAAGATGCTGGTGTGACATCTCTCATTGCCTGTCCCTATTTCCCTAATTATCCCTCACCAATCTTTAAGCCAATCCCTTCAGTCCTACCACTAAATTATATCTTGAATCTGCACACTTCTCATTTTTACCACCTTTTCTAGTTCAAGATCAACTTTTTTCTAGGCTACTGCAAAAGCCTCCTGAACTGGTGTTCCTGATTCAATGCTTGCCCCTCTCTATATTGTAGCCAGAGAGAGCTTATTGGAAATTACTCTCCAGCAAAATAAATAAATAAATAAATAAATAAATAAATAAATCAGTGGCTTAGCATTATATTTGGAATGAAATCCAACCTCATTATTATGTTCTAAGGGGCTCTGTGTTGGAACACCCCTGGGGTGAGAGGCAAGCCCATGTCCGAGCCTGGCTGGGCATTGTCCAGAGCAAGCTCAGGGGTGTTCCAGCCAGAGCCTCTGGTTCTCTTCGAGTGCTGGGGTCCCCCAGACAGACACAGAGGTCCTCCTGGGTGCGTGGGAAGGCTGAGGGGGCTGAAGGCAGAGCCCGTATAGACACAGCCCTGCCACCTCCCTGAAAAGGACTCCATTTGGGAAGAGTCCTTTTACTCTGGATATTGCACACACCGGCCGGACACAGCTTTGATGCCCATTGTCCAGGATACAGAGGCGGCCTCCAGTCACAAGGGGGAATGAGGACGGCAGGGTGCGTGGCACCCTATGCAGGGTCTGGCTGCTGGGATGGCCCATCTCACACTCTGCTACTGCTGTCCTGGGCTCTTGGGTCCAAGACAACCTCCAGAGCATGGGCAGCAGCCTAGCCGCAGGCGCCTCTGCCACCGTCCTCTGTATACTGTCCACCCAGGCATGTTGGGTCCCACAGTTCTGAGTCTGCTGCCTCTGACTGTGGTGGGAAAAACTGGTCACTCCAAATCTCCGCTCCCCACCTTTTCAGTTTAACACAAGCCCACACCGTGCTTAGCAGCCCTGTGCTGACTCCAGGCCCTGGAGTTCTCAGATGCTTGCCCACGGTTCCCACAGGCGTCATGTTCCCTTCCGCTGGGCGGAGGGGTCACTTCCTGTGCAGATGTTGACGCTGTCAGTGCCGAAGCTCTATGACTTTAGCATTATTTGCTGTGGCCAGTGGGAAAATGTTCAAAGCTGTTTCCACCTCCTGAGTTTTCCTCAGGAAAACTCTTAAGTATTTGAGTGAGGATCTTGTTCTTAGACCTTTGGCCTGTAAGAGGCTTTGAAAATTTTATTTTATTTTTTAACGAAAGAAGATATCTGTGGTGGTAATTGCCTCCAAATTAAAATGTCACCAATTGCATGCACAGTGACTGATGAATGTTTGTACCCCCACCATGTGGCAACTTTGAATCAATAACTCTTTGCAGATCCAGAAAAAAAAAGAAAATCATAAGAAGATAAAATATATTTACTATTCATTAAGTGGAAATGGATCATCATAAAGGTCTTCATCCTTGTCTTCTTCGCATTGAGTAGGCTGAGAGGAGGAGGGGCTGATCTTGCTGTCTCAGAGGTGGTGGAGGCAGAAGAAAATCCATGTATTTAAGTGAAGCTGCGCAGTTCAAACCCATTCTGTTCAAGGGTTAACTGTAATCGTAAGTATAGGACTTTCCTGAGTTCTGCATGTTGTTCTAGTGAATTATCAAACCTAAGGAGATTGTGGAAACCCCCAAACTTATCACTGGTCATTCAGAAGTACAGGTAGCCTGGGGACCCCACTACTGTTCTGCAGCCCTTGCAGCAGGCGTCTGAAGTGGGGACAGCCATGTGGAGCACTCAGCCTTTAACTTGTGGGATCTGATGTTAACCCTGGGTGGTTAGTGTCAGAATTACACTGAAGTACACCAACTTGGGGTGGATACAGAGAACTGGTGTGCAAGGCCCTGATCACGCAGGGCCCCATAGAACATAACAGTGAGGTCCCATAGAACATAACAGTGAGGTTGGATTTCATTCCAAATACAATGCTAAGCCACTGAAATATTTATTTATTTATTTATTTATTTATTTATTTATTTATTTAGCTGGAGAGTCGTTTAATTTCCAATAAGCTCTCTCTGGCTACAATATAGAGAGGGGCAAGCATTGAATCAGAAGACCAGTTCAGGAAGCTTTTGCAGTAGCCTAGGAAAAAAGTTGATCTTGAACTAAAAGGTGGTAAAAATGAGAAGTGTGCAGATTCAAGATGTAGTTTAGTGATAGAACTGAAGGGATTGGCTTAAAAATTGGTGAGGGATAATTAGGGAAATGCAGAAACCATGGGTGATACCCAGACCTCTGGTGGGAAAGCTAGGAGAAGAACAGAAGAACAGTTTCGGGGAGAAGGTAGAGTCACAACTTTGATTTGGGGCATGCTGAGTTTGAGAAGCCTGAGTTAAGACATCCAATAAGAGATGTCACATGAGTAGCCAGATTTGTAACACACTATACCCTGTCAGCTTACTTCTTCAATCTGGGTGATTTTCTAACTATGCTGTGACCTTATACAGTATGTTCTAATCATTCCTCTCTCCCTACCTTTGCTCAGATGTTTTCCCTACCCTCCTCTTCTTCTTTGCCTAGATAAATCCTTTTCATGTGCAGCTCAAATCTCCCCTTCTGCAGTAGGCTTTGTCCAATGATCCTAGCCCATATTCAAATTTATGCAGCCCTAAAAGTCAGTGTGACACTTTTGAGCAATTTAACTCCACGTTGTCTTTTTATAAGAGTCTTTATTGCACACAAGTCTAGCCAGCTCTATCAGATTGTAAGCTCCTCATCCAAGGGCCACTTCTTAGATATTACGTGTGTTCCTCATAAGCACATAGTGGTTTATGCACTTTTAAATGTAATGGTAATTAAACAGCAGATTTACATGAAAAGCTATGAAATATTCAAATGGAAGAAGGTAAAAATAATCAAATGCTTCTGCCTTCTGAAAGAGTTTTTAAAAACAAAGCTAGAAATTTCCATTTGGCATCTGAAACTCAATAAATATTATCATTAATTAAAACTGCTGATTCAATGACTCCTGTAGACATTGTATCTTTGGAGCGTGATAAGGCATTGAGGCAGCATTCCTGAGATAATCCCGTGACGAGAGCGCTGGCTGGCATTAATGGGAATTGGAACAGGATGATTGAAAAGCCTGAACTTTGATAAACAAGGACCAATGATGAAAAACAATTCAATATCTAATAAAGGGGTGGGGAAGAGGCCACTAACAGAAGGCCTCACTGTGTCTGTTAGATCTGTTTCATTTCGTATTTTCATTAATGTCTAGGAACAAGGCTTACACATTTTGTTAATAACATTTCTGATTGGTACTAAATTAGGAGGTGCTGCAGACATCATTGAGGAAAGAGGAATAACACAGATGGATCTAAAGAGGTTAGAAATATGAATAGAAATTATCACAATGAGATTTGATTTCAGAAAAATGCAAATGAAGGCAGCTGGGGGAGAAATCATCCAAAATGCAATATAATCAGTGGGTTGGGAAACCTAGAAAGCAGCAGCATAAGAGTGTCTGGCAGGCTAGAAATGGAATAAAGAATATGCAATGACAATGTGCTGTCTCATCCCACATGGCTGGTGACAGGTACAGGGAGAAATGACTTGTCAAGGAATTGCATTGCAATACAGTCTTCTTCAATGTCCATAAACATTTTTGGAGATGGTCTGGGAAAATAAACAAAATAAGCTCAGACATTTGGGCCTTAGTTTATTCAGCTGTTAGAAAAGAATTAGACTCATGGCTTCTAAGGTTCCCCAATTCTAACCTCCTGTGATCCCAGCTCTAACCTTCTGTGGTTCTAAGACAAAGAAAGGTTGCGAGAAAATACATGATTAAGGAGGTTCGCTGTGTGCAGCACTTCTAAAGATCTTTAGGAAAAGAAGACAGGATGAAACACAAAGCTTGAAAATATGTTTCCAAATAGATTCCCAATTGACAGGACTGCATGCGGAATTCACCTTCAAAACAGTGTCTTTCTTCCAATACAGATGCCGGGCTAAATTAACATAAAATCTGATAGTTATTTGTTTACAAAAATTATCTCTACCATTTCTTTAAATAAAAACTCTTTAAAGTATTGTGGGTTTTTTGGTTTACAAAAATCTAATCGCCTTAAAGTGGTTAGAAATATATCCACTGTACAAAGCAGGTAAGATCTGCATTAAAGAGTTCCCACCGTATCTGGAGATGGTGCTGTGAGAAACAGACTAGCCCTGTTGGTTGGTCTGTTCATCTGTCTAATCACCCTCTTGCTCAGACTGTCACATTTTCATCCCCTTGAGGTTCATTTTCTTAGATGATTTCTCTCATCTCACCTACTTTCACTGACCTAGATCCCCAACAAATAAGCAAGTAAGGCATCTTAGGGGTGGGGAAATTTTATTTTCTACCTTAATAGGTTCATTTTTGTTGGTAGAAAGTATAATTAATCCTGCCAGGTAAGTGCAGAAAGAAAATGCCGTACCCCATGCAGCAGCCTCTGGAAAGTTTCCTGGTTTCCTTTCTCTCTTTCTTGCTCTCTCGCTCACCTGCTAGGCCACCTCCCACCTGCACCACTTTGTCGGAGTATTCCGCATGACAGAAGGGGTTACAATGCAGCATGCATGGAATGACAATGCTTTAATGAATTGATAAATCACCGTCATCATTGCTTAGAGACGACCAAGCTATTTGCTCTTTTCACATGACTTCCAAATGTTCCAAATGTGCCCTGGATGGTGAAATGCTGTGGAAGAAGATAATGTGAGGCATGATGTGCAAATCACCTTCCAAAATCACACCAGGAAAACCTGTCAGGGCATCTGGGTCAGGACCACTTCTGCCGCTGCCTGTTTACATGGAGGAGAAAACCAACAACACCCACCCATCTTGAAAGGAAGAAGGCAAACCTGTTTCTGAGGTGCAGAAGAAAAGTTGTGCATCTGAAGCTTAGGCTCATGGCTAGGAAAGGTGGCAACACTGAAACAGGATTTCTGAAGGGAGACTTAGAACCCACAGAGAGCCACATAAGGTTAAGGATTCCTGAGCTGCACTAAAGTTCTGGTGTTTTGTTCTCTTCTACACAACCGCCACTGCATGCTACTGCTAACAGCATGAGCTGTACTTGAGGGTGCTGCCTCGCACACAAGTCTCCCTCCTTGACATGCACACCCCACAGAGACCCAGCCTTGGGGGATGGTCTATTATCCTGAAACAGGCACAAATTCTTTGGGGTCTCCTGACTGTGGTCTGAGGCTTACTCAAGCCATGCAAATGCATGAGGCCATGTCACTCCCTGCCTAAGACCTGGCAGTGCCTTCCTGTGATATGTAGAACAATATCTGAACTCTGCCTGACAGAGCCTTGCACTGATGTGGCCCCCAACCCCCACTCTGGCCTTGCACTCACATGGATCAGCCACGCTGGCCATCTTTCTGCTCCTTGAACACAGCATCCTCGTTCCTGCTTTTGCTTTGACTCCTCCCTCTGGATGCTCTTCCTCTACCCTCCTCTCCTTCAGGTCTCAGCACTAATGCCACCTCCTCAGCAAGGTCTTCTCTGACCACACTTTGTAAAGATGCCCCACCTTGGGCCTCTATGTGATGTTACTCTGTTTAATTCTTTATATCCTTCTCTCTCTGAATACATTTGTTTGTTCATTTGCTCACATGTTCATTTGCTGTCTCTCCTACTGTAATATACACGTTATGAGGACAGGGACCTTGTCTGTCTTGTTCTCCTGTGCCTAGAAAAATGCTTAACACATGTGTTTGCTGAATGAAAGGATAAATGTGCATTTGGACACTGGGAGAGGCACTAGAGCAGGGGTCTGCAACCCCCGGGCCACGGACTGGTATGAGAATCTAATGATGAATGTTATGTATTTGAATCATCTTAAAACCATCCCCCCACCCTGCCATCTATGGAAAAATTGCCTTCCATGAAACTGGTCCCTAGTGCCATAAAGGCTGAGGACTACTGCATTACAGCACAGCAGTAAGAGGGTAACTTCTGGAGTCCAGATGCTTACATTTAAACCCCTCTTCTGTCACATAAATCCGAATGTCCTTGGATAGGTTACATAACCACTTTTCTGTTTTCTCCCCTATCAAATGAGGAAAATAATAGTACCTACTTTGTAGGGGCATTATCAATGACTTTTTTTTTTTTTTGAGATGGAGTCTTGCTCTGTCGCCCAGGCTGGAGTGCAGTGGCACAATCTCAACTCACTGCAACCTCCACCTCCCAGGTTCAAGCGATTCTCATGTCTCAGCCTCCCAAGCAGCTGGGACTACAGGCACACGCCACCATGTCTGGCTAATTTTGTTTTTTGTTTTTTGGTTTTTTTTTGAGACAGTTTCAGCCTTTTTCCCCAGGCTGGAGTGCAATGGCCCAATGTCTCATGCCTGTAATCCCAGCGCTTTGTTATTTTATTTTATTTTTTTGAGATGGAGTCTCCCTCTGTCACCAGGCTGACGTGCAGTGGCATGATCTCAGCTTACTGCAACCTCCACCTCCCAGGTTCAAGCGATTCTCCTGCCTCAGCCTCCCAAGTAGCTGGGACTACAGGTGCACGCCACCACGCCTGGCTAATTTTTGTATTTTTAGTAGACATGGGGTTTCACCATGTTGGCCAGGATGGTCTCGATCTCTTGACCTCATAATCCACCTGCCTCGGCCTCCCAAAGTGCTGGGATTATAGGCGTGAGCCACTGCACCTGGCCCAATCCCAGCACTTTGGAAGGCCAAAGGCAGGTGGATCACTTGAGGCCAGTAGTTTGAGACCAGCCTGGCCAACACGGTGAAACCTTATCTTTACTAAAAATGCAAAAACAAGCTGGGTTTGGTGGCGCGCACCTGTAATCCCAGCTACTTGGGTGGCTTAGGCATGAGAATCTCTTGAACCTGGGAGGCGGAGGTTGCAGTGAGTCGAGATCACACCCCTGCATTCCAGCATGTGCAACAGAGTGGGACTCCATCTCAAAAAAGATAAAAAAGAAAAAGAAAATATTTAAGTAATAATGGCTGAGAATTTTCCGAATTAATGACAAGCACCAAACCATAGATCCAGGAAACTCAGAAAACTCCAAGCAGGATACATACCAAAAAACCCTACACTTAGGGTTTACACCACTAGGTATTATCATACTTAGGTATTATCATATTCAAACTGCAGAAAATCAAAGACAAAGAGAAAATCTTGAAAGAAGCCAGAGTGGAAAAAATCCCTCCTTACCTATAAAGGAGTGAGGAGAAGAATTATACCAGGTTTCTCTTCAGAAACCAGCAAGCAAGAAGAGAGTGAAATAAAATATTTAAGTGTTGAAAGAGAAAAATCCACCCACCTAGAATTCTGTACTCAGCAAAATTACTCTTCGAAAATGAAGTAGAAATAAAGACTTTCTCAAGCTGGGCGTGGTGCTATGTGCCTATAGTCCTAGCTACTAGGGAGGCTGAGGTGGGAGGGGCGCTTAAGCCCAGGAGTTCAAGGCTGCAGTGAGCCATGATTGCTCCACTGCACTCCAGCCTGGGTGACGGAGTGAGACCCTGTCTCTAAAAAAAAAAAAAAAAAAAAAAGACATTCTCAGACAAACCAAAATTGAGGGAATTTGTCACCAGTATACTTGCCTTGCAAAAAATGGTAAAAGGAGTTCTTCAGAGAGAAGAAAAATTATATCAGAAACCTGGATCTACATAAGTGAAGGTAAAATAGAAACTTTTATTATTCTTATTCTTAATCTAACACGTAACAATTTGTTCAAAATAAGAATAGTAACAATTTGTTTAGTGATTATAGCTTATGGATATGTAAAATGAATGACAACAATGTCATAAAAGACAGAAGGGAGAAATTGGGAATACACTGTTAGAAGGTCCTTGTGCTACTGCAGGTACTATTACGAAGTGGTACAGTGTTATTTGAAAGTGGGTTTCGATTAGTTGTAAATGCATATTGCAAATTCTAGGGCAATCCATAAAAATTTTTTTTTTTTTTTTTTTTTTTTTGAGACGGAGTCTTGCTTTGTCGCCCAGGCTGGAGTGCAGTGGCGCGATCTCGGCTCACTGCAAGCTCCACCTCCCGGGTTCACGCCATTCTCCTGCCTCAGCCTCCCGAGTAGCTGGGACTACAGGCGCCCACTACCACGCCCGGCTAATTTTTTGTATTTTTAGTAGAGACGGGGTTTCACCGTGTTAGCCAGGATGGTCTCGATCTCCTGACCTCATGATCCGCCCGCCTCGGCCTCCCAAAGTGCTGGGATTACAGGCGTGAGCCACCGCGCCCGGCCCATAAAAATTTTTAAAAAGAAGTATAATTCATATGTTAAGAGAGGAGAGAAAATAGACTTATACAAAATGGTCCATTAAAACCACATAAAAATAGAAAAAGAGTAGAATACACAAATAAAAAGTAAGAAAAAGCAGCAAATGGAAAACAGAAACTTGGTAGATATTGATCCAACTATATCAATAATTGGTAACTTGGTAGGTATTAGTCCAACTATATCAATAATTACTTTCAGTGTGAATGGTCTAAATATACCAGTTAAAAGACAGACTGTCAGAGAGCATTAAAAAAAAAAAGACTAAACTCTATGTTGTTTAGAAATCATGCTGTAGGACAGCACATAAGAGTATCCAATGGGTGGCCTGAATCAGGACAGTGGGGTTTCAGTCTGTCTATCCATTAATTAGCTGTGTGAACTTCGAGAAGTCACTGGTATTCTCTGTTTACTCCTCTGTAAAATATGAGAATTTAAGCTAAATCCCTGTAGTTCTCTTCCAGCTCTCAATCCAATGCCTCATTACCATGACTTGATGAGGAAATATGAGCCACGAGGCAGTGGGCTGAAGCATCTAGTAGGTGCTTTTGGTTGGACTGGGTCTGTGAGAGACCCAGATGTAGCCAGCAGAAGCAGATGCATGAGCGTGACAGCACAAATCCGAATCCTGGCTCTTGCTTGTGAAAACTTAACTCTTGGAGAACAGGCATCTCTCACCTGGGTCCATCTTTGACTTGGAGCAAATTATAAGGAAGTTGCAAGCAGTCTTTAGGTTGACTTCACCCTACTGGCAAGGAAGGAGGATAGACCATAGAGGAACCCAGGAGATCTTTGCTGAATACAAGCGTTCAGGTTCAGAGGGGACAGAGGATTTTATAGCTCCTTATCAGGCATTCCTGCCCCATCATCATCTTTTTTTTTTTTTTTTTTTTTTTTTTTTTTTGTGAGATGGAGTCTCACTCTGTCACCCAGGCTGGAGTGCAGTGGTGTGATCTCATCTCACTGCAACCTCTGCCTCCCGAATTCAAGTGATTCTCCTGTCTCAGCCTCTCAAGTAGCTGGGACTACAGGCATGCACCACCATGCCCGGCTAATTTTCGTATTTTTAGTAGAGACGGGGTTTTGCCATGTTGGCCAGGCTGCTCTCGAACTCCTGATCTCAGGTGATCCACTCGCCTCGGCCTCCCAAAGTGCTGGGATTACAGGTATGAGCCACCACGCCCAGCCCATCATCATTTTTTTAGACTAAAAGTATCTCCACCTTTCCTACTATTGCCTCTCAGCCCCATACATACATCTTCTATAGAAGAAAAAGAAAAGGAGTTTAAAATGTTTAAGTCTCAACGTTAAGAACACTGTTCTTAATGCTCAAGGTCTTGTTTGTAGCATCTAGCAAAAGCCCTGCTGATCCCAAACAGAGACAGCTATGGCATGACTTGTCCATTTTGGCCAATGGCATGACCATTCCGGTGAAGGAGAGAAGAGAGAGAATCTTTGAAACTATCTTTAAAAACCCATGGATTATCAAAGGGAAACTAAATCAATGACTGCATTAAGTCAGGGTTGTAAGTCACCATCCTACACTGGCAGATCATAGCATTTTTTCACTTCCCCAGGTTGTTCTCCTCATAGGGTTAAGTGGTTTAAATAAATTGTTCTAGACACTGACTAGTTCTAGTTCTGTTCTAGTTCTCTCCCACTGACACAGTGCTGCATGTTATGGAAACTGGCCCTAATCTGATCTTACAGAGGTACCTTCCACCTAGGTCTAAGTGACATTGTTATAAAACCCCAGGCCCATGAAACACTGAAATTTCCACTGGGAAACTTTGGGGATTCTAATATCCTAATAGACGGAAAAGCTCCATGAAGGCGAGGCTTATGACTCTTTGCTCATTGTTATTCTCACTGTGCCTTCTCAGTGCCTGACACATAGTAGGTGCTCAATAAGCATTTGTTGAATGAATTTTAAAAATCCACTACAAATGTGGGCCTTGAAAAAGTATGCATAGTTCAAATTTGATGGTTTCTAAAACTACATTTTAAAGCTGTTCATTTATTTTTTTATTTACCTAACAATCATTAATTGTTTTCTATATGACAGACATTAGCATACAGAAACCAATTAAACAATATATCAATTCTCATAAAAGAGAAGCGGAGAACAATATTCACCGAGTGCTACTATAAGCTTGGTACTTTTTATTCATTATTTTATCTTCCCAGCAACTCTGTGAGGCAAATATTATTATCCTCTCCTTGCAGATAAAGGAACTGATACTTGCAGAAAGGCTCACATCTAGCAAATGGCAGAGCCAAGAATTTATTCTAGGACCTGGGTACTTCCATCTACAGTGTATTTTCTCCCTAAAATAAATGTAAAATCACAGTCTAATATTCTGTTATGTGGTGTTTTGTTAAGAAAACTTAGGTTTTCAAATTTTGAGTTATAAACAAGTAGTTTCATGAGAAAAAAAAAATCAGAGTTTTAGGCTTCAGCTACAAGTTATTTATCTTGGAAAAAAAGTCCAATAATAGAAATGTTTTATAACTACATGAGTGTGTCATTGGAGGCTATAAAGAAAGAATTGCTTGAACACAAGAAATGAAAATTATCAAGTTAGGTCCTCAACATCATCTAAGACCTAAGTCAATTATTATCTTGAAAGCACAACACTGAAATAAGATGGTTGAAGTCAAAATAAAGTGCAGCATAGTTCACACTGCCAGTGGTGAACAAATGAACATGGAACCAGGAAGCTGCCAACTGCTCCCTTATGCTTAATAGCTTATTTCCTAGGACCTCAGTACTAATACCTGATGTGCTTGAATTACAAGCAGTATATATACACACCACCAATTGTGTTTCCTAATTGACCTATTGTGTTATGTCCTATTTACCTTATGAAAAGTCAAACTGTGTGAGAGATGCCTAAAATAAGGAAATGAATTCTGAGCTACAAGAGCACTTAGTGAAATATTCCGCATCAGGTTGTCTCGTAGGAGTGGAAGGCCCATGGCAGAGGTGGCCACATGAGCTGTGTGTCTGAGGGCCACAGGGAAGCTCCTGGGTCACCCGTCTCCCTGGACTCTAGAGCACTTTTCGCAATCACCATTCCTTCCCAATGAGTGAAAATGCATGGGGCCTGGAATCATCTACACTCATAATATGGGCAGAAATTTTGAAAACAAGTTGTTCTCACTCAGATTAGGAATTGGGAAAACAGAGATCCATGACCAAACCAAAAGTACCCAAGGAAAGTACCCAAGGAGGTGGGGAATGGTCTAGGACTGGAATAGTCTTAAAGAATATGGCCCAATCCTAGTGCAGTGATGACCGTCTCTTACATTTTTATAGCTCCCTGCAGTTTTCATTGATTTTATAACAACCCTGAGAATGAAGTTTTGTTCTTATTTTTACAGATAAAGAAACTGAAGTTGAGGAAGTGATTCACAGCTAGCACCCATCAGAGTAAAATCCCTGCGTCTTCAAACTTCAGATGGAATAGTCTTTCCACCATGACCTCGCAGGACAACCTCGGGACTAGGTGTTGTAAGAGCAATGACTTGGAGTCAGGCTGGCCTGCATTTGCCTAGCCCTGAATGTACTGCTTTTTAGGCATATGATTTGGGCAGGTTCTTTAACCTCACTGAACCTCATTCTCCTCATCTGTAAAATGGGACACATGTAACATCCAGCTCACAGGGCTACTGTGCGGATCAAATACTATATGCATACCAGTGTGCTTATCACAGAACTTGGCCCCTGGTTAGGGCTGGACAAATGTTGAGGCTTTCAGGGTATGTTCACAGCATGGGCTCTGGATAGAGGAGTCTCCTTTCCCCTCAGTAGTTCAGCATGCCTTAGGACACAGAACCCCCCCAGGGGACATTTTACTGTATCTAAAAGCTACAAAGAGATAAAAACTTGGGACAGACTGGGCATGCTTGGGGCCTGAACACTGAGTCTAGGACAGGGGTGGAGGGGTGTCAGCCCATCTTTCCCCTCCTCCCATACTGCCATCTGCACTGGGTCTCCCAACACAGAGAGGACCCTCCATCCTCACCTGGAAAGCCATGGAGTTGGCGACAGCCAGAAATATCCTCAGAGGCAGCTTGGCCCTGTAGGACCTGTGGCTCCACAAGCGATGGGCACCAGCTGTCACACCCAGAGCGGCCAGGAGGAAGCAGAAGTAGGCTGCAAGACACAAGCAGGGACAACGTCAACAATGGTCCCTGAGCTTTCAAACATCCCCCATGCTTTTTCTCTCCTGAACAGGGACACACGTGAAATGGTGTCAGGGGAGAAATCTGCAACATGAAGAATCAATAACTTGAGAGGAGGCAGCCTTTTTATTGATTTGTAGCATCCCAGTACCATGCATAAGCAGAGAACTTTCTTCAGCAAACTTTGACCTTTGAATATCTTTCCCTACAGCAAATCTTTTATTTGCTAATGTTTCTTGCCAGTCTTGATGCAAAGTCACAACCATGTCAATGTACATTTGCAATTCAATTTCACACATACACTCTCGGCAGGGCGGAGATTGAGCTCTACCTCACCTCTTAATTGGCACCCATGACACGGTGAGTGTCATGTGAAGAGCATATTTCTAAGTGGCAGTGCCCATTATTGGTATCAATAAACATATTTAAAGACAGCACAATATTACATCTTCCAGAAGTGTTTGACTGATCTTGATCTCAATCTATATTTATTTGGTTCTAAAAACAAGATTTACCCTTAACTCTTAAGAATAAACGGTCCCTGAATACATGTGGTTTTCATGAACATGACAAATCATTCCTCACTTGAAAGGTTAAAAGCAAAACACAAACAACAATCTGCCCACAAATCACAGAAAGCTGCAGTAAATAAAAAGCTCTGGCCTCCTTTGTTATTGTAATTTAAACTTGGTCATGAGTCCATGAAATGGACAGTCATTTTCCTTGTCATCCCTGGCCTTCTTATCTCTATTAACATTTTTTTTTTCAACTAGCAAGTAGTCAGGGAACAAGTAAAATCTAGAATGGAAAAATTCAATGTGATTCTATTTTGTCAGTAGGCTGGACCTTGGGTGCAATAAAATTAATTCCAAGACTCCATGAAAAACATTGCCTAAAAAAGGATCACTCTAATCCACATTTCCCAGTCAGACCTTTACCACAGACATTGTCTTGTCCTTTTGGGAATCTCCAATAATTTAGGGATCACTTGCATGGTTGTCTGTCTATTCCTATGGCACCAACAATGGTTCACAGCAGCGCCTGTACTGTGCACTAGTGGCTGTCGGTTTCCCATGGTCCTTCTTCTAACAACTGGAATTTGGCCATGTGACCTGGCCCTGGCCTAGTATACTGCCCTGTCTTCCCAGACATGAGAATAAACACCTGAGCCAATCCTTTTCCCTCTTCTGGCTCAAAGCCTAAGCTGGGGTTTACCAAAGATTACATATTACCAAGCTGAGAAAACCTGATTACAATAGCAAATCTTGAGGCCAAGAAAGTGAGACATGAAGACAATGAAGATGCCCACAAGAGCTAAACCTGCCTTGAGCCACTGGTTGCTGACCTAGGAGCTCTGTCATTCTTCTTTTGATCCTGGGAGCCTCCACAGTGTGTCCTAGTTACCAGAGCCAACAGACTTCATTTTCTTGCTTAATCTAGCTTGCACTGGATTTCTGATGCTTAAATTCTGCTGAAGCTCTTGGGAGGAAACCAACCCTCTGGTCGTGACCCAAATGAGGAAAAACCACAAAAAGCCTGGGCTGAATGTGAGGATTCATGGGCTGTCCCATTAACAGGATTCAGTTTTCCTATTTTGACAGTGCTAATTCTCTGTTCTTAATTTCTCTTCTATGATCCTTGTGGAGACTCATATTCAAACAAGTGTTCAGATGGATGCTTACTAGCTGCATCTGAGGTAATGAAATATTCAGACAAAGAACTTGTGACTTTGAGGAGATAAAAGGAGTAATGGGTAATGCCAAATACTTTACCAAGTAGCTCATACCTCACAGAGAAAGGTGCTAAATCAATAGAAACCAGAATCACAAGATGACAGAATTATAAGCAACAAACAAGTATGGCAGTCTGGATGCAAACAAGAGTCATTGATTCTGGTTAGCTCAAGCCAAAAACAAAAACAAAAGCAGGAATTAAAAAATATACGGAGCAGCCTAGAGAACTCACGGACGGTCCTGCAGGACAGGCTACTATGCCACCTCCAAGATGGTCCATGTGCTCCCCACCTTCTGGCATGCATGGCCTTGTGTAGTCTCTTCCCTATTAGTAACTTGTTTCTAACCAAGAGAATATAGCAATATTGAGGGAATATCAGTTCCATGATTAGTTTACAAAAGATTGTGACTTCTGTTTTGCTAGCAGATTCTTTCTTGAGCTGGCTTTGATAAAGCAAGCTGCCATGTTGGGGAGGCCCATGTGGCAAAGAATTGAGGATTCCTCCAGCCAACAGCCAGTAAGCAAATGAGGCCCCCAGTCCAACAGCCCTCAAGGAACCAAATCCTACCAACAACTACATGAGTGAGCTTGGAAGCAGATCCTTCCTCAGTTGAGCCTTCAGGCAAGATTGTAGCCCTGACCAACACACTGCAGCCTCGTGGGAGATCTTGGGGCAGAGGATCCAGCTAAGCTGTACCTGGACTCCTGTCCCACAAAAACTGTAAGAAAATAAATATGTTTTGTTTTACACTACTAAATTTGGGGGTAATTTGTTATGCAACAATAGATAACTTGAATACAAAACATAAGCAGGAACCTTTCATTCATGGAAGGAAGGTACATCTTAAATCCTGATTGTAGAATAGTTTATCATCTATAGGGAAAGTAAACAGGCTGGTGTTGCATGGGGTAGGGGGTGGAGGCAAGGGAAAGAAGGGAGTGACTGCTAATGGGTTCTATGAATAAAAATGTTTTAAAATTTATTTTAGGGACAGTTGCACAATTCTGCAAATATACTAAAAACAAATGACTTGTATACATTAAATAGGTGAGTTGTACAGTAGGAGTTATAGCTCAAAAATCCATTATTTAAAGAAACAATTACTGAATTCCCATTGGATTTTGTTATTATATATATTTTCTTACTGTAAAATAAAATAGACCTGTCCCAAAACAGAACAAAGCAATCAAAAACCAACCATTGGCCTAGGATGCTCCCACAGGCATCACCACCCCTAGATACTTGCCACCACCAGACATGTGTCATAACTTGGACCCTTGAATCTTCCACAGAGGCCAAGAAGAGCCTCTGTTTGACCCTACACCTATGCCTGAAGCTATCAAGACCACCCAGGATTCCAAGGCAGAAGTACCTTGTTGCCCATGCTTGCACCACAAGCCCAAGCTCTAGCAGCCAGGGATGGGAAGAGGCAGAGTCCAGAGCTCCTTTGGCTTCTGTGTGGAAGGCACAACCTCCTATCTGTCCTGATTTCCCTATTTGGTACATTGTTTTGATAATGACTGTAGTGACCCCCTCCTGACTATATGACAGAGAACAGTCCTAGAGGGATGCTAAAAAGCAAAAGTTAAAACTCCCTTAATCCTGGACCTGATCAGAGAAAGAGATGGACAGCCCCCTTCAAGAGCCATCCCTGAGTGCTCCACAGAAGGAAGCACTTGGCAGAGCTCTCTAACCCTCGCTTATAATCTGTATCTCTATAGCATCAGAGTGAACATTAATAAATAATAATAATAATAGCTACCATTGACTGAGAGCTTTCTATGTGCCAGGCCCTCTTTAAGTACTTTATACACAGTAACTCATTTAATACTCACCACAAGTGTAGGGGGTAGGTGCCATTATGATCTCCATCTTATAGATGAAGAAAACTTGACAGTGATAGAGCCAGGATACAATCTAAGGCAGGGGATCTTAGTAAAGTGCAGTTGCAGGACCCCAGCCCAAGAGATTCTGATTCAATAGGTCTTGGGAGGGACCAACTAACATATATATATATATATATATATATATATATATATATATTTTTTTTTTTTTTTTTTTTGAGATGAAGTCTCGCTCTGTCGCCCAGGCTTTGCCCAGGCTGGAGTGCAATGGCACGATCTCGGCTTATTGCAACCTCTACCTCCCAGGTTCAAGCCATTCTCTTGCCCCAGCCTCCTGAGTAGCTGGGATTATAGGCGCGTGCCATCACGCCTGGCTAATTTTTGTATTTTTAGTAGAGACTGGGTTTCATCATGTTGGCCAGGCTAGTCTCGAACTTCTGACCTTGTGAGCTGCCCGCCTTGGCCTCCAAAAGTGCTAGGATTACAGGCGTGAGCCACCACACCTGGCCTCAACTTGTATTTCTAAAGAGCTTGTGGCAGGTGCTGATGCTGCTGGCCCAGAGTCCCTGAGTGTTTCTCTGACCAGCCAGATCAGAGAGACAGAGAGAATGAATGTGTGTGTATGTGTGTGCATGCGCACATGTGTGTGTGTCTGATAAAGGGCTGCCAGTGACAGGGCAAGGACCTCTACGGCTACTTATCTCATGGAATAGCACCACAAAGAACCTCAGTTAAATCTTACATCTTCCCTTGAAAAGTTTGGGTATACAAGGTTCAAGATTCAGAGGTGATTTCCATGTAGGTACTATTTCAACAATTCTTTCAAAATCAGAACATTTTCAAGGGTGTTGGAGACTGCAAGCTGAGAAGCAAAGGGTTTCGTCTATTAAAACCTTCTAAATTCTATTATACTTACAATAACCGGCAGCTCCTCTCTGCCATCTACCTCCCTCCACTAAGCCACTGTCTACTGTGCTGCATATGAGCTGCAGAAAGATATGTTCTCTCATCCCACAGCATGAATCTTTAAGCAACTGCCCACATCTAGGAAAATTAAATGACAAGGGGATAGAACAGGAGAGAGAGAGGATATATTTCATGCCTTTTATACATACTGCTTATTTTCCTCAAGTGTCCTTCCTGCCTTGGGTTAGGTCCATTTACACGGTTGTAACATACTGGGCAACTGCTACTTTTCCTGGTTGATTTACAGCTTATATAGCAATAAGCATGAAAGTCATAGCAGATCACTAAGAAACACAAAATTATAGCATACGTTGTTACTGCTCTGCTACTGCACCACACAGTTTGTAATTCAAACAAAAAAGAAGGCAAGATTTTGGATCGTTCCAGGACTTCATTCAGTATATACATGGCTCACTTCAGACAGGCACTCCTGTTAGATACTCTGTTGCCCTCTGTGTTAACCAATACAGCAATTGTCATGTTGTTATTAAATAAGGAATTACTGGTCCAGTGCTATCTGCCCTTACTGAAACATCATTTCCAGGAGGGCAGGGATTGTGTCTGTCTGTCTTTCCATGTATTCTCAGCTGGCATCTGTGCAACTAACTCAACCAGAGAAAAATACTCAACCATGTTGATTGGTTTCACTTTAAAATCATGACCACTAACCTCAGTTGGGCTTTAATATTACCCAGCAACCATATTATATTTCCCCGATCCATATGCGGTCCCTCTCTCCTAGACATTGACCTCATACCTGCTCTGATCACCTCACCCCTGACACCTCCCTGCTCTACTCACCTGGTAACTTTGCTTCTGATTTCAGTAAGAATATCAGAACTTCCCCAGGCTCCGCCACCTCTACCTACCACCCAGCATCTGAGCCTGGGTACTCTATGATCGCTACATGACTGCACATGGCCAAGCCACTCTCTTTTTAAGTCTGGCCCTTCCCTTGTGCATCATATCCACTCATCCTACCCATACATTACTCAGAAATTCCTGTCTGCCTGTCTGTATCATCAACACCGCCCCACATACTTACAGCATTCCCACAGCCTACAGCCATGCTGTTACTTCTCTTATGTTAAAAAGCAAAGTTTAAAAACCTCTCTTGACCCCACTTCCCCACCTGGATCCTATTCCATTTCCCTATTCCCCTTTACAGTGAAACTTACTGAATATTGTCTCTAATCACTGGTTGCAGTTCTCTTTCCATTCTCTCTTAAACCCACTCAATCAGGTTTTGGTCTTTCTCCCCTCATAGCTGCCCCCAGTCAAAACTGCTCTTATCCAGGTCCAGACAAGATAGGTGTAGTCCCTTTACTCATGGGCAGTCTCTAGGTAAACACTGAACAAATCATTACTGGGTGACAGGGACTCTGAAGGAGAGACCCAGGTACTACAGGAGCACCTGAAGCATGAGCTCATGAAGGAGGGACTGCTGTGAGCAAGGCACGGAGGTGTGAAGGCTGTGTGTGTTCAAGCAGGAGCAAGTGGTTTGGTTTGGCTCCGGGGCAGGGGGCTGTGGGGGTAAAATGAAGGGAGTAAAACAGGCAAGGAGCCAGGTCGGGAAGGGACTCATATAGGTTGAGCATCCCTAATCTGAAAATCTGAAATGTTCTAAAATTTGAAATTTTCTGAGCACCCACATGATGCTCAAAGGAAATGCTCATTGGAGCATTTTGGATTTCAGATTTTTGAATTAGGGATGTTCAACCAGTAAGTATATGGCAAATATTCCAAAATCTGAATGAATATAAAATCTAAAACACTTCTGAACCCAAGCAGTTTGGATAAGGGATACTCAACCTGTATATAGCTAGAGAGATAGAACTGATCTTGAGAACAATAGGATACTATAAAGAATTTCATGCGAGGCTAGGCGCAGTGGCTCACACCTGTTATCCCAGCACTTTGGGAGGCTGAGGCAGGCAGATCTCTTGAGGTCAGGAGTTCGAGACCAGCCTGGCCAACATGATGAAACCCCGCCTCTACTAAAAATGCAAAAATTAGCCGGGTGTGGTGGCACACGCCTGTAATCCCAGCTACTTGGGAGGCTGAGGCACGAGAATTGCTTGAACCCAGGAGGCAGAGGTTGCAGTGCACTAAGATCATGCCACTGTACTGCAGCCTGGGTGACAGAGCGAGACTCCGTCTGAAAAAAAAAAAAAATCATGTGATCAGATTTAGAACGATAGATCTGAAGGCTGTGGAAGATGAGTGATAATGAGCGGAAATGGAAGACGTTGGGCTGAGTATTCTCCATGCACCCCTGGCAGACACACACCCTCCCTTCTCATGCTGCTCTGTGCCCCAGGAGGCCGGCCTGTGCTGAACCGATGGGCTTCCTCTGGCTTCTATCTGGGTTATTTGCAGCATCCAGAGTCTAGATTAGGAACTGGAAGGCCCTTGACAAGTTACTTATCACTCTGGGCCTCAATTTCCTCATTAATAAAAAAAAATAAGGGTGTCCCAAACACCATTCTGGCGCCAGGCTACCTGTATCATAATTATCTGAGGAGCTTTAAAATACACACATATATTCTAGAACCTCATACTGACAAGACAGGGGTCATAACTCTGGTTTATACCTTCATGCCTTGGTGTGGGAAATGAGGTCTCGTGAAGGAAAAGAGATGCATTGATAAGAGGAAAAACTTGATGACCAGAAAGTTAAGAACTCTTAGCTGTCACAGGATGATGCTGACAGCCTAGCTCTTGACCAACAGTATGTAAAACAAGATGACTAAACTGAATGGTTTGGGGAAGGGAGGAGAAAGGTGTTTTCTTTTGTTTTTAAGAAAATGACTAAGACTAAGGCTGTTCTGCTTCCAGTCCACTTTTGAAAATGTTTGGCAACTGGTACTTGTGGCCACACTCAAGTATAAGGAGAGCTGTATTTGGAGCTGTCAATTGTGTAATATTTTACCAAAAAAAGTCAATGTTATCATTTTTTTTGATCTGCTAATATTTGTTCAGTACAATGATACCAAGGCAAGCCCTTGAGAAAAAACTGTTCGATAGCATAAACTAGTTCAGCCTGAGAGTGTTCGTTCCATGATTTCCCCTGTGGCTTCTTCCTCTCTTCTTCGAAGCCTCTTCCTTTCCCTCAAATAACACAAAGCTTCTCTTCCAGGTGTCGGGGAGATCATTTACTAGGCATGGGAATCAAAGCTCCCTGGATGAACTCACGGAGAATGTCAGCTCCTTCCACACACAAGGGAGGGAGCTCACAGGGAATCTGGAACTGCCCCTCTGCCATTTCCTAGCTGGGGTGATACCAACTTACTATCTCTTAGTCTCAGTTCTCTTATCTGTAAACAAACAAACAAAAGACTACATCAAAGTGTTGTTGGGGGACTTAAGTGAAAATACATACAGTCAGCCCTCCTTATACATGGGTTCCACATCTGTGGATTCACCTGTGGATTCAACTGTGGGCTGAAAATATTTGAGGAAGAAGGCTGGGCGTGGTGGCTCATGTCTGTAATCCCAGCACTTTTGGGAGGCCAAGGCGGGCGGATCACTTGAGGTCAGGAGTTCAAGACCAGCCTGGCCAACATGGTGAAACCCCGTCTCTACTAAAATTACGAAAATTAGCCAGGCATGGTGGCGTATGCCTGTAATCCCAGCTACTCCTGAGGCTGAGGCAGGAGAATCACTTGTACCTGAGAGGCAGAGGGTGCAGTGAGCCGAGATTGTACCACTGCACTCCAGCCTGGGCAATAGAGCTAGACTCAGTCTCAAGAAGAAAAAAAAAAAGAAAGAAAGAAAATACTTCAGGAAGCAAAATGGATGGTTATGTCTGCACTAAATATGTACAGGCCTTTTTTTCCTGTCATTATTCCCTAAACAATATACTGTAACAACTACTTACATAGCATTTACATTGTTTTGGGTATTATAAGTAATCTAGAGATGATTTAAAGTATATGGGAGGATGTGCAAAGGTTATATGCAAATACTATGCCATTTCATATAAGGGACTCAAGCATCTGTGAATTTTAGTATCCATGGAGGGTTCCTGGAACCAACCCCCTACAGATACTGAAGGATCACTGTATAGGGTATTTAGCGTATAACAATATTTCAATAAATATTACTGCAAACACCATTATTTTTATTTCTAGGCAGACATTGCAAGGTTGAGGCTGGGTGACCAGGAAGCAGAGGCTCTAGGGAAAAGATGACCCAGATCTCAACACAGACTTTTTTTTTGAACCGGGTCCTCAGACTGCTCAGGTTCTCTGAGGTGAAATGGGGAAGAGCAAACACATTCATTGCTTCTGATTCAGGATAACTCCCATCACAACCTCTCTCTCTCCATCTTATGCAACTATCGAAATCACCATTAGGGAAAATTGAGAACAAAGTGAGTAATTTACTGTACTATGGACACACTGAATTTCTTTTTCATTAATTATTCAGTTTTTATTTTATCTTGGGCAGTAAGTTTGTGTGTGTTAGAGGAAGATGTGCATACATTTTATATTACTATAGGTATATGCATGCTCATTAATATCTCTGCCTATAAATAGGAAACTAATATCAAAAACGTTGGTCCTTTGGCCTGGCGCAGTGGCTCACGCCTGTAATCCCAGCACTTTCGGAGGCCGAGGCAGGCAGATCACTTGAGGTCAGGAGTTCGAGACCAGCCTGGCAAACATGGTGAAACCCCATCTCTACTAAAAATACAAAAATTAGCCTGGTGTGATGGTACATGCCTGTAATCCCAGATACTTCGGAGGGTGAAGCACGAGAATCGCTTGAACCCAGAAGGCAGAGGTTGCAGTGAGCCGAGGTGGTGCCACTGCACTCCAGCCTGGGTGACAGAGTGAGATTCCCTCTCAACCATAAAATAAAATAAAATAAAAAGTTGGTCCCTCTGAAGGAAGATAAAAATTAAAAACAGTACCAAAACTGGTCAATTTCAGGCAAGTGAAAAAAAAAAGAATAATTTCTGCTGTCATCATCTGAACTGAGTAGTTATGGGTCATTATCACCTTTTAAAAAAAAAAAAAAAAGAGCAATCTCTCTAAGGGAATAAAGACAGTTGCTGGTTGAAGTCCAGGAATCCAAGGTTTCACAGAAGAGCTGGCAGGCACCTTTGCAGCAATGAAGCATAAAGACCACAATAACCAGACCCTCAGAGGGCTGAGTGCTGTGCTCTGGAGGGACATCTTTGGGAACATTCTACGGAGAGAGGCCCTAGGCATCACTGTTGCTTTTATTTCTGAGCCAAAAGAGCTGGAAATTAAAGTGAAAAGTTCAGGAAAGCCTCTTGGGAGGAGCCGTTTCTCTCCGTCCTCATCTCTCCATCCTGATTTCTTCATCCTCCTCTCGTCCTTTTTTCTGACTCAGACCCTCCCTCACCATGGTGATCGGTGTGAACCCAGTGGATTCCGACCAAACGTTCCTCTATCTGGCAGCCACAGGCCAAGGACAAACATGAAGAATATTTGGCAGCGAGGTGTACTTGCTGCTCCCCCCACCAAAAAGTTACAAAACACATTTTTTTCAAGGTTGTTGTTATCACAATGTTTCTGGCTTAAATAGAAAAAAAAAGATGAAATTTAATAATGCAATATTCTTTCAAGATACCAAGAAACCCCCTTCAGTTCTCTAAGTAGGGACTGCATCATTAAGGCAGCCTGACCTAGTTCACAAACTCCAGTTTCAAGAGGTTTCTTCACACATTTTTATTCTTGCCAAATCACTTTAAGTTGCTGTGAATAACCCCAAGACAGACTTTTTTTTTCTTTGCAGCATATTTCAAGGCTTGGTTTTCTGACCTTCACTTGGTTCTTATGCATAAATTCCAACCTAATTTTAATGAGTTGACTTATCAAAATACAATTATTCATTCATTCCTTCTCAAGCATGTACAAGCACCTTCCACATGCCCGTTTCCTCCATGGTGCGGAGTATCAGAGTGGGCAGCTTCCATTTCAGGGGGCTCGCTGCTAGCCAAGTTCTCAAACGGGCAGCCCCCAGGCCACAATCAACCCACAGATTTTTTAAAAAACTGATCCAACAATTAAAAATAGGGAATTTCAAATTTTAAAATCTCTTTTTCTGGCTTCTCCTGAAACATGGAAAGATCTGGCAACGTCAGGCCACCTCTCTTTCTTGCATGGCAACTTTTTCCAGGAATTACATACCCCTTCCACTGAGACAGCTCCACATGACACCGCTGTTTACCCCATACAGTAGTACACGCACTCTGAATCAACCCTCTTCATTTATTACCTGCCTGGCCTCAATCTAGGACATTACCAGGGCTAACTTACCCACTAGACACAGTAGGCATAGTGCTCACAGCCCACAATATGTTTTCTTCAAAAAGATAAAAAGAGAATATAGTAATAAGTACATAATCATGAATCTAGTCTAGATTATAGCTGTCTTTATACCAATACAGTTGTAAAATATGATTTTCTTTTTTTTTTTGAGACAGAGTCTTGCTCTGTCGCCCAGGCTGGAGTGCAGTGGCGCGATCTCGGCTCACTGCAAGCTGCGCCTCCCAGGTTCATGCCATTCTCCTGCCTCGGCCTCCCGAGTAGCTGGGACTACAGGGGCCCGCTACCACACCCAGCTAATTTTTTGTATATTTAGTAGAGACGGGGCTTCACCATGTTGGCCAGGATGGTCTTGATCTCTTGACTTTGTGATCCACCCGCCTCGGCCTCCCAAAGTGCTGGGATTACAGGCATGAACCACCGCGCCCGGCCATGATTTTCTTCTTTTTGAGACAGGGTCTCGCTCTGTCACCCAGGCTGGAGTGCAGGGGTGCAATCTCAGTTCACTGCAACCTCAGCCTCCCGGGTTTAAGCGATTCTCATGCCTCAGCCTCCTGAGTAGCTAGGATTACAGGCGCACACCACCACTCCCAGCTAATTTTTGCATTTTTAGTAGAGATGGGGTTTCACCAGGTTGGCCAGGCTGGTAGTTGTGAAATGATTTTTAATATATTTTTATGGAGAAGGGGCCTACAAAGGCAAAAGTCATAATGCAACCCTGAGTATAAATGAATTACATCATTCATGACTTGGAAAATTGGTAATTAAAAGAGAAACGGCCAGGCACAGTGACTCATGCCTGTAATCCTAGCACTGCGGGAGGCCTAGGAGGGAGGATTGTTTGTGCCCCAGTTCAAGACCATCTTGGGCAACATAGTGAGACACCATCTCTACAGAAAAATTTTTTTAAAAATTAGTTGGGTGTGGTGGTGCATGCCTGTAGTCCCAGCTACTCGGGAAGCTGAGGTGGAAGGATCACTTGAGCCCAGGAGGTCGAGGCTGCAGTGAGTTGTAATCATGCACTCCAGCCTGGGTGACAGAGTGAGATGCTGTCTCAAAAAAGGCAAAAATAAAAAAAATAAAAAATAAAAAATACAAAAGAGAAAGCAGCATTTATCCTATCTTTTTAGAACTATAATCCATTCCTAGTTGATGAAGGAAAGATCTTCTTTTCAGAAATTAATAATTTCATAAATTATTAATAATAAATGCAGGTTAGAGGGGGAAATCACCCTTCTACAATCCCCAATTGTGTCTGATGCTGTTGAGCCCCAACCCTCTGTAGGTCCAGGCACTCGTTCCCCAACTACTGGGATTGTCGGTGCCTAACAGCTCACAACTGAGTCTTTCCTCAGGCATTGCCCTACCTGGGAAGCTGCACAGCCCAAGGCTTGCCTCCTCCCTGGCAGCAGCCTGCATTCAATGCTTAGTAGATAAAGGGGTACAAAATTTGGCCTTTTGCCTCAATTTGGAACATCTCCAAAGGGCTGTCCAGGCCAGGCACAGTCACTCATGCCTGTAATCCCAGCACTTCAGGACGCGGAGGTGAGGGGATCTCTTGGGTCCAGGAGTTCTAGGCCAACCTGGGCAAAATGGCAAGACTCCCATCTCTACAAAATGATTAAAAATAAAAAAGCTGGGTGTGGTGGTGGCACATGCCGGTAGTTCCAGCTACTCAGAGAGGCTGAGGTAGGAGGATCTCTTGAGCCCAGGATTTTGAGGCTGCAGTGAGCTGTGACCATGGCACTGCATTCCAGTCTAGGTGACAGAGTGAGACCCCATCTTAAAACAAAAACAAACAAACAAACAAACAAACAAAAAACCTCAAAGGACTGCCCAGTTTTGCAGCTCCCTGTAGCATATAGGCTGAGGCCTCTGTTGCAACTGCACTGCAATTCAGCTTCTCTCTCTGTCCAATTCTGCTTCTTATTCCCCCACAGATGTTTCTAAGCACAGTACTAGATATGCCAGCACACAAATCTGCATCTCAGAATCTGTTTCACAGAAACCTAAAGACCCCAATAAATAACAGATTCAGGCAAGAATCACAATTGTGTCCCCCCAAAATTCAAAAGTTGACGACCTAACCGCCAGTGCCCCAGAATGTGACTTGACGTGGAGGTAGGGTGTTTACAGAGGTAATCAAGTTAAAATGAGGTCACGGGCAGGCAAGGGTTGACTAGTCCAGTGTGATTGATGTCCTCATGGGAAGAGGAAATTTAGACACAGATATACACAAAAGGAAAACAATGTGAAGAGACATAGGGAGAAGGCAACCACCTATAAGCGAAGGAGAGAGGCCTGGAACAAATCCTTCCCTCACAGCCCTCAGAGGAAGCTCCCCACACCTGCATCTTGAACTTCTAGCCTCTGGAACTGTGTGACAACACATCTCTATTGCTTAAGCCACCCCATCTGTAGTACATTGTTATAGCAGCAAACTAATACAAATGCTAAAATCATTAGATGAAAGGATTTGGGAGAAGTATCACCTCTTAAATTGCTTCCTAACTGCAAAGGGGAAAATAGAATCTTACAACGGAAGCATCTGGAAGCCACCACTTAACCAAGAGATGAAGCTTAGCATCAGTAATACTGGAACGCACCTCCACCCTTCCTTTTGCACACTGGGGACAGTGGGTGGCACTAGTGTGCACTAGCTGCAGTGACAGTGCCTTATGGAACTAAGCAGTGTTTATTTATTACTATAAAAAGAGTCAAGCTGCACCTCTGTAGAAGATTTACTTTGCAGATGGTATGGCTGTCATATTTTTTTCAGCAGGATTTATTCTTTCATTCCTAAATCTTTTGTGAAAAATCTTAAATAATTTAACTTTCCTTTATATCCTCTTAACAGTGTCAAATTTGGAGTAGAAGGAATTTTTTCCCCCAAAAAGGGCTCCATCTTGATCATCTAGTTATGATCAAAAAATTTTAGCAGTTTGTAGCCTCCTATGTCAGCACTAGACTGGTTGGTTGTGAATATTAAAACCTACTACTATTTTTACTCAGTAATAAGTAATTGTTATGTTTTTGATAAGATGGTATAGTTAGAAAAAATGTGAAAGATCACTTAATCCAAAGCTACTTACAAAAAGCATTCCCAGCTGGGTGTGGTAGCTCACTCCTGTAATCCCAGCACTTTGGGAGGCTGAGGCAGGAGGATCACCTGAGGTCAGGGGTTCGAGACCAGCCTGGCCAACGTGGTGAAACCCTGGGTCTCTATTAAAAATGCAAAAATTAGCCAGGTGTGGTGGCAGGTGCCTCTAATCCCAGCTACTCAGGAGGCTGAGGCAAGAGAATCACTTGAACCCGGGAGGCGGAGGTTGCAGTGAGCCGAGATTGCGCCATTGCACTCCAGCATGAGTGACAAGAGCCAAACTCCATCTCAAAAAAAAAAAAGTATTCTCGGCTGGGCTCAGTAGCTCACGCCTGTAATCCCAGCACTTTGGGAGGCCGAGGCGGACAAATCACCTGAGGTCAGGAGTTCAAGACCAGCTTGGCCAATGTAGTGAAACCCCATCTCCACTACAAATACAAAAATTACAAAAACTAGCCGGGCATAGTGGCAGGTGCCTGTAATCCCAGCTACTCAGGAGGCTGAGGCAGGAGAATCGCTTGAACCTGGGAGGCAGAGGTTGCGGTGAGCCAAGATCGCGCCATTGCACTCCAGCCCGGGTGACAAGAGTGAAACTCTGTCTCAAAAAAAAAAAAAAAAAAAGGATTCTCTCCTGCTGGTTTACCTTCACCTCAGAACTACAGGAACATTACATAGTGAAGAGGTGTCTGTAACATTTCTACCAGTTGTTTCAATAGCATATTGATCCTGGCAATTTTTGGCACTAGGGCTCTCTGTTCTTTGTGATGTCTTGTTTGTGAGGTTTATTTATTTTTAAAAATAACTAAGTGGAATTCTAAATGTAGATGTGGATCCGCACCAAGAAGTTCTTTTCACAAATCCCTAAATGTCTGATTTCCATTCAAGTCTTTTAAAAGACTTGTTTTTTCTTATTGGGCAGCAGAGAACTTTTATTTTCTACTTTCTTGTATACCTAAGAAGAATGAACATGCATTTCAATTGACTGTACTATATACTTTTTTGCTAAATTTTTTTCTGTAAATAAAATTACCTTGTTGAGTTTTGTCGATTACCATAAGATGCGCTGATTATTTGCTTTCTGATATGTTTGATAAGCGTGATAAAGCTTAAAAATTAAAAAAACTTTAAAGTGGAACAAGCAGGCAATTGACACCTTCTGATGATGACTAGGAAGCACACAGCATCACCCTTCAGGCATTCTTACCAAATATGCTTAACTTCAACCATGCCAGTAAGACTCACCTCGCAGTTTACAGAAAACAGAGGGAAGGTAGAAACAATCACACAAAAATGTGGGACATTCTACAGAAAACTAAAACAAAAAGTCATTGTCAAGGGTGAGGGTCTGTTCCAAAGGCAATGAAAACAAATAACAATCAAATACAATGTGAAAGCCTGACTAGCTCCTAGCTCAAAACAAAAAACAATTATAAAAGATAGTCTGAGGACACATGAAATCTGAATCTGGACAAGATATTAGATTAAGTTATAATAACATCCTTATTTTTAGGGGATGTGTATGGAATCATTTAGGTGTAAATGGCCACAACATCTGCAACTTACTTTCAAATGGCTGAGAAAAAAAGTTATAGGTAAATAAAGCAAATACGGCAAATGTTAATAATTATTGAATCTAGTGGTAGATATATGGGTGTTTACTGTATTATTCTTTAACATTCTGTATGTTTGAAAATGTACATAATAAAAGTCTGGGGAAAACAAGTGTCTCTGACAGTTGATAACAAATACCGAATTTCATCTTTCTCTTTTTAGGTCTAACATTAACACCAACCACACAAACATCAGAATCAGAACATAGACGGCCAGCATGAGAAAGTACGGGCTAAACCTTGCTTTAGGCCAGGCATGGTGGCTCACACCTGTAATCCCAGCAATTTGGGAGGCCGAGGCAGGAGGATTGCTGGAGCCCAGGAGTTTGAGACCAGCCTGGGCAAGATGGTGAGACCCCCATCTTTAGGAAAAATAAATAAATAAAACAGACCTTGCTTTGTACAGGCTTTCCAATACCAAACTGATTAAACTTAAATACATGCATACCTCCTCTTCCTGCCCACAAATAAGTAGGCCCTAGAGTAAGTGGGAAAGGCAATATCAAATTAAAAGAATAATATAAAAAGATATACATGGTGGCCGTGATTAGCTCTTCCCTAATGCTTTCTGAGTCTGTTTCCTCATCTGAAAAATGGGAAGAACAAAACAAAGCTGGAAGAACTGTTTTTAGGACTAAAGATGAGAAATGTCAAGTGCTTGGTAAGTGGTAGACAGGTGATAGATACCCTGAAAACTGCTGTGGTTGTGCCTGTGAGCAGTGGGGCTTGCTAGTGGCAGCAGGAAGATACGAACCTAGACATTTTGGCCTCGGGGCCTGTCCTCTACTGCCTCTGAGAGCAAATGGAACATGGCATTTTGTTTTTCCTAATGAACATAATAAAGGTAACTATTAATAAGAAACAATTTTCACTCTCTCCCATGCAAAGAAAATGGTAGACATATGTTGATTATATTTCAAATTGCACACTTAAAGACCAACAAGGTTATCAACCTGGATGATAACCAGGAAGAATTCAGCAAGGGTTTTCTGAAGGCCAAATACAACATAAAAGAAAAACCAAGTCAGAATAGTTCCAGAGTAAGGAGTTTTCCCATAATCTATATCCTCTGAATATTTTGTTGCTTTAATAAATAACTCCCCTGAACTTCAGAAATAAACCTTTCCAGCTGATATGAAATCTAGATGGTGTTAGGCTTTCCTAAGGGCTAATGGGGCTCAAGGGTACAGGCTCCTGATGGTGACAATAAAATTTTGAATGTGAATTCAGTTCAAGCCCAAAGAAAGCTATCACTCTGTCAGCACCGTCCACGCTAACTTTCAGAGGGTAAAAGCCATACCTGAGTTTTATTTTCATTTCACTATCAACCACTCACAGTACTATACCAGCACCTTCCACTTGTCTCACCAAACAAACAAAAATGACAGCTATGGGTAGCATGAGTGTACTTTTTCTTCCATATGTTACTGTCACAGCATTAGCTCACCCATGGACATTCTAAAACATGATTCCTTTCGAAAATAAAGCTCTGGACCGGGCGTGGTGGCTCATGCCTGTAATCCTAGCACTCTGGGAAGCTGAGGTGGGCAGATCATTTGAGACCAGGAGCTCGAGGCTAGCCTGGGCAACATGATGAAACCCTACCTCTACAAAAAATACAAAAACTAGCTGGGCGTGGTGGTATGTGCCTGTAGTCCCAGCTACCCAGAAGGCTGAGGTGGGAAGATCACTTAAACCTGGGAGGTAGAGGTTGCAGTGAGCCGAGATCATGCCACTGCACTGCAGCCTGGGTGATGGGAGTGAACTCTGTTTCAAAAAAAGAAAAGAAAGCTCTGGGAAAGATGCATTTGATTTTGGCCCAATCCCATAGGAAGCAGGATTTCAAGTGACAAGGTGAGTCATGGAACCTAAGTGAGGAAAAACCGCCTGGAGGGTCTCCACTGACAGGCCTCAGAGGCCGCAGAGGCTCTGTGTCAGCCCAGTGGAGACTTCATCCTTCCACAAGGCTCTTAAACAGAGGAACACCCAAGAACTTTTTGCTCCCACCATGTTTATTCCTAAACAATAACCTTGGGTCAGGCATGGTGGCTCACACCTGTAATCCCAGCACTTTGGGAGGCCAAGGCAGGCAGATCACCTGAGGTCAGGAGTTCGAGACAGCCTGATCAACATGGAGAAACCCCATCTCTACTAAAAATACAAAATTAGCCGGGCGTGGTGGCTCATGCCTGTAATCCCAGCTACTCGGGAGGCTGAGGCAGGAGAATCGCTTGAACCCGGGAGATGGAGGTTGTGGTGAGCCATGATCGTGCCATTGCGCTCCAGCCTGGGCAACAACAGCGAAACTCTGTCTCAAAAAATAATAATAAATAAATAAATAAATAAACAATAACCTTGGATTTTTACAGCAAGGTGAATTGGGACTTTATCAACTGGGCATACTTGAGTTTGCCAGACACTGAGATTAAAACTTGAGCCAGACACTGAGATTAAAAAACTAGTTATTTTCACTCTGCTTGTTAAGGAAGCAGCTGTTTGTTGTTTTTTTTTTTAAATAGAGACCTGCGCTAAGTAATATAATATACGTTGCAATCTAGAACACACACAAATATGACTGAAATACAATTTTCATAAACAATATTTAATCCTTACTAAACTCAATGCACTGACACTTTCTGTTCTATTTTATTATGCTTTAAATGTTGGCCACGATCCAAACTGAAGTGTTCTACACCCCCTGTGAGGCCACAGTGTGCAGTGTGAGACACGCTGGACTGGATAAAGCCTATGCTTCTTGGCATGCTCCCGTCTCATACACAGCCCTCCTTGTCCTGTTCCTTTCCCCTGGAGCTGTCACAAAGCTGTCCTAATTGGTCAAGAAAAGGAGACACATCTCCTTTCTCCTCTACATTTTCTAAGTTCTGAAGGGCACCTGTCAATTGCTGCCCAAGCTCATCCTGCAGAGTTGGGGCTGTTCCAGTTCTAATGGAATGAAGCTTCTTTTTTAAATAATCATGGCAGGATAATATAGAGGTGTGCTACAGAAAAGTCCACCCCATCTCATATCTTGAGGCTCCTGGGTTCACATCTAAGTAAGGAGAGATTTCCCCGTCAGATTCTGAATTCATTTCTCCTCCACTCAGGTTCAAATGAAACCCCAAACTTGACTTTAGGATGTAAGGGGATTCGGGTGTAACAATGATATGCAGTGGACAAGGCCTTGGTCCTGTACAACTGCACCACCTGCATTGTCTCTGGAAAAGGTCACTAAGGGATGCCATCTGCATAGAACACTATACTAAGAGTATGTATGCTCCTTAAAGGTGTGTACCCTGGTCTACCCTTGTGGAGTTAAACATATTTCAAACATTCAGAAACATACTCATCCTCACCCTCTATGAGTATACAGGTCCCACTCCTGGAGTTGTATCTCCAAATCAGAGGTTATGGTCCATCCATCAGTCCCAGCCTCCGTGAAGATTCTTCCTTTTGTCTCCCAGAGACAGCTGCTGCTCCATGCTTTGGTTCTCTTTTAGTCTTTTCAGAAGCAATGGTCTTTCTCCTTGGACACCCCCACTGACAGGCAGTCAAAACTGTTCTGACTTCATAGCTAAATCCCTTACAACTGGTTTCATTGATTCTAAGAAAGTCTAGCTTCTCTTGGTCTCCCCTTTCTGGCCTTGAGACTTTTTGTTTCATTTTTGTTTTTTGAGACAGTGTCTCACTCTGTCGCCCAGACTGGAGTGCAGTGACCGCGATCTCAGTTCACTGCAACCTCCGCCTCTTGGATTCAAGCGATTCTCATGCCTCAGCCTCCCGAGTAGCTGGGATTACAGGTACGCACCATCACACCCAGCTAATTTTTGTGTTATTAGTAGAGACGGGGTTTCACCCTGTTGGCCAGGCTGGTCTGGAACTCCTGACCTCAAGTGATCTGCCCGTCTTGGCCCTCCCAAAGTGTTGGGATTACAGGCATGAGCCACCATGCCCCGCCTCTAGTCTTGAGCCTTTTAATGAGCAAGACCAGCTCTTGTCTCCTCTGTATCTTTTTCCTGTCTTAAGTTAGTCTATAGGTTAGCCTGGGTGACAGAGTGAAACCCTGCCTCTAAAAATAATAATAATAAATAATTTAAAAATAAAAATAAAGATGTCATAAAGGAGTGAAACTGCCTTTGCAAAGTTATGACAGTAAGAGAATTCTGACATAGCTGATTCCATCTTGCTTCTGACCTCCAAGCTATCCTTGGTCATTCCTGGCTACGTGTAGGCCAAGCTAACTTTGGGAGGAATTTAGTTTCTAGTTTTACCTTAAAGCAAAGATGATAATAGCCCTTCCCAAAACTAAATTGCCTTTGTAAAACTAGTGAAAGGTCACAAGGTTAGGATTATGAGAGGGGCCTCAATTCTGATAAGATAGGCATAGTTTCTACAATCCCTTACTGCTCAGGAGTCATGTGGCCAGAGGTCACAAGATTGCTGACTTCCCCAATTGCTCCTATAGATAACATCACTATTGTAGAACCTAAGATTGGTTTTTTGAAATATCTTTCAGACTAACCCCATTCAGACTCGCTACTCATGACTCAACTGATCCTGTGGCCCCACCCAGAGGCAGACTCAGTGCACAAGGACCATTTTCCACTCCCCTGTGATTTCATCCTCAACCAACAGCAGCACCCATTCCCTAGCCCCCGACCACTGCTCACCAAATTGCCCATAAAAACCCTAACCTCCAAGCCTTCAGGGAGACCAATGTGAATGACAATTCTGATTCTCCCATGTGGGCTACGCTCATGTCAATTAAACTCTTTCTCTACTGCAATGCCGTTGTCTCAGTGGATTGATTTTGTCTGTGCAGTGGGCAGGAAGAACCCACCAGCCAATTACAGGAGAATGAAGGGCTACAGGCTGTGGTGACTTTGTCTCTCCGAAGGAGTCTGGAGGGCTGCAAAGAAGATGTGATTTCTGACCTGGATTTTTAAAAAGGAATGGGAATTTTCCAGGCAGAGGAGAGGGAGAAAGGTATAGAAGTGTTTGGAGAAAGAACAGAAGTTCTGTGTGTGGCCAACCTCACCAATCCACCTCACAAGTTGAAGAAGTCTTCTTTGAGCCTCCAAAAGCTGAAATGGCAACACCAAAATTAAAGACTCCAAGTCACCAAGAGGCATTCCAAGGGTTTGTGGTAAACTACAAAGTCTGTGAAGACAAGTAGGTTGCTGAGAAGGCAGACGATTCATTTTGGGATGGAAGGGTTGGGAAGGGTTTCCCCAGAAGGAAGGAGAGGCTGTACCCATGGTGGTGAGGAGGGCTAAGGACTTCTGGAGGAGGAGGGAGGCTGGCCTGGAGCTGGAGGCTGGCCTGGAGCTAGAGTTTGGGCTGGTGAGGATTATAGTCAGCGATGCTTTCTTGTGTTTACACCTTGACTGAGAAGCTCAACTATAAGCTTCCTGAGAGCAGCACTCAGCTCTGGATTTCACCCTCCCCCCAGCATCTCCCAGCACACAGCTCTGCATCCCATAGGTCTAACCAAATACAAGTTTGTCAATGGAATAGTAAATATTTTTTGAATTGACGAAGGGGGGAAAGAGATATGTTTAAGAGAAAGAATTTTAAACATATCTTCTTGAACATGAAGGGTAGCAGAACATGCTACCCCAAAACATGCCTTTTTAGGATAAAGATTGTTTTGAGCTGAAGGCAATTACACAGCAGCAGATACAAAAGAGCTCTCTGCCCTCCCCCTATTTACCTAAAAGCAGAACATAAATCTGTAAATGTGTCTCTCCTCTCCTCTCTACCAGGAAGGACAGAAGTGAATCACCAGAGATAACTCTAGACCCTTACCAGCCCGGAGAGGGCACCAGAGGAGTCTATACAACCAACCGCCCTTATCTTCCATTAGCTCCCCCACTATTTACCTTCCCACAACTTGCTGCCTTAGAAACTCAAAGTCCTTTTCCTTTGTCTTTGTCATTTCTCTAAAACTTTACTGTTCTTTTAAGATGCTATATAAGCCAAGGTGTAACCATCCCTTTGAGTTACTCATCTCCGAGTGCCCCCATGTGTATTTGTGATGTGCATGTTAATAAACTTGTTTATGTTTCTCTTGCTAATCTGTCTTTTGTCAATCTAATTTACAGGACCCCAGCTGAGGAACCTAGGAGAATAAGGGGAAAAATATATATATTATGTATTTTTATATAATACATATATTATATTATATATATTTAAAAACATATAATATATTATACATTTATATATAGTTATATAAATAGATACTATATATAATTAGTTATATAAATATATACTATATATAATTAGTTATATAAATATATACTATATATAAATGTATAATATATATATTTTTTTGAGGCAGAGTCTCGCTCTGTCACCCAGCTGGAGTCCAGTGGCATGATCTTGGCTCCCTGCAACCTCCGCTTCCCGGGTTCAAGCAATTCTCCTGCCTCAGCCTCCCAGGTAGCTGGGATTACAGGTGCATGCCACTATGCCTGGCTAATTTTTTGTATTTTTAGTAGAAACGGGGTTTCACCGTGTTAGCGAAGATGGTCTTGATCTCCTGACATCATGATCCGCCCACCTTGGCCTCCCAAAGGAAAATATATGTATTTTTTCCCTTCTTTTTTTTTTTTTTTTTTTTTTTAAGAAGGAGTCTCACTCTGTTGCCCAGGCTGGAGTGCAGTGGCGCAATCTTGGCTCACTGCACGCTCCGCCTCCCGGGTTCACGCCATTCTCCTGCCTCAGCCTCCTGAGTAGCTGGGACTACAGGCGCCCGCCACCACGCCCGGCTAATTTTTTGTATTTTAGTAGAGATGGGGTTTCACCATGTTAGCCAAGATGGTCTCGGTCTCCTGACCTCGTGATCCGCTCGCCTAGGCCTCCCAAAGTGCTGGGATTACAGGCGTGAGCCACAGCGCCCAGCTGTACTTTTTTGTCTTCTATAAACACAAAGAGCTCACTCTCTTGAACGACTGCTTCTTCCAGAGAAGTCTCCAATCAAGAGCTGACAGTCTCAAAACAAGTTGAAACTTCCTGCTTGGGGTGCACAGGAAACCCCCAGACCCATCAACAACCATTTGGAAATGTACCACCCCACTATGATATTTTAGTTTTTTTCAATTCCTTTTTTCATTTCCAATCTGGGACTGATATGCAGAGGACCAACAAAGTGTCATTCTTGAGAACAGAAAGCTAGGGGTAGGGGCAGAGAGGATACAGCAGAACTCTCCCTGGTGACTTCTCCTGGTAGCCAGCTGGTTGTAGCTGGAAGCAGCAATTATTTTGCTTTTGTCAGGAATCCAAGGTACGGAACACAGCTGCTGGGCCAAGGCCTGGCACAGATCCAGCCTGGCTAAGACAGCCTTGGGGAGCCCATCGGGCCTGTGAACACAGAGCAGGCCACTTGAAGAGAGCACTGGCTTCCTCTCCTCTCTCCCTACTCCAGGGGTAACTTTCTCTGCAGCCTTCCTGCCTCGGGGCAATGAGACTTGCTGTGAGCCACTCCAGGACCAGGCTTGGACTGGGAGACCCCGGGGAAACAGCCACCATCATAGTTGCAGCAAGGAAGAGCATAAACCAGATCCAGGGTGCAAAATGCCCTGGGCTGGAATTCACATCCCAGTTCTGCTCTTGCAGCCTAAAAGAAGCAGAACCCTTATTTCGCAGAGTATCTGCATCCCACACAGAGCTTGCCCAGGTGCTCAGAGGCAACGCAGTTCTTATGAGGATGGATTCTAGAGTTTAGGGCCCTGGATGGGAAGTCCCATCACACCCCACCCACTGAGGCAGCAAGTGAGCTGGAGAGAATTCAGACCTCTGAAGTCAGCAGTCACACAAATACTGAACCCCAGAACTGCTCCCCATTCCCTTCCGTCCCCAGAGGTAGTAAAGTGACTGGAACTCCTACTTTTTTCTCATTTATACACTATTACCTTTCACTTTGTGAAAGGCAAGCTGTCATCTGTCTGAGTCAGATCAGGGTGCCTGCAGCCTTTGCTTCTTACAACCTCACAATTCCAACCATGAATGTGACAATTAGGGCCCCTTTCTCTCTTCTCCTCACTTTCCTCCATTACCTCCATCTTTGCTCAAAGGTCTTTATCTTTCAGGGAGGAAGATTCTTTTCTCTACTTTTCTATTACATTTTTTTTCCTTTTTTGAGACGGAGTCTTGCTCTGTCACCCAGGCTGGAGTGCAGTGGTGTGATCTCAGCTCACTGCAACCTCTGCCTCCCGAGTTCAAGCGATTCTCCTGCCTCAGCCTCCCGAGTAGCTCAGACTACAGCTACTCGTCTGGCTAATTTTTGTATTTTTTTAGACAGGGTTTCACCAAGTAAGCCAAACCTGTCTCGAACTCCCGACCTCAAGTGATCCGCCTACCTTGGCCTCCCAAAGTACTTGGATTACAGGCATGAGCCACCACGCCTGGCCTCCTATTACTTTCAAAATCATCTGCTGTCTTTATTCATGGATCCACTCACTCAGGTGTGTTTCTGTGCATACTACGCATTCAACACTTGCTAACTTCTGTCTTTTCACTTGCTTGCATCTCCCTCTCGTGGAAACAGGCCTACCCATCAGATCCTGCTGAAAGCAGGCATCCTGTCCAAGGTTGGTTACCACCTTGTGCCTTGAGTTGCTGGGGACAGGCTCCGGCTACCTCCCACCCTGAAGTAGAATAAGCGGGTTGGGTAATAAATGAATACAAATTACAGTATTCATTGAAAGGAGTCAATGAGAGGTTCTGGGGAAGCTCCTTTCACTGGTTATTGATAGCCATGCAAGCTGGCCACTCTGGGTACTAAAGACAGAGAGTGAAAATAACCCAGGGACAGAGCTCAGGGAAAGAAATGGAATGTGGGGTGCTAAGAAAGGAAGAACTTCCAGATCCTCCACCTCAGTGGTTCTCAAAGTGTGATTCCCAGGCAGGAAGCATTGGCACCACCTGGAACTTGCTAGAAATGTTATTTTTGTCACTACCAGTCTAGTAGAAAGAGGAGGTGGAGTGGTTCCCAAATTAATGATGATGCTGATGATAATGGCTAACATTCATGGACCAGCCACTGTCCTAGGGACTTTATTAACACAGTTAATCATCACAACAACCCTATGAGGGGTTAAGCGCTATTCATATTCCTGGAATTTTACGAACTAGGAAAGTGAGAAGCAAAGAGGTTAAGTAACTGGGCGTACTCACAGAGTAAATGACAGGACGACAGGAAAACAGGTCAGGCTCTCCACGCACATGCCCCACACACCACCAGCATGCACTCCCACACCTCACTCTTCACTCTAGCTTTGTTCTCTTTCACATCAGCCCCCTCCCCAGAGCACAGGCAAGCTAGCCCTGGTTCCCTGTTACGATGCACAGAGCACAGTGGCCCACAGCCTGCACTCTGGGCCAACTGCTTGGGTTTGAAGCTTGCTTCTCCCATGTAGTGAGCTTGGAGAAGTTACCCTCTCTGCCTATTTCATTGGCTGTAAAATGAGGATAATAGCTGTGCCCACCTACCTCATAGGGTGGTTGTGAAGATTAAATAGGTTAATATGCATAAGTGTGCCTGATACTCATCATGTCCCCAATAAATATTACCTTATTATCTTGCAGCCTTCTAATGTGTGGAGGGGGAAAAAGAAAAATATGGGAAAGAGAAGAGAGGGAAGAAAGAATTTGGAAACAAGAGCCTGAGAATTCCGTAACAATTTCTCCAGTAAAAATTCACAAGGATCCCTGCGCCATTCTCGCCTCTGCTAGGGAAGCACATGCTCACGAAGCCTGTGTGCGTGCCTGAACGGGGCCATGGGAATCTCCCCACTCTGGGTCTCGGGAACATGGTTGATGAAAGCAGATGGTGTTGACTCAGGCCCACCACCCTCTGACTCAGAACTGCCCGATGTAAGCAGAAATCTGTGTCAAAGTAGAGACTCAGGTGTCCTTGCTGCTGCAAAGAGGCAAATCAGGGTGAGACCTAAAAGATTTAGTGCCCTGCTTACACAGGTGCAAGGACAAAAAGAAAAACGGCCACTATTACATACAATGAAGGCTATGTCTAAAGCCTTAAGAACATCTAGCTACTTGGAGGAAATGTGAGACTATATTTTATTAAGATTACTGTTGCTGTTAGAGGTAGATAACACAGCAAAAATAACCATCAGAGAATGCCAAGCTTATGGGGCAAGAAGGATCAGACCAGAAGAAGGAAGCCGAAGGATGTGGAAATGTGGCACTGGCTTGATGAAGGAGGCAAATCCTTACTAGTGGAAAGGAGTCAATGCTTTGCCTCTTTCCTGTATCCCATACTGGCCTCCCTCACTTCCAAAGAAACCCAAACCAAACCAAACAATCCCAGCATCAGATCCAAGTAGGTAAAGCTCTGTCATCAGATGAGCCAACCAGACAGTTAACCCGACATGACTTTCTCCGACATCCACTCAAAGCTCTTGGTAATCACACTTTTCCTCTAAGTATAATCGAGGAAATTTGTGCAGCTCCGAGATGCAGCTTTTGTGCTATTCTAGCTTGTGTTTCAGATCTGCACAGCTGTGAGAAACCACATAAGGGAGATGTAAGGGTTTACCTTTTTTCTGTCCTTGATGTATAACAATATATATTGCAGTCTTTAAAATTGTGCTTTTAACCAATTTTGTAATGAGAGATAAATACAAAACATCAAAGCAACAGAAAAATCAAATTAACTTCTCATCCTGCCATGTAACAAATTATCTCTTTTTAGCTGTATTGTTGCTTGGGCTTTTTTTTTAAAACAAGCCTATAGTCAATATTTATAAAGTTGAGCTCAACTTTTTTTTTTTTTGAGACAGGGTCTCACTTTATTGCCCAGGATGGAGTGCAGTGGCACGTTCTCAGCTCACTGCAACCTCTGCCTCCCGGGCTCAAGCAATTCTTGTGCCTCAGCCTCCCAAAGTGCTGGGATTACAGGTGTGTGCCACCATGCCCAGCTAATTTTTTGTACTTTTTTTAGTAGAGATGGGGTTTCATCATGTTGCCCAGGCTGGTCTCGAACTCCTGAGCTCAGGCAATCTGCCCGCCTCAGCCTCCCAAAGTGCTGAGATTACAGGTGTGAGCCACCACGCCCAGCCTGAGCTCAACCATTTTTCATTCAGCATTATAGCAGGTCCTCAAAAAAGTGTCATTTTGATCAACATGGTTTGTTACAATGTTGATGAGATTTTTGAAAATTGATTCCCAGCCAGGGCCACTGTCTGTGCAGTTTGCAAGTTCTCCCCATGTCTGTGTGGGTTTTCTCTGGGTACTCTGGTTTCCTCCCACATCCCAAAGATGTGTGTTGTACATTAGGTTGATTGGCGTGTCTACACGGTCCAGATCTGAGCAACTGTGTGTGTGTGAGTGTGTAGGCCCTATGGTGGGATGGTGTCCTGTCCAAGGTTGGGTACCACCTTGTGCCTTGAGTTGCTGGGGATAGGCTCTGGCTACCTCCCACCCTGAAGTGGAATAAGCGGGTTGGGTAATAAATGAATACAAATTACAGTAAAATAAAAATTTGTAAAGTAGAGAATAATCCTACAGATACACGACAATAAACAATGCAGTGCGAAAGCGCTCAAGGAGCCGCCACATTCGTTACTGCTCGTTTTTCAACTGCTTGGTGGAAGGGGGGGCTCCTGACAATTTTCTCATTGCAAACACTTATTCCTTGACTTACCCACCACATGACTGCTGTCACTCACCGATTCACCAAAGACTGGGTAAAAAATTATCTTACTTGTTTTTATTACTGAAATGCATGTATAGCTCACAGTTATTTCAATTTTTAACAGAAGTGTTTTGGGTCTTAATCTAGAAATGTGGTGATGTTTTCTTGACTAGAAATATGTCGTAGGAATTTAGTTCTGTATTTATATCAATTAGCCCGTGGTTAAACTGTTTTCATTATCCATCGTTTCACTTAAAGTCACAGTTTCCAAGAACTTGTCAATGATGTTAAGTGAGGACTTACTGTATTTTACATCAGCCTTTCTATTTGTTTTTATAACACACAAATTTATCATTCTTGGCCACGCACAGTGGCTCAGGCCTGCAATTCCAGCACTTCAGGAGACCAAGGTGGGCAGATTACTTGATCCCAGGAGTTCGAGACCAGCCTGGGCAACATAGCGAAACACCATCTCTACAAAAAGTATTAAAAAATTAGCAGGGTGTGGTGGCATGTGCCTGTAGTCCCAGCTACTCTGGAGGCTGAGGTGGGATGATCACTCGAACCCAGGAGGCAGGAGTTGCAGTGAGACAAGATTGTGTCACTGCACTCCAGCCTGGGTGACAGAGCGAGACCCTGTCTAAGACAAAAACAAAAACAAAAACAAAAAAAAACATTATTCTCAGCCGGGCGCAGTGGCTCACATCTGTAATCCCAGCACTTTGAGAGGCCGAGGCAGGCGGATCACCTGAGGTCAGGAGTTCGAGACCAGCCTGGCCAACATGGTGAAACCTGTCTCTACTAAAAATACAAAAATTAGCCAGGCGTGGTGGCAGCTGCCTGTAATCCCAGCTACTCGGGAGGCTGAGGCAGGAGAATCACTTGAACCCAGGAGACAGAGGTTGCAGTAAGCCGAGATCGTGCCATTGCACTCCAGTCTGGGGGACAAGAGTGAGACTTTGCCTCAAAAAAAAAAAATCATTCTTAATAGTAATATTATGTTTCATTTTACAACATACTTTTGGGGTTTCTTTTTTTCTGAGACAGGGTCTTGCTCTGTTGCCCAGGCTGGAGTGCAGTGATGCCCTCAACTCACTGTGGCCTCGACCTTCTAGGCTCAAGAGATCTTCCCACCTTAACCTCCTGAGTAGCTGGAACTACAGATGCATGCCACCATGCCCAGCTAACTTTTTAAAAAAATTTTGTAGACACGGGGTCTTGCCATGTTGCCCAGGCTAGTCTCGAACTCTTGGGCTCAAGTGATCCTCCCACCTCAGCCTTTCAAAGTGTTGGGATTACAGGTGTAAGCCACCCTGCCAGACCACAGTTTGTTTTTAATTTTTTAAAATAATTTTTAGGGTTTTTTTTCTATTTTTCTTTCTTTGTTTCTCCAGGATGTAGTCTCAAACATATACTAGCTCAAAGGATATGATGTTCCATGGTTTATTACACTTCGCCATATTGCTTTCCAGAAATATTGTACTAATTTTTGTATGAGGGTATAACTTTCTCAAAAGCCTTGCCAGACTTTGATTTTGTAATTATAATTTGCCAGTTTAACGGCATTGCATGGTTTTGTGTTTTAACTTCTTATAATTACTAAGGAGGCTGAGTCCTCTTCCAAGGATTTGTCTTCTAGTTGTAATGCCTCTTGTGTGAACACCATGTTCAGATTTTTTTTTACTATTAATGCAGTAGAAATAGTATTGCTCTTGTGGATTTAATTCCATTCTCTAGATATTCTGGATGTTAATTTTTTTTCATTCATTCTATTTATCACAATTTTCCCTCTAAGTCACTTTGACTAAAGAAAGTTTTGCTCAATGGATGCAGCTCCCACTCAGGCAGATCATCAATTCAGCAAAGGTTCCTGCTGCCCCATTTTCTGGTGGCTGCACACTGTAATCCCCTCACAAATTTTCCTGAAGACAGCCTGATTTTTAAGTTCCCCAGCTCCCTAATGAACTGTATCCCAATTTGTCAAATATACCCAGCAATTATTCAATGTTATATCATGTGCTACTGGAAAAAAATCAGGGATACTATTTTCACGCTTGCCTTTCTGCCCATCTCTGATTTATATTGTGCCTTTCTGTTAAGGCAGAGTTTCATGTCGTGATCTGAAAGCATTTTACAACCACTGGATCAAACTCTGAAAAGAGAAGAAACCAAAGTCAAGTTGCTATCAATGGCACAATGAGGTAGGAAGGCTGGGGGGCAAAAAAGGTCATGGATAAGGTTAAACAAATCTAAACAAAACTTAAGTACTTGAAACACTTTACAGATTGGACCTGAGGTCAATCTAATTAGCTAAAAAAAAAAAAAATCCACTATCTAGAACTATATCTACTTTTTGCACGCATCACCCAAATTGTAAAACAACAACAAAAAATAAGAGCTGTACAAAATACTTAATAAATGTATTCTGTAAGCATCACACAAAATACTTGATAAAAAAAGAACCAAAAGATTTCTACCTGAAAAAAAGTTATTACGGCCGGGCCCGGTGGCTCATGCCTGTAGTCCCAGCACTTTGGGAGGCCTAGGCGGGCGGATCACGAGGTCAAGAGACGGAGACCGACCATCCTGGCCAACATGGTGAAACCCTGTCGCTACTAAAAATACAAAAATTAGCTGGGTGTGGTGGCGTGCATCTGTGGTCCCAGCTACTCGGGAGACTGAGGCAGGAAAATCGCTTGAACCCAGGAGGCAGACGTTGCAGTGAGCCGAGATCGTGCCACTGCACTCCAGCCTGGCAACAGAGTGAGACTCCGTCTAAAAAAAAGGTTATCATTGTCTGTTTCATGGCTTTTGATTATTTATTTTTTTGCCTATAAGAAAGATCCCCAGTTGGGGAAGAACACATCCCAGCACACTTCCTCTCTTTCTCAATTCTTTCTTACTTGCCAGCTTAGACTAAAAGCCACTCACCCATTCCTTCCACCCTTCCATACCTACTCTTCACTCCTTCACCTTAGCCAACTCCTGGCCACAACTATGGTCTCTGGAGAGGATCCTGGTAGACCATAGAGAAGCTACACCCAACAGCTACATATCCAACTGGTGAGAGGGAACAGGGAACATTTCTCCACTGTAGTAGATACAACTACATAGCAGTTCCAAGTTATAGATGCCAAATGGCTCCCATTATTATTACAGTTGGCACTTGTTGAGTACTTAGGATATGCTGTGACCCTAAAAAGCACGGTCTATGTCTTATCTCATTTAATCTTCACCAACCCCATTTTACAGATGAGGCAAAATGGAGTTTAGAAATTTGGCCAAGATCACCCAGCTAGTAATAACAGAGGTGAGGACTGACACTACAACATATGGCCTCTCAGAGGATGGGCAAATGTTTTAATGATTTGTAGCAAATCGTAATTTTTTCCACAAGTGTGCTATTTTTAAATATAATCACTAAAAAATAATAATCTTACCCCTACTAGTTGCGGGTTGACTGTGACTTTGGGGCCAAATGCAAAAAGCCTCAATCTGTGATTTCCCAGGCAAATAGCACTAAGTACCTGTTCTTGTCCTTGCTGATTCTTCTACATGCAAATCATTTCCCTCTCAACACTGGTAAGACATTTGTAGTCATGCCAGGGGAAGGCAGTGGGGATGTGAAAGGTGGAGGTCCTGGCCTGGAAGTGGAGAGGGCTCTATTTTAGCTCAATTTCCACCACAAACTCAACTCTCGGGATCATGGGTTCCTCACGAGCAAATGGAAACCAGTGGATGATACGGTTTCTAACATCCCCTCCAGCTTTAAATTTCCAGCAATTTATGAAGCCTGGTAATGCCCACGTACTGGTGCCAGCAGTGTGGGTGCAGCACCCCCTGCCGGTGGCCTCCCTGCACTGCCCTGGAGGGAGGTCGTGGCTGGTAGAGCCACACTCCGCCTGCTGGTTGTGTGGGGGGGTGGCCCAGGCCAGGGCACAGGCATTCACGCACACAAAACTCACCCCAATCCTGCTCTAAAGTATCTATTGCCATGTGTGTGCTGAAAGAAATGCACTAGGATTCAGATGGGCCAAGGCTTGGAAGAGGACAAGAGGACAGGGTAATTTAGGAAGCACGTAGAGTTAGACGCAGCTGGACAGGCTTCTGCTTAGCCATGTTGATCGTGAAAAGCCACAATGAAAACTTGATAATTTTTTTAGCACAGCATATTCTCTTAAAGAGAGGCATATATCTGTTCTCTGAAAGTAGAAAATAAATTCTTCCATGGACTTGATGTGTTTAAAATCTAAGGCGAGTGCAGGTCCCGACCCCTCTCCATCCCCACCGCTTGCTTATCTGCTTCAACAATCTGCAGCCTGAGCCTGCTCACCTGTGTCGGCTCAACACCAGCCCGGCCACTTCATGTCTCAGCAATCTGACCTGCCCTTCAAATATCACCAGCCTCCAATGCCATTCCTGCTGGGGGCATCTGATGGGAAACACAGGTCCTTTCAACTTAAACTCGAGATAAGCACACATAAAGCATCTACCCCCTAAGGACTTTAGCAATTATTTTTAAAATGAAAAACCTGAGCTTTGAATGTAGCGCCCAAAGTAGAGCGGAGACATGGAGGAAATAATCAACTTGATTCCCTCTCTTCTGTCATTCACCTCTTCCAGAAACCTGGAACCTGAAGGCGAGGTTGTTTTGCCAGCACCCAGCACCTCGCCTTGCTGTTGATCACCTTCCCTAGGAGCACAAAAGTCAGAGGGGAGAAATGATGGGAGTGCAAGGTTTGTCCACTGGGGCAGGTGGACGGGGAGGATCTCAGGCTGGGTTTGGGCATTATGGAGCCAGTATCAGGCTAACATCTCATAGTGTGGCTTTAGCCAGGCCCCAAGGGGGAATCCAATCTATAGTGAAGTTCATTTTCACAATAAGCTTTGGAGGGTATCATTCATCCAACTCAGACAGACATATTGACTTACCGATAACTTCATTAATGAAAGCACCTGCCTGGCCTGGAACCCTATTCTCTAAACCAAGGACTCCCAGTTCCCAATCTGTGGTCTATTCCGTGCAGTGCTTTTCCAAGGTCAGCCACACTTGGCTCTACTTTCTCTCCTCCCTCCTCTCAACTTCTGAATCTTTCTTTTCTCTTCCTTCTACCCTTCCAAATGTAAGCAAAATGCAAACCAATGTGGAGATAACTTTTAATTCTTCCCCTAATCCTTTACCCCAAATCTGCTCAGAAAAAGTCTAGAACCAGAACTGACAGAGGCAGAATTCTGTGTTAGAAACTATAGGGGAGGGTGAAAGACTAAGACTAAGGTGGAGTCTCTTTTCCCAATTCTTTTTTTTTCTTTTGAGACAGGGTCTCGCTCTGTCACCCAGGCTGGAGTGCAGTGGTGCAATCACAGCTCACTGCAGCCTCTGCCTTCTAGGCCCCAGGCCCAAGTGATCCTCCCACCTCAGCCTCCCAAGTAGCTGGGACTACAGGCGTGTGCCAGCTAAATTTCTTTTTTTTTTTTTTTCGTAGACACAGAGTTTTGCCATGTTGCCTAGGCTGGTCTCAAACTCCTGGGCCCAAGCAATCTGCCCGCCTCAGCTCCCAAAGTGCTGGGATTACAGGCATGAACCACTGCGCCCAGCCTCTTTTCCCACTTCTTATATCTAGGCTGGTCTTGTGGTTTTGTTTGGTCAATAGAATGTATGAAAGTGATGCTGTGTGACTTTCAGAGCCTGGGCCTTGAGAGGCCTTGGAGCTTGCACTTTGGTCCCTCGAAACACTGCCATGCTTGTTCTGAAAGGAAACCATTGTCGCCTACCAGGGAATGAGAAGCCATGAGAAAGAAAACCAAGGTGCCCAACCAACAGTCAGTGCCAACCACCAGCTGTGTGAGTGACGGCAGCTGCATGAGCCAGCCCAGGTGAGACCAGCAGAGGAACTGACCAGCCAGCAAAGAATCATGAGAAATAGTCTATCAATGTTGTTTTAAACCACTCCATTTCTGGCTGGTAGGCAGCAATAGAGAACTAAAACACACACTTTTGCCTTTGTCTCTATTGTTTATGCAATGAGATATTAGAATAGGGCTCTTTCTGCCTCCATTTTAATTGAGACCCAATATGATAGATATCAGATACCTACATGACTGTGAAACAGACCCCCTTACACAGAATTCACAAAGGAAATTATTGAGACCTGGCTCCGTCACTCTTGGATGCCTCCTCCAGATCAAGGATATGAAAACGGGTCAGAGTGGGCAGGCGGGGGAGTGGGCAGATAGGTGAAGAGCTTTTGTTGGGGGAGCTGTTAATGAGCTGTAGTGTCCCCCTTAAAATCCCCCAAAGAAAGATGGGCATGCCTGTAGTCCCAGCTACTCAGGAGGCTGAGGCAGGAGAATGGCATGAACCCGGGAGGCGGAGCTTGCAGTGAGCCGAGATCGCGCCACTGCACTCCAGCCTGGATGACAGAGAGAGTCCGTCTCAAAAAAAAAAAAAAAGAAAAGAAAGATGGGCAAGAGTTGTATCTTCTTCATTCCAAGCCCAGTCAGGCAGCTTGTGTGGACCACTTGGAGAGCTTTAAAGTAGTTTCACTACAGCTGGAACCAGCAGACATTCAGGTCCCAGAGGCATACCTGTGACACCCAGAGTGGGCCATGACAGCAGGCTAGAGGGGCATGCGGGAGCTAGTCTGCCTTTCTGGGTTTTCCTGAGTAGAGTGTGCCCTGGGGACCAAACGTGGCCACTCAGAAGAGAGAGCTGGTGTGAGGTCAGACTGGGTCCTGTCTCACAGGGCCACCTACTGGAGAGGCAGAGAGACCCCAGCAGCAAGAAACTAGAGGTGGGCACAGGATTGCTGGGGTCTTAGAATAAATCCCCAGATAACACCTGAAATAAAGATGCATCTTTCTGGCCGGGCATGGTGCCTCACACCTGTAATCCCAGCACTTTGGGAGGCCGAGGTGGGTGGATCACTTGAGGCCAGGAGTTCGAGACCAGCCTGGCCAACATGGCAAAACCCCGTCTCTACTAAAAATACAAAAATTAGCTGGGCATGGTGGCTCATGCCTGTAATCCCAGCTACTCAGGTGGCTGAGGCATGAGAATCGCTTGAACCTGAGAGGTGGAGGTTGCTGTGAGCTGAGATTGTGCCACTGCACTCCAGTGAGATTCTGTCTCCAAAATAAAAAAAAAAATGCATCTTTATATGTCCAGACAATTACAGGAGAGAGCTCACCAATGATGGGGGTCTCTGAAGAGCCCACCACAATGTCCAACATGTCAAACACTGGCCGGGCTCAGGGAGTGGAAAGCAACCTTTCCAATTCCCTTATCCCTAACTCCCTACTTACCCACCCAGTCCTGGGGATTCAGAAACTAGCTAGCACACTGAGAATGTGTAAGGAAAGAAAGACGCGTAGACAGAGAGAAGCTACAGAGAGGCTCCCACCTAGCCCCCAGCCCTTCCCACTGAGACTCCCAGTCGGATCCAGGCCTGAGATGAGAAAGGGGATGATAAACATTAAATCAAGTTCAAAGGTTCGATTATCAGCTTGGGCTGGTCATTCTAATTTCTGAATTGAGACAGAGCTTATAACTTAGAGTGACAGGAGGATAGTCTATTTCCTAAAAATGAGTTGAGCCAGGCTCCGTGGCTCACACCTGCAATCCCAGCACTTTGGGAGGCCGAGGTGGGAGGACTGCTTGAAGTCAGGAATTCAAGACCAGCCTGGGCAACACAGTGAGACGCCTGTATCTACAAAAAATAAAAAATAAAAATTAGTGGGGTACAGTGGCTCATACCTGTAGTCCCAGCTACTCAGGAGGGTGAGGCAGGAGGATCTCTTGAGCCCAGGAGGTCAAGGCTCAGTGAGCTGTGATTATGCCACTGCACTTCAGCCTATTAAAGTATAAAAGGGCAACAGGAAAAAAGTTTTATATATATATATATATATATTTTTTTTTTTTTAGATATGTCTCAATCTGTCACCCAGGCTGGAGTGCAGTGGTGCAATCATGGGCTCACCGCAACTTCTACCTCCCAGGCTTGAGCGACCCTCCCACCTCAGCCTCCCAAGTAGCTGGGACTACAGGCACGTGCCACCATGCCTGGCTAATTTTTTAATTTTTATGTAGAGACAGGGTCTCACTATGTTGCCCAGGCTAGTCTTGAACTCCTAGCCTCAAGCAATCCCCCCCGCCTTGGTCTCCCAAAGTACTGAGATTACAGGCATGACCACACCCGGCCACTAACTTCTTTGTTGTTGTTGTCACTGTTGAGACAAGGTCTGGCTCTATGACCCACGCTGGGTTGCAGTGGCACAATCTCGGCTCACTGCAACCCTCCCAGGTTCAAGCCATCTTTCCACTTCAGCCTCCTGAGTAGCTGGGACTACAGGCACGCACCACCACACCTGGATAATTTTTCTATTTTTAGTAAAGATGGGGTCTCTCCATGTTGCCCAGGCTGGTCTCAAAGTTCTAAGTTCAACAGATCCGCCTGCCTCAGCCTCCCAAATTGCTGGGATTACAGGTGTGAGCCATGGCGCCTGGCTGAAAAAAGTTATCTCTTGATTACATCAATAATTGTGTTTGTTGACCATGATAGTTACATTTATTTTGTCTGTTTACAATTTCTCCCAAATATGTTTTAAAAGACAAAACAAAATGTTTTGTTCATGCAGTCTGTTCCCCAGACGGTTACCCGTATTTCTTTTTACTTATATTATCCTCCCACTCATACAAACTAGGAGGGTTTAACAACTTCTCCAATCACCTGATTACATTTACTCAGGTACAAAAAGTCCCTAGCTGCTCATCATTTAGGACACAGCAGTTACTAAGGCCTTAAAGTTGGAAATAGGTTTCCCCAGGCACTTAAGGCCTTGGCAAGCTGTATCCCCACGACCGTGGGAAGAGGTCAGTACAGGTATCTGTTGGCTTAAAGCCAGTCTCACTTGTCTGGAATGCCCAACTTCATTCTGGCTGCCTGCCTAAGGGCTTTCAAAGACTGAAATCTGTAGGTGAGTTTTCAGACTTCATGCCGGGAAGTTGAAATCTAATAGAGAAGATGGGTTGGCAGAACTTATGTCTGAACTTCCAGCAAGTAAATTTTTATAAATAAAAGATGTAATCAATTATTTAGCATAAATAACATGCTTGAAGAATTTAGGTATCACTTGCTAGTCTTCGAGAAGTTAATGCATAATCAGAGAGACGCATAATGCATGAAGACATGGCCCCACTAAATACCATCTTAGGAGAGAGACTGGCTGGAGTAAGAGGGAAAGGGATTGCATTTCAATCAATTATTTGGAGGTGATGTGTTGCATTTATTCATGCAGTATAATAAAGCTGAGGTGGGAAAGTAACATCAATTTATTTTCTGTAGAAAGATACGTGAGTAAATGAGGACAGGGAGAAAAAACAGGGGTATTGAGCCCTATTTCTGGCTATGGAAAAAATGCTAAGTGCTGTAGTCATTTAAATCATGTTCCCACAGTCAGTCCTCAGGGCTAGGATTCACCACCCCAGGAAGAAATCTTGCAAGCTATCCAACAAAAGATGTCACAGGGTGGACCTTGACAAAAATCTTCAAGGTCCTCACAGTCCTCAGCCTCGCTGGCACTGATGTCTGATCCGGTGACTACATTTCTCAAGAACCCATTTCTTGGGGACAGATTCACATTATCTAGCCTCACAGCCTAAAGAGGGATGGTTTTCTAATTCATGGGGAGACTCAAAAGTCCACGTAACCAATACATTATTTCCCTGCAGGCAGACCTCAGTGGGAGGCCAAATCCTAAGCACTGACTTGCTGGGTGAGCACGGCTCAGAACAAGGAGAGACATGAATGGAATGTTTCAGGCACCAGGCAAAGGCAGGCTGATGTGTCCATCTCACAACAGAGAGGGTCTAACCCAATGTTTGTTTGTTTTTTCCCGACTTTAAGTTCAGGGGTACATGTGCAGGATGTACAGGTTTGTTACATAGTTAAAATGTGTGCCATGGTGGTTTGCTGCACAGATCATCACCTAAGTATTAAGACCAGCACCCATTAGCTATTCTTCCCAATCCTCTCTCCTCCCACCCCTGCCCAATGATTTTTAAACTTTGTGTTGGTACCCATTATAAAGTGGTGAGATCATTTCATGAATCACACCCAGATACCATTTTTAAAATTAAAAGTATAGAGTATGGACTCAAATAGAAAGTATCAGATAATACTGCATATCACTGAGGTAGGTAAGAGGCAGTACAGAGTGGTGGTTAAGAGGCTAGACACTAAATGCGGGCTAAGTAGAGTCAAATTCTCACTTTGCCAAATACCGGCCATATCACCTTGGGCAAGTTATTGAATCTCTCTATGCTTCAGTTTCTTTGTTTGCAAAATGGCAAAAAGTATAGTACCTGTCTACTAGGTTGTTCTAAAAATTAAATGACTTAATATCTATAAAGGGCATAGAGCAGTGTCTGGCTCACAATAAGTGCTATATGAGTTTTCATTTTTCTTAAAAATTGCTTTATGAAACTGTTACCCACAGTCCAAAATACCAGAACTGAGAACCTATGACAACTGGAGTCACACATGCTGAGCAGTACAGGAGAGAAAGTGGGGGACTGAATCGTTTCCATTGTCACTGAATTAGAAAACTATGGAAGCAATACCAGATTGCAGGAAAATGGGAACCAGAGGAAAATACTCAAAAGGACATCCCAGATGACCAGGCTAGAGCTCTCTTAGGCTGAGGAGTGGTTTTCAGCCAATTAAGAGGAAAAATGTTTTTGATGAGATGAGACTCCATAAATGTGTCTTTCCTGGAGAGAATTCTCATTGTCTGATGTACACTTTGCCCTTTTTTCTCTCTTTGGCTTTCATCTGAGACCATGATGACATATTTTTATGCTCTAGTTAAACCTGAATTTTCTCTCTTCAGATCGATCAGGTTCTTGTCTTAATTTCTTGAAGCATATCAGCTGTACCAATTGATTATTGCATTCCATACCACAAGCCCTTCCTTCATATATTTTTCTCTATTCCACAGAAGTCTGGACAAATAAAAGGTGACTGACAAGGTAAAGGCAAGAGACCAAAGGTTTTGAAGACATTTGAAGAAGACATGATAGAGTAAATGGAAAGAGTCAATATCCAAGCAGAAGTAACATTGATACGGGAAAGAGCAAGGGAGGTGCTGAGTAGAGAAGAGCGGGGTCCCTGGCAAGGGCTCCACCCTTGGTCCTGCGCCCATGGACCCAAGCGAGAACAGGCACTCCCGCTTTTACACTCAAAGCTTGCATTTTCCAAGACCCCTCTGGCCTGCCACACCCCCAATCCTGTTGCCATATAAACCCAAGACCTTAAGTGGACACAGACACAAGAGGCTGGGCGTCGGGGAGAGGGGGAGAGGGGGAGAGGGGGAGAGGGGGAGAGGGGGAGAGGGGGAGAGGGGGAGAGGGGGAGAGGGGGAGAGGGGGAGAGGGGGAGAGGGGGAGACACCCACAGACCGGCAACAGTGGAATGACACCGGCGCCAAGGGGAGTTCAGTTGGGGGCAACCTGTCCCCAGACACAACAACCTTTCTACTCCATCCCCCAACTTCTGGCTCCCCATCCATCTTACTGTCCATCACTCCTGTCACACTCCCGGCGAGGGGGAAAGGGAACTCCCCCATTTCAATATTACTATAAATATGTATATTGAGCACCTACTATGTACCAGGCACTGTGCTAAGCACTTTATAACCATACTTATTACAATCACTCTGAGGGACAGATGATATTCATCAGAAATGCAAATGAGGAAACTGGCACGTGGGAAGGTTAAAGCCTGCCTGAGTCTCACAGCTAATAAATGTTAGAGCCAGAGCTCACACAGACTCCCTGGCTCCAAAGCTCATCCCTCTCTCTTACCCACTGCTACAAAGGTTTTAGAACAAGACCCATTGGGTCTAAATTCCAGCTCTACCACATATTAACTACTTAACTTCTCCAAGCCTCACTTACGTTTCTCTTATATAAAATGGGGGTGATAACAGTAGCTTCCTCACAGGATTTTGTGAAAATTAAATGAGATGTTTATTAAGGTATTTAAAATTGTGGCTGGCACACAGTAAGTGATCAAATAGATACCAGCTGTCATTTTTGTTATGCCAGCCCTTGCAAGGCTTCCTATAATTGCAAACATTATGGATTACAATCAGCAGACCAGGCAGCCATCAATACGCCATTGGCCAACTGTCTTTGCACCTCTCTTTCTATAAAAGGATTTTCCATGGTACTTCATTCCTGCCACTGGCACTAGGAGAAAACAAGAACCATAGGGGGCAAAAGCTTGGAATAGTAGGGTTAAAACAAGGAAACCAGCAGCCACAGAAAGGCTGAAATTCAGACCTATGGAATCAGGAAGAGAGAGAGGAAGAGCTGATCTTTGAGACCACAGTTGAGCTATTCTCAAAAAGGACAAATTCAATCAATTGTGGAAGGCAGGAAGATTACTGCTGAGGAAAAAAATGAATTACTTGGGGATTTAAGTGAAAGCTTTTGTTCATGTTGCTGTATGAAGCAGTAGTCCCACAGAAGAGCAGAGGACTTAGGGCTGGGAGGAATTTAATCAGTTCCTTGAGCCCATTTTAACCTAAAAGAGAATGAATTAATTTCAAGTCTTAAATGGGAACTAGAATCTAGACAGAGTCAAAGCAGGGAAAGGGAAACGATGAAAAGGGCCCATCCACTGTCCAGAAACAAGAGGGAAACACTTGCCCCTGGGAGAATTGATAGGCTCAGGCCTAGGCATGCCTTGACTTTGAGCAAGCACAGGGCACGGGGGAGAGGAGGGGGAGGGGACACTCAAAAGAACCTTCATTATTTCTACCCAGTGTTTCTTTGGACCAGCTGGATGAGGACGTCACATTCAGCTGTGTCTATTTCTACTTAGCCAAGCCAAGCATGCCAGGAATTTAAATGTAAGTTTAAATAATCAATGGGCAATGGTGTTTAGTCTTAACACCTGCCCAGCTGAGACTTAACACATCTGCTGCAATCCCTGAGGCACAAGGGCAAAAAAGTTGCAAAGCATCTTTATTACTCCAGAAAAGTGGAATTAAAGAGTATGTTCTTAAGTCTGCAGATGGTTACCCACTATGGACGGTCCTAACCTACCCTGAGGCCCAAGAAATGGTACAAGTGAGTTTACCGAGGTTAGGGGAAGAAGAAAACAAAATGGGGAGAAACAAAGAATGCAATTTGCTGCATTTATCAGTAGACTGCAGAACTGGTCCAGTTTAGTGGGGCATCCAGTAATGTACTCTGAACTTCAGTGGAAAAGGCCAGGGGAAGGAGACAGCAGTGGCTCTATCTTCGTCACCACCATCACCAATAAGTATTCTTCTCTACAGTGCATGAGTCACTAAATGACACCATTTTCAAGCAGCTTACAGTCTACTGTGTGGGAGGAAAAGATCACCTCCGCCTCCCCTGAGCTCTTATGGGGGCAATTCGGCTAGGTCTAGGAACCAGCCTGACACGGGGCAGGTTAACGAGAAAAGCATACAAGTTTTTATTAGTTTTACTTGTACATGAGGCTCTTCACAAGACAGCAAAGTTCAAAGAAGTGGCCAAGGCAAGCTAGTTTTATACTTCTGAGACAAAGAATGATAAATTTGTGAAGAAATGACAAGGGGCTCTGGATAGAGAGAGTAAACTCTAGGGAGTCACTAGGAGACATATGGAGGGTGTAAAGCTAGTGGAATATAGTGGTTACTTCAGAAAGTCTATTTATTCAGGCCTGTTGCAACACCAAATCCCAGTCCCGGGTAATAAGGAATAGTCTCTCACCCTGGTAGGGAAAAAGCACCCCTTCCAAAAGAATCTTTATGGCTTGCTACAGGTAGGAAAATACAGGCCAGCTAGCCTTCTCTTAAAACTACAATTTTTCCAATGTTTTTAGATCAAAATAATGAATATACCAATTTGGGATATTTTGGGATGGCACATCCTTCACTCCTTTACTATTTAAGAAAGTAAAACATTTACATAAATAGAAAAGTAAATAACAACACAAGTTGGGCCAAACAGGCAATGTTTCCTTCTTAGAAACAGCTCAGTGTCTTCATATTACAAAAACACACATCCCACTTGGTGGACAGAAACCATATCGTGATACTAGACTCAGAGAAATAGTCTCAAATACCAACATTATACAACTTCACTCTAAATCATCCAACTATTTCACAGATTCATGTTGAAGGACAGTTGTGATACTAACACATTACAAATCATTGCTTTAGAAGTCATTAAAGAACTATATGCTGTTTAAAGCTGTCAACTTTAGTCTCATGCTGATTTGGGAGTTATTTATCTGAAATGACTGGGCTTTATACCCCAAGCACATATTATATTTATTTCAGAGGCAATGTTAAGTATAGTGGCTAAGAGTAGGAACTCTGGAATCAGACTTCATGGGTTCAAATCCCAGCTCTACGTGTATTAGCTGTATAACTGTAGCAAGTTACTTCCCTGTGCCCTGATTTCCTTATCTGGAAAAGTGGGAATATTAAGAGGATTTACTGTGAACTATTGTAGTGGGGATTACACAAAATAGTCCATAAAGTACACAACTCAATGGATCGCACACAGTCTGCCCACAAAAATATTTGCTTTCATTAATATTATCAAGTAAAGTGGCTGAGAGCCAGAGTTGGCATGGGATGGCCATTGGGAGGGCCGGGGCACTTACAGACATGGTCTTCCACATTGATAACTTTGAGATCCATCTCCCCATCCTCTGTGTTTAAAGTAGCTGAGTCGACAGACTGAGAACAAGGAGGAGCTACCTACATCCTGCAGGAGTAACACAGGACCAAACACTATCTCCAAAACGTCTGTGTAACAATTACTTCTTCACACATGCAAGAAGTAAAGGGAATAAAAAGACATTCAAAATTAGAAGCAAATAAGCACACTTTGTAAAGATTAAGAATGTAATGGTGACAATGACTGCAAGTGTTCACCCAGGCTAATAAAATTACTTCGAGAAAAAATGTTCTTCAAGATCCAGGGAAGCCATGGAGAGTCTTTTGAGTCCTTGAGAATACAGCTTTACTTTTGCCAGCCACAAGAGAGCTGCTTGTTGGAAAAAAAAAAAGCCGTGAAACCAAAAGGCAGTTCATTATGTCTGTTCAAAAGAAAGCACTGTTGGAGAAGAGGAAGCTCTGACGAAACGGTCTGCTAGGTGGACAGGTAGGGAGGGCTCAGAAGTCCATTTTACATGTAGTGAATCTCATGTTTAAGGCCAAAGTGAAGTTGTTTGCCAAGGGCTCTCTAGCACAGAGTTCCTCTAAACCTTGGGCAGCAAATGCCAAAGAACTTATCTTTCCCAGAGTTCCCCAACTAGTGAAACATTCAGCAAGTCAGCCCAGGCTAGGCTGGTTTCTTGGTTATATGCTCTTAGATCCGTGTTCCCTTCTCTCACAGCACTTACATATTAACCTCTGTGACTATGTCTTCCTCCCCAGTCTTCAAATTTCATGAGAACAAGGTCTGTTTTTGTTTTCCATGGTATCTTCAGGACTTCACAAACAGCTGTGTAAACCCATCATAAAGCACACAATAAGCCCATAATATGTATCAGTGGAAAAAATAAATGAGCAAAATCAACAAATGTGTGACACAGAACAGGAGTTTTTCATTTAACTTGTATTTTAGAGACAGAGTCTCACTCTGTCGCTCAGGCTGGAGTGCAGTGGCGTGATCATAGCTCACTGCAGCCTCTAACTCCTGGCCTCAAGCAATCCTCCCACATCAGCCTCCTTAGTAGCTGGGACTACAGGCATGCACCACCACACCCGGCTAAGAGAAGAGGAGTTTGAGGACTAATTACTTGCATTCGACATTCATGGGGACATTTACATTGGGCCTGCATATTGATATTGCTTAAAATATGTTCTTTATGTTTCACTAAATCTTTAAATCTCTTAGGACTGAGAAAAGCCAAATCCTATGTACATCAGTCAGGGAGGTAAGGTCCCTATATATGCTGTTTTCAAGTTATAAATGTCTGTTTCAGAGCACAAGGATTAACAACTTTAAAATCTTTTGAATCTTTTATTTTATTTAGTTAGTTAGTTATTTTTTTGAGACGGAGTCTTGCTCTGTCACCAGGCTGGAGTGCACTGGTGCAATCTCGGCTCACTGCAACCTTTGACTCCCTGGTTCAAGCAATTCTCCTGCCTCAGCCTACTGAGTAGCTGGGATTACAGGCACGCGCCACTACGCCAAGCTGATTTTTGTATTTTTAGAAGAGATGGGGTTTCACCATGTTGACCAGGCTGGTCTTGATCTCCTGACCTTGTGATCTGCCAGTTTCGGCCTCCCAAAGTGCTGGGATTACAGGCGTGAGCCACCACGCCCAGCCTCTTTTCTCTAGATTGGAAAATATCTTTGTTAGAAAAACATTCCTCTCCTTTAGACTACAAATTGGAAGAATTTCTAAAAATAGAACAGTGACAAAACCCTGGATTGTGGATTTTAGCAAGAAATACTGCCCTGTTAAAGACCTGCTTTAAAGCAAAAGAAATCCCCATAAGTCTGTGGGCAGGAGAATCACTATCACAAGGCCTGAAGTATTTAACTTTAGTTAAATATAATTTTAAACCAGGAGAATCTGCTCATGTATGGGAATTTGTAGTTCTATAAGGATTAGGGAAAACAGAAGGCAGAATACAAGCAATATCTCTCAAGGTTGACCTTGAATTAAAAAAAAATTATATATATATATATGCAAAATCAGGCAAGATCTTGACACTCCAAAATGGTGTCTGTGGCTCTTAGTGAGGTGGAAGCACGGGGATGCGGGAATAGGTGGGAAGAAGAGAGTCTTTTAAAACCAGCCCGCTGAAATGTTCTGGTCAATAAAGGCATCATTTTACTTCTTCTACTAGGTTAGGATGATTTGAAGGCCTGCATAAACCAAAAGCTGTCACTATAATTCAAGGATAATTGGAACAAATGACTGCTTAGCACCAGAAAGAGATGGGGCTGACGAGATGGAATCTTCCAGCCTTTGGGTTGTTCCAGGGAGCATGATCTTCACCTTAAATCCCAGCTGAACAAAATCTGCCCCTTTTCCTGTCCCCTCACCAGAACTGGACCTGGAGAAGCCTATGCATTTGTTTGCATGGAATCCTCGCCCTGTGAGCACACACACATCCACTCAGTTCTTTCACGCTTCTCTCTCTTCCCCATTCTTCACACACACAGCTACCTCTGTTTCCCTTTTTCCCCCTAAATAAACCTACTCCAGTGTTGAAAATGGATACAAATTGAATCCTACCCACCAAATACTGCATCACATTTTCCCAAAAATGACATGACTTTACCCCAGTGATAAAAGGGAGGTCCTCCTTGCTACCATTAAAATATATCTTTTACTTAATTCCCTGCCCTCTCCTCACCAAGAAAACTCAGTAAGGAACTGCAGGGACCTTAAAGACCATCCAGGCTTTGGCTGTGCAGAGTGTGTTCTGGGGACCCACACCATCAGCTTTGCCCAGGAGCACATGGGAAGAGAAGAATCCCCACCCCCACTGAAAACCACAGGACTGGAGTCTGCATTTTAGCAAGATCCTATGTGATTCCTGTGGACATTCCAGTTTGAGAGACATGTGTCTAGGGAGCATGTCTCATCTACTTCATGTGAGAGTTACCTGGGGAGCTTTTACAGCCACCCAAGCCTCACCTGAGACCAAATTAATCCACATTCTCTAGATGGCTATGTGTGTTAAAAGCTCCCTGGGGTGGGGGTGGGGGGTTCTGTGTATGGCCAGAGTTGAGTGGCACTGCTCCTGTCCAACTGGCTCATTGTACAGACAGCCTGAGTAGCCCAAGGTCATGACATAAGCCAGTGGCAGGGCTGAATTTAAAGGCACAAAGCAGTGCGTCCCAGAGTCCTTCACGCGGGTGGACTCTGACAGTGATAGTGTCCATTTCCCACATCTGCCAGTGTGGCTCTTTGTGGGCTGAGTCACCTGTGGGGAAGGGTTTCAGGTTAGAATGTTCATAGGGGGTCACCCAAATCACTGTTTTTAAGCCCTTCTCTACTCCCGAAGAAGTCATTTAATTTGGCCTGGAGGATAGCGTCAAAAAACTATGTAACCAATGATATTTCTGCTTGACCTGCCAAATGTGTATTAAATGCATCCATATTTGCCTCCCCCCTCAGCCATCTTCCCTTTTTCCCCTGACTCCAGTTTATAGGAAAAGCAGCCAGCACATACCCCCCTGAGAGAAGTCTATGAAAATCCAACTGAGAGGGATTAAAAGGCAGACAGGGCGTATTCCACTTCCTTGAGGCCCTGGGAAAATGTCACATCCGAGGCTGAGCCAGTCCTGATGAGAAAGCCTCGTTGCTGCCAGCTGGGAGGGTTCAAGGTTTGCCAAGCACTGAAGACACTGTTTATGAAAAGCTTCAAATGTCAAGTACCCTGGCTCCTTAGGGTCCTCCCACAAAATAACGCAGTCTCTTGTCAAGCACAGACTCGCCCGAAAAATAAGACCTGAGAAAGGGGCAAGGCTGAGGCATCTGTTCAAAAACAAGCTTCTCAGAGGCCCTGGCTTCTTATGTGGAGGAAAACTTATCTCCCCGTTTTGCAGGAGTTAAGAAGGGCAAAAGGGAATGACAGTGCAGGGAGAGAAAGCGGGAAATCAGAAGAGAAAGAAGAAGGGAGAGAAGAAAGTGAGAGAATGCAGGAGGAGAGAAATGTGCAGATATTAAAAATAAATTCAAAGGCCCTGCTTTTCACCTCCTCAGTTTTCATACCACAGAAAAGCAGCTAAATCTTCTGAGAAAGCTCAAATGCAAGGACAAAGAATGGGAAGCAGAGAGAGGGAGGAGGAGTCCTTTCATCAAAATACTGAGGAATTTCAGTGCGTGGTCACTTGGCTGCCACAGGAGGGGGTCTGGGTGGTCCTAAGAGGGAGAGGGACTCCTTCCAGGCTCCCCCCAGGACCCACCCTCCCCTCACCAGCAGCCCATCCTCCTAACCCGACAGGGAGGAAACCTGCTCAGTGCTGCTATTTACAATTTCCATTCAGGCAATCTTCACATTTTGGAATGGCATTTGCCAAGGGAGACAATCTCAGCTCCTCTTCTATTTTCAGGTTCCCTCTTGCATAGCAGATGGCATCAGTACTAAGCTCCAAGAAGCAATTTAGAAGAGTGGTTGCTGGGAAGTGGGGGAACCCATGCCAATCTACAGACCTGCAGAGCCTGGGGATGAAGCTTTTATTTTTAACACTGGGATCTGTGAGGCTGACCTATATTTCACTTCTTATATTGGCAGAAGTGACAAGCCTCGAAGGCCAGGGCACAGAGCTGAGCCTCAGGAGTCTGAGGCTTTGAACACTTCACTCAGAGGAACAGAAGCAACAAGACACCAAGCCCCCACCATGGACAGAGACAGCCGCTAAAACAGAAGGTGCCAAAGTGCCTAGGCTAAGGTTGTAGGGTGCACTCAGTAGACCAGATGGGAAGAACTTGATGTCAGTTTTACCTTCAGAACTTGGAAAGTCTATAGCCAGACCAAACTATGCAGCTAACAAGAAGATGGGGGGTGAGGATGGGGGTGGAGGTGGGCACAAATTGAAGGCCCAGGAAAGGAGAAAATGGGTAGGAGAATGTCGAAAAAATTAGGAGAGATGAAAGAAAGGGGCCAGGCATGGTGGCTCATGCCTGTAATCCCAGCACTTTGGGAGGCTGAGGCAGGCAGATCACCTGAGGCCAGGAGTTTGAGACTAGCCTGGCCAACATGGCAAAACCCAGTGTCTACTAAAAATACAAAAATTAACTAGGCATGGTGGCACACGCCTGTAATTCCAGCTACTTGGGAGGCTGAGGCAGGGGAATCATTTGAACCTGGGAGGCGGAGGTTGCAGTGAGCTGAGATCACACCACTGCGCTCCAGCCTGGGCGACGGAGCAAGACTGTCTCAAAAAACAGAAAAGAAAGAAAGAAAGGGGTGGTGTAGATGTGGGGAGAGGGAATGTTAAATTTGCATATTTCAGTAGTGGAACCTGTCCAACACTTCAGAGTCCCTTGGTCAAACAGGCAGAAAAGAAGGCAGCATTAAACAATGCGCTCAAAAAGGATGGCTTAACACCATCAGATAATGTTTTTCAAAATACGTCTAGTCTCCACTATTATCATATTTCGTATTTTATTTCTCCTACTCATTCTCAAAACCATACCCTCTAAATCATATTTGTCTGGCCAGCCTTATGATGACAAGTCTTCAAATGCATGATACCATGTTAAATTTAATTTTATGCCTGAAACACTAAAGGTTGGCACAGCTCCATTTTTTTTTTGTCAAACCTTCACATTTTAATCTGCCATCCAGTCAGTGGACTGGAAACAGAGAAAAATCACTTCAGATTATGAAAAATTTTGACCCTGCACCACCAGAATTTGTTTAAATCAAATTGTCATCTAAATGGAAAGCAGTATAGTGATTTAGTGTTGGTGTAGAGGCCCTGTGGCTCAGTGACAAGAGGCTCCAGGAGGAAGGGCACAGCCTGAGATACCTTCCTCCTCTGGGCGTCCACAGGCACATCACACTAAGCAGGTGTAATATGTAAACCAGTATCTCCACTCCCTTCTAGAATCATCAGTCAATGGCACCATCACCCACTTGGTCACCCAAGTAAAATTCCTGCTGGTGGCAGCAGTGGTGGGGATGGTGGGTCATCGAGACCCCCTCTCCTGCCCTCCTGGACCAGTCAGGACAGGCATGGCACAGTGATGATGAGGGCAGGCGCTGGAGTTAAACTACACGGCTGTGAGTCCCAGTTGGTTACTTGCTAGCCATGTGCCATTCAGCCAAGTCACTTAGCCTCTCTATGCCTCAACTTTCTTATCTATAAAACCTCTTTAGGCCGGGCAAGGTGACTCACGCCTGTAATCCCAGCACTTTGGGAGGCTGAGGCAGGTGGATCACTTGAGGTCAGGAGTTCAAGACCAGCCTGGCCAACATGGTGAAACCCCATCTCTACTAAAAATACAAAATTAGCCAGGTGTGGTGGTGTGCGCCTGTAATCCCAGTTACTCGGGAAGCTGAGGCAGCATTAGCTAAGACTGTTCCTCACCCGCCCCCCCTCTCCCCCCGTCCATGCAATTATCAGGACCTGTCAAGTTCAAAGTCCTCTCTATTCCATGCTCTTTCCTACTTGTAGCCCTCACCATCTCTCACTAGAGCCAACACAACATCTCCCTCCTTGGTCTCCTTGTCTGTAGTCTTGCCCCCCTCAAATCCATCCTCCATAGAGCCACCCACACTGAATATCAAGACATGAAACCAAACTGTTGTTGTTGTTGAGAGAGGATCTCCCTCTGTCACCCAGGCTGGAGTGTTGTGGTGCAATCTTGGCTCACCACAGCCTCTGCCTCCTGGGCTCAAGTGATCCTCCCACCTTGACCTCTCAAAGTGCTGGGATTATAGGCGTGAGCCACTACATGTGACCCCACTCCCATTCTCAAAACCCTTCCATGGCACCTCACCTTCCACAGAGGGAAAACCCAAACTTCTTAGTGTGACACATAAGGAGCCTTCCCCACCCTCTCTACATCCTCGCTTTCAGTCTCTCCTCTCCCATCTCCTTTCCCGTCACTCTCTGGTTACACCGAGTTGCAATTCATCTCCATCCTGCTGTTGAAAAGTTCTATGCCTTTGTCTGTGTGGTTCTTCTGTGGAAAAGTCCTTTAGGTCCTGATCTAGTCATCGTCTCCTTCAGATGGCTTCCCAGGACCCCGAACCCAGGAGGGCTCTTCACCCTGGGTTCCCATAGCCCTGTGCATTTCACACTCACCCAAACACAATGAGACCCTCTGGGCCTTAAGGGTGGGGCTCATCTCTTCAGACCCTCAGTACCTAGCATTCAATTCAACTGAACTGAATCCCCCAGTGAGACAGGTCTTTCTATTCTCATTTTACAGCTGAGGAAACCAAAATCCAGAGACAGGAATTACACTGCCTGAAGCCACACAGCTAGTAAGTGACTGCACTGGTATTCAAACCCAAATCTATTATTGTGGGTGAGGTGGTTAAGGACTCTGGAGTGAAAGTGCTGGGCACATATCCCTGCTCCCGCACTTACTGGCCATGTGACCTTGGTCAAATCACTTATCTTGTAGAGCCTCGTCTGCAAAATGGGGATGATTTTAGTACCTCCGTCAGAGGTATTGTGAAGAATGAACAAAATAACATATGGTCCTTAGCTTTGTACCTGGAACATCCTAAGCCCTATATAAATTTCAGGAAAAGAGAGTCCTAACAAATGAAAAATACCAACAGGATGCATTTTTTTTTTTTTTTTTTTTTTTTTTTTGAGACGGAGTCTGGCTCTGTCGCCCAGGCTGGAGTGCAGTGGCTCAATCTCAGCTCACTGCAAGCTCCGCCTCCCGGATTCACGCCATTCTCCTGCCTCAGCCTCCCGAGTAGCTGGGACTACAGGCGCCCGCCACCACGCCCGGCTAATTTTTTGTATTTTTAGTAGAGACGGGGTTTCACCATGTTAGCCAGGATGGTCTCGATCTCCTGACCTCGTGATCCGCCCGCCTCGGCCTCCCAAAGTGCTGGGATTACAGGCGTGAGCCACCGCGCCCGGCCCAGGATGCATTTTTTTAAAGTACGGCCACTGGCTTCAAACACTTTTGCAGTGCAGAATCCATTAATGGCTATGCCAAGATAATCTTGAAGATGATGTTCATTTGGCTGCTCTGGAGAAGTCAAAAAAGTAAACAACAGAAAACAGATCAGCTGGTGGGGTGATTGCACCCCATTTCCAACAGACTGGGTTAGTGAGTGCATCTCTGTGAGGAATAAGTGGAAACAATCTGGAGGACTCTGGAGACGTTCAGAGGATGACAGTGAATCCAGAGCAAGCTGTTCACCTCCTGGGAGAGGGGGAGGCCCACAGAACCCTACAACCAGTGGGGTGCAGTGTCTCACATCTGTAATCCCAACACTTTGGGAGGCCAAGATGGGAAGATCACTTGAGGCCAGGAGTTGAACGCCAGACTGGGCAATATACCAAGATCCCTGTCTCTCCAAAAACTAAAAAAAAGTAGCCAGGCATGGTGGTGCACACCTGTAGTCCCAGATACTTGGGAGGCAGGAGGACCACTTGAGTCTAGGAGTTCAAGGCTACAGTGAGCTGTGATGGTGCCCCTGCACTCCAGCCTGAGCCACAGAGCGAGACTCTGTGGGTCCACCCTCATGACATCATTTTAATTTCATTTCCTCATAAAGACCCTATTTCCCAGTAAGGCCATATTCTGAGAAACTGGGGAAGAAACTTAACATTCATATGTTAAGACTTAAACATATGAATTTGAGGGACATAATATGACCCAGAACACCCATTCCCTGCTCAGAGACCCCACTCTGTAATGCTAGGAAATAAGCTTTGGGTCAGCGGGACAGGATTTTGGTGTGGGTGAGGGAGACAGGCTCTGTGAGCATGGGCCGGGAGGGCGGGCCTTCCTTACCGGGTCCCATCAGTGTTCAGCTGGACACTGTAAGATGGGCCGGCACCCGCGGAGCTCAGGAAAGAAGGACTGACAGCCTCACTCCACTGACAGCACATGACACAAAGGGTCACTCATGCCTGGCTTCAGCTGTCACAGCAGCAGAGGCGCCTCCCCCGTGAAACAACAAGCACATCCCCTTACAATCCTGAGGCGCACCCTGACTCAAGCCTCCGCCCCAGCGCCCGGCTGACACCGGCAACTGCTGCGTGGGTCCCTGGTCACCCCTCTTCAGCTCCCAGCCACCTCGGGTCAGAACGCATCACGGTTCCTTTCCTCTACAGCCCCAGCACTTCCCTCAACCTGTCTTTTGCGACTGAGCCTGATTGTGCCTTCTATCTGAGTGAGTTCTTCACAAGCATGTGGCCTCCATGACAGCAGGGAACTGAGTCCATTCTGCTTGCTCCCTTGTTCCCGGCAGCCACAGTGGCAGCTGGCGGGGTGCAGGGCCTCAGCACTGCATATCTTGAAGGCTGGAGGAAGGCCGTCTTTTTCCCCACCAGGTGGGCAGTTCCCCAAGGGCAGGGAGCGCACCTCCTCTCTTTCTTCCTAGAGCTCCTGCCCCAGGCAGCTTCACAAGCGGCCCTCCATAACAACAAATGGAACCAACGGGAGCTTGGCAGTCAGATGTTCTGCTTCACCCTAAACCAACTTTGAAGTCAAGCATGACCCTTCACTTACACTTCCCCCTCAAACAAGCTCCCTCAACACTCTGCTCAGGATCATTTCAGCTGGGCGCAGCGGCACTTAGTCCCAGCTGCTCAGGAGCTAAGGCAGGCAGACCACTTGAGTTCAGGTGTTCCTGTCCAGCCTAGGCAACATAGCAACAACCCCGTCTTAAAAAAAAAAAAGTTATCTCTTGTAAACCTTTTCCTGGCAAATGCTCCTACCTACCCTCCACTCCTTCCTTTGGGCCTTCATTGTACACAGTAAGTCCTTCCACCCTAGCATCTATAATCATGTTTGTCTTCTCCTAGAGATTATGAGTTACCTAAGGGCAAGAACCTTCTTATCCTTTTGCTTAACACAGGGTTTGATACCTGGTAGGCATACCTTCTCTTAAAGGTAATAATTCCTTTCCTATTGATCCAATCTCAAACCTCATATGCTCCCTCTGCCTCTTGTGCTGGAGCCAGTCAGTCCCAGTCTGTTCCTTCCCAGCATCTATGGTGCCCATCCATTCTACCCATCACTTTCTTTCCACTCCTTCAACCTCCATAACCGCTGAAGCAATTTCCCATTCCATCTCCCTGTCTCTAGTGCCTACCCTCAATCCAACCTATGCACAGCTACCAGATTAAGCATCCTACAGCATTATTTTGCAAGAAACCCCACGCCTCCTTTGCTCTAAAACTTTTCTCAGTCCTCCACTGCCTAAAGGATTGTCTAAACTCCCTGTGTTAACCTTCACAGCCCTGACAACCTGAGCCCCTACCCTCCCTTGCTGATTTGATTTTCCACCATCCATGCCCTGAACCCTTCTTCTCCTTTCCCCTGAATAAGTCTGCTCCTTTCCCCTGAACAGCCACCCACACTCACTCCTGTCATTGCACTTCTTCTCCTGCCACTCTCCTTCTCACCCGTTTTATTTTGTCTTGAGGCAAAATCTCTCTCTGTCACCCAGGCTGAAATGCAGTGGCACAATCTCGGCTACTGCAATCTTTGCCTCTCAGGTTCAAGTGACTCTCCCACCTCAGCCTCCCGAGTAGCTGGTTCTACACACGCACCACCACATCCAGCTAATTTTTGTATTTTTTTGTAGAGACAGGGTTTCACCATGCTGCCCAGGCTGGTCTCTAACTCACTTGTTTTCAAGACCCTACCACTCTCCATCTTACCCAAGTCCTGCCCTCAGTCAAGCCCATTCAAGCCTGATCCCCATTAGAAGCTCCCCCATCCCTGGAAACAAGGCTGCCCTTTTGGATTCCTGTGGAGCTCATTGTCTGGATCATTAATTTGGGGCATACGCCACCTTGTATTGCAATTCATTCTTGCCGCACCACAATTCATCCCCCTATCTAGACCGTCAGCTTCCCAAGGAAGGGCCCGTGCCTGGTTCATTCTTTTTTATAACTTCAACACCTAACACAGTGCCCTGAGCATAGCACACACATAACAAGAGTGTGGATGAAAATAAGCAGCTTGCTATTGGGAGAATTCAGAATATTAGCCTTTATTTGTGGCAAACCTATCACAAGAAACAAGGAATGGACATTCACAGGGATGGGCGTGTATTTCACCAGCATGATGGATGCTTTTGACAGAATCCAATGCTAGGTACTCTATAAATATTTCATCAAATGAATCAATTACAGGTTGGTAGGTGTCCTCTGGTTATCAAAGTCTAACAGCAGGAAGAAAGGTACCAAAGCCTTCCAACTTCAGGAACTGCTGCCACTATTCTCATACAAATCATTAGAGCAGGCAACGTCTGACATCTCCCCAACACTTGGGAGAATCTTTCTAAGCCTCTAATAGCTAACCCAAATCTTGTCTTCTCCCTTCTAAGCTTAGTCCAATATGTTCTGTCCTGGGTCCTCTTCCTCCACTAACACGAAGATTCCGTCCACACCAAGGAGAGAACACTTTATAGCAACTGATAGAGCCAGCTGAGCTGTTTCCATGGAGACAGTGGTGATTTCAGGAAATCCATCTGTTTTAGATTGCTCTATAGACTCACCCTAACTTCTTTTACAGCTCATGTAGCTCAGGGGCCCTGAAGCCTCCATTCCCACAGCACCTTCTCCCAGCCTCGTTTCTAACCTCTCTTCCAAATTTCAAACCTCACCTAGAAACCTTACACTCCATGGCCGGGCGTAGTGGCTCATGCCTGTAATCCCAGCACTTTGGGAGGCCAAGGAGGGCAGACTGCTTGAGCTCAGGAGTTTGAGACTAGCCTGGGCAACATGGCAAGACCCCATCTCTACAAAAAAATACAAAAAGTAGCCAGGAGTAGTGGTATGTGCCTGTGGTCCCAGCTACATGGGGGACAGAAGTGAGAGGATCGCTTGAGCCCAGAGAGTGGAGGCTGCAGTGAGCCAAGATCACGCCACTGCACTCCAGCCTGGGTGAGAGTGAGACCCTGTCTCAAAAGAAGAGGAGAGGGGAGGGGAAGGGAGGGGAGGGGGAGAGGAGGGGAGGGGGAGAGGAGAGGAGGGGGAGAGGAGAGGAGAGACCTTACACTCAAGGGGCTAATTTTTTTTTTTAGATGGAGTCTCACTCTGTTGCCCAGGCTGGTGTGCAGTGGTGTGACCTTGGCTCACTGCAACCTCCACCTCCCGGGTTCAAGCGATTCTCTTGCCTCAGCCTCCCAAGTAGGTGGGATTGCAGGCACACACCACCACGTCCAGGTATTTTTGTATTTTTAGTAAAGACGAGGTTTCACCATGTTGGCCAGGTTGGCCTCGAACTCCCAACCTTAGGTGATCCACCTGCCTCGGCCTCCCAAAGTGCTGGGATTACAGGCGTGAGCCATTGCATCCAGCCTCTGGGGGCTAAATTGATGACTTAGGTCCAGTCTCCTAACATTCGGCAAAGTGAAGCCAGAACTAGTACCTCCACGTTAGATAAAAACAAATATTGCCATGACAATAAGAGGCCACTTGTTGGGGGTGGAGCGAGCTGGTGGGTTTGAGGAAGGGTCAGTGTTTGCAGGCAGTGGTTCTCCTGGGTATCTGAAGAAACAACATTGTTTATTTGGAGTTTCTCTTTCATTAATTCAAAAGGAAAAATATATAGTGACACTTTAACAAAAAGGATATATCTGAGAGGCATGAACGTGTTGTTAGAAGTTTCAACAAAGAGAGTAGAAGCAACTTAGGATTCTGGGTGGACACAGATTTCCTTCCTCCCCATTCTACTTTCCTCCACAACTCTCCTGAGCGGTGGAGCACAGCCCCATCGCCTTCCTGGTCCCCCTCTGTAGGGCTCTCCATGCCTCACTGTCATCATAAGGTCAGAGAGGCACAGCCTGCTGCCCAATAATTACAGCACACCACAGGAGCCCCAGGGCACTGTTCCTGGGGAGGACAGCTGTGATAGACAATGTCCCTATCTGTTGTGGGCTGAACCGTGTTCCTGCCCAACTCATATGCTGAAGCCTAACCTCAGTACCTCAGAATGTGACTGTTTTGTATTTGGAGATAGGGCCTTTTAAGAAGTGATTAAGTGGCCAGCCATGGTGACTCACATCTGTAATCCCAGCACTTTGGGAGGCTGAGGCAGGTGGACCACCTGAGGTCAGGAGTTCGAGACCAGCCTGGCCAACATGGTGAAACCCATCTCTACTAAAAATACAAAAATTAGCCAGGTGTGGTGGTGCACACCTGTAGTCCCAGCTACTCAGGAGGCTAAGGCAGGAGAATCACTTGAATCCGGGAGGCAGAGGTTGCAGTGAGCGGAGATCGTGCCACTGCACTCCAGCCTGGGTGACAAAGCGAGACTCTGTCTCAAAAAAAAGTGATTAAGTTAAAATTAGGTGTTAAGGTGGACTGTCACCCAATCTGACTGGCATCATAAGAGGAGAAATGTGGACACCCAGAGAAAATGTGGACACCCAGAGGAGAAACCCAGGGGTGTGCAGGAACAGAGGAAAGACCACGTGAAGCGGCAGGAAGAGGGCAGACATCTGCAAGCCAAGGAGAGGCTTCCGAGCAAGCCAGCCTTCCCACATCTTGACCTTGGACGTCCAGCCTCCAGAACTGTGAGACACATCTCTTTATTTAACCCATCTAGTCTGTGGTATTTTGTTAAAGCAGCCCTAGCAAACCAATACAATTCCCTTTTTTCCTCAGCTGCCCCCAGCAGCAACAATATAATCCCAAGGATGACTGCATGAAGTTTTTATCTCCACATGAGTGGTTATGTCCTCTTGATATCTACTTTGATATTAATAGAGCCACTCCAGCCTTCTTTGATTGATGTTGCATGATGTATCTTTTTCCATCCTCCTATTTTTAATGTTTGTGTCTTCATGTTTAAAGAGAGTTTCTTTTGCAGCATATCATTGGGCCTCACTTTTTAAACCAACCTGACAATCTCTGCCTTTTAACTGGGGTATTAGAACTCTACTATCCATTACATCACTAGCCTCCTATAACTATATAAATTTAAATTAATTTAATAAAATTAAAAATTCAGTTCACGAGCCACATTTCAAGTGCTCAAGAGCCACATGTGACTAGGTAGAAAAGAACACAGATAAAAAGAACAGTCGCATCATCACAGGAAGTTGTATTGGACAGCCCTGATTTAGATCATTTACATTTGGTGCTATTATTAATATGGCTGTTTAAATCTATCATTTTGCTACATATTTTCTTTTTGTCTAATTGTTCTTTTTCATATCTTCATCCTTTTCTGCTTTCTGTGAATTAGTTGAGCATTTTTCATGATTCCATTTTATTGCCTTTATTGGCTTATTAATGATAACTCTTTGTTTTTAGTGGTTGTTTTAGGGTTCATACTATGTATCTTTAACTTATTACGTTCAAGTAATATTATAGTACTTCATGTATCATATAAGAATCTTACAACAACCTACTTCATTTCCCCCTTCTTGGCCTTTGTGAAATTATTTCAAATATTTTATATCTAAAAACCTCAAAATACACTGCTACTATTTTTGCTTTAAACACAATCTTTTAAATATTTTCTTTTTTTTTTTTTTTTTGAGATGGAGTTTCATTCTTGTTGCCCATGCTACAGTGCAACGGTGCAATCTTGGCTCACTGCAACCTCCACCTCCTGGGTTCAAGTGATTCTCCTGCCTCAGCCTCCCAAGTAGCTGGAATTACAGGCATGTGCCACCAGGGCTGGCTAATTTTTGTATTTTTAGAAGAGACAGTGTTTCACCATGTTGGTCAGGCTAGTCTCAAACTCCTGATCTCAGGTGATCCACCCACCTTGGCCTCCCAAAGTGCTGGGAATACAGTCATGAGCCACCATGCCCGGCTAAGATATTTTTAAAATACGAAAATTTATTTTATATTTATCTACTATTTACCATTTCTGTTGCTGTTTAATCCTTTATTTTGATCAAGATTTCCAGCTGGTAGATTTTTCTTTTAATTGAAGGACTTCCTTTAATGTTTGTTGTAGTGCATGTCTACTGGAAATGAATGCTTTTAATTTTTGTATGTCTGAAAAGGATTTTATCCTCAGTTTTGGAAGATATTTTTGTTGGATATAGAATTCTCAGTTGATAGGATTTTTTTCTTTCAGTGCATTAAAGATATTACTCCACTGCCTTCTGGCTTGCATTGTTTCCAACAAGAAGTCTGCTGTCATCATCCTTGTTTTTTTCCTCTGTCTATAGTATACATAGTCTTTCCTTGGTATCCACAGTGAATTGGTTCCAGGACTCCATAAGGATACCCAAATACCTTAGATAAAATGGCATAGTATTTGCATATAACCTACATACATTCTGCCATATACTTTAAATCATCCCTTGATTACTTATAATACCTAACACAATGTAAATGCTATATAAATAATTGTTATACTGTATTGCTTTTTGTATTATTTATTGTTTCATTGTTATTTTTCCTTTTTTTTTTTCAAGACAGAGTCTTGCTCTGTCACCCAAGCTGGAGTGCAGTAGTGTGATCTTGGCTCACTGCAACCTCTGCCTCCCAGGTTCAAGTGATTCTCATGCCTCAGCCTCCTGAGTAGCTGGGACTACAGGTGTGCACTGCCATCATACCTGGCTAATTTTTGTATTTTTAGTAGAGGCGGAGTTTCACCATGTCAGCCAGACTGGTCTCATACTCCTGGCCTCAAGTGATCCGCCTGCCTTGGCCTCCCAAAGTGCTGGGATTACAGGGATGAGCCACTGTCCATGCCCCCCACCAAATATTTTTGATCTGCAGTTGGCTGAATCCATGGATGTAGAACCCATGAATACAGAGGGCCAACTATACTGTTCTTTTCTCTCTGGCTAATTTAAGATTTTCTCTTTATCACTGGCTTTAAGCAATTTTATTCTTGCGTACATTGGTGTGGTTTTCTTCATATTTCTTGTATTTATAGTTTGTTGAGCTTCTTGAATAAGTGGAATTTTTTAAATCAAATTTGAAAATATTTTAGCCAGTGTTTCTTCAAATATTTTTTCTTTCCCACCACCATTCTGTGGACTCCATTACACTCATATTAAGCCATCTGACGCTGTCCCACAGCTCATTGATGCTCTGTTCTTTTCTTCTTTTTCCAGTGTTTCTCCCTCCGTGTACTTTTTATAGATAATTTCTATTGCTTTGTTTTCAAATTCACTAATTTATTTTTTTGCAGTGTGTAAATAAATCCTATCCAATGTATTTTCATCTCAGATATTGTATTTTCCATCTCTAGAAGTTTGATTTGGGTCTTTTTTAACAACTTCCATGTCTCTACTTTTCATGCTCAATTTCTCCTCTACTTTCTTAACACATAAAATATAATTATCCCAATTGCTTTAGTGGTCTTGTCCACTAATTCTTTCATAAGTGTCATTTCCGACTCTGTTTCTATTGATTGCTTTTTCTCTTCAACATGGGTTGCATCTTCCTGCTTCTTTGCATACCTTGTAATTTTTTATTGGATATCAGACATTGTGAATTTTGCATGGTTGAGTGCTGCATATTTTTTGTGTTCCTATAAAGATTGTTGAGCTTTGTTCTGGAATGCGGTTAAGTTACTTGGAAATAGTTTGATTCTTTCAAGGCTTATTTTAAAAGTTTTTTCGGCCTCCAGAGTAGCTGGGACTACAAGCATGCACCAGCACACCCAGCTAATTTTTGTATTTTTAGTAGAGATGGCGTTTCACCATGTTGGCCAGGCTAGTCTCAAACTCCTAACCTCAGGTGATCCGCCCACCTCGACCTCCCAAAGTGCTGGGATTACAGGCATGACCCACCGTGCCTGGCCAATTCTAGAGATAATTTTACCCAAATACTGAGGCAATATCCTTCTGAGTACTCTATCCAATGCCCCATGAATTATGAGGTTTTCCATTCCGGCTGGTGGGAATACAGTTTTCCCAGACCTGTGGGGTTGTTCCCTCTGTTCCTTTTGAATGGTTCTTTCCCTGACATTGAGCAGTTTTCTCACATGCATGCACTGAGTAGTACTCAGCTAAAATACTTGAAGGAGACCGTCTGCACATCTCCACAGCATTTTCCCTCTGTCTCTCTCTCTCTCTGTCTCTTCTTGCAGCTCACTCTATCTGCTGCAGCTCTCTTCTCCACCTCTCTCTGCAGCTCTCTTCTCTCTGGAACTCTTCTTTGTGAACTCTAGCCATTTTGGCCTCCCCAGACTTCTAGCTCTGTCTCCTCAACTCAAGGACATGGCTGCACTCTGCTTGGCATTGCAGCCTGAAAACTCTCTCTAGGAAGTCTATCAGGGCAATTGTAGGCTCACCTTGTTTGCGTCTCCTTTCTTGGAGATCTCTGTCCTGTTCCACCTGATGTCCAACATCTGAAAACCCATCTTTCACATATTTTGTCTAGTTTTTTAGTTGTTTCAGACAGAATGACAAACCCAGGGCCTGTTACTCCATCTTGGCTGGAAGCAGAAGCCTAAATTGTCTCCAGAGAATTTTGCTAGAAAGTGTTTCTACATCTTTCTGTCATACATCTGGCTTTTTCCTTTTTTCTCTTAACTTCTTTTATTTAAAAGTCTTTGATACATTTTCTTTTCCTCTATATTTTTTGACAAATACTTAAAAACTAAAGATACATGGAAAGGAATGCCACACTAAAAACCCACATCACAAGATAATAATGACACTTTGATCAGGCTGACAAGTTCACACGCATGCTACAGAGGACCCTCTGGTTCTACTGGGCTACCCACAGCATGAGGCATAAATGTACTCCCACTTGTCCTCTTTTTGAAGGAAAATAATAATAATTTTAAGTATACTATATGACTCAAGTGTCAAACTTACAAGAAAAAAACAACTAAATTTTAAAGATCACACCTGTCTCATTTATTTAGCTAACTTAAATTAACCAAAAATTTCTCCTATATAAAAATAATAACTAGCAAATATTCGTTACATATCAGATATGCATTCTAAGTACTCCACATGAATTACAATTTAGTAATCAAAGCAATCCCATAAAATAAATACCACAATTATCATTCTCACTTATAGATGAGGGAACTGAGACTCAAGACTTATTAAGGGACATTTGCTGGCTTATGGCAGAAACAGAAACCCAAGTCTGTTTGACACTAAACCCCATTATATACAGGAGTGATCTGATAAATTGAAAACACTGTTGCCTGACAGAGGAAAAATAACATTGGCCTAAAATAACTAATAGGATAATAATTTTCAAAATAAGGAACAATATTCTAGTAAGTTAAAAAAAAGTCTGACCAAAAATTAGGAAGAATAAGGTAATGAAAATAAGACCTCATCTTTTATTAAGTGAGTTAGTGAAGGGCAGAGGTAAGGCAAAGTTGATGATCTTGGCATTACAAATCAGAGCAAGAGTTATATGAATTATCTGTAATGAAATGCATTATTTGCAATTAAAATTATACGAACACTGACCATCTAGGGAGAGTAAGATTAGTGTCCTGGTTCTGGAAAGCATCAGTGGAGGTATGTGTGGCGTCTTGCTGAGCATAAAGTAAAGGTGCGAGTCAAAGAAGAATGAAAATGGTAGAGGGGGGCTTTAGAAAAATGAAATCATCCTTTGATAGGATGAATTTTTTAAACGAGTTTTGCCTCTTGTCCCCCAGAGCATTGATTTTTCCTTTGAAAGAAGAGGTGCAGGCAGATTATGAGACGTGTAGTGTGAAGGTGGAAGGCTCAGGACTGAGCCCAGCTCTGGCATCAATTTTTCAGGTAATACTGAGACTGTCTTGAAACCTAAGACTTTTTTTTTTTTTTTTTTAAGTAGTAAGGCCCCCTTTTCACAGAAAACCTTATGTTTAACATATGAAACAGAGAAGAAAAGAGGACTGTCCAACGGGGGCTGGAGGTTGGAGGCTGAGGTGTCATTCTCCTCAACTCACCATCTCCCACTCTGGCTCTTGGCAGGTCCCTAGGAGCCCCCATGGTCTCCCCTCAAGCACATTAGACTGGTTCTCCTTGAAGGGTCTTCTGAGTCTAGAGTGAAGATCTCTGAGCTCCATTCCCAGCCACTGCCCTGAGATTGTGAGGGCAATGCCTTTGTGATCCTCAGTTTGCTTAACTATAAAGTGGGGCTAGAGGAATCCCTAAGATCCCCTCCAGCTATAATACTCTGTCCTTTAATAGGACTCTCATGGTTAATAAATTAATAAGGGGCCATCACATTGCAGTAGACTATTAGGGGAAAAAGAAATTAGCCAAGTAGGTAGTGTTTTCCAGAGTCCATAATGTTTCACCAATTTACAGAGGATTAGAGATTTTTTTAATAAATTGATACAAAAATCAATAAAATTTTGGTAGTCTGTAAGCCTTAACCTGCCTTTCAGTATCGAACTGGGGAAAACTTGACAATTGTACTGATTCAGTCTATATTGATGCATTTTTTTCTTTTTTGGTAAAGGATTTCCTGCAGTTGAGAGTCACTTGAAAATACTGCAAAGTGGTTAAAAATGCTCAGAAATAACTGAATATGATTATATAAAAGAACATTCTTGCTCTCAGGAAATACATCTGGAAGTATTTAATGGTAAAGGGTCCCAATGTCTCCAACTTACTCTGAATGGCTTTAAAATATGTATTTATACCTAGGTACTACAGAGTGAGAGGGAGGAAGGGGGTCGACTGTAAATAGATGGTTAATCTAGATAAAGGAACTTTTCGGGTATAAGAGAGTTCCTTGTACTATTCTTGCAACTTTTTTATAAGTTTAAAACTATATCAAAATAAAAACTTACAGAAACAAACAAAAAAATGCTCAGAAAAATACCTAACTGAAATGCATTTGTTTTTCCCCTCCCACACCCTTTCTGTAAACTTCCTGTCACACCCCAATTTATTTTTTATTTTTTATTATATTTTAAGTTCTAGGGTACGTGTGCACAACGTGCAGGTTTGTTACATATGTATACATGTGCCATGTTGGTGTGCTGCACCCATTAACTTGTCATTTACATTAGGTATATCTCCTAATGCTATCCTGCCCCCCTCCCCACACCCCACGATAGGCCCCGGTGTGTGATGTTCCCCTTCCTGTGTCCAAGTGTTCTCATTGTTCAGTTCCCACTTATGAGTGAGAACATGCGGGTCACACCCTAATTTAAAAGAGAATATTCATGACATTTTCCCCCATGTATTTTTCCCTTTCCCATCTCCCTTCTATTTGATAGCTGTGATCATCAGAGCAGGAGTACCTGAAAGCCCTAAGGGTTGATGAGTTGCAGCTGATCATTTGCTTAACCACTGCTGACAGTTCTGCTGCTGCTTTTACTATACTTTCAGAGTACAGTAAGCAAGCAGTTGCATTTCTAGGGATTTCATCCATTCATAGTGATAATAGAAAACAGCCCACTTGTATTTTATTTCGAATCCTCTTTATTCAGGGAAATATTTGTTAAGTATAAGAAGTAATAAGTATGGGAATGAAGAATATCATTTCAGCAAAAAGGCAGTGTAGCCAAGGCTGCCAGGGCTCTGCACATGTCCCCTTGGCTCTTACCGTTCCTATCTGTGCCAATGGCTTCTTACCACAAGCTCTTCTGATTCTCTGCCTGAGAACTTTTCCCAGTCCAGGAAACAAAACAGAGAGCTGGGTTGTTAATGCCCTAACAGCATCCATGAGCCAATGGTGGACACAGTTGGGTGGATAAATGCCTCCTATTCTCTCGTCCTCTGAGGCATGTTCTAATCTACACAATGGCCCAGATGGCCCCAGACAGATGGCCCCAGTCACCCACAGTAATAGCTGGTTTATTGTTTTTTTGTTTGTTTGTTGTTTTTTGTTTTTTGAGACAGGATCTCACTCTGTCACCCAGGCTGGAGTGCAGTGGCACAATCACTGCTCACTGCAGCCTCGACCTGCCTGAGCTCAGGTGATCCTCCCACCTCAGCCTCCTGAGTAGCTGGAACTACAGGTGCGCACCACCATGCCTGGCTAATGTTTTTGTATTTTTTGTAGAGACTAGGTTTTGCCATATTGCCCAGACTGGTCTCATACTCCTGGGTTCAAGCAATCCTCCTGCCTCAGCCTCCTAAAGTGTTGGGATTACAGGCACGAGCCAATGAGCTGGCTGGTAGCTGGTTTACTAACATACCCTGGGTTCTTTCTCATCTCCATCTCACTTCTCACTCCTTTCAGGGATCACCTCCCAAGCAAACTACTTATACTCAAAGTGTTCTCTCAGGCTCTGATTCTGAGGGAACCTGCTGCAAGACAAGGGGGTATTTCAAGAAGAAGAGAAAGAAACTAATTTCATTAAGGACCCACCAACGGTGTAGGACGCTATGCCTATGTTATCTTTGTTCAACTTTCACAGCAACCCTACTAGAAAAATACAGTTACTGTATTCTTGCAGATAGGAGAAGGTGACTCAAAGAAGTAAATATTTTGCTTAAGATCACACAGTTTGGGGAGGCTGGGGAGGTTGTAGTGTTCAAATCTACTGCCACAGACCACATGGTCCCAGGCCTGCCTCTCCACCTGCCTCCTGAATCCCTTCATTAACCCTGGCAGGCCACTACTGACCAGCTTCCCCTCAAATCCTTCAGGGACAAAAGGCTTTGAGTTCATTCCTTTTTTCTGAAATCTAAGTTAATAAAAAAAGGCGAAAACTGTGTCAGAGAAATTTGGTTCACTTCCACACACATCTGTTGCATGACCATTCCCAACCACATCTTGTGAACAGTCCCTACCCTCAGGGAGCCTCCAGTCCAGTGAGGGAGCCACACTCATGATCAAAAGCAGCCATAGAATGTGTTAAGTAAGGTACAGATATGCATTCAAGAGAGTTATTTAGCCCAACGTGGGGTTTCAGGAAAGTTTCCTGGTCAGGTAAAGCCCAGGCTGAGTCTCGAAGGGCAAAGAATATCCAGGGATATAATAAAAAAAAATTTGATGGCGATTTCAGCAGAAGGTAGTGATTGAATAAATGTGTGAGTTGAGGGAAAGAAAGGAGTCCAGAATGACAGAGATTTTTGGCTTTAGCAATCAGATGGAAGGTGGTGCTACTAACCAAGACTGAGAATACAGGAGAAAGAACAGACTGGAAGGTGCTGAGGCCATTTTTGTCCATGCATCACCACATCAGACAGTGACAAGTATCCTTTGGATCTGCCAGGTAAGCTTTCCCAACATGTCTTCAGTTACAGAGTAGAGTCTCTTGGGCATATAAGTGGGCATTTGACCCAGGTCTGGCCAATTATAGCACCCCACCGTTCTGTCAATAACTCTTGAGCAGCCACATGACTTGTGCTGGTTAGCTTTGATTGTTTACAAACATATCCCTAACTCAGTGGCTTGAAGCAACAACAATTCACCATTTGTGACAATTCTATGGGTTGTCAGGGTGGGTCTTCCCATCTGAAATGGTCTCGCTATGGCTGGATGGTCTAGGATGGCCTCATACATGTCTAGTCTCAGCAGGGATGGCTGGGCCTCTCTCTCTACTGGCTGGCCTGGGCTTTCTCACATGGAGGCAGAAAGGTTCCCCGTGACAAGAGCAGAAGCACCTCTTGTAGGACCCCATGCACCCTAGGTGGGGTGCTCCCCCGCTGTGCTCCCCTGAACCCTGTATGTCCTCTTCATAGAATTTCTGCTGCTTGATGAACTGTCAGGGACTGTTTCCTCCATGACAGCAGAAAGTGTTTCTATTTTATTCATTGCCTCTCATAGTGCCTGGCATCTAGTAGGTGCTCAGTAATTATATGGGTTATGAATGAATGATTGTGATGCATTCCAAAGATGAACAAATAAAGTGGCTAGTTCAATGAGTCATAGGTTTACTTGAGAAGGAGACTTAATGGATAGGGCAACATTTCAGATCTCATAGAACTGCAATGCATGGTGTGGGGAGCACTGATGTTTTTCATTCCTGATCCTGCAGGCCCTGGCCAGCACCCCAGGATACAGGACTTCACGCTCCCTATGCCAGCTTCGAGAGGTACAATAGAGTCTTTCTGGTCACTCCCTCCTCCTGCATTCTGCAATTGCATGTGTCCTCCCTGCCTGGGTCCTCAGTGCTGGGAACTGGCCTTCAAGTCCCTAAAGACGACATAATTGCAACAAGGATTTTAACTGCAACAAGGATTATATTGTTGAGCACCACACCACACACCCTCCCCATTCCTTCTCTCTCTGCCTCTCTCTCACTTCTGCACCTCCTTCCAGGGCATCCTGCCTCTCTTTGTCTCCTAGATGCAGGGACAGGCTCCAAGTAGCACACATCAGTCATTTCGCTACTCCAAATCAGCAGGGCCACCCAAGTCCTTCTGTAAGTGGAGGGGAGGATGAGATTGGGTTGGTTTTGGCTGAGCTTCAGCCAGCTAAACTGAGTACCTCCACCTCGTGTTCTTCCAAGGCTTAGAATCTCCAGCCCCACACATATTACAAAGAATTAAAATACCCACATGTCTAAGCAAAGTTTCTCAACCATGGCACTATTAACATTTTGGACTTGATAATTCCTTGATGTGGGGAGTTTCTATCCACTAGATGCTAGCGGCAATCTCCCCCTCCAGTTGTGACATTCAAACACATTTCTAGACATTGCCAAATGCCTCTTGGGGGTGAGGGCTCAGTCCTGGTTGAGAGCACTGGTATAAAGCCTTGAAAATGCACATAGAGGCCGGGCGTGGTGGCTCATTCCAGCACTTTGGGAGGCTGAGGCGGGTGGATCACTTGAGGTCAGGAGTTTGAGACCAGCCTAGCCAACATGGTGAAACCTCGTCTTACTAAAAATACAAAAATTAGCCTGGCATGGTGGCGCATGCCTGTAATCCCAGCTACTCGGGAGGCTGAGGCAGGAGAATTGCTTGAACCCAGGCAGCAGAGGTTGCAGTGAGCCAAGATCATGCCACTGCACTCCAGCCTGGGCAATAAAATGAGACTCCATCTCAAAAAAAAAAAAAAAAAAAAGCACATAGAAATACATCCTATGGAAATGCATCTAGAAATTTATTCTGAGGAAATTATTAAGGATGTGCATGAGGATGAAGCTACAAGGATGTAGCCTGATAACATCAACACTGCAACAACAACAAAAAACAACCTAAATTTTCAACAATAGGGGGTTAAGTACATCTAAACGTTGGAATATGATACTGCCATTAAAAAAAATCCATGATCCACATCTATGGACATGAAAAGATGTCTACGATGCATTAACGCATGAAAAAACAGCTAACAAAACAAGGTTATAGTATAATTGCAGACAGTGAGACAAATTGTGCATAGAGAAAAAAGGCTGAAAGGCTATAGCCCAAAATGTTAATAATGGTATCTCTAAAATGGGGAGATACAAGTAACTTTTTTCTTTTGCTTTTGCTTACTTGTGTTTTCTAGGCTGTCAACAATGAACAAGTACTTCTTAATTTATAAAATGTAAGATAAAATTCCTCGAAAAGAAAGAGTAGCCCCAGGTTTTGAGCACAGAAACCCACAAACCACTTCTCCCCAGGAGAAAAGTGACCTTCCCTCTTCCCCCACCCTTTGCTCCTCCCAGCATGTAAGAGGAATTTACTGCCTGAAGAAAACTGTTACATAGACCCAGTCTCTTGGTTCTGTTTCTCTCCCACCCTGCCCGCTTCTCTTCCACCCACTCTGTCTTCCCAGGATTCCAATTAAAGTGACTAATAAGAGCTTTGAGACTGATGGAGGAATTTGGAATTTGACCATCAGCAAAGCTTTAGAGGCACCAACAGGGGAGAAGTCCTTAAACCCATTCCCTGGAACTAACCCTGCCCTGCCTGACCGCCCTCAGCTCACCAAGGACCCACTCTCTGCAGCGGCCAGTCTTTCCTCTGGCATGTTCCAGATTCTCTAGGCCAGGGAGTTCAGACCGTTGGCTCCCTTCCTCTCCCCCACAGCCTGCCTCTTCACTGCTAATTAGCACCTCCAGCTCAGCCAGCACAGGGTAGACAGAAGCAAAGCCATTTCTTCTGCCTCTTGCTAGAGAACAGCTGCTGGGAAAGAGGTGGCAAGCATTGGTCAGGATGAGTTTGTGGATATCCCCCAGATTCACTGGACCACAGTTGCTTCACTCTCCTGTTCACTCCTTATTTCACTCACGCCCTGGTTGGGAGCTGCTTGTAGGCATGGATTCTGAGCAGGGCTGGGGCTATGGAAGCTCAGTTCAATGGCTTGTTCAATGGCTCTTGGGTATGGCCTAGGAAAGCATCGGCATAGGTGTAGGTGAGGTGTATGCATGTTGAGGGCAGATAAAGGAAAGTGGGGGAGTAAGAACATCTGGGGCTCAAGTCCTCACTTCCAAGATGACAGAGAAAGAAGAAACGACGGTCATGCCCAAAAGGGCCATGCCACGTGCAACCTATTTGCTGCATGAACTGCACCTGATGCATGTTCAAGGACCAGGCTATTAAGAAGTTTGTGGCCAGGTGTGGTGGCTCATGTCTATAATTCCAGCAGTTTGGGAGGCTGAGATACAAGGATCACTTGAGGCCAGGAGTTTAAGACCAGCCTGGGCAACATAGTGAGACCGTCTAGAAAAAATTTAAAAATTAGCCAGGCATGGTAGCACATGCCTGTAGTCCCAGCTACTCAGGAGACTGAGGCTGGTGGATCACTTGAGCCTGGGAGGTTGAGGCTGCGGTGAGCCGTGATCATGCCACTGCACTCCAGCCTGGGTGACAGAGACCCTGTCAAAAAGAAAAAAAAAAAAAGTTCATCATTTGAAACATAGAGGCTGCAGCTTTCAGAGACATTTCTGAAGCAAGCATCTTCGACGCCTATGTGCTTTCTAAGTGTGAAGCTACATCACTGTGTGAATTGTGCCATCCACAGCAAGGTAGTCAGGACTTTATCTCATGAAGGCCGAAAGGACCAAGAATCAAACACCCTCATCCCGATTTACATCTGCACGTGCTGCCCCACAACCTCCACCAAAGCCCATGTAAGAAGCTGAGTCCTTAAGGACTGAAGAAAAACTATTCTCTGGAGAAAACAAAAATGGAAATTATACGTAATATAGCATGTGGAGCGTATCTGTGCCAGATACGGTGGGGAGTTTGTGTGTCTGTTAGACCAAGTGCTCTGGTGTAAAGTGTCACATAGTGTTTTCATGGGGAAGAGAGCTTATCCATGAACATTAAACCTTAACTCTTTTGCAATCATATCCTTGGCCTCCCCAGTTTGCATGTGAAAAAAAGATCATTTCGGCATCTGTGAATGTTGTGTCAATTTGACCTGACCGAGTTTAAGTTAGCGTCCTAAAAATAGGTGAAGACTGTCTAGGAGAGTAGGGAAAAACTGAACATGGTTGAGTGAGGAGCACATTAGGAACTGATTTAGAGGTGTTCACATCCCTGCTGGAGGCTTTCCTAGGAAATGCATGACCTGGACAGCTTCAAAGCATCCGAGGATTCACATGCAGATCCTCAACCTCCTGCTTGGAATTGACCTGTGGTGAGTCAGCCTCTTCCAATGAGCATCTGTCTCTGGTGCATTTCTCTATGGAGCAGAAATGTCCAAGACACCAGAGGCATTTCTAGAAACTTGTGGGAGTCTCACAAGAGGAAGAAGAAGTTCCACAAAGTATGGAGAAAGGCTATGCCTTATTTTGTCTATGTAACAATGGTATGGTCTATGTGTTCTAGAATTCAGAAATAAGAAAGTTAACTAGAGATGCATATTTATGTTAATCTGAGAAATCCATTTGGTAGTAGATTGTTGGGACTGACTTTGCTGCATAGGTTATATGTGTTTCTGAAGCTAAACCTGTAGCTTAGAGATTTTAATAACATGCATTCTGCTGAACAACAAAAACAAAACAAAACTCATCTGGGAAGCTGTGCTGAACTACATGCTGCGCCCATGCTCTTCTTCAGACTTCTGACCACTAGTTCTGGGCAGAAAACTGGATGGATGAGGAGCCGGAGAGCTCTCCTTTTAGCCCCTACATGCCAGACAGTGGCCCTCTCTCTGAGCACCTTAATTAATTAGCCCCATGACGTCACGTTGGGGTCAGCAACATGATCTCCATTGTACAGATGAAGAACTGAGATGGCAAGAATCTAAGTTACTTGTCTGAGGTCACACAGCCAGAAAGTCTCTGAGAAAGTGTCAAGTTTCCCCTCCTCGGCCCACTCTCCCTTCCCAACCCTGGAATGTGTTTTCTCGCCAAGAATTGAGCAAAGTATCTTTCAAACAGCATCAGATATCCAGTGCAATCAAGACAAGTTTTGTGATAAGAAAGCGAGTCCTCAGGGCTAAGGCCTATGGTTTAGTCAATTCCCTGGGAAACAGGCGTTGAAAACTTTCATGACATTAGAGAGTGCTGAGGATACACACAGGGTATACTATTTCTGGTCAAAGACAGCTTAATAGGTGTGTGATGGTGTGGTGACACAGGGCCCCATCCTTAGAAGGGCCTCATGTGTGGTTAAATGCGCTGCTATCACCATCTTGAAATTCTTAATAATCATTGAACAGAGGTGCTATATTTTCATTTTGTACTAGGCCCTATAAATTATGTAGCTGGTCCTGCTTCTGGGAAAGTATCTTGGTCGCCTCCCTGCATTCCCCATTCCCAACTATGGGGCTTCCTGTGGGGCCAGGACTCTATATAGTCTTAGTAAGTGATGTTTTCTCGGCCAGTGTTTGAAACCAAAGCAAAACAGAAGCCCCAAATTCATGCAACTAAGCAATAAAGTCTCTTCACCGAGCAACACTCCCCCTTTGAAAGCTGACGCTGCCCCCTTGAGACATTTCCCCCCTCAAAATCCTAGCCCCCTATTTACAAATAGCAAAGTCATGGAACCAACCCAAATGCCCATCAATAATAGACTGGATAAAGAAAATGCGGTATATATGTACCATGGAATATTATGCAGCCATAAAAAGGAATGAGATCATGTCCTTTACAGGGACATGGATGAAGCTGGAAGTTATTACCCTCAGCAGACTAACACAGGAACAGAAAACCAAACACCACATGTTCTCACTCATAAGTGGGAGTTGAATAATGAAAACACATGAACACAGGGAAGGGAACAACACACACCAGGGCCTGTTGGGGGATGGGGGGTGAGGGGAGGGAACTCAGAGGACAAGTCAATAGGTCAACAGCCTCCAGAACCCACCCTGCCTCCAGTCACATTTTGCTAAGATGTTACTCCAGGGACCTGGCCCAAGGAGGGTGCTCATACACTGACACCTATTGCTACTGTAATGAACTGTCACAAAGTTAGTAACTTACAGCAACAAACATGTATTATTTACAGTTCTACAGATTAGAAGCCTGAGCCAGGTGTGGCTGGGCTGCAATTCTTTAGAAGGATTTGTCCTTTGGAAGGTCCCTACAAGGGCCGCATGCTCTAGGGGCTATTCCTGGCCAGTGGGCCTCAACCTGTGAGCTGGCCAGACCATCCCCAGGGAGGGGAGGACAAGGTCAGCAAACTTGCCACTCTGATGACCCTTTGATGTCCCCTTCACAAGAACAAGCTCTCCTCAAAGAAAGGCTTTAAATAACTGAGCGTTTCTGTCCAGGTAGTACCTATGATAACTACAGGAACCAATGCAGGTTAGTTTTCCTCAGTGTCTGGGTATGGTAAGCAGAATAACAGCTCCCAGAGATGTCCACATACTGGTATCTGTGAATGTATTACATTACAGAGCAGAAGGTAATTAAGCTCATAGGTGGAATTAAGTTTGCCAACTAGCTAATCTTTTTTTTTTTTTTTTTTTTTGAGATGGAGTTTCGCTCTTGTTGCCCAGGCTAGAGTGCAGCCGCACAATCTCGGCTCATGGCAATCTCTGCCTCCCAGGTTCAAGCGATTCTCCTGCCTCAGCTCCCAAGTAGCTGGGATTACAGGCATGCGCCACCACGCCCAGCTAATTTTGTATTTTCAGTAGAGACGGGGTTTCTCCATGTTGGTCAGGCTGGTCTCGAACTCCCGACCTCAGGTGATCCACCCGCCTCGGCCTCCCAAAGCACTGGGATTACAGGCGTGAGTCACTGCGATCAGCTGCCAACTAGCTAATCTTAAACTAGCAAAAGTATCCTCAACTATGTGGGTGTGCTTAATGTAATAATGAGAGTCCTTACAAGTGGAAGAGAAGCAGAGGAGGAGGCCAGCGTGATGTCATGTGAGAAGGACTCAGTGTGCTCTTGCTGGCTTTGAAGATGGAGGACAGGCCCATCAGCCAAGGACAGCATGCAGCCTCTACCAGGTGAAAAAGGCAAGGAAACAGATTACCCATGAGGGCCTCCTGAATGTCGACACTTTGATTTTAGTCCAGTGAAACCTAGGTCAGGTTTCTAATCTGCAGGAAATAGTAAATTTGTGTTGCTGAAAGTTGTCAGGGCTCAGCCACCAGGCATGCATCAGTGGGCAATGCTGTCCCAGAGCTGCCCACACATGGAGTGCCCAAATCACTCCTCTGTCGGAAGTCAGAACCTTCAGGGCTGTGTTGCCTAAGGATGCTAGGCAGGGCTCAGGAACCAGAACAACCTCATGCAAACCCTGACGGCCCCTTACCAGCTCTGTGACCTTGGGCAAATCACTCCTCCCTGTCTCTTTGTTTCCTCAAACGCAAAATGTGGATGACACCAGGACAAGGCTGTCATTCCTTACCCAAAACCTTGGGGTCAGATGTGCTTCAAGGTTCACAATTTTTCAGATTTTTGTATAGTGCATTTGCACTACAGTAATGCCCACAGTGAGTCCATCATCAAACACAATATGACTATTCAGACTAAATAGGTCAGTTTTGCCACCAAATGGATTCACTGGGTCAAGTTTTCTCTCTAAATTAGTTATTGTTGCTGTTCCTAACTACAGCAAGGATACTGTGGCCCTATAATTACTTCATAGAGTTATTATGTAGATTAAAAGAGTTACAATACAGGAAGCACTTAGGCCCATGCCTGATGCACAGAAAGCACATAAATGTTTAGGAACATCTGTAGCCAGTTTTCTTGCACAGTTCTACATTCCGTGCCTAGCATGTGCTGTTACAGCTGTTGGGAATGCATTTTCCCTGGTGTTTCTGCCTGGAGAACTCCCATCCACCTATTCAAAGGTAACTTGGTGTCACCCCCACCATGCAGGTGTCCTTGACCACTCTCCTCTAGTCACACCTGCACCCCAGGCCTACTTCTCTGCTGGCATTCATCACACTGCATTATAACTGGCCTAGGTCCATCTCCCCTTCTAGATCTCGTGGGTAGGAATGATATCTTGCTTACCTGTGTATTCTTAGCACTTAGCACACACTAGGCCCATGTCCACAAATGTGTGGAAAATGGAATTTAATCAGACACCTGGAAAATGGAATTTAATCAGACACCTAAATCTCTCAGCCTGCCAGTCTCCAAGCAGGTTCAGAAAAGCACATCCCAAAAAGGGCTCCCTCACTGCTCTCAAATCTGAACAGAGATTAAAAACACCAATGTGCACATTCAGCATTATCACAACCGTGCCTGGAGAACTTCTTTTGCACCTTAAAATACTTCATCTGTCTCATAAACCCAATTAATATCCACCAGAAATGGCCCTGGCCAAAGGGAGACTTGGGAGATTAATTAGCACTTCAGCTATTCAGCAAAAATTTATCTGAGTCCAAAATCTCTCCCTTCAACCTTCAGACTGAAGAAACACCTGGCCACCCCAGGAGGCCCCAGGCGGCCAGCCTGGACGGCTGCTTCTCCGGGGCCTGCTGCTTCCACAGCGTCAGGGGAGGTCCGGGCACAGGGCCAAGGGGCGGCTTTGCTTTCACAGTGCTTTGTATTTCCTCTTCCCTATGAAGACACCAACAGTTAGAGGTGGGCCCTGGCTAGGTCTAGAAGGCTCCCACCAGCCTCCTCACACTCACATAACTGAAAGGGAGAGAAACGCAGCAGGGCCCCCCAGAGGAGGGCTGGAGAAGCCTCAAAATAAACAAGCACCAGCTAGGGCTTGAGAATCATTCACACTGAAAGAAAAAAGGACTTGAGGGCCGGGCACGGTGGCTGATGCCTGTAATCCCAGCACTTTGGGAGGCCGAGGCAGGCAGATTGCCTGAGCTCAGGAGTTCGAGACCAGCCTGGGCAACACGGTGAAACCCTATCGCTACTAAAATACAAAATAATTAGTCAGGCGTGGCGGCATGCTCCTGTAGTCCCAGCTACTAGGGAGGCTGAGGCAGGAGAATAGCTTGAACCCGGGAGGCAGAGGTTGCAGTGAGCTGGGATCACGCCATTGCACTCTAGCCTGGCTGACAGAGTGAGACTCCGTCTCAAAAAAAAAAAAGAAAGAAAGAAAAAAGGACTTGGAAAGTACATCTCCTTTCCAAGAGAAGGGAGGGGAAAGATTCAACAGAAGAAGGAATGGAAATATCCACTTGGGTTATGCTGTGGTTTGAATGTGTCTCCCTAAGTTCATGTGTTGGAAACCTGATTCCCAGTGCCACAGTGTTGGGAAGCAGGCCTAATGGGAGGTGTTTGGGTTACTGGGCCACTACCCTTATGAAGGAATTAATGCCATTACTGTAGGAGTGGACTAACTATAAAAGGATGAGGTGGGCTCCCTCTTGCTCTCTCTCTCTCACCCTCTCATTGCCCTTCCACAATGGGATGATGCAACAAGAAGGCCCTCACCAAATACCAGCCCCTCGGTCTTGGACTTCCCACCTTCCAGTATTATGGAAAATGAATTTCTGTTCATTTGAAGTTACCCAGTGGTATTCTGACATAGCAGCACAAAACAGACTAAGACAGATTACTGTCCTAGATGAGGGTGGCCATCAGCCCTCATCACCCTGTGGGTGAGCAAAATCACCTATGTCATGTGGCCACTGTTGACAGGATGCAGGTGAGGATTAAGTCCTCCCCACCTCTCAGTTGCATTTAACATCTAGAGCCTGGCTATCTTTCCGCCCATTTGTCAGTGGCTCAGAAACACTTACAAAGGGCCCTCGTATCTTGGGTCACAGAGAAGACTAAATCTAGGATGCCCCTAAAGACAATTTAGTCCCACGAAGAACTGCACTGTGTCTCCGGCCTGCCTGAAAAAGGGGCATGACTGATCGAGGGAAGTGTCTGCTCCTCTCCAAATGAGGTGATTATAAAAGTCTCCAGAGATAAGAAGGGACCTTAGAGAAGAGCTCCATAAACCTCCATATTTAGAATTAACATATTTACTAGAATACAGACATACAGCAGAAATCCTGAAATACAGTGGAAATCCAGAAATACAGTGGAATGACAGCATCAGTGTGCTTGTCCGGTTCTGGGGGTAATAACTACTCCCATAGCAGGGCTGGTCCTTCCTGGGAAGCAGCTGCTGCACCTGATTTAGTCCTCACACCAATCCTAGAAAAGAAGGTTTCCTCTTCCTCTCCCAAGGTGCAGGTTAAGGTTTGTGCCCAAAGCTACTTATTTGAGGCTTTCTCCAGGGTCCTTTTTCACCTCCTACTTCCTAACAGCTTTTCCCCACACATCTAAGGGACGATCCAAGTATCTATTCCCATCCCCACCCCCATCCTCCCCCAAGAAAACAAGTTACTCCACCCCTATAAAGTATTCCAGGTCCTAATACTCTCCCTGCTCCTGTGAAACTCCCATTCCCTCAAGGTATCAGCCCTGTGTTAGAAGCAAATATGTGCTGAAAGCACTTCACACCAATGTGTGGATTCCTATGGAGGGAACACACCCACGGCTATTCGCATGCCTAAAATTGCACCTCTTGTCAACCCTAAGGAATCTGGGCTGGAATTTCAGTCACTCTAAGGAGAGCCACACAACAATACTGAGGTGGGAGAAGGGTGATGCTCACCTGATGGGGACACAGCATCACTCGCAGGCCACCTGCTTCAGGGCCTGAATGTCTCCAACCCCCTGGGTATAAGAACTACCAGCAACACTTGATAAAATGCAGATTCCTGGGTCTGGCCCCCAGAGATACTAATTCTGTAGGTCTGGATGGAGCCCTGAAATCTGCATATTCAACATGCAACTCAGATGACTCCGATGCAGACGGCCATAGACCACACTGTGCACTTCAGTACGACTCACTCATGACTGATTCCTGCTTCTCTGTTTCCACCCATCTCCAGCCTCTCACAGCTGTTTTTCCCAAGGACTAGGGAGAGTTAGTAGGAAAAAGGTTGCCCCCAAAGTTTTCCATGGACAATGTAGCCAGAATGACCTCTGCCAATACTTGATACTTAGTAATTTACAGATACAATTGCCTGGAATTTGCTTCAATCTAATCCAAAGGGGGAAAAAAATAGCTAAAGAGGACATGGCTAAGATGCCTGATGACATTAGACTTTCCACTGTGCAGTAGGGAATATCAAAAGTAAATTTCCAGATTTTTTACTCAGGAAGGCCAGATTTAAAAAGGAAAAAAACTGGCCAGGCGCGGTGGCTCACACCTGTAATCCCAGCACTTTGGGAGGCCGAGGTGGGCAGATCACCTGAGGTCGGAGTTCGAGACCAGCCTGACCAACATGGAGAAACCCCATCTCTACGAAAATAACAAAATTAGCTGGGCGTGACGGCGCATGCCTGTAATCCCAGCTACTTGGCAGGCTGAGGCAGGAGAATCGCTTGAACCCAGGAGGCGGAGGTTGCAGTGAGCCGAGATCGCACCATTGCACTCCAGCCTGGGCAACAAGAACGAAACTCTGTCTCAAAAAAAGAAAAGGAAAAAAATTAAAATTAAAAAAAAGAAAAAGATTTTTAAAAAGAAAGAAAGAAATGTCCAGATTTTGATAACTGTGCTGTGGTTATATTCTTGTTCTCAGAAAATATACACTAAAATATTTAGAGATAAAAGGACAGAATGTCTCCAATTTATTCTTAAATGGTTCAGAAAAAAATATATAGATTCTATACATACACATGTATATAACGTATATACATACATAGAGGAAATGATAAAGCAAATGAGGCAAGATGTCAACTGGTGAATCTGGATAGAGTCTACGGGAGTTCCTGATACTATTCTTAACAACTGTTCTATGAGCTTGAAATTACACATCAAAGTAAAATGGTTTCAAAGAAAAAAAAATCCCCAGGTGCATGTGAGGCAGCGGTAACAGTTCTCTTTGCCTTTGTATATGTTTCACACTTTCTATAATTTAAAAAAATTACCTATACAACACTTCAGGTGATGGTTTGAGTGACGCTGACCCCAGGCTAGCCCGAGAACCTAGACACAATATACAGCCTCGTGGGAAAATGAATTGTGAGTGACGAGTACACCTAAATCTGCAGTGCCATCTTCTACATCATATTCCCAACCCCTAACACCAAAAAGAAATAGCTTCACAATTTTATCTTTATGGTGTTATTTTTCTCTGATGATAAAATTAATATCAATTCTTTTTGGGGAGAGGAAATCATATACAATGGCAATTGTAAACCAGAAAATAAAATCACATTTTAGATACACATTGCTTCTACTGCAAAAGGAGCTTCTATTAAGACAAGTGAGTGAAAGCCCCAGAATTTAGACAGTGCTGTAATGCCTTTCTTTACATGGTTTTGGGACATAACTTTAAGCCAGAATAAGACTGTTTTTTTTTAAGTTCTCATTAAACTAGAACCGTGAAAGGGATAGAAGCTGAAGATTATATGGATTATGTAAGAAGAGGATGCAAATGCAGAGGTGATATTAAAAATATTTGACAACCCACAGGGCACCAGCCAATCAAAACCAGTCAGAACAGATGCAGATTTAAGCCCTGCAGCTGGGCCAGGCATTAACCCTTTAGCTCCTGGATTGTTGGCGATTCCAGGAGTACCAGGGAAGGCAGCAGCTATTCACTATTTCAACATTTTAACAACTAGTAGAGCCACAGTGGCGCACACTGATGGAAGCCCAGCTCTGTCCGTAGGGAATATTAGCTCTAATAGCTGTGACTTCTTCCAGTTCTCATGGGAGCTCTGCCAAGTAAAGTGCAGATCTCATCTATACTCACAGGGTAGTGGCTTCGCTCACCACCCCCCATCCCCCCAGCTCCAGATGATGCTGTAGGAAACCAGAATATGCCGCTCCAAAATACACTACTCTGGTGTAAGGATTATTTTGAGCTGAAAGCAATTGAAAAGAAGCAGATACAAGAAGAGCTCTCTGCCCTCCCCTTATTTGCCTAAAAGCAGGACACAAATTTACAAAGGCAAAAGGGTCTTCCTCCCCTCTTTATAAGGAAAAGCAAAGGATGACCATGCAAGACAAAGTTAGACCCCTAGCAGCCTTAAGACATCAAAGGAGTCTACATAACAAGCCTTACTAACTACCCTTTATCAATTTGCCTTCCCTCCGGACTCAAAGTCCTTTCCGTTTGTCCTGTCACTTCCTTATAAATTTACTGTTCTTTGTTGAAAATCGTCTGTAAGCCTGAATGCAAAGTCACCTCCTTGAGAATTACTCGTTTCCTGGTTATCTCCCATGTATACCTGAGGCATATATGTCAATAAATTTCGATTTGTTTTTCTCTTGCTAGTCTGTCTTTTGCTGCAGGGGGTCCTTCCCTGCTAAAAACGACAAAGGGTGGAGAGAAAATTATTTTTTCTCCCTCTACAGAGTCTACAGTAATTTGAGTATAGCTAAAAAACGCTAATGACTCACCCACTCTTCAATTGCTACACAGCCAAACAATGGATTTGGGGGTGAGAGGTAGAAGGGGGAGATATGTAGGCATTATTCACACTTCCTAATAAATATCTCCTTTTGCTAACAGAGACTCCAGGGCAAAACAAATGTTTCTGGAGACACTCAAGTGAGTCATAGGCTGAGAATAGAGATGAGCTTTATTGTAACCATCTGCAAAAGCTTCTTATGAACCTATTAGAGGGGTGGGTTGATAAACTACTCCACGGGACAATTACATTTTAGAAATTCATTTTTTTAAAAAAGATATTCATTTCTAACTTCATGCATGGAAGTTTGAAAGTAAGAATATTTTCCATTATCTACCCCTGCCTAAAGAATAGTAAGTTGGTTAGGGTACTGGAGGAAATTACAGCTGTTCCTTTCAGTTATGAAAGGGAGAAGGGTAGAGACCTGGTCTTTGTTTTCTTACACAATGGGTGGTCCAGGCTGTAAGTGATTAATTACTTGCTTAATAAATGCTTTTTGATGTTAAGGAGGAGGGTGCTATTAGAGACGGCCTTTCCAATTTAGGTCATAGGCTGCATTTGTAAGCCACTGTCTCTTCAGAGAACCAAGCTAAAACCAACACAGCCCAAATAGCCAAGTGTGTGATAATGTTGATAGAATAGGTAGTGATATAGGAAGAAAATAAATTTAAACCTGATTTCTAAACTCTATTCATGTCTTGTTTCATTTTCAAGCTCATTGATATTTGATTTTTTTTCTCTATTTAAGAGGCAATCTTCGGCCAGGCGCAGTGGCTCATGCTTGTAATCCCAGCACTTTGGGAAGCCGAGGTGGGCGGATCACCTGAGGTCAGGAGTTCGAGACCAGCCTGGCCAACATGGTGAAACTACTAAAAATATAAAAATTAGCTCGGCATGGTGGTGCATGTCTGTAGTCCCAGTTACTGGGGAGGCTGAGGCAGGAGAATCGCTTGAACCCAGAAGGCAGAGGTTGCAGTGAGCCGAGATCGCACCATTGCACTCCAGCCTGGGGGACAAGAGCGAGACTTTGCCTTAAAAAAAAAAAAAAAAAAAAAAGGCAATCTTCAAAAACTTCCCAACAGCCACCAGGAGCAACATAGATCAAGCACTTACCTTAAGTAGGCATTTTACATGCCTTGTTTTACACAATGGCTATGCCACAGTCCCACTCTACACATTTTTCTGACATCTGCCCTTTAAAATAAGGTTTTCCGTCCACTCCGGCCAAAAGCTATTGTTTTGTTTCACACAGTTAGCTCCCTCCTCCTAAGCAAGATCTTTGTTCCTAGATTGTTTGTGCAAATAAAAAGTACCTGCTGTGTGAGGTTAAGTGAGGATGCACTGGCCTTATAAATGCTCCCTTTTGAAGCAAAATCTGAGGCAAGAGAACAGAAATCCTGTTAGGACTTCATCAGTGAGATTCTGTGTCACTTGAAAGATGTGGAAAATGACCAACCAAGAAAACGATCAGTCTGGGGAAAGTATGTCACCATGGAGAATCTTGGTAAAGAACACATTCTAAGTCACTGGTTTCCCTTTTTTTTTTTTTTCTTTTAATTCAGTTCCAGGAACCCTCCCACAAGGGTGTTTAAAAATTCCCTGTGCCCAGAGTAACCTACCGCTCTACTGGGAAGAGCACACTGAAATGTAAAACACAGGAGCCAGACCTTTCCAGGGAATGGAGGCAACACCAAGGAAGGCCTTGGAAGAGGTGTTGGCTGTCTCAGCAGCCACGCCCTCCGCTTCCTTTGAGCCAGAGCCTCTGTTTCATTTGGCTCTTTTGCCCTTGCCTCATGTGACTCAGTGGCTGCTGTGGTCTGAATGTTTGCCTTCCCTCCAAAATTCCTATGTTGAAATCCTTACCCTCAAGGTGTTGGTATTAGGAGGTGGGGCTTTGGGGAGGTAATTAGGTCATGAGGATGGAACCATCAGGAATGGGATTGGTGCCCTCTAAGGCACTAAGAAAAGGCTGGTGGGCTAGACTCAGTGACTCATGCCTGTAAGCCCAACACTTTGGGAGGCTGAAGTGGAAGGATCATTTGAGGCTAGGAGTTTGAGACCAGCCTGGACAACATAAAAAGACCCTCGTTCTCTACAAAAATAATAACGTAAAAAATTAACCAGGTCTGGTAGCGTGCCCCTGTAGTCCTAGCTACTTGGGAGGCTGGGGTAGAAGGATCCCTTGAGTTCAGGAGTTCGTGGTTAGAGTAAGCTGTGAGTGCACCACTGTACTCCAGCCTAGGCGACAGAACAAGACCCTGTCAAACAATCAGTCAATCAATCAATACTTTTTAAAAAGGCTGGAGAGAGAGGAGACCCTTCACCCCTTTTGCCATGTGAAGACACAGAAAGAAGGCACCATATATGAATAAGGAAGTGGGTCCTTACCAGATGCCAGTCTACCAATGCATTGTTCATGGACTTCCCAGCCTCCAGAACTCAGAAATAAATTTCTTCCATTTAAAAGCCACCCAGTTTGTGGTATTCTGTTATAGTATCCTCAACAGATGAAGAAAGTGTCCAACCCTGATCAGGCTGAACCACCCATAGTAATCCATCTCCTTCCCAATGACTGGTTTACCAAGGGACACATGATACAATCCTACAAGTGAGACTTTTTTTAAAATCTTTTTTATGACAGTCTTGCTCCGTCACCCAGGCTGGAGTGCAGTGGCATGATCTTGGCTCACTGCAACCTCTGCTTCCTGGGTTCAAGCAATTCTCGTGCTTTAGCCTCCCGAGTAACTGGGATTACAAGTGTTCACGATCACTCCCAGCTAATTTTTGTATTTTTAGTAGAGAAGGGGTTTCGTTATGTTGGCCAGGCTGGTCTGGAACTCCTGGCCTCAAGTGATCCACCCACCTCAGTCTCCCAAAATGGTGGGGTTACAGGCATGAGCCATTGTGCCCAGCTACAAGTGAGATTTAAGAGGACACCAGCTGTGAGGTAACCAGGAAAGATTTTGTCTCTGATAAAATGAAACTTAACGGAGGAGCAGCCTCTTTCTCCTTCCATAGGACATTGACTCCATGTGCTGCCCAGAACTCTGGCAGCCACCTTGTAACCATGAGGAAAACTGAACGCAACAAGCCACCATGGCAGAAAACAAACCTGCTATTTGATGGCATTTCTGGGTCATCCTAAAAGTGCCCTATCTCAAGATTTTTTTATCAGTGAAATTAGAAATATTCCTTTTCTTTTAAGCCATTTGAAGCTGAATTTTGTGATACCTGCAGCCAAAAGCATCTTAATACAATTTGCTACACAAGTTTGTAGAAGGCAGCCCTCCCCTCAGGCCTCCCCACTGTTGCCAGTTCATCTGTTAAATAGACAAGCTGGATTCCCAAGGGCCATGCACAGAGTCTCCTTGCTATTTTTCCTCAGCTCTATTCATGAAAATAAAATTAATTTTCTAGTCCATGAATTAAACATTGCTGCTGCCGGCTGAAAGATTTTAACAACAGCCTTTTGTTGACAAGAGAAGCAGGATCCCGACATGTTCTAAAATAAGCTACAAGGAGTCAGAAGGGTAGGAGGTGAAGCAAAGGGGAGGAGGCCATCAAAAGGAAAAACTGCAAAATCCCACTCAAGTCCAGCTTCTCTAAATGGTCAGCCTGTGGTTGAACTTGTGTGCAGATGAATCACCTGGAGATGTCGTTAAAATGCAGATAGTGATTCCGTGGGGTCGGTGAGGTCTGAGATTTGTTTTCTCTAACAAGCTCCCAGGTGATGCTGATGCTGGCGGTCCGAGGACCACACTTTGAGTAGCAAGGCCCTTAAGGCTCAGGCAACTGCAGCTGTAAGACTGTCTGCATGTTTGTTCTAAAGCTCTGGAATGTCTACAGAGAGAAACCTGCAGCCTGCCAGGACCCACAGAGCCCTCCAACCTTTCTAGTAAGCAGCAGGCCCTGCAGTAGCCCCAACACCTGCAAAAATGGGCAGCGAGATATGAAGGAGGGCAGATCCATCTTCCCTGGAATGTGGGTTCGTGGCAATCAGCTGCTAAAGAAAGAATGAGGGGGAATGGGAACAACCCCCTCTCCACACATGTACCTTTTAGAAGCAGTGGAAAGAGTACAGGTCAAAGGAAGGAAGGGGAAGGAGGACGGGCTCTGGGTTTGGTCTGAGTTTGTGATAGCCTTAGGGGTTTGTTGTTGTTGTTGTTGTTAGTGTATTTGTTTGTTAGTAATTTTTCCCCCAGGACTGAGTCTGAGTCTGTGAAATCAAATGCCCAACTGAGACTTTATTCCAAGCCTCCCCTCAGCTCCATGCAGCCTGAGGCAGGCACTCAGCCCCACTTCAAGCCCACTAAAGAGTCAGGGACACTCACACCCAATGAGATGTTTGTCCCAGTGTCTTTCCTGAATAACTTCACACATCCCACCGACAAGTGCTGGTCTAGAAATTGGGCTTGAGACTGTTCCTCCACACTAGAAATCACTGTTATGCGCGATGGGCTGAGAGGAGGAGGTGAGAGCCAATGGGAAGGCTGCAGGGAGCCCTGGGCAGCCTCTCTTTCCACAAACCAGATGAGGTCTGCTAAATCTTTTCACCACTGAGCAGAGACCTCCAGCACGTCTCCCTCTCCACGTTATGTTCCTCTCTCTCCACTCTACTCACCAGCCACGCTGAACAATTGAGTTCTTGAGCTGCCCTGCCCTGTCTCTCTTTCTCAGGACCTTTGCTCAGGTTGTGATGCCAGCTCACCCAGCCTCTCCACGACCAGCCCTACACCTCCTGCCATGCTCCACTTGGCTCCTACCTTTGGGGAGCCTCCCAATTCCCCCTAAGCTGGCACTGATTCTCGGCCCCACGGCACTTGAGAATGGATGGTGTCTTGAGGGGTGTCACCTGTGCACCTATTTCTCCAACTGGCCTGTAAGTGCAATGAAGTCAAGGATGGTGCCAGCGCTTGGCAGGTAATGAGTAAGTAATAAATATTGTTGAATAAGGAAACTGAATAATGGTTCTCAGCCCGCTGTGCATTAGAAACACCTGAATAGCTTAAAATAAAGAAAAAAAAAGCCAGGGCATCTCTTTTAGACATTCCAATTCATCAGGCCTAGGTAAAGAAAGGCCCAGGCTTCTGACAATTTTAATCACCACCCAAGTGATTCTGATGTGCCACCATTTCTGACAATCACTGGAACTCAAAAAATGATTCGTGGGCTGGGTGTGGTGGCTCATGCCTGTAATCCCAGCACTTTGGGAAGCTGAGGTGGGTGGATCGTGAGGTCAGGAGACTGAGACCATCCTGGCCAACACGGTGAAACCCCATCTCTACTAAAAATAAAAAAAAATTAGCCGGGTGTGGTGGCATGCACCTGTAGTCCCAGCTACTCAGGAGGCTGAGGCAGGAGAATCACTTGAACCAGGGAGATGGAGGTTGCAGTGACCCGAGATCGTGCCACTGCACTCCAGCCTAGGAGACAGAGCAAGACTCCATCTCAAAAAAAAAAAGATTAGTGGATGAATGAATATGTACCTGCATGCATTACTGTGAGGATCTCTCTCATGGCCATTCACACATGTAATGAACAAACAATGGGCATTTGTGAGGGAAAACAGCTCACAACAGGTACCTGTTGTTGTGGCCACCAATCCATTGCCAGGGGAAATAAAATTGGAAAAGAAAAAAAAAACTGCCTTTACCCAGGACCAGGGCTTCCTGATAACCACGGGGCTTTCTTTATCCAGCGGGCTGGCTGGACTGTCTCGCTCTCCAAAGGAAGAGCTGAACAGAGGGAATGAGCGAAGTGAAACACTAAGGAAACGTGTGGATGGAAAAGGAAGGCTAACATTTACTCTGTGCTGGCTTCCAGGCAAGCTCCTTACTGCATTCATTTGATTCCAGGTACAGCCTAATGCTGGTTGTACTCTTGTTACACCCAAGGTTGTGGCACTTCCAAAGAAACATGGGACAGAGGAATGGGTAGACTGTGTTCCAGAGACTACAGAATTTCAAAATAAATGTTCAATGAAAAAAAAATGCTACTCAAAGACACTTTTATAGATCCTTAAAACAACAACAACAACAACAACAACAAAACCACGGCTGTGTCACCCTTTTGCAAATCACTGACTTTTTCCAAGCAACTATTATAATTTTATGCCACACACAAAACTAGGTAAAGTGAAAACTAAATTATAGCAAGGTCATGACTAAATATTTGGATTTAAAAGCTGTGCCTGGCCGGGCACGGTGGCTCACACCTATAATCCCAGCACTTTGGTAGGCCGAGGCGGGCGGATCACCTGAGGTCGGGAGTTTGAGACCAGCCTGACCAACATGAAGAAACCCTGTCTCTACTAAAAATACAAAATTGGCCAGGCATGGTGGTGCAAGCCTGTAATCCCAGCTACTCGGGAGGCTGAGGCAGGAGAGTCGCTTGAACCCGGGAGGCAGAGGTTACAGTGAGCTGAGATTGCACCACTGCACTTGCACTCCAGCCTGGGTAACAAGAACAAAACTCCATCTCGAAAAAAAAAGCTGTGCCTTACATTTGAGTCACAAGTACTCCAAGTCGGAGACAGACCAGTAAGCCAGTGCAGGTTTCATGACCAGGCCCCTACCTTGGGAGGTAATAATAGTAGATAGCATTGAGTGTCTACTCTTTAGCAAGCCCTTTAGCATATGCCCTATCCAGGCACCGTGGCTCAGGCCTGTAATCCCAGCACTTTGGGAGGCCAAAGCAGGAGGATCGCTGGATCCCAGGAGTTCAAGACCAGCCCTGGCAACATAGTGAGACCCCCATCTCTACAAAAAACAAACAAACAAACAAAAAACAGCTGGATGCAGTGGCACACATCTCTAGCCCTGGCTACTTGGGAGGCTGAGGTGGGAGGATCACTTGAACCCAGGAGGTTGAGGCTGCAGTGAGCCATGATGGCACGGCTGCACTCCGACCCAAGGACAGAGCAAGATCTTGTCTCAAAGAAAATACATATGCCCCAATTCTCAAATAACTGTCTGCTCAGGATTATTGTATCCACTTTACAGATGAGGAAACTGAGGCTCACAAACTGTAAAGAAACGAGTCTGAAGTTGAACTAATTAGCAACGTCAGGATTCGCACTGGTTTCTACTCTGCAGCTCTCTTTCTCATTTCATGGTCACAGTGCCGTCTGCAGTTTGTTTGATCAGTTTGTTTGTTTTAAAATTGAGTTAATAATGTTAACCTCAATCTATGTTCATACTTGTTGGGGCTATTAGAGCCAGCAAAAGCACACTCTATTCTTTCTGGTCTAGCTGCAATCCAGGCTTGGGTAAGGCTCTTAATGCTTGCCCATTTGTTAAAAATGCAAGAGTTGTAACAACAATGGGCTTGGAATTACAACGTTTGAAAGGAAGAGTCATTCACTTTTCTTAGATTTTTAGTAGTTTAATTGAGCATTAAAGTTTTTTAAATGATGAGTCAAAGGAAGAGGGAGGGAGAAAAGTCAAAACTGAGACTCTAAGAGATTCAAAGAAATGATGTGGCCCTGTTTCTGTAGCAATTGTAACTGGCTGTGCTCAAAAATCCCAAAGAAAACGCTCAAGACCAGCTGAGCTGTCAGCTGAACAAAAAGATCCCAGCTACAAAACAATGATCTTTTGGAGGAAAATAGGAGGAAGATGGAATGAAAGAGAAGGGCATGAAGGAGGGAGGAAGCACAGAAGGGATTTGTGTTCATCTCTCTTTGGAACGTTGAGAAAGAGCCCTTATTTCCAAAGCCAAATCGATCTTTTCTATGCAAGACAGGCTGTGAAGCCAAGTTCTGTGCCATCTTTGTGGAATTTATTGCGCTGCCGGAAGACTTTTTTTTCTTCTGCTAAAGGAAAGGGGCCAGTATTAGGACCAATAATGATGACAGTGAATAATTAACACCAACCAAGAGCCAGGCACTGTGCTCAGTGATTTACACATATCATCTAATTTGATTCTCACAACTTTAGGAACAAACAGTATTAATATACCCATTTTAAAGGTGAGAAAACTGCTTCAGAGATGTAAATTTGTCCAAGGCCATTCAGCTGGTAAGTAAGTAGAAGAGCAGGGATTCACATTCAGATCTGCCTGTCTACTGAGCCTTGCTTACTCTAGAAAACCTTGGGGCAAGACAGAAGTCCATGACCATGCATTCTTGGGGCTCCTCAACAACCTGAGGGACTTGATGGAAAAGAAGCACAACCCAATGAAGACATCAGGACCAGATACAGACTACCCGATGCCCTACGGAAGACAGCTCATCTTTGGGCAAATTTCAGAATGTGACTGGTGGACCAGTGCCTTCCAAGCCCCAGCTTCTACTGACCATCCCATCACCCCACACTGCCTTGTTAATCTCCACCACTTCTCAGTTTCCTTGCCATATGCTGAATCCCACTCAGGATGGTACAGATGCTCCAAGAACCCAGCAGGGCACCAGAGAACGCTATATCTGCCTTAACAATGGTCACGTTTGCACCAAGACAGGATAGAAGGATGGCTGATCTATCAAAGGAAACAGGGAAAATTACTGCTTTGCATGCCTGGTGCTGTCACTGAAGTTATCTCATGAGGAAAAGAGTCATGATGTCACTATGGGACACATTTAGGGGACTCGGATGACATTTAGGGAAAAAACAGAAAAGGTCTTGATGTTTCTGGGAGCCAACAGCCAGATGTCTGGAGGCCATCAGGGGAGGCTCCGCTGGGAAGCAGCCCCAGGACTCACACGTCCACACAGTAACTGCAAGGCCTCACTCCCTGCTCTACCCATCTTGGGATTCAGGGCATTGACTAACTGTCCCTTTGGCCAGAAACTCTCAAGCAGGCATTTTTGTGAGCTCAAGCCTTCAGATGCAGGTTTTTCCTCTAGTTGGAGTTTGCATTCTGTCCATTTTTTTTTTTTTTTTTTTTTTTTTTTTTTTTTTGAGACGGAGTCTCACTCTGTCGCCTAGGCTGGAGCGCAGTGGCGCAATCTCAGCTCCCTGAAAGCTCCACCTCCCAGGTTCACGCCATTCTCCTGCCTCAGCCTCCCGAGTAGCTGGGACTACAGGCGCCCACCACCACGCCCGGCTAATTTTTGTATTTTTTTTAGTAGAGATGGGGTTTCACCGTGTTAGCGAGGATGGTCTCGATCTCCTGACCTTGTGATCAGCCCGCCTCGGCCTCCCAAACTGCTGGGATTATAGGCGTGAGCCACCATGCCCGGCCGCTTTCTGTCCTTGAAAGTCATGAACGCATTGCTGAGGACCTGGGGGCACCAAGAGCATTCTGTCCTGACAGCCTGCCCACTCATAAAACGAAAAGGATAAAAAGGGAAAACAACATGCTCTGGCCCCAAGGAGAACTAACAACTTGATGAACTAACAATTTCACGGATGACATTTTACCACCACACAAATTACTCTCTGCACACTGCACATCCAACACATCCCCTGCTGGGTGCACTGCATAGATGCCTCTTGTTTCCAGCACAACCTCATCTGGTGTGGAGGGTGGCAAGCAATGGACAGGCTAAGCCTATTTCCTCTACAAGTCAGGTCCTTGAAGTGCATGAGCAGCCCACTGGGGCATGAACTTGGCCCTAATGCTACACATAACCAGTAGGGAGGTGGTGAAAAAGGGCCTTCAGTGGGGGGAAATTTGTGGATCAAGGCACCAGGGCTTTCACTGAAAATAACCCTGAGTCAGTGGTCTGCCTCGTCCCTCTGCTTACTATGTAGCCTAGCCATCAGCACAGCTGATCTTAGCTGGTCTCTGATTGTCCCTCATTTCTTCCCTCAAAAGCTATTCATGAGACTGGGTACAGTGGCTCACGCCTGTAATCCCAGTACTTTGGGAGGACTGCTTGAGCCCAGGAATTCAAGACCGGCCTGGGCAACATGGTGAGACCCCCATCTCTACAAAAAAATGAAAAAGAAAATAGCCAGGTGTGGTGGTGCACACCTGTAGTCCCAGCTACTTCGGAGGCTGCGGTGGGAGCATTGCTTGAGCCCAGGAGACTGAGACTGCAGTGAGCTATGATCGTGCCACTGCACTCCAGCAAGACCCTGTCTCACAAAAAAAAAAAAAAAAAAACAGCAGAAGCAGTAGCTATTCATCAGATAAGACCCATTGTTTGGACTGTTTCTAAGTCACAATTTTGGACCTTAAAACTCTAATATCTACCATTGTCTGCTATATTTTTTTTTTAGGGAGGCAATGAAGGTGGGGAGAGAATTAAGACTTACGGGCCGGGTGCAGTGGCTCACGCCTGTAATTCCAGCAGTTTGGGAGGCCGAGGTGGGTGGATCACGAGGTCAGGAGATTGAGACCATCCTGGCTAACACGGTGAAACCCCATCTCTACTAAAAATACAAAAAATTAGCCGGGCGTGGTGGCGGGCACCTGTAATCCCAACTACTTGAGAGGCTGAAGCAGGAGAATGGCGTGAACCCAGGAGGCGGAGCTTGCAGTGAGCCGAGATCGCGCCACTGCACTCCAGCCTGGGCGACAGAGCAAGACTCTGTCTCAAAAAAAAAAAAAAAGACTTAGGAAATAGCAGATGAAGCACAGGCAGAATTTATCCAGGGAGGTATAGAATGGGGTTTGGGATATGAGTCACAAAGGGGAAACCAGATTCCTTCAGTGTGTTAACTTCTCTAAGGAAGCTAGAGGACACTGGGGCCTGGGAGGTGTCCTCTAAGCCAAGATCTTTCAGAACAAAGGTTCTATCTTCACCACAGAGAGCGGTCCGGAAAGGGCAGAGGTGACCTGGCAAACTTGGAGAGAGGGGCCTTGTCCTTGTGGCTCCTGGTCCAGTGCCAGGGTTTTGGGGCTCAGAGGCTGTAAGAAGTGGAGCCAGTGAGTCCTAGGCATGTAAGATAATATTTTAAGCGCTCACTTTTCCCTGAGCACTCTCTGAACACCACAGCTATTAAAGATAAGCCTCAATCCCCTAGAGGCCAGCAGGCTCTTAGGACTAAGCCCAGCCCTGCCTCTGGAAGCAGGGGGGAGAGAGGAGCTTGTTGGAGAACTCTGGGCAATCAGGGCTTTGGTTGGCAGTGTGGGAGTGTGTTCATGAAGCAACAGCAGAACATCATACAGTCCACAGCCAGTTGGAGAATTAAACCAACACATAAAGGTGATGGTGAAAAGGACACAGAAATGAGGAGGTGCACTGAGAGAAGGAAAGATGAAGCAGGAGATTTCCCAGAGCTTTGGGGAGACTTTAAAGGCTTTAGGGATCCCCAAAGATCCTACCTCTCTCACCATCCGTCAACTCTGCTATGCCCTCCCTGAGCCACAGCCCCTAAGAGGTACCCACTTCTGGATGGGTTTACTTCCAAGAGCAGGGACTGCAGGATTTCAAGGGAAGGCTTGGAACCATAGTGGCCCCATTATCTACCTAGGCATTTGCAGCTGGCACCATGCCAAAAAAGCCCTGTAGAAAGAGGTCTTATTTTCTTCCTTCCTCTTCCCCTCTGGAAATAAAAGCAAGTTGTGTTTCTCCTGCCCGCCCCTAGAGATCAGGGAAACGGGAGCTGGAAGGGCATCTTGGATTACCTCCTCAAATTCTCACTCAGCATATCAATGCCTGTGCCTTTTGTCCTGGCTACTGCCGCTTCAGTAAAGGAGGCCAAAACCAGTTATTGCGGCCAGGGCGGCTGCGAAGTGGTTCAAAGATCAACGACTGGGGTCGTGTAGGGTGGGCACGCAGTCCCTGGGGCCCAGGGGAAGGGGAATGGTGGTCGGCGCCCGGGCTCCCTTCCCTACTGGCAGGAGTGGGGGTGCACGGAAGGAGGGTACCAGGAGAGCCACAGGTTCCCACTGGCCAAATGGGAACAGGGTTTGGAGAAGGCTCTGCACAGCCACAGTCGGAGCTTCGTGCTAGGGTCAGACCGCTCTCGCCATGGGCTCGGTTTGCTCACCGAGAAACTTCACCGAGAACTGCAAATGGGCATAGAAGATTGCGGAGGGGGCAGGGACAGGGGCCTTGGAGAGGCAAGAGGGGAACCGGTATCTTCCATCTGGTGCGCGTAAACCAAGACTCTATCCTGTGCCGGGTCTCTCCTCCCCGGTCCAACTCCCTTACTTGTCCTCATCTCTGTCCCCAAGGTCCGTGGCCCGCGGAGGTGATGGGGGGGATAGGAGAGCCCCAGGGACTGCAGAGGTGACACAATCGCCCGCCCGTCCTCCCTCGCTGGGAGCCGATTCAACCTGTGCCGAGCCTCTCCCTTCGCGCGCCTCTGCGCACAGCGGTGGCGCCGCAGGACTCCGGGTCCCCCCCGGCTCTCCATCGGGAAGCCGGCAAATGCGCTTCCTCAGGCAGACCGCGGCTGGGTGGGGCGGGGGGGGGGGGGCGGAAGTTGAAATACTGGGACAGAAACACCTGCCCGTCCCAAGGGACGGAGAACTGGATGCCAAGGGGGCCGCGGCGCGCAGCGGGAGACGAGGGGAGACCGGGGGTCGCTGCGCACCGCCCGCAGCCGAGGGGCGGGCGGCGACCTCGCGCGCCCCAGCGCGGCCTGGCCACGGAGGCCGGGGCGCAGGGGGCGCCGGCAGGACTTACCCCAGAGCAGAGTGAGTGGCTTGGCTTTGGGGATGAGCACCAGGGAGTACACGGCCCCCAAGTGGAGCAAGCTCATCAGGACGACATTCCTCCAGACGATGTTCTGCCGCTGCCCGCGCGCGCCTGGCCTCTCCGGGCAGCCGCCGCCCTCAGAGCTTTCGAGCCCGGCACGGATTTCTTCCTTGGCGTCGCAGAAAGGGATCTTCCCCGCGTCGGTGGCCGGGCCTGGCATGGCTGGGCGAGGTGGGCGCCCGCAGCAGCGGCAGGCAGGCAGGCAGGCGCTCTGCCCGAGCGGAGCTCGAGGGTGGGGGCGGGGGCTTCTGCCTTTTAAGGAGGAATTCTCCGCACGTCCTGTCCCCTCCTTCCAGCCCTTCTCCCGGGCTCCTGCGCTCTTCCCCAGGGTCTTAGCGTGGCCTAGGGATGCAGATCTTGGCGGCCGGCGTCTGTTGCTGGCGTATCCCCCATATGGCTGCCCGGGCTGAACTCGGCAGCGAGAAAGAGGAGGCGCGCGCGGGGCGGGAGGGGCGCGCGGCCGGGGAGGGGGAGCTGTGGAAATGGAACGGGGCCGGCGACGCTGGAGGGAGCGCTCCGAAGGAGCGCGGAAGAAAGCCCTGCTTAGCTACAGCCAATCAGGAGCGCCCGTGCGGCGCTTATAGACAAAGGCGCCCCCCTTTAGGCTCTTCGGGGCCGAACTGGGGAGCCCGCTGGGCGGGAGTTGGCCGCCTCCGCCCGGGGGCGGGTGGAAGGTGGCTCCCGGGGCAGGGAGCCTGCAGGGCGGCTCACAGCGCTTCTGCTCTTGCGTGTGTGTGACCCCCAAAATGCCTTTTATGGTATTTTTCCAGTCCCCCCCTCCCAAAAAAAAAAACTTCCCGAAACTATCATCCCTTTGAGAAGCCTTTTATTTCTTCTCAAGCCTCAGGCCACCTGGGTTGGAGAATTTTAAATACTTGCTTGGAGTCGCGACCCTAGTTAAGGCCAGACCCACGATGAGAATCAGAAGTCCCTCAGTCTGCCAGTTAGTAGGGCTCCTCGGGCCAGGGGAGGGTTGGAAGGCAGCTGCTGGTTCTTAATTAGGCAGCTGTGGATTACCCAGGCACACAGTAAGTGCTCAGTTGGTGCTTGTGAGGTGATGCACAGATGATTTGGGCCAGTTCGCTGCCCACCCTTTGCCCATCCGCCGCGCCACTCTGTTTATGGTCAATTCTAGCTAATCAGCGCACTTCTGCAACGCCTCCTTAGCTCTCAGTGAGGAACACTACCCTGAAATCAACACCATTGAGAATCGGGCTTTACAAAAAAATCACCCAGAATGTTCCAAGGAAAATTAACCTGTGAAAGATTTGTGTCTGCCCACTTCTCTCCTAGAGCTGATGGTTTAAGAGCTCTCCAGAGAGGACCCTAGTTGCACAGAAAATGGAGGGAGGATTGAGCTGGAAGTGTCTGAAGCAGGTGTGACCGCAATTGCGGGCAGGCCCAGAAGTAAAAGGGCTCGGGACGGCATCTCTGAGTTCTAGTTTTAACTGGCTGGAACCCAGCCCAACTCTCTGGGCACGGATTTCCTTATCTGAGAAGCAGAACTAGTTTCTACTCTTCCTTCCAGCTTCCGTATTCCATGAATGTGAGTTCGAAGCGGCGCCATTATATTGACCAAAACCAGCTGATTTTAAGATTAACCGTTGTTAGGAATCATTTCCAGGATTTCAAGACAGGCAAAAAAATTTTGACTGACTGCATGAAAGGGCCATGCATAAGCATCTTATTGTTAGCAGACCTGAGCCAGTCCCAGCAGCCAGACAAAACAATGCCTGATTTAAGCTAAAGCAAGGTATGTGGCACTTGTGGAATCTAGGCCACTGAGTCAGTGGTACTGTGTTGCTTCAGACGGAGCTGAAATTATAGAATTTGCCTGGAGACCAGATAAATGTCGGCCCTATATAATGACCAGTCAGACAGTGGAACATGAAGCTGGAGGGTGCGATTTTCATCAGTCTGTTCAACCTGGGCTATGTAATGAACCACGTTTTCTTCTCATGCTCCCTCTGCTCCCCATACCCAGCAGACTACTCCCTGTGGCTCTCTAGTTCAGACTGTCCTTTCTCTCTGGGGTAGACTAGTTGCTCGGCCAAAAGCCTCTCTCCGGGTTATTGGAAAGGCTCAACGCTGTAAAGACCCTCATTCTAACCATTCAGTCATTTATTTGGCATTTATTGGGCGTCTGCTATGTGCCAGGACCAGTGGGCACAGGGGATCCAAGGATGAATAAAGTCTGGTCCCGCCCCTAAAGGAGCTCCCATCTAGAAGCAAAGATGGAGCAAACAAATGTAACCTCTTGACTATGACCTTGGAAGGGCAGAAAGTTACAGTCCATTATCGGAAAAAAAAATTTAATTAGGTATCAAACTTACATACAAGGAGTCCAAGGGAAGCAAAAATAGTTCCTTATTGTCCCCCCTGAGAACCTTGTTTATTAGGTCAGCTGTTCTATCTTGAATCCATCTTTTGTTTGTTTGTTTGTTTGTTTGTTTTTGTTTTTGAGACGGAGTGTCGCTCTGTTGCCCAGGCTGGTGTGCAGAGGCCTGATCTCGGCTCACTGCAAGATCTGCCTCCCGGGTTCACGCCATTCTCCTGCCTCAGCCTCCCGAGTAGCTGGGACTACAAGCGCCCGCCACCACGCCCGGCTATTTTTTTTTTTGTATGTGTGTGTGTTTTTAGTAGAGACGGGGGTTTCACTGCGTTAGCCAGGATGGTCTCGATCTCCTGACCTTGTGATCCGCCAGCCTCGGCCTCCCAAAGTGCTGGGATTGCAGGCGTGAGCCACTGCGCCCGGCCCTTGAATCCATCTTGAATGAACATCTTCCTCTTTTCCCTCCGGTGGGTCAGACCAGGTATGACCAGTCATTTCAGCTGGCTGTCCTCATAATGGAGAAGATGTTTTTGTGTGTTGAGGGAGGAAAGAAGTGTTAATTAGGTTTGTCAGAGCCTGCCTATAAAAGGATTGTTGAAGAAAAATGGTCCTTCCAGGTCCAGCCTCAGAGTGAAACATCTACAAGATCCAAGATATATTCTTGCTGATAACGACGGTCCTCTTTAGCCAATTATGCCATAGGGGTCACTGCCTCTTTTCTCTGTCTTGCCAAAGACCCTAGTATATTTTCCTAGCTTCTAGTCAGGACCCCAGGAGTGGATAAGTATTCACCTGTCCCAGGATGGGGCAAATGGGACAGTAACCCTTATCCTGTCAAACACGTAATTACCAAAAATGTAATAAGAGCCATAATGGTGGTATACGCAAGGTAGAGGTGCAAAGGAGGGAGTTGTTAATTCACACAGGAGCAGGGAGGAGGGGGAGTGATACCTGGGGAAGGATTTTTAAAAAATATTTAATTGTGGTAAAATACATGTAACATAAAATGTATGTAACAAAATTTACCATTGTAACCATTTTTAAATGTACAGTTCAGTAGTGTTAACTATATATGCACATTATTGTGCAACCGATCTGCAGAACTTTATCATTTTGCAAAACTGAAACTTTATGCTCATTAAACTCCCCTTTCAATCTCCATCCAGATGCTGGCAACCACTGTGCTACTTTGTTTCAATTAGTTTGACTACTCTAGATACATCATATAAGTGAAATAATAGAGGATTTGTCTTTCTGTGACTGGCTTATTTCACTTAGCAGAATGTTTTCAAAGCTCACCCAGGTTGTATGTGTTAGAATTCCCTTCCTTTTAGGACTGAATAATATTCTATTGTATGGATATGAATTTTGTTTATTTATCCATTCATCTATCTAACAGTGGACATTTGGGTTGCGCCACCTTTTGGCTACTGGAAATAATGTTGCTGTGAACATGGGTGTACAAAGATCTCTTCAGGACCCTGCTTTCAATTCTTTTCGGTATATATATGTATATCCAGAAGTGGTATTGCTGGATCTTATGGTAATTCTATGTTTAATTTTTTGAGGAACTGTCATACTGTTTTCCATAGTGGCTGCACCATTTCATATTTCCAACAACAGTGCCCAATGGTTCCAATTTCTTCAAATCCCCACTGATACTTTTTCTGTTTTTTAGATAATAGCCATCCTAGTGGGTAAGGAGTGATATCTCATGGTAGTTTTTATTGCCTTTCCTTAATAATTAGTGATATTGAGCATCTTTTCAAGTGCTTGTTGGTCATTTGTATACCCTCTTTGGAGAAAGATCTATTCAAGTCCTCTATTTTTAAATAAGGTTTTTGTTGTTGTGGTTGTTGAGTTGTAGGAGTTCTTTACATATTCTGAATATTAACCTATCAGATATATGACTTGCAAATATTTTCTTCCATTCTGTAGGTTTCCTTTTTCACTCTGTTGATTGTGTTCTTTGATGCACTGACATTTTAAATTTTGATGTAGTTCAGTTTATCTATTTTTACTTTTATTGTCTGTGCTTGTGCTTTTGGTGTCATATCCAAGAAATCATTGCCAAATCCAATGTCATGAAGCTTTTCCTCTATATTTTCTTTTAAGAGTTTTATAGTTTTAGCTATAAAACTTACATTTAGGTCTTTAATATACTTTGAGTTAATTTTTGTGTATTGTAGAAGATAAATGCCCAGCTTCATTCTTTTACATGTAGATATCCAGTCTTCCTAGCACCATTTGTTGAAGAAACTATCCTTTCCCCATTGAATGATCTTGGCTCCCCTGTTGAAGATCAGTTGACCGTATATATGAGAGTTTTTTTTTGTTTTTTTTTTTGGCTATTTCATTCCATTGGTCTATATGTCTGTCTTTATGCCAGTACCACATTGTTTGAATTATTGTAGCTTTGTAAAAACTTTTGAAATCAGGAGGTTTGAGACTCCAACTTTGTTCTCTTTTTTTTTTTTTTTTTCAAGATTGTTTTGGCTATTCAGGGCTTACTGAGATTCCATACCAGTTTTAGGATCTTTTTAGGTCTGCCAAAAATGATATTGAGATTTTGATACGGATTGCAGTAAACCTGTACATAACTTTAATTAGTATTTTCATGTTAATGATATTAAGTCTTCCAATTCATGAACATGGCATGTCTTTTCATTTATTTATGTCTTCCTTAATTTCTCAGAAGCATTTTGTAGTTTTCAATGTACAGTTATTTTGCCTCACTGGTTAAGTTTACTGGGTAAGGATTTTGAAAGATTGTTGTTTAATAAAAATATATCATGAGCCTCAAATTCAAGCCACATGTGTAATTTTAATGTGGCCACATTAAAAAGGTAGAAACAGAAAAAAACTTTAATAATATATTTTATTTAACTCAATATATCCAAAATATTATCTTTTCAATGTAAAATCAGTATAAAATTATTGATACATTTTATACTTTTTTCATATTATATCTCAAAATTCCATGTTTCCACTTAACAACACGACGCACCTTAATTCAGATTAACGACAAGTGCTTGTAGCCACATATGGCTAATGGCTGTCATGTAAGACAGCACTGTTGAAGTATGAATAGTTCAAAGAAATGGTAGGGGATATTCCAGGCAGAGAAAAGCGTGTAAGTAAAGTTTTTGCACTTGGCATTCAGGGAGGTATATGGAATATCTGAAGTGAAAGTAGGGAAGCGTAGGAGATGAAGCTGAAATGCCATGCTGTGGGCAGCAGATGAGGGTACGTGGGTGTCTTGAGTGCCGTGCAGACAGAGCTATGAGGTAGGTGAGGGGAGCCACAGAAAGACTTCATGTAGCACAGTACTGGGATCAAGTTTGCACTGCAGAAAGACCACTCTGGAAGAGAGTGGGGAATGATTGCATTGGGGGTGCAGAGAGCTAAGATTGAAGGTGTGAAGATCAGTTAGGACACTATTTTAAGAATCTGTTGAGCAATGATGAGGGCCTGAATTAAGGCAAGGGCACAGATTCTGGAGAACAATAAATAGAGAAGATGGAATCAAGCCAGAAAAACTCAAATGGAAGAGTCAAAGAGATTTGATGCTGGATTAAACATAAAGAAGGAGGAAGAAAAATCTAGAATCTTTTTGGGTCTCTGAACTGGGTATTCAGGTGAAGGACAATGTCACTCACTGAAATACTAAGTTTGTGTTTATTTCCTCTCTTGTAAAGTGAGAATAATACCTACCTTATAGTATTCCTGTGACAACTAAAGTCAATATCCATAAAGTGATTACAACAGTGCCTGGCACATAGTAAGGAATTAGTAAATATTATCACCATAATCATAATCATTTTTGAGATAGGACCTGAAGAAATAAATTAAAGAAGAAAATGAATTCCTGTTTTAGACATTCAAGTGAAACTTTGGGTGGATTTTTGAATATATAGGTGCCTGGAGCTTGGCAAAAAGTCTAGGCTGAAAATAACAATTTAGTCATGGTTCAATATAGTAAAATCCATGTCAGTAGAAACAGTTGGCCAGGAAAGGTAAGAAGAGAAAAGGGCTCAGGATAGAATCCTAGTGAAACACTATTTATGAACACGCAAAGAAAAAGAAGCCAGTGGTGTGAACTGAGAAGGGAAAATGAGAGAAGTGGAAGAATCAGCAGAGTGTGGGAGAGCAGGATTCGCAATGTCGAAAATGTTATGGAAAGGCCAGGAAAGAAGGGAAATGAAGAGCACACTGTATACAAAGGTCATGGCTGACATTTGCTGAGGACTTTTCAACGAGTGATGGGAACAGACCTTGCACAGAGGTGACTTTAAGAACAAGAGGGAGGAGACAAGCATAGAACGCATATGTGAGTTAATTTTCCTAGATGCTTGGCAGTAAAGAGGAGAGGGATAGAGAAGCAAAGTTGAGCGTGTGCTTTCTAGGTCTGGATGGGATCAGGTGAGCAGATGGTTGGGCTAACTTAGAGCAGAGGAACAGCTTTTCATTGGAGACTGGAAGGAAATGAGGATGAAGGGAGCTTACAGAGTGGGCCAATAAAGTGAGGGAGGGTGCCATGATGGCCTGTTTGCTCTGAAGGGAAGATCAGGTGTCTGCTGGGCAAGCAGAGTGGGAATTTGGTAAAGAGTTGGGAAAAAGTGATGAAGGCCTCCAAAAGCTGTTGAGAAAAATGAGAGAGGAAGCTGATCAAGAACATTTAAAAGGTTGCCTGGCCTAATTAAGGGCCCAACTAAGAATGGTTGCCACAAGCTTAAACTGGCTTAGTCTGCACAGTTGTGGTTACACAGCATCCCTCAGCAGTCTTATGGAATATCCATATTAAAGTTGTAGGGTGGGTTTGATGGGAGGACAAAGGATCCAGGTACTTGAGGAAACATGACTAGAAGGAAGCTAAGATGTTATAGAGGTGGAGGAATCAAGGGAACCAAGGTTTTGAAGAAATTGAAGAGAAAATCTGTTTATTAGGGAATGAAAATAAATGAAGTAATGGCCATTATGCCCCAAGAGTGGGATCTGGGACTTGAGACCTATGGTTGTGAAAGAGTTTCCAACGATAAGCTCCAAGGTGAGGCCACAGGATTATAGTGGAGGGTTGGCAGTTCCTGGAAATGAGGAAGATGAAGTATTATGGACAGGACCTCCAAAGGGGGTTGAAATCACAGGGCTGCATCCAGATTTAGCTGGAGAAGATTGTGAGCTGGGTGCCCAAGGGGACTTCCTAAAGAAAGACAAGTAACAGCTTTCAAATGTCAATGAACAGTTAGAAGATTCTAAATACAAAACTAGCAGCTCTGAGATGTATGAGGACAAGACCATCACAGCCAGAATTCCTGGATTCTGGCCAGCAGTGCATACCTTGGAGTAGAAGTTGCTTCTGGTAGAGAGGATAGAAAGAAGACAGAAAGTATTATATGTTAATGCTACCTACAAAAACTGTGTGTGAGAGAGAAACGTGATGAGGCATGTGGTCTGGTATGATCAGGAGGGCTTCGTGGAGGAGGTGGCAGCAAACAAGGCCCTGGAAGATAGGTGATTTTGCAGAGACTCCCACTTGGATAATAGCCTAAGAAAAGGCTTAGATTATGGGGGTGAGCCTAGCAAAACACCTAGCACTTAGATAAGGTTGTATTTTGGCCAGGCACAGTGGCTCACACCTGTAATCCCAGCACTTTGGAAGGCCAAAGTGGGTGGATCACTTGAGCCCAAGACTTTTAGATTAGCCCGGGCAACATGGCAAAATCCTGTCTCTACAAGAAATACAAAAAATTAGCTGGGTGTGGTGGCATGCACCTGTAATCCCAGCTACTCGGGAGGCTGAGGTGGGAGGATCACCCGAGCCTGGGAGGTCAAGGCTGCAGTGAGTCATGATTGTACCACTGCACTCCAGCCTGGGTGATAGAGCAAGAACCTGTGGAGAAAATGCAGGCTTTAGGGATGGAGGAAAGAGCAAGAAAAGATCCATTCTTGAAGTTAAAAATTTATAATGATCCTCAGATCTATGCATTTCTCAAAAAAATGTAGATTTTGTCTACAGGACAAAATCACAATCTTGTGAAAATGACCTAGGTTTGGCAGTCTAAAACCTGGGTTTGCAGGTACATGGATTGGAAGAATCAATACTGTTAAAATGTCCATACTGGCCGGGCGCGGTGGCTCATGCCTGTAATCCCAGCACTTTGGGAGGCCGAGGCAGGTGGATCACGAGGTCAGGAGATCGAGACCATCCTGGCTAACACGGTGAAACCCCGTCTCTACTAAAAATACAAAAAATTAGCCAGGCGGGGTGGCAGGCGCCTGTAGTTCCAGCTACTCGGGAAGCTGAGGCAGGAGAATGGCTCACAAACCTGGGAGGCAGAGCTTGCAGTGAGCCGAGATTGCGCCACTGCACTCCAGCCTGGGCGACAGAGCGAGACTCCGTCTCAAAAAAAAAAAAAAAAAAAAAATGTCCATACTACCCAAAGCAATCTACAGGTTCAATGCAATCCTCATCAAAATACCAATGACATTCTTCACAGAAATAGAAAAGACAGTCCTAAAATGTACATGAAACCACAAAAGGCACAGAAAAGCCAAAGCTATCCTGAGCAAAAAGAATAAAACTGGAGGAATCACATTACTTGACTTACAGAGCCATAGTAACCAACACAGCATGACACTGGCATAAAAACAGACACATAGTCCAATGGAACAGAATAGAGAACCCATAAGCAAATCTATATATCTACAGTGAACTCATTTTCAACAAAGGTGCCAAAGGCATACATTAGAAAAAGGACAGTCTCTTCAGTAAATGGTGCTGGGAAAACTGGATATCCATATGCAGAAGAACAAAACTAGACCCCTATCTCTCAGTATATAAAAAATCAAAATGGATTACAGACTTAAATCTAAGACCTCAGACTATCAAAGTACTATAAGAAAACATTGGGAGAAACTCTGCAGGACATTGGACTGGACAAAGACTTCTTTTTTTTTTGAGATGGAGTTTCACTCTTGTCACCCAGGCTGGAGTGCAATGGCACAATCTTGGCTTACTGTAACCTCTGCATCCTGGGTTCAAGCGATTCTCCTGCCTCAGCCTCCTGACTAGCTGGGATTACAGGTGTGCTCCACCACACCTGACTAATTTTGTATTTTTAGTAGGGTCCAGGGTTTCACCATGTTGACCAGGCTGGTCTCAAACTCCTGACCTCAGGTGATCTGCCCACCTTGGCCTCCCAAAGTGCTGGGATTACAGGCGTGAGCCACTGTACCCAGCCAGATTTCTTGAGTAATATCCCACAAGCACAGGCAACCAAAGCAAAAGTGGACAAATGGGATCACATCAAGTTAAAAAGCTCCCGCACAGCATAGGAAACAGCCAATAAAGTGAATATGGAACCCACAGAATGGGAGAAAATATTTGCAAACTACCCATCTGGCAAGTGATTAATAACCAAAATATATAAGAAGCTCAAACTCCACAGGAAAAAAATATAATACTGATTTTAAAATGGGCAAAAGATCTGAACAGACATTTCTCAAAAGAAGATAAACAAATGACCAACAGGTATATGATACAATGCTGAACATTATCATCAGAGAAATGCAAATCAAACCTACAATGACATATTATTTCACCTCGGTTAAAATGGCTTTTATCCAAAAGACGGACAATAACAAATACTGGTAAAGATATGGAGAAAAGAGAACCCTCATACACTGTTGGTGGAAATGGAAATTATTAATAATATCATTGAGGACTCTGAGTAAAAGGTACAATTTCTCTATGATTTCTTATAACTGTATATGAATAAATAATTACTTCAAAATTAATAGTTTAATTAAAAATGTGAAGTGGTTGAAGCATTGCATTCAAGGTTTATTCACCCATTCATAGAATATTCCAGAAATATTTACTGTATATACGTTTATAAGTATGTTTATATAATATAAATATATAAAATATAAATATATTTATATGACCCAGCAATCTCACTGCTAGGTACATACCCAAAAGAAAGGAAATCAGTACATGGAAGAGGTATCTGTACTCCCATGTTTATTGCAGCACAATTTAGAAGCAACCTAAGTGTCCATCAGCAGATGAATGGATAAAGAAAATGTGGTACATACACTCAATGCAGTACTAGTCAGCCATAAAAAAGAATGGGATCCTGTCCTTTGCAACAACATGAATGGAACTTGAGGTCATTATGTTAAATGAAATAAGCCAGGCACAGAAAGGCAAACTTTACATGTTGTCATGTATTTGTGGGAGCTAAAAATTAAAACGACTGAACTCATGGAGATAGAGAGTAGGACAATGGCTACCAGGGAAGGGAAGCATAGTTGGGAAAGATAGTGTGGCAGGGGAGAAAGGGGGATGGTTAATGGGTACAAAAATATAGTTAGATAGAATGAATAAAATATAGTATTTGGCCGGGCGCAGTGGCTCACGCCTGTAATCCCGGCACTTTGGGAGGCCAAGGCGGGTGGATCACAAGGTCAGGAGTTCAAGACCAGCCTGGCCAAGATGGTGAAACCCCATCTCTACTAAAAATACAAAAAAATTAGCCAGGCATGGAGGCGAGCAACTGTAATCCCAGCTACTCGGGAGGCTGAGGCAGAGAATTGCTTGAACCCAGGAGGCGGAGGTTGCAGTGAGCCGAGATCACACCACTACACTCCAGCCTGGCTGACAGAGCGAGACTCTGTCTCAAAAAAAAAAATATATATATATATATATATATATATATGTATGTATAGTATTTGATTGCACAGCAAGGTGACTACCGTCAACAATAATTTATTGTACATTTAAAAATAACTAAAGGAGTATAACTGGATTGTTTGTAACACAAAGAATGATAAATGCTTGAGGTAATGGACACCCCATTTACCCCGATGTGATTATTATGCATTGCATGCCTGTATCAGAATATCTCATGTACCCCATAAACATGTATACCCACTATGTACCCACAAAAATTAAAAATTAACAATAAAAAAAAGACCTGGGTTGAAGTCTGGCCCTCCCACTCTGAATTGGCACATCCAAGTACTGTGTGATTTGGGGACAATGAGTCTCTTTCAGATCTTCAGTTTCATCCTATATATTATGGGAATTAAGACAGATCTATGCTGGTAATCCTCTCCAGGCAAAGTGCCAAATAATCTCAACATCAGTATTTTATGTGCAAAATGGAGATAATACCACACATTTCACAGGAATAGAACTTTGTAGAGTTTGGTACCTAAATTAGTGTGAACCACTTATTTTATTATTATTTTTTTAATCATTCTAGAGAGATGGACTGAATGCAGTTGTAATAACCTGCCTGGCCAGAAAGCCAGGATGCTCCTGGGGGTCCCAGACTGTGAAGAGAGGCATAACTGGGTAGGCTACAGGGATTCAGACCTTGAAGGAATGAATTCTAGCAGGGCCAGGATTGGCGTGCTTTGAAGGGAACTGTGAAAAAAAAATCATCTGCTTTGGTTTTTCAGAGGTAATCATTAAAGGCAACTCCTTTGGCACAAAAAAGGAATCAGCTCTGCGGCTCTTACGAATTTAAAGGCGAAGGAGGTTGCCTCTTGGCTAAGGGACATGAAGAACAGCTTCAAGTTTAAACAATCTTTGTGCTCACAGTGTGAGATAATCACTCACAGGCTTTGCATTAGAATGATTCCAGTGAAGCATAATGTTGGAAAGTTAGCCTTCAAGATTACAGGAAGATTGGTTTTCAGATACAGCAACACCATGGCTTAGAAGAAAATCAGTCCTCTCTGCTTCCTCCAGTCCCAGGAGGGTTGGTGTCTCTCTTTCTGTACTAAATAGATTGGAAAAATTCCGCATTGAGAATTTATATAGCAGTGGATGATGGGAGACCTGGTCCTCTAAAATGAATGCTTCTATTGCTTTAGATGAGAAAAAGAGTGAAGGGTTTTCCTTTAACAAAGACCCTTATTGCTTAAGACCCTTCCAACATTTCCTGATGACTTTTTTTTTTTTTTTTTTTTTTTGAGACAGAGTCTCACTCTGTCACCAGGCTGGAGTGCAGTGGCGCGATCTTGGCTCACTGCAACCTCCGCCTCTTGGGTTCAAGCGATTCTCCTGCCTCAGCCTCCCCAGTAGCTGGGACTGCAGGCGTGCGCCAGTACGCCCAGCTAATTTTTTTTTGAGACAGTTTCGCTCTTGTTGCCCAGGCTGGTGTGCAATGGCGTGATCTCGGCTCACCGCAACCTCTGCCTCCCAGTTTCAAGCGATTCTCCTGCCTCAGCTTCCCGAGTAGCTGGGATTACAGGCATGTGCCACCACACCCGGCTAATTTTGTATTTTTAGTAGAGTCGGGGTTTCTCCATGTTGGTTAGGCTGGTCTTGAACTCGTGACCTCAGGTGATCCACTGGCCTCAGCCTCCCAAAGTGTTGGGATTACAGGCATGAGCCACCATGCCTGCTGCAATTTGGCAGTAGGGAATTGGGCTCTGGAGATGACCAGATTTGAAGGCTATTCGTTCCTGATTCATAAGATAGTTAAGAAGGTCTAGTTTATGAAAAACCCATTGACATACTGAAACCTACCCAAACCTGTCACTTTGGTCAGCAATATGCTGCCCCTTGCATCTCTCCAAACAATCTTGAGTTTCAATCTATCAACATTCTTTCATTCAATATGTATTTATGGAGCCTCTTCTAGAAGTTAAGCACTGAGCCCAGCTCCATAGACAGAGGAGTTTATGGCTTTATGCTCAGGGAATTCACAGTTCAGTAGGGGAGGCAGACATTAATCAAATAATCACTAAAAGAATTATATACCACAAATTCTAATAAATGCTCTGGAAGTCACTAATCATGCTTTTTTAAGACCCAGCCGTGACATGTCAACATTTGTTAATACCCATACCACATCCACCTTTGACCAGGCTGAAGTGCAGTGGTGCAATCACAGCTCACTGTAGCCTCAACCTCCTGAGCTCAAGCGATCCTCCCACCTCAGCATCCTAAGTAGCTGGGACTATAGGCATGTGTTACCACACCTGGCTAATTAAAAAAAAAAAAAAATATATATATATATATATATATATATATTTTTTTTTTTTTTTGTAGAGACGGGGGTCTCACTATGTTGTACAAGCTGGTCTTGAACTCCTGGGCTCAAGGGATCCTTCTGCCTAGGCCTCCCAAAGTGTTGGGATTACAGGCATGAGTCTAGAAATTACTGCAACTGTCTAGAAATGAGGTCTATAAACCTAACCAAACTCCTCTCCGCTCTAACCAAACTCCTCTCCGCTCTCCCTGCTCCCAAATCTCAGCTCTCTGAAATAAACATTTCCTATTATTATGACAGAAGACAGCATTAATAAAGTTTTCACCCACAAACTCTTCCAGCTCTCCAGTTCCCCTCCCTCCACAACACCCACCCATTTTCTTTTAGGATAGTTATTTTGGTTTCCAAGGGCAGATAAATGCAGAGACGTTCCTATTTATTTCTCAGCATTAGCTGCTGTTATTGTTTCCGTTTCAACGACCTCTTTCTCTTCCTGCTGTGTCAATTACCACAGCCTGCTCTAAAAAAGCAAAGGCCCCTGTTGTTCTCTAGCAGGGAGGGGGAATTTGTAAATAGAGTTCAGGAATGTCAAAAGGGTGACCCAGATTTGCAGCACCAGAAGAAAAACTGGTTCATTTTGAGTATCCTAAGCCATCACTCAAATGTAGCCTAAGCTTGATGTGGGAAACAGGTGTGCAGAAAGGTTAATTTCATGAAAATATATATCCTTAATGAGGAGGACTCACTACTTGAGGACTTCAAGGCCAAGCAAATGTTTATCCCAAGTCCTCAAATTACAAACTCTCTCTTTAATGCTTGCCCATTAATTTCCAACCAGGGGAAGTGCAGAATTGATTTTGCTCCAGAATGGAAATCAAATTAACTCTACAAGAGGAAAAACGTTATCGAAATAGAAACAGGCCTGAGTTGTTTCTGCCATTTTTTTTTTTTTTTTTGAGATGGAGTCTCACTCTGTTGCCCAGGCTGGAATACAGTAGCGTGATCTCAGCTCACTGCAACCTCTGCCTCCCAGGTTTAAGTAATTCTCCTGCCTAAGCCTCCCAAGTGGCTGGAACTACAGGTCTGTGTCACGACACGCAGCTAACTTTTTATATTTTTAGTAGAGATGGGGTTTCACCATATTGGCTAGGCTGGTCTTGAACTCCTGGCCTTGTGATCTGCCCACCTCGGCCTCCCAAAGTACTGGGATTACAGGCGTGAGCCACCCCACCCAGCCTTGTTTCTGTCCTCTTTCTTAAAAGCTTTTGTACTTACCAAAATTTTTATCCCTCCTGAAGACTTGTAGGTAACAGACAAAGACATTGTGGAAAAGGCGGATGTATCACAGACTTTCAGAGCTGCAAGTGAAGTTAGAAATCTAGTCCTATTCCCTGATTTTACAGTTGGGGAAACAGAGGCAGAAGGTGGTGACATGATTTGGCTAACAGTATGTGGCAGAGAAGGCACTAGAACCCAGTTCCTTGATTCCCAGGTGTCATGAAGACACTACTTCCAGCAGTCGGGATAAAGTGAGCTCCCTAATAGCTTTTTACTACTACCACCCAAGGCTTCCCTCCAGTCTAGAACCCTGGTTCTGTAACTCTTCCCTGGTGTGATCTACAAGAAGTATGCCGTTGTTCTGGCCATTTTCTCCCTCTTTTTCTCTACACTGCACCCTTTGCTTTGGGGAATCACTCTACGTGGTCTTGGTAGGGTTTGAAATCACTGGGCTCGGCTGAGTGTGGTGGCTCATGCCTGTAATCCTAGCACTTTGGGAGGCCGAGGCGGGTGGATTGCCTGAGCTCAGGAGTTTGAGACCAGTCTGGGCAACAGGGTGAAACCCCATCTCTACTAAAATAGAAAAGAAATTAGCCGGGCATGGCGGTGTGGGCCTGTAGTCCCAGCTACTCGGGAGGCTGAGGCAGAAGAATTGCTTGAACCCGGAAAGTGGAGGTTGCAGTGAGCCAAGATCACGCCACTGCACTCCAGCCTGGGTGACAGAGTGAGACTCCATCTCTACAAAAAAAAAAAAAAAAAATCACTGGGCTCACACTAGGGTGGGCATACTATCCGGACCAGCCAGTTCTGGTACTCCACCTCCCTGGCACAGACCTTGATCAGGTAGTGGGCATGAGACCCAAATGAAGCCAGAGTTGTCTTTACTAACAATATATAGATATTGTGAGAGGGTCTCTCTTTCCTTTGTATATCACAAGTAGTGGAGATGTAGGCTATGTGCTGACAGGAGTTACCTTACCCACCATGTGAAGAGCACCTGCCTGAAAAGATGCCAACACACCATGCTCAATAAATGTTACCCACTATAATGTGTATATTCCTCTTTTGTGGAAGAAGCCAGGTCTCTGCAGACTAATGGGTAAGTGGGGCAAGGGAGCAAAATCAAAATCAAAACTCAGGTTTTTGTTATACAGTAGCAGTTATCTTTACCTTGGGGGGAAAAAAAATCTCTTTTTGTGGGAAAAAGACAGGCTTACTAGGCTGAGACCTGGGTTGGAATCCAGATTCCAGCTGTGCTTAGCAACTGGAATTACGTAGTGCCCTGGGCTGATGTGAAGATTGAGAGAGATTTAAATACATAATTGAGTGCCCAGCTCAAGTAAATGGCAGATCCTTTCAATCAGCAGCAGTACCTACCAGGAAAGGCCTGTTAAAACTGATTAAACAATGTACCAGAAACAGTGAAAGCTAATTTGCTTTTTCTCCATAATCTACATTTATTTAAAGATTTGGGACATTTATTTAAAGATTTGGGACATTTATCCATAAGATCAAATAGTTAAAAGTGTCTGTGCACAGTCCCTCTTATGCTTATTTACAGAATAATTTGAAGATGCTGACATCTTCAGCATGTGATAAACACCCCTGCAGATTAATCAGAGGTTATACTTGAGGATGCTGCTACCACAGCAGTGGAACAAAACAAAGGGGTGGGGGGGAATCTGCATGTTTGTGTGTGTATATATATACATATGCATACACTATTGGCTGAAACTTCATGACAATTCCAAATGAAGTCTCCACTCTGGCAGAAGAGTCAATAAATGGCTTCACATTCACTTTTAGGTGAATCCAAATATGGTCAGGTGTTAAGTGGTATCAAAAACGTGTCATCCCTCCCTCCCCCACTTCTTTTGAGAGAGGATTTCTCTCTGTCATCCAGGCTGGAGTGCAGTGGCATGATCACAGCTCATTGCAGCCTCAACCTCCTGAGCTCAAGTGATCCTCCCACCTCAGCCTCTTGAGTAGCTGGAACTATAGGCATGTGCCACCATGACTGGCTAATTTAAAAAAATTTATTTTGTAGTGATGGGGTCTCATTATGTTGCACAAGCTGGTCTTGAACTCCTGGGCTCAAGCAATCCTCCTGCCTCAGCCTCACAAAATGTTGCAATTACAGGCATGAGCCATCAAACTACATCTGGTCGCCAGGGATCCTATGTCATCTTCCTGTCCTCCAGGATACATGACAATTTTCTGAATCCAAAGAATATATAGGTTCACTGTACTCTCAACAGTTGGGTATAGAGCAGTTCTGTTCCCAACTTTTTCCTGCCCCACACTGCTCAAATGAACAACTACCTCCATTGACTCTATCTCTGATTACACATAATGATTCTCAAGTGCAGCCTAAGGGTACATCCATCCCATCAAACCCAAAGGGTGGTATAAAGAAGGGAGAAGAGGACCAGAAGTAATATAAAAAGCACCACCTCCAGAGACTCTGATACAGTTCCTGGCCAACACCCGGCCTCACCCACCAGCTTTCCTCACATTCCTTCCCTTGTTTTAAAATTAAGTAGGTTTTAAAAAAAAAGCACACATCATAAAAAGTAAATTGAACAGACCTGGCATTCAGAAAGCATGACTGGCCACTATATATGAAGTAATGACAAGGGTAGAAAATACAGCTCTAACTTTCCAAAATGTCACAACAAAGACTTGTATGATCCGTGAAATCTTTATATAACAGCCTTAAACAGAGGTTCCTGAATTGTGCAGGCATATACTGTAATGCCATCCACGTTGAAAACATTAAAAATAGAATTATTTACAAAATCAAGTTGACTTTTTTCCATTTTTTAAAAAAGAAAACTTCTTAAAAGTTGTCTTTTCTGAAGAAAAACTTTCTCTAATTGCCTATTATCTTCATACTTCAGAGACAAAAACAATCTGAGTTTGGCTCATCTCACCTCCATTCATTTATATGAAACTCTTCCAAGATTATAAGCCACAAAGAGAAATGGCTGCAAGTGGAAAAAAAATATCACAATGTAATGAAAAAGGAGAGAGCAGGTGCCCTGCTACCAGTGGCAAGTAGTTTTATACACTCATACTCATTTTTTTTTCTTTGAGATGGAGTCTCGCACTGTCACCCAGACTGCAGTGCAGAGGCGCGATCTCTGCTCACTGCAAGCTCCGCCTGCTAGGTTCACGCCATTCTCCTGCCTCAGCCTCCAGAGTAGCTGGGACTACAGACACCTGCCACCACACCCGGCTAATTTTTTGTATTTTTAGTAGAGGCGGGGTTTCACCATGTTAGTCAGGATGGTCTCGATCTCCTGACCTCGTGATCTGCCCGCCTCAGCTTCCCAAAGTGCTGGGATTACAGCGGTGGGATTACCACCGCGCCCGGCCTATACACTCATATTCTTAAATAAATCTTTGGGTTGGCCAGGGCTCCACTGCCACCTACTCGTTTCTCATCTTTTGGAAAATAGTTTTTTTTTGGTAGAATGATGCCAAATATGCCATTGTCATGTCAAGATAAACATGCAACTGCAAAACAAATTCTAACTATAAGGGTGATTAATTAAAAAAAAAAACTTGAAGCCAGTCCACTCTGCAGATGATCTTGGGCTGATACTACTGTTCCGGGTCAAATCCAGAGGGTCACTTTGTCACTTCAATGAGTAGTGGAACTGACTCACACTATCTTTTTATTTTTATTTTATTTATTTTTGAGATGGAGTCTTGCTCTGTTGCCCAGGCTGGAGTGCAGTGGCATGATCTTGGCTCACTGCAATCTCCGCCTCCTGGGTTCAAGCAATTCTCTGCCTCAGCCTCCCAAGTAGCTGGGATTACAAGCGCCTGCCACCACTCCGGCTAATGTTTTTGTATTTTTAGTAGAGACGCGGTTTCACCATCTTGGCCAGGCTGGTCTTGAACTCCTGACCTCGAGATCCACCTGCCTTGGCCTCCCAAAGTGCTGGGATTACAGGTGTGTGACTCACACTATCAAGTGCATAGGAAACCAATGAGCTAGGTGACAATATATCCATTTATAAGTCTAGATAGTCCATTCCTGAGACTCCAACATATGTACATGCTATCAAGGTACTCTTTTTTTTTTCTTTTTTGGGACAGGGTGTCTGTCACCCAGGCTGGAGTGAAGTGGCACAATTACAGCTCACTGCAGCCTTGACCTCTGGGGCTCAAGGGATCCTCCCGCCTCAGCCTCCCAAGTAGCTGGGACCACAGGCATGTGTCACCACATCGGGCTAATTTTTTTTATTTTTAGTAGAGACACGGTCTCACTATGTAGCCCAGGCTAGTCTTGAACTCCTGGGCTCAAGTGATCCTCCTGCCTCTTCTCCCAAAGTGCTGGGATTACAGGTGTGAGCCACTGCACCCAGCCAGGGTAATTTTTAAAAATGCAGCATGTATTTGTTGAGTAGGGAATCTTGGCAAATAGAATCAAGAGGTTCTTGCAAACTATTTCACTCAGGCTGAAGAAAATTGACATAACTTACTCCACAGTGTTTATTTTCTAGCTTTTTAACCCTCTTAAGGAATATTGCATAAACTATGAAAATTATTATCTAACTCTTCTCCAGATTCTACAGGGACCATTTTTTTTTTGTTTACCGTACTGTTCTTTTATTTATTTATTTATTTTGAGATGGAGGCTGTTGCCCAGGCTGGAGTGCAATGGTGCGATCTCGGTTCACTGCAACCTCCGCCTCCCAGGTTCAAGCGATTCTCCTGCCTCAGCCTCTCGAGTAGCTGGGATTACAGGCATGTGCCACCACGTCTGGCTGGCTAATTTTGTATTTTTTGTAGAGATGGGGTTCCTCCATGTTGGTCAGGCTGGTCTTGAACTCCTGACCTCAGGTCATCCGCCTGCCTTGGCCTCTGAAAGTGCTGGGATTACAGGCGTGAGCCACCGCGCCCGGCCTTACCACACTGTTCTTAAAACAGATGATAATAAAGTCACTTGACAGAAAAACTGGGTGCAAAATGTGTGGCTTTGATTTAGAGGCTGACTGAAATTAAAGCTTTCTTTCTGAACTTAAACCTCAAAGCTACAGGTAATTTTTTGTTTGTTTTTGAGAAAGAGTTTTGCTCTTGTTGCCCAGACTGGACAGCAATGGCGTGATCTCGGCTCACCGCAACCTCCGCCTCCCGGGTTCAAGCGATTCTCCCGCCTCAGCCACCCAAGTAGCTGGGATTATAGGCATGCGCCACCATGCCCGGCTAATTCTGTACTTTTAGTAGAGACAGGGTTTCTCCATGTTGGCCAGTCTGGTCTCGAACTCCCGACCTCTGCCTGCTTCAGCCTCTCAAAGTGCTGGGATTACAAGCATGAGCCACCATGCCTGGCACAGCTATAGGTAATTTAAACAAAATAGGTGAAAAAATTTCTAGCTATAAAATGGACACAATTTAGTCTTAAAACTCAGAGTATTGAAACGTTTACAAATAGAAAAAAGCTCAATGCATTCTACAGAACAAAAATGTCCGGTCTTTTCCTATATAGTTAAAGCCAGTGATCCCATTTTTATTAATATCTGCTAAAACCCATGTAGCAGTTTGTAGATGTAGTTATTTACTCAGGAATCCTAAGACACAAAAAATAAACTAAATTTTAAGCAGCTGTTTCAAAAAAGACTATACACACATAAAATAGGATTACACACTTTAATCTGATTGACACTGAGGAAGTAGGGAGGACATGAAAGAAATTTAGTTTTAGCTCTGCTTTATGCATAACCAGATGCTCCTTTTCTAAAAAGTATATTGAGGTTTTAAAAAACACATTTATCAGAATACTTCAGGAAACCATACTATGTGTAATCCAGGAAATAAACTATTTGCAGAATAGGAAAATCATCACTGGCAACAAAAGATTAAAACAAAAATAAAGCACCAGGGTTCTGAGCAGTTCTAAGGTGAGTATATCGGCAGAAATAGTGTAAATGCTCTTGACTGGTTGCTATGCAAACATGCTAATGAGGACTAGTCCATGTCTTATAATTTTTTTTTTTAACATGTTTCTTTGGAAAAATGGCAATATTGAGTGGAAGAGAAGCTGTCCTTTTAGACACCCAGCTTATTGGCCTGGGTGAGAACAACTTTGAGAACTGGCATGAAAGCAGAGGTCTCACTGAAGTTGCTGGTGCTAACTATGTGGGTATGCATGGTCAATCCTTCTGAGTAGTTTCGAGTTTCAATGCTCCTTGCAATGTTGTGTAAACCACTGGTGATTGTTGGTGAAAGCTGAAACAAAAGTGAACCAAGAGAAAGAATTAAATTAAGGGATAACTTCCCATGAGATCCTCCTTGAACATTAAACCCAGATATTTAAGTGGAATTTGAAACAAACATTATAAAAATATATAAACCATTTAGCATTTCTAGAAAGTTTCTTGAACCAAGCAACAGTTATCAAGTACAACCGCAACAAAATGATTTACATAAATAAGTTATTTATGAATTATACATGTATAAGCCAGGTATTTTCTTACAGAAAAGCAGCCCGATTTCCTCTCCAAACTGAAATGCTAATTTCTCTCTCCACTTAAGAGAGCCTCAGACCTTTAAAAAATTCTCCTATGCACAAAAAGGAGATTAAAGATTCTTAATCATAATATCTCAAAGGAAGGGCCCAAATTTACTAATTCTTACCTGCTTTTTATAATCCTGTCATCTCTTAAAACTAAAAAACCTGTAGTTTTTTACTATGTCATTACTTGGCATAGGTGTCCATACTTTACAGAAGACTTTATTTGGATTTTTTTTTTTTGAGATGGAGTCTCACTCTGTCACCCAGGCTGGAGTACAGTGGTGCGATCTCGACTTACTGCAACCTCCGCCTCCTGGGTTCAAGCGTTTCTCCTGCCTCAGCCTCCTGAGTAGCTAGGACTACAGCCGTGTGCCACCATGCCCAGCTAATTTTTGTATTTTTAGTAGAGACGGGGTTTTGCCATGTTGGCCAGGCTGGTGTCAAACTCCTGACCTCAGGTGATCTGCCCACCTCAGCCTCCCAAAGTGCTGGGATTACAGGCGTGAGCCACCATGCCTGGCCTATTTTGATCTCATTTTTTAAAAAAGTTTTAATATATACTCATCTAGATGTATACGCTAATTGTATCTTTTGTTTTGTTTTTTTTTTTTTTTTGGAAATGCGGTCTTGCTATGTTGCCCAGGCTGGTCTCAAACTCCTGGGCTCCAGTGATCCTCCCGCATCAGCCTCCTGAGTAGCTGGGATTACAGGCAAATCCCACTGTGCCCACCGAGAAGACTTTATTTTGGATCAGTCCAAGGACCACACTACTTCCACTGTTATATCAACTTTCTTTAGTTAGGTTCTCATGAGAGAAATGGTTATTTTCATCTGATGGAACTGAGTGTGGGGAATGGGTTAGAGGAATGCTGAAATGGAAAAAATAAAAAGAAAGTCCCACTTCTTTTTTTCCTCTCCTTTCCTAGTGCTTTCATTAATAAAACAAGACAATTTTAGAAAAGAATGGTGAGGTGGGGACAAGAGAACAAACGTAGTGAACTGACTTCTTACTCCTGGCTATCTTCATAGTTACAGCACATTACCCTATTCATCTTGTGGCTACATTTGGCTTTGCTTTTGTATAATGGCTATCCTAAAAGAAAAGGATCAAGAGTCTTAGACTATGATAAAGATTATAGATCTAGTCCCTGGAAAACAGAGTATCTGCATACTCTTTGATTTCTTGTAACTGGGCCATATAAAAGGAACAGCAGAAGGTCAGCTACCTTATGGCCAACACAGGCCAGTTTGTATTTATACTCTTGTTATGAGAGGGTTAAAATGTCTCTCTCAACACACACACACACACACACACACACACACACACACACACACACACACACACACACACACACACACCCAAATCCCCTTAACCCCAGTGAGTGGAATTTATGATTCAACACAGCCATGCCCATTCTCTAAATGTCATGACAATTTTGCCCCCATGCATACTAAATGGGAGTGCTGATAAGACAACTGTTTTACTAGCAACTAGGAATAAATGATTATCATAAATCCTTTTCCTCCAAAACTTACTGTCTGTTCCCTAAGTTTATCATACAGAAACTCCAAACGTTTGCTGGCATCATCTAGCTTCCTCTTGGTTTGCTGCAGGAAAGAAAAAATAGATGTTATATTTGAACATTAACTTTTAACCTAAGAACTTGCCCTATCTCATTGCACTAAACCTTATACTTAAAATGTTGAATGGCTTCATTTTATAAAGAAATGGAGGCAACTACAACTAAGAAACTTGAACAGATTATGGCCGGGCGTGGTGGCTCACGCCTGTAATCCCAGCACTTTGGGAGACCAAGGCAGGCAAATCATGAGGTCAGGAGTTTGAGACCAGCCTGGCCAACATGGTGAAACCCTGTCTCTACTAAAAATACAAAAAATTTGCTGGGCGTAGTGGCAGGCGCCTGTAATCCCAGCTACTCGGAAGGCTGAGGCAGGAGAATTGCTTGAACCCAGGAGGTGGAGGTTGCAGTGAGCCGAGATCACGCCACTGCACTCCAGGCCCAGGCGACAGTGCAAGACTCCGTCTCAAAAAAAAAAAAAAAAAAAAGAAACTTGAACAGATTATTAGAACAGAGATCAATCATCTATCAAGGGTGGAGGGTGGAGGGGACTGGGATGAGGAGAGGATGAGACTTACTTCCAGTGCACGAAAGAGTACTGATTGGATTTCATATGAACTGCAAACTCACTTGATAAGGTATATATGCATGTTTGCTTGCACTATATTCACAAGCATCAGGAGGCAGCAATGGGTCAGTGTATCACAAAAAAGAAGGTCTAAGTACAGTTATTGTCGATTATGGGTGGTAGAAGGCAAACATATAGGTGAACTGTGGAATCTTGTTTTAACCTTTCGAAAATACTACTTAAACACTTAGTTACATTTGTTTAATCCTGCCTTTTTCTAAGCCTTTAAAGCACCAAGAAATAAAAAACTATCTTTTGGCAGCTTAAGATTACTGAGGGAAGTAGTAAAATAAATTAGTAAATTAAAAAGCTTTTTTTCTCTCTACCATAGTACTGTAAAGTATAATCAAAGAAACTATTCTAAAACTAAAACTAACAGTTTTAAAATTACATGATTAACTTAATGTTCTACATTATACCACAGCCTTATGTTAGTTCAATATTTATTGACTGCTTACTATGTGCTGTACCAGGGACAAAGTCTTGTATGTCATGTAGCTCATATCCCACTGGGTGAGAAAAGATACTAAATGAACAATATATTGCATGTCAGATGGTGATAACTGCTATGAAGAAAAGTTAATAGAGGAAGGGGGCTAAACATGTTGGGAGTTGGGGGTAATAAAGAAAGGCCTGATGGCTAATGGGACATGTGAGCAGAGGCCTTGAAATTGGGAGGAAACAAACAATGCAGATATGTGGAAGAAGAGTTCCAGGCAGAAGGAGCAGCAAGTATAAAGTCCTGACGCTGAAATGCTCTTGGTGTGTTCAAGGAAGGAATGCCAGTGTGCTTGGAGAAGAGAGAGAAGAGACAGGCCATCAAGGATGCTACATACCAAGTTGTGTGGCAAAATTACTTTGTGCTGTTTAAACATAAAGTGAAAATAAGATACATCCATGCTATAAAAACTATTCCAACTACTGATTAAAATGAACTTTTGCGGAAAGGAAACCTTACAATCCTTGCTCAAAGTTAACCTGGCCAGGTGCGGTGGCTCATGCCTGTAATCCCAGCACTTTGAGAGGCCGAGGCGGGTGGATCACCTGATGTTGGGAGTTCGAGACCAGCCTGACCAACATGGAGAAACCCCGTCTCTTCTAAAAATACAAAATTAGCCGGGCGTGGTGGCACATGCCTGTAATTCCAGCTACTAGGGAGGCTGAGGCAGGAGGATCTCTTGAACCTGGGAGGCGGAGGTTGCAGTGAGCCGAGATTGCACCATTGCACTCCAGCCTGGGCAACAAGAGTGAAACTCCGTCTCAAAAAAAAAACAAAAAACAAAGTTAACCTTATCTAGTTACAAACAGGAGCCCTACCCCAAGGGGGCAAGGGCAGCCGGACAGGCAGGATATTAGAACTTCTTCCCCAACTAATTACAGAAATTATAGGAACACTTTGTCTTTTATGGTTCTCTACTACCCAGAGCTCCTCGGTATCCAAGAGGAATACAGTATGATGACCGAGAGAAGGGTAAATTAACAAAAAATGTATTGAGTTGGGCCATGTATTACGTGTCTTCCCAACCTCTCTATATTGACTCACGCCTGAAGAATTGGTGTTTTGTCATTCTTATTCAGATGCTTCCATTTTTGAATGACTATGGCCTGTCTATTTAGAAGTGTGCATAAGGGCTAGCATGTATCTGGTTATCAGCTTCGTCTGCTCTCTTGTTTCCACCTTGGTCTTCCCATCACTCCCAGAATGTCAGGCACTAAGGTTTATGTTAACTGCTTTCCTGATACTTTCAGTACAGAGAATGGCTTTCCACAAAGCCACTGACCAGCAGAAGGCTGCACATATTAATACTCAATGTCTGATGAACAATAAGATCCAGAAGTTGTTTTTTCATGCAGACAAGTAGCCGATGATTAAAAATATTCAATGTGTGCTAGCAGAAAATGAAATTTCACTTAAGACTGGCGTTGTGGAATGTTTGTTGTTGCAATACAGGGGTATCTTAAGTAAACTAAGTAAAATCAGTTGCTTTAAATGTAAATATGCCTCCGACATCTAAAACATTTAACTATCTTTAACATCTCTGCAAAGCTTTAGAAGATGATCTATCTACTTTTAACAATTTCAATATAAGCTCAGAAACAAATCCCAAATCTGAGTTTCTTGCATAGCACCATTATGCTCCATTTATGTGCCAAATACAGTTTTGTTGATGAGAGGCAGTATAGCTTGGTGGTTGAGAGCATGAATTCTGGAGCCAGACAGTCTGGGTTTGAATGCTGGCTCTGACCTTAAGTGTTACTTAACTGCTCTCTGCCTTACTTTTCTTGTCTGTAAAATAAAAATGACAAATCTATCTGCCATAGGTTATTGTGAAGACTAAGTACATTTATATATAAAAAGCAATTAAATATATTTCTATATGTAATGCAAACTATGTAAGTGCTAGCTTTATTACTTTTGTACAAACTTTTTAGAAATATACCTTGTAGGACTTCAAACAATAATTATAGAAGAACTCCATAAAGAATTATTTTATTTTATTTTATTTTATTTATTTTGAGACGGGTCTCTGTCACCCAGGCTGGAGTGCAATGGCGCGATCTCGGCTCATTGCAACCTCTGCCTTCTGGGTTCAAGCAATTCTCCTGCCTTAGCCTCTCGAGTAGCTGGGACTACAGGTGTATTCCACCACACGCAGCTAATTTTTTGTATTTGTAGTAGAGACGGGGTTTTGCTATGTTGGCCAGGATGGTCTTAAACTCCTGGCTTCAAATGATCCACCCACCTCGGCCTCCCAAAGTGCTGGGATTACATGCATAAGCCACCACATCTGGCCAAGGACTCTTCTAATTAAGCAAAATATGATTAAAAAAAAAATACATACAGGGTCTGTTGCTGAAGAAAGGCAGCGCTGAATAAGATCCTCAAATGTGGTCTTTAGAATGAGGTGCTCATCTGGAATAGGTTTCTTGGTAATTTTTTTTGTTGGTAAAGACTGCACATGCTGGAAGAAACACACCAAAAACTGATCAGAAATGACCAGAAGCTACCTTATATACACAATCTTGAATCTATGTGATAAACAGAAACCGACAACCTTGTACATAGACCTATTCAAAATCAAATTAAAATTTAATGTGTGAAATCACTTACGATAAGTAAAAATAAAAACCAGATATCTAGTACAAAGTGTAGGCGCTCTTCCTACAGTTTGGATTTTCATATGCAGGACTGGATACAAAGTAGTTGATTAATTTAGGTAACATATGTTGGTCAATATTGTTTATAACTGATGGGAAATAAGTATGTGCCAGCAGAGAATAAAAACGAGGCACTGGAAAACACACTCGGCTGGTTAGAATGGCTGCTTGCTCTGCCTGCTGGCTCATTTACGTGTATGCTGGCATTCTTCTATTCTTTGTTTTACTCTTAGAGGTTGTTAACTGGGCTGTGATCAAAACTGCAAGATTAAGCCAAAGATTAAGAGAGAAGACATCCCGATGCTGCTGAGTATACAGATGAAAGAACAAAGAAGAAATGTTTAAGTTAAGTTTTATTAGTTCATTCTTTCACTCATTCAAAAAATATTAGGCAACTATTTACCAGGAACTGGCTACATACTACTGGTGAGCCAATACAGAAATGATCTCAGTTCTCAGGGAGTTTACAGGCTAATGGAAGAGGCACAGTTTAAAAACATCACCAATGTATGTAAAATAGCAACTGCAGTACGTTAACACTTAGTGGAAACAAAAGATGCTATAACTGAGATTTGACTGAAGGGAAGGGAAGGCTCTCTTCAGGAAATTTTACTGGAAGGACAAAATGGAGTTGAACAGTTAAGTGAGGAAAAAAGAGCATTCCAGATGAAAGGAATAACATGTACAAAGGAAGGATCATGGTAAAAGGGAGCTAAAAGGCCAGTATAGCTGGAGCAGAGAGAACAAGGAGTATGAACTGAGTCCTCCCAGACAATGTTGACTATTTTGGTCCTTATCCTGAGAACAATGGGAAGCTGTAATGTTTTAGGCAAAGAGGAAAAAAGGCCAAATTAGAGATGGATCAAAGTAGATATCAGCAGACCAATTAGGAGGTTCCTGCACTGATGAAGATTAGAGATGAAGGTAGCTTGGACTACAGTAGAAATGTGGAGAAGAAAGGATTCAAAAAATATTTTGGAGCAATATCGACGAGACTTGGGGAGATTTAAAAGAGAGGTTAAAGGGAAAAGTGCATAAAGATGATCCCCAGGTTTTTGCCTGGATTCCACAGAAAAGATTATGGTGCCACTCACTGATAACAGGAAACAAGAAAGATGACTAAGTTTGGGAGGAAGAGTATGAATTAGGTTTTGGACATGCTGAGGTTGAAGTGCCTCCAAGACATCCAAGTAGGCAGGCAGCTGGGTATACAGCCTGGCTGAACACTATGTATCTTTCTCTTTTGATGGTAACTAAGGTTCAGGTCTAGGTGAGTACAGCATGAGAACCCAAGTCTAAACAAAGATAAGTGGCTGAGTAGCTTCCCAAAATAACACAGGCTTGTAATCTTTTTTTATTTTTATTTTTAAATACAACTCTATAATTAATTTTTATTTTTTCAGAAAGAACCATTTCTTCTCATCTTTGTCAAAATGTTTTTATAATGCAACTCTTAATGTTTAAAAATTCCTTAGGCATATTATCTCTTTTTGTTGTTGTTGTTGAGATGGAGTCTCGCTCTGTCGTCCAGGCTGGAGTGCAGTGGCGCGATCTCAGCTCACTGCAACCTCTGCCTGCTGAGTTCAAGCAATTCTCCTGCCTCAGCCTCCCGAGTAGGTGGGACTACAGGCGCACGCCACCACGCCCAGCTAATTTTTGTATTTTTAGTAGAGACAGGGTTTCACCATGCTGGCCAGGCTGGTCTCGAACTCCTGACCTCAGGTGATCCGCCCGCCTCGGCTTCCCAAAGCGTTGGGATAAGAGGTGTGAGCCACTGCGCCCGGCTTCAGGCATATTATCTCTTAACAGTAAAGTATAATCTTGTGACAAGAGATACAATCTTTACAAATTTGACTTCAATGAATCAAAGACAGAAACAGACAGTAGAACTAGTTTTTTTACTTGGGCAGGAGCTTGTTTCATCTTCTTATATTGAACTTTGATCTAAGCTCTTTATTTCTCATGAATAGATCAAAATACTTAACTCTGTATGTCTAAGTGTGTTATGTAGACATGTGTTAGATTTTTCAATATGCAGGACTTTGCCAACTGGCTGTTTGTGTGTGAAAAGCAAGTAAAAAATGTTTATCTCTATCTGAAGATAAGGCTGTATTATTAGCTTTTATACATACACATAAAAATATATAACTCACTATATTTTTCTTTTCTATTTTAAGCAGAAAAATCTTTGGAAACAGCTTTTGCTTAGCAACCTCATGCAGAGATGATTTATCTGATTTTAAATTATAGCTACTGACTAAGCCAAGTTATAGTAAACAAACACTCTCAAATGTATAACCTTCTTCTAGAGAAGTTTGTATGTGGCCATGTAATTGAAAAATATTATACATACATGATCAATCTTAAAAAAAAGTTACTATTTTTTGTTTAGGTTGTCTAGATGTTTAATAATAATCATGCAATCATAAAAGTTAGCACATTAAAGAAAATATACTGAAACACAGCCATCTTCCCATTCCACTTCTACAAATTTACTGTTACCTGGAAGGTATTTCCAATAGGAGCCCCTGGGGCACCTTCAATATTGGGCTTTGAAAAAGATGGTGGCATGCCTGTTTGACCAAGAGGTTGCTGTATGCCATGGAAGGGCTGGCCACCTGGAAGATGTGGCTGTGGGAATGAAGACTGGCTTGACAGTGGTACTGGAGCTGAAGGCTGTTGCTGCAGCATTTGTGACTGGGGGTCACCCAAAGGGTTCATGATTGGTGATGTGATGGGAACAGGAGGCATGAAGTTTTCAGGCATCTGTTAAAAGATGGAAATAAAAGACACCAGGAGTAAGAATAAAAACGACAGCAACATTTCTTCAGCTTAAAATAAGGGAGTTAGGTTATACCATGGCTAAACAGATTTTTTAATAGTAGTAGAATACTTTTTTCAAATGAAATTTTATGCAGAATAAAGTAAACAAACATAAAAACAGAGCTGATTTGGCTAAGAGGGATAGGGAGCTCAAACCTGGACTTCTTTGTCTCCCTTTACCCTCCCATACTTATCCCCAATAAAGCGGAGCTAAAACCATGGCTTTTTTTTTTTTTTTTTTTGAGATAGAGTCCTGTTCTGTCGCCCAGGCTGAAGTGCAATAGCGCAATCTCAGCTCACTGCAACCTCCGCCTCCCAGGTTCAAGCAATTCTCGTGCCTCAGCCTCCCAAGTAGCTGGGATTACAGGTGCGTGCCACCACACCCAGCTAATTTTTGTATTTTTAGTAGAGATGGGGTTTGACCATACTGGCCAGGCTGGTCTAGAACTCCTGACCTTGTGATCCACCCGCCTCAGTCTCCCAAAGTGCTGGGATTACAAGCACCATAGCATTTTTGAAAGAGGGTATCAGGTCTGGAGAACTGTATGTAGAAATACTGGAATCAGAGGTGCCAAGTATGCATGTGCGTGTATGTGCACATGTGTTTAATATGATCAGAATGTAATACCTAAGTAGACATTATTTGGCAATTCTATCACACTAAAAGTACTAAATTCAGTTTCTGATTATTACTAACCTAAATATTGGGTTTCTTTCCTCATTTAATGCCTCCTAATTTTATATTATGGCCTCTCATTAGTATAGTTGGAGAAAGAGGTCACTAGGAATTTTTTTAAAAGTAAAAATGGCTTGGGCAAAAAGCAGCATGTTAATTTGTGCTCTAACAGCTCTTAACAGTTACTGAGATCTGTACAGTGCTCAGCCACAAGGCTATTTCATTCATACTATACGTGATAGAAAAAGTCCAAAATTTAATTGCCAAATTCATGATTACTAGTAGAACCCAAAGACCAAAGTAACTCAAAAAAAAAAAAAAAAAAAAAAAAAAAAAAAAAAAAGAAAGCAACCCTGAAGCCTGAAATTTCCTACTTTTTGAAAGAGGCCTGTTGGGAATTTATATCTTGCCTTCTAAAGGGGCTTTAATTTATATCACCATCATCAGAACAAGGTTTTGATGATACTGTTTTCTACTTCCTTTCCTTCCTTCCATGGATTAGAAGGTGCATGTTGAAATACACTTTAAATACATCACTCAGTAAGCTTCGCCTTTAAAAGGATCAGTGAAGTATAGTGTGTTCCAAGTGGCTACGTGGTTAACATAACATCTGTAGGCCATTGGATGGACATCTTTTTCTAGTACCTTCTTCTTTTTGGGTACTCTGTTCAAAGCTGGAGGGTCATTCCAACCATTCTGAGGACCTATAACAGATAATAGAGAATGTTTTCCTTTAGAATCCTGAAAGGAAAAAAAATAAAACTGAATCGATCACCTAATACTTCAAAATTCTGCCTTAACCCTGAAATAACTGTCACAAAGGTTTTACCAGCTGAGTGTGGGGATCACTATGTAGCCCTGGATTCTCACACTCACATCTCTTAATAGGAACAAGGCCTTCACTTGGTAGGTAAGATATCTTGACACTGTTTCCATTTAAAGTAAAATAGTGTGCTAAATTTAGGGTGGTGAAGTTTTTATTTATACTGGTGTATGACTTTCAAAGATCAGTTTACTATTCTCTCCTAATAATGAAAATACAAAGTCTGCTAAAAAAACAAAAACAAACCAAAAAAAAAAAAAAAACACCAGGCTTCTGATATATTCCACATATAAAAAAAAAAGAGAATAAAATTAGCAATCTCCTATTTGCCAAGAGGGCAATTCAACATGAGCAAATCATCTATTCTAAACATGGTAGAAATATTCTTAAGAAAAAAGCAGACTCCAACTATGTAACACTAGTAATTTTTATCATCTTTGCCTCGGGAATTATAAGCAAAGTAAAAAAGGGTATTCAAATATCTGTGCTAAGATGTTTAATGCCGTAAAAAAAAATTTGCAGGCTGATAGCAAATATAAAATTAAAATATTACCAACTGTAGTAAATTTCCTCTAAAAAAAAAACACATGCACACTAACAAATCAAAAAGCCCTGTTATTTCAAAGTGAAAAATGAACAACAGTAGCAGAACTTATTAAGTATTTTAATGCCAGTATCTTTAAAGAAGAAAGGAATACAACACGCTGGAAATAAGAATAATTTCTAAATCACAATTAATTCTTTCACATTTCACTAAGTGTGAGTTTTGATATTCTCTATAAGGAAGCAGATACTTGCTAAAGAAACTTTTGTGTATGTATATATGTAAAGACAAAAAAATTATTCCCTTTCCAATAAACGTTCTTTCAATATTTTAACTTGTACTTGTTTAACTGATATACATATTAAGTCACAAGAAAACTGTCAAACCAAAGTCACAGAAACTTTAAAAAATACAGATCTTCAACTAACCACCAGCGCTTACTTGTCTTGATTTTAAAACAGAATTCAGGCGAGGCGCAGTGGCTCATGCCTGTAATTCCAGCAGTTTGGGCTGAGGCGGGTGGATCACTTGAGGTCAGGAGTTCGAGACCAGCCTGGCCAACATGGGGAAACCCCATCTCTACTAAAAATACAAAAATTAGCTGCGTGTGGTGGTGCATACCTGTAGTCTCAGCTACCCAGGAGCTGAGGCAGGAGAATTGCTTGAACCTGGGAGGTGGAGGTTACAGTGAACCAAGATTGTGTCACTGTACTTCAGCCTGGGCGACAGAGCGAGACTCTGTCTCAAAAAAGTAAAAAATAAAAATAAAAAAATAAAAACATAATTCATTCTTAAAAGTTTACTAGGAGACAGAAAATCAGATATGGCTCAAAACAGTCAAGAGTTAACCACAAAATATTAACTCATATGCTGCTTTCTGATTAATAAATTCTTAAACTTCTGGTTCTACATAGATTAATCATTCAAATCTCTGCAATCACTTTCTAGTCTTACCCGTAGCTCAAGACAGTCTTGGCATAGTTGTTTTCTTTATGTCTATATAAAACAGACAGCCTTTATAACCAAGCTACTTGTGTAATCACGTAAATTCAATCAGCTGTAAAATTTGATTCAATTAGGAAGCCAAATTAAAAAAATGATCCTGATCAGATTTGGGATATCATCATCTTTGAAGTTCACATGCATTATTGTTAATGTCCATTCATTAATTGTATTCAATTATTCAAAGATTTCCAAAGATATATTTTACAACCAATTCACCTTCCAACATAGGTGCCTGGTCTTGGACAGACTGGTTTTCTGTAGACAAAATGTAAAAATTACTTAACAGTGTTTACTGAAGACATTCTACACTTTACTCATTTTATAATTGTTTCTTCTCCCTTCATTAATCCCCAGAAAGTGTAAATTAATTTAATAAGAGAACAAAACTCACTTTTTAACCAAGTCATGTGAAATGTCTTCTAATTAAGAAAGTAACTAGTTTTTTGACAGAGGGAATTTATTTAAGTTGTTAGATCCAATTAACTCTTAAACATCACTTTTTTCTTACTGTTCTATCTTTTTTAAGAGAAAATTTTATCCCTTCATATTTAAAATAACAATGTTTCCCTAATTGTTTGCATGGATTGTTTTTCTACTATTTATACTATTCATTACTATAATGAAGCTCAGAAATATCACTGAGGGGATAGCACTTCCTAGCATATTCACCTAATGTGTCTATTTTGGTATTGTTCAAAGCTGTGAATCCAAATCAGCTATGGATCTTGTTAAACCGCAGATTCTTACTCATTAGGTATAGTGATAGAACCTTAGATACTGTCTTTGCAGCCATCTCCCAGATGATACGAATGCTGCTGGTCCAACACCCTCTTGAAGTAGCAGGGAACTGGAGAAATGGGGTGATTTCTACATGTCCTACAGACTTCAACCTGCATTTGATAAGGATAAACGTGCCTATCCTAGCACAGTGGTATCATTTTTCACTGCTGGATTTAGGAGGCCCCAGTGGTCTGTACCCTGCAGAAACTGTAATTTCTGGGGTCATGCTGTGCATATAAATGAGAATAGGCCCAGCAAATAATGTAACCACCTCATATGGTCTTTTCTGTAAGAATATACAGATTTATGAGTGAACTCCCATTCACAATTGCTACTAAGAGAATAAAATACCTAGGAATACAACTTACAAGGGATGTGAAGAACCTCTTCAAGGAGAAACTACAAACCACTGCTCAAGAAATTAAGAGAGGACACAAATGGAAAAACATTCCATGCTCATGGATAGGAAGAATCAGTATCGTGAAAATGGCCTTACTGCCCAAAGTAATTTATAGATTCAATGCTATCCCCATCAAGCTACCACTGACTTTCTTATAGAATTGGAAAAAACTACTTCAAACTTCATATGGAACCAAAAAAGAGCCCACATAGCCAAGACAATCCTGGGCAAGAAGAACAAAGCTGGAGGCATCATGCTACTTGATTTCAAACATTACTACAAGGCTACAGTAACCAAAACAGCAAGGTACTGGTACCAAAACAGATATATAGACCAATGGAACAGAACGGAGGCCTCAGAAATACCACCACACATCTACCAGCATCTGATATTTGACAAACCTGACACACACAAGCAATGGGGAAAAGATTCCCTATTTAATAAATGGTGTTGGGGAAAACTGGCTAGCCATATGCAGAAAACTGAAACTGGACCCCTTCCTTACATCCTATATAAAAATCAACTCAAGGTGGATCAAAGACTTAAATGTAAGACCTAGGACCATAAAAATCCTAGAAGAAAACCTGGGCAATACCACTCAGGACATAGACATGGGCAAAGACTTCATGTCTAAAACAGCAAAAGCAACGGCAACAAAAGCCAAAATCGACAAATGGGATCTAATTAAAGAGCTTCTGCACAACAAAGGAAACTATCATCAGAGTGAAAAGGCAATCTACAGAATGGGAGAAAATTTTTGCAATCTATCCATCTGACAAAGGACTAATATCCAGAATCTACAAAGAAGTTAAACATATTTACAAGAAAAAAGCAAACAACCCCATCAAAAAATGGGCAAAGGATATGAACAGACACTTCTCAAAAGAAGACATTTACGCAGCCAGCAGACATATGAAAAAATGCTCATCATCACTGGTCACTGGAGAAATGCAAATCAAAACCACAGTGAGATACTATCTCACGCCAGTTACAATGGCGATCATTAAAAAGTCAGGAAACAACAGATGCTGGAGAGGGTGTGGAAAAATAGGAACGCTTTTACACTGTTGGTGGGAGTGTAAATTAGTTCAACCATTGTGGAAGACAGTGTGGCGATTCCTCAAGGATCTAGAACTAGGAATACCATTTGACCCACCAATCCCATTACTGGGTATATATCCAAAAGATTATAAATCATTCTACGATAAAGACACATGCACACGTGTGTTTACTTTGGCACTATTCACAATAGCAAAGACTTGGAACCAACCCAAATGTCCATCAATGATAGACTGGATTAAGAAAATGTGGCACATTGGGCCGGGCGCGGTGGCTCACGCTTGTAATCCCAGCACTTTGGGAGGCCGAGGCGGGCGGATCACGAGGTCAGGAGATCGAGACCATCCTGGCTAACACGGTGAAACCCCGTCTCTACTAAAAATACAAAAAAATTAGCCGGGCGTGATGGCGGGCGCCTGTAGTCCCAGCTACTCGGGAGGCTGAGGCAGGAGAATGGCGTGAACCCGGGAGGCGGAGCTTGCAGTGAGCCGAGATTGCGCCACTGCACTCCCGCCTGGGCCACAGAGCGAGACTTCGCCTCAAAAAAAAAAAAAAAAAAAGAAAAAGAAAATGTGGATACACCATGGAATACTATGCAGCCATAAAAAAGGATGAGTTCATGTACTTTGCAGGGACATGGATGAAGCTGGAAACCGTCATTCTCAGCAAACTATCACAAGATCAGAAAACCAAACACCACATGTTCTCATTCATAAATGGGAATTGAAGAATGAGAACACATGGACACAGGGAGGGGAACATCACACACTGGGGCCTGTGGTGGGCTAGGGGAGGGATAACATTAGGATAAATACCTAATGTAGGTGACGGGTTGATGGGTGCAGCAAACCACCATGGCACATGTATACCCATGTAACAAAACTGCATGTAACCCAAAAGTTAAATTATTAAAAAAAAAAAAGAATATACAGATTTGCAGACTGAGCACAAGTCTCCCAGAAATCACTACTTCTTATAGGAAACCAAAGTTTATAGCAGTGGACAAGAGAAAAACAGGCTGACAACATAGCAATCCCAATTGTCAAATACTTAGGGTCAGGACAGGCGTAGCCTCAGATCAAGGGTATGCAATGTCAGTATGTCAGACATATAACTCATGTGGATTCAGCTATCATTAATTGATGAGGGAGGGAGGAAAGGAGAAATTAAAATTGTTATTTCATTCTGCAATTAAATAGGCAGTAAAAGAATAGAAAAAATACAGTGAGTTCAATTTAGTTTGAACTCTACTCAAGAAGCACATGTCCCAGGGAAACTGTGAGGCGGGAGAGGTAATCCCACAGTTTGAAATCTCATTGTGTAGAGTGCAATTCTAATGTTTACTGACAGATGTTTTTCATACAAGATATAAATGAAAGCCAACTTTTTCATCTGGGGTTTACCTGTAAAAAGGATCAAGGATAACTGACTGTAAGTGATTTTCTATTTTTATCTTACATGATGACTTTACAACCTAGCTCTCCATGTGAGATATGACTTCATAACACTATAGTTTATAAATGCCTGGTGAGTCACTGTGTGTGCATTCCAATAGAGGACTGACCTGATTCCCAACTACTAATGCACTCTCTAGCACCAGGCTTCAGCTTCTGGCTGAGAGAGGTAATATAATACAAACCTGAAAGTATTGGAAATACAGTGGGCTTGACCCTTTAGTCAGGTCAAAACAACATGCCCTCTTCCCCTTCCTCATGAGAAGAAAGTGCAGAAGATGAGGACTGCTTTTAAGCTGTGGGTGTTAAAGTCTGGGAGGGTATCCAGACTTCACCAACTATTAGCAGCACAAAAAAGTCTATGGAACTATTTTCTTATGTCCCCTTGGTAAAATGACACCAAATCATAATAAAATCAAATTCTAAATTAGGGGTAAAACTGAATAGAATCAGAACCAACAAGCCTCTCAGGAGGAAGGTCAGTTGGCTAGCCTGAATAAGTTAAAGGAGGATGGGGAAGGTCTGCTGAATAGAAGGCAATATTTCATAATTAAGTACCCCTCTCCCAAAACATATGCCTAACTCCTCCTAACCTCAAACCATGCAATATATTAAGCCATGTGTTTTAGCAAAAACCCCAACAGTCCTTTTATTAATTTAATGTACAGTTTTGTCTCAATTATAATTCTAACCCCTTTCAATCCTTTTTGCTTTTATAGATTTAGATTTAGTGACTTTTTAAAAAAAAACTTCTCCTACTCAAGGATTTTATTTATTTATTTATTTTTGAGAGGGAGTCTCGCTCTGTCACCCAGGCTGGAGTGCAATGGCACAATCTCGGCTCACTGCAACCTCTGCCTCCTGGGTTCAAGCAATTCTCCTGCCTTAGCCTCCTGAGTAGCTGGGATTACAGGTGCTCGCCACCATGCCTGGCTAAGTTTTGTATATTTAGTAGAGATGGGGGTTTCATCATGTTTGCCAGGCTGGTCTCGAACTCCTAACTTCAAGCGATGCACCCACTTTGACCTCCCAAAGTGCTGGGATTACATGTATGAGCCACAACCCCTGGCCTAAACATGACTTTTTACAAACAGTTCAACTGATCTCTACTTTATAGAGACATCCTTTAATAGCGACAGGACATAAAACAAGCTACATGAAGAACATGAATATCTACAGAAGACAGTACCATGGAGATTCATTACGGATGTGAAAAATGATACTCTTGGTCAACGCTTAAAAAAATATCAACACAGTACATTTTAACCTTGAACAGAAATGTCTCAGAAAACTGAAGAGGAAATAATCCTCCCCTATCCTTTTTTAACTCTTTCAAAAAACTATAAAATGGGGATGAATCTTTTACTCTTTTTAAAACATGACATGACTTTAAGGGCATGGAAAAATGGTTCATGGTGTGATATTAAGAAAAAAGGTCAGGCGTGGTGGCTTACGCCTGTAATCCCAGTATTTGGGAGGCTGAGGTGGATGGATCACCTGAGGTCTGGAGTTCGAGACTAGCCTGACCAACATGGTGAAACCCCGTCTCTACTAAAACGCAAAAATTAGCTGGACGTGGTGGCACACACCTGTAGTTCCAGCTACTTGGGATGCTGAGGCATGAGAATTGCTTGAACCTAGGAGACAGAGGTTATTGCAGTGAGTCGAGATTGAGCCACTGCACTCCAGCCTGAGTGACGGAGTGGAACAAAAAAAAAGGAAAAAGTAAGATGTAAAATTATGTGTATGTGTGTGTTTGTGTTATGATCCTAATTCTTTAAAAATGCATGCACACAATGAATTACTACTTCAAACCCATTAGGATGGCTATTGAAAAACAGAAAACACAAGTATTGGCATGGATATGGAGAAATTGAAACACTCGTGCATTCCTGGCGGGAACGTAAAATGGTGCAGCTGCTGTGAAAAACAGTGTGGTGGTTCCTCAAAAAACTAAATGTGGAATTACTGTTTGATCCAGCAATTCCACCTCTAGGTATATACACTAAAAAATTGGCCGGGCGCGGTGGCTCATGCCTGTAATCCCAGCACTTTGGGAAGCCAAGGTGGGTGGATCACGAGGTCAGGAGTTCGAGACCAGCCTGGCCAATACGGTGAAACCCCATCTCTACTAAAAATACAAAAATTAGCTGAGCGTGGTGGCACATGCCTGTAGTCCCAGCTACTTGGGAGGCTGAGGCAGGAGAATTGCTTGAACCCAGGAGGCGGAGGTTGCAGTGAGCCGAGATCGCGCCACTGCACTCCAGCCTGGGCAACAGAGTGAGACTCCATCTCAAAAAAAAAAAAAAAAAAAGAATTAACAGCAAGGACTCAAAGAGATATTTGCACATCCCTGTTCACAGCAGCATTATTCACAATAGACAAAGTGTCTATCGGCAGATGAATAACAAATAACAAATGTGGTATATACATACAGTGGAGTATTACTCAGCCTTAAAAAAAATTCTGATACATGCTACAACATAGATGAACCTGGAAGACATTATGCCAGTCAAAAAAGCCAAACACAAAAGGACAAATGTTGCATGATTCTACTTATATAAGGTACCTAGAATAGTCAAATACATAGAGACAGAAAGTAGAACAGTAGTTACCAGAAGCTGTGGGGAACAGAAGCTATTATTTAATGGGTACAGTGTTTCAGTATGAGATGATGAAAAAATTCTGCCGGGATGGCTAATGGGTACAAAAATATAGTTAGATAGAACTGAATAAGATCTAGTTGACATCACAACAGGGTGACTACAGTCAACAATAATTATTGTACATTTAAAAGTAACTAAAAGTACTCCTTTAGTTACTTTTAGTATATGGACTGTTTACAACACAAAGAATGACAAACGCTTGAGGTGATGGATACTTCAATACCATTTACCCTGATGTGATCATTATGCATTGTATACCTGTATCAAAATATCTCATGTACCTCAAAAACATATACACCCACTATGTACCCCAAAAATTTTTTAAAAGTTCTGCTGGTTGCAAAACAATATAAATGTACTTAATGCCACAGAGCTGTACCTTCAAACATGGTTAAAATAAATTTTATCATATATATATAATATATATTTCACCACAATAAAAACTTTAATGCAAGTTTTTATGTATGTATGTATGTATGTGTATGTGTGTATGAAGGGAATAAATAAACCTAAATTAATAGTAGTTATATTTGGGCAGTAGAATTATAGGTAATTTTTATTTTATTTTTTATATGACTTTGAGTCTTTTAAAAACTTCCTACAGTGAAAAATTAATAAAAAGCAAGGAAGTTTTTTTTTTGTTGTTTTGAGACAGGGTCTCACTGCCGCCTAGGTGCGATCACAGCTCACAACCTCTGTCTCCCGGGTTCAAGCAATTCTCCCATCTCAGCCTCCCAAGTAGCTGGGAATATAGGCACGTGCTTCCACACCTGGCTAATTTTTTGTATTTTTTATAGAGATGGGCTCTTGCCATGTTGCCTAGGCTGGTCTCGAACTCCAGGGCTCACGCACTCTGCTGTGCCCGCCCCAAGAAACATTCATTTAAAAAATAAATATAGCATGTCACTGAATACTATGGAGTCCTATCCACCTTAGCGTAGAGATTTATCTTCCAGAGAATCTTTGGGGGAAGGAAGAGGGAACTGCTGGTCTCACATGCATGGGTGGAGTTGCACAGCATCCTTACCCAATCCCACTTCTCACTGGAAACCTTCTTAGGTACTCTTATAGGAGCACAATGGTAGAATCTATGCATTGGCTAAGATACTTTTCAGTGGACTCAGGGAAAATGTTAGTGCCAAAAGCATAGAGACTTGTGGCTAGAACATTAATTTGAAATACAGAATAGAGCATCTTTGTCAACCATACATCTTTCCTTTCCCTATAAGCCTAGCATGTCACAGGTTTAAAATGAGTATCACAAAATTAAAAATGAAAATTTAGAAAGACTTGAATCCTTGAAGTCATTTTCTAATGATACAAGATAGAATTATCCAAAGAAAAGTAAGGAAGGATATCATGCTTTCCTTTACTTGAATAGTTAAAACCAGGTGCTACAATTTGCCTAAGGAATGTTCATGAAAATTTTTTTAAATTTCAGAACACTGTTTCATGAGAATATACAGTATTATTCCCCTTCAAGACTCTTCTTTGTGAAGTACAAGATTATATACATAAATTAAATTAGTCTTCGTATTTGAAAGTGCTCTCCCTCCTAGAAACAGAAACAAAAGTGACAGGCAGTTATCCTAGATAGTAAAACAGGGAAAACTCCCTGCTATCCTGTGCTGCCATTACAGAAACGGCAATGCACTATCCCAACTCAGGCTGTTACCATCTCCTACCTAGAACTAGGAAAGAGCCTGTTTTCTTACCTCTGATTCTGCTGTGCTGCAAACAATTTATCTTGCAAGACCACATCCAGATTAATCTCCCTCGAGTACCACTTTGACTGCACCACTCAGCAGTTCAAAATCCTTCATGAGAAACTTCTTATTGTATTATATGAAGTAAAACTCCTTGCCCTGGCACTTAAGGCTCTCCAAAATTTGGCCTAAATACAAATTATATGTTCAATTTGTAACAGAGCTATTTGCTCTTCACTAGAAATGTATGGTCTTTTCTGCCTCCATTATCTCTGTCTGGGATAATTCTGATTGTAGACCAAACAGGTATCCATTGAGAATTTACCAAATGAATGTTTTACAGATTGCAACATTAGTTTCTCTGAGCCCTGAGCATATAATTTTGTTGTTCACTAATAGAAGGCTTGAAAGTCTCTCGTATCTGTCAGAAATTAACTATATTGAACAGCTGGACTTTCTAAATCCTAAACAAAATTGTTATCTAAGACATATCGGAACGACAAAATTTTTGTTTATAATTATTATTTTTTGAGATGGAGTTTTGCTCTTTCGCCCAGGCTGGGGTGCAGTGGCACGATCTCAGCTCACTGCAACCTCTGCTCTGGAGTTCAAGCGATTCTCCTGCCTCAGCCTCCTGAGTAGCTGGGATTGTAGGCGCCCGCCACCACGTCAGGCTAATTTTTGTATTTTTTTTTTTCTTTTTTGAGATAGAGTTACGCTCTTGTTGCCCAGGCTGGAGTGCAGTGGTGCGATCTCGGCTCACTTCAATCTCCGCCTCCTGGGTTCAAGCGGTTCTCCTGCCTCAGCTTCCCGAGTAGCTGGGATTACAGGCATGCACCACCACGCCTGGCTGATTTTTGTGTTTTTCGTAGAGACGGGGTTTCGCCATGTTGGCCAGGCTGGTCTTGAACTCCTGACCTCAGGTGATTCGCCCGCCTTGGCCTCCCAAAGTGCTGGGATTACAGGCATGAGCCACCGTGCCCAGCCTAATTTTTGTATTTTTAGTAGAGACAGGGTTTCACCACATCGGCCAGGCTGGTCTCAACTCCTGACCTCAGGTGATCCACCTGCCTCGGCCTCCCAAAGTGGCAGGATTACAAGTGTGAGCTACCGTGCCCAGCCTCATTTATAATTATTTAAATAACCTAAGCAAAACTTTTAGGAAATCCAAAAAGAAAATAAGATAAAGTTGTCAGTAGATTAAAATACAGCAGACTACTATAAGATACAGTTGTCAGTAGATTAAAATATAGCACACTACTAACGTGCAAGAGGTAACAAAGCAGACAGGCATACTGCATGCTGAACACTGAAAAGTGTTGTCTGGCTTCCTCTTCCTATTAGTCACTCTGTTTCTCAGCCAGGTTAAAACATTCTGTTACTTTGTATATAAACAAAGACTAATCTCAAGGCCACAGGCACTTCTGCTTAAGGAGAAAAAGAATATCTATGCAAACATTTAATTTAGATTATAAAGTAACAAATGCCTCAAACAGTGTTGCTGGATGATTTTTGAAATTGCAATGATGATAGTTTTCTATCATTTACACCAGGACTAAACTACCTGGTATAGAAGAATGAACATGGGCTTTGAAGATAGGGACCTGGTTTATATCTCAACTTGGAGACTATCACTGTGCAATCCTGAAACATAACTCCTAAGAAATTCAGTTTTCTCATGTGTAATTTTTAAAGAAATAATTATTACTACTTCTCAAGGTTGTAAGACTTAAATAAGAAAACATATAACAAGTGCTAGAACATGTTCAATATGAGCTCAATAAATGTTAATTCCCTTCCCTACTTCCCTGCACCACTTTTTAAGTGGGGATTTACTCCAACCCACGCCACCTCTTTCACTCAAGAATTCTGATTCTTACCCAACTACTGAGAAAGGATACTATCTTCAGTCACCCAAGTTTTAAAAGGTAATTTTTGGAACTCTGCAAATGAATTAGCATTCCTTTCTAAAATATCAAACTATTGATGTATCTGTAGTGTATTACTGGAATCTTATTTGTGTAGTTAAGGATGATGCATACAGTGTGTATGTGTGTAAGTTTTGGTACTCTGGACTTTAATATTATACAGTCATGTGTCACTTAATGGGTATGCGTTCTGAGAAATACATCATTAAATGATTTCATCGTCGTGTGAACATCACAGAGTGCACTTACACAAACCCAGATGGTATAGCCCACCACACACCTAGGCTGTATAATATAGCCTATTACTCCTAGGGTACAAACCTGTACATCATGTTACTGTACTGAACACAATACTGTAGGCAACTGTAACACCATGGTATTTGTGTTCTAAACATAGAAAAGGTACAGTAAAAATATGGTACAAAAGATTTAAAACATGGTATACCTGTATAGGGCACTCACCACAAATGAACCTTAGAGGACTGGAAGATGCTCTGGGTGAGTTGTGAGTGAAGGTAAAGGCCTAGGACATTACTATACACTACTGTTGATTTTATAAACACTACATTTAGGCTACACTAACTTTATTTAAAATTATTTTATTAACGTTAGCTTGCTGTAACTTTTTTACTTTATAAACTTTTAAATATTTTAATTTTGACTCTTTTGTAATAACACTTAGCTTAAAACATAAATATTGTATAGCTGTACAAAAATATACTTTTTCTATTTTTAAAATTTATTTATGGCCAGATGCAGTCGCTCACGCCTGTAATCCCAGCACTTTGGGAGGCTGAGGCAGGAGGGTCGCTTGAGGTCAGGAGTTTGAAACCAGCCTGGCCAACATGGTGAAAGCCATCTCTACCAAAGATACAAAAATTAGCTGGGCTTGGTGGTGCACACCTGTAATCCCAACTACTTGGGAGGCTGGGACAGGAGAATCGCTTGAACCCGGGAGACGGAGGTTGCAGTGAGCTGAGATCATGCCACTGCACTCCAGCCTGGGTGACAGAATGAGACTCCATCTCAAAAAAGAAAAAAAAAAAAAAAGAAAAAAAAAAAATATATATATATACACACACTAAAAATACAAAAATTAGCTGGGCTTGGCGGCTCGTGCCTGTAGTCCCAGCTACTCAGGAGGCTGAGGCAGGAGAATCACTTGAACCCAGGAGGTGGAGGTTGCAGTGAGCCGAGATCACGCCACTCCACTCCAGCCTAGGCAACAGAATGAGACTGGGTCTTAAAAAAAACAAAAAAACCCCAAAAACAACAACAACAAAAACTCAATCAAGGCCAGGCTCAGTGGCTCACACCTGTAATCCCAGCACTTTGGGAGGCCGAAGCGGGTGGATCACTTGAGGTCAGGAGTTCAAGACCAGCCTGGCCAATATGATGAAACTCTGTCTCTATTAAAAATACAAAAATTATCCAGGTGTGGTGGTGCATGTCTGTTATCCCAGCTACTCGGGAGGCTGAGGCAGGAGAATCGCTTGAACCCAGAAGGCAGAGGTTGCAGTAAGCCGAGAGTGCACCACTGTACTACAGCCTGGGTGACGGAGAGAGACTCCATCACAAAAAAAAAAACCCAAACAAACAAAAGACACAAAAAACAAACCCACACCTCAGTCAACACTTCACATTACCCAGTTTACAAACAGTTAGAAATAATACCCCTCCATCCACCCATCTGTTCATAAACAAATAAAGGAGGGGGCCAAACCAAATCCCTTTCAAGCGCAGACCTGTTCTTTGGGACGCAGGCAGCTCACTGGCAGCAGGCAGTGTACCTGTTGTTCCAGGAGGCAGTGCATAAGCTGAAGATGATGGTGGAGCTCCTGGTCCGCCATGCTGGAAGGATGCTCCAGAGGAAGGGGGAGGAGGGAAAGAAGTAGCAGGGCTGGAGGTAGGTGAAGAGGCCTGGTGCTGTGCTGCGTACAGCTGAGACTGCCCAGTATAGGAAGAAGCAGAAGATATGTAAGGGGTGTTAGGGTAAGTGTTTGAAGTAGGAGGAGCAACAGGCTGCTGAGGTCGATACATTGCTAACCCCCCTGTTCCGAAGGGATACGGCTGGGCTGGTTGATAAGCTACACCAAGGAGAAGAAACAGAAATTTCAATTAGTTACAAGTTTATTCAGATAGCAGCAGAAAACTAAAAAGTTATCTCAGTCTATAGAAATGATTTTAATCAAAATAAGTTACAATCCCAAATTAAAAATTTACACCGTTATATTTTTGAGGCTCAAATGCCCCAAATACACTTGAATTCAATAGATTCAGTATTTGAAAAATGCCATCCCCAAACTGCTGCTGGTTATGAAAATATTTGAATCATCAGACCCAAGAACTGCAAGACTGACCCTTTTCTGAGACTTTTCCTGATCCTGTGAAGAGACAACAGTGACCACCAGATGGAACCAGGGAGGAATTATACATTCAAAGCACCCCACTTCACAGAAAAAGTTACATGGAGTTTGGTGGCAGCTCCAGACCTCCCTCCCAATAAGAACTGTAGGGTGAACACTATTGTTATGTATCAAATATCTTCTCCAACATCCAGTTAAATAACCAGCTACTGAAATTCTGAGTTTGAGCACAGTTCCAGATTAACGGCTAACTCTATGATCCCTAACAAAATTTTACATACAGTATGAAGATGGTTAGTAAACAATCAGGCAAGGCAGCCAACTCATGTTTTAATGCAAAGACCTAAACCCAGATTAGGGAGTTGTGGGTTTTTTTTTTTTTTTTTTCTTTGAGACAGGGTCTTGCTGTGTCACCCAAACTGGAGTGCAATGGTGTGATCGTAGCTCACTGTATTCTCAAACTCCTGTGCTCAAGCGATTCTCCTGCCTCAGCCTCCTGAGTAGCTGGGACTACAGGCTATAGGTGCCACCACACCCACCTAATTTTTACATTTTTCTTTTGTAGAGATGGCGTCTTCCTTTGTTCCCCAGGCTGGGGTCAAACTCTTCACCTCAAGCAATCCTCCTAACTTCAGCCTCCCAAAGTGCTGGGATTGCAGACATGAACCACCATGCGTGGCTTAGGGAGATCTAAATATAAATACCATCACATTCACATTCTTTGTGACCAAGAGTAGGTATGAACCTCGATAGAGTGAATCTAGTAAAAGTGGATCTGTTTCCTATCTACTCTGAAGACAGCTTTCACATTAAACATTTGAGTGAAAGGTTGTATCAAATTCATATTTATGTTGAACAATAACATTCATTTTAGTACAGAACACATTCATTAAATTTTCCCCTTTGAGATTTTTATTTTATTTTTTTGCACTTAAATTTTCAAATAGTGGCAATATTTCACTTTCCAGGTATAATTATTTTCTTTTAAAAATGCCACTAATAGATACATGTCATTACACATTTGTTAAAATCCACAGAATGTACAACACTGAGAGTGTAAACTGTGGACTTTGGGTGATAATGAGACATTGATGTAGGTTCATCGATTGTAACAAATACACCACTGTGGCGTAGGATGTCAATAGTGGGCACTCTGTACTTTCTGCTCAATTTTGTTGTGAACCTAAGACTGCTCTAAAATACAAAGTCTACTAAATAAATAAATAAAATGGAAAAACAGTAACAACAAATGCCCCTTGAAACCATTTTTCCAAAAATAATTTGTGTCATCTTGCCTGAAGAAAAAGAATATGTAAAAAATAATTTCTAAAACTCTGTTTCTTTGTATCAAAATCATGGGACACTTGATTATCTTTAACAAGTCTTAGTAATGGCTGAGGAACAGGAATCAACTACTCTGAACAGTGTGACAAAGGAGCTACTTCCTAGCATAGTGATTCAGGCCACTTCCTAAAAAAACATGTCTCTTTGTAGCAGGGACTCAGGAATCCTATGCAGAATGGTTCTTACTTATTGATTTGACAATGACTTTGGGGCTTCAAAGTAAAGTTACTAAATTAGATCATAAATACTGCTCTGAAAGGACTTTGGGGTCACACTACTTACGCTGTGGCTGTGGATAAGGTGGTACCTGGGTGTGCATATGACCTGGAGATGTGGGAAGCTGACCAGCAGCATTTGGATTAACATTTCCATGCATTATGAAACCCGGAGGTGGAGGATTTTCTCCCTAAGAAACAAGAACATGGTAAGAAGGCGGATACAAGCAGAACCAGGAACTTCACCAGATGGAATTATAATCTCTGAAATGGAATTCTATGTTTATTTAAAAAAAAACTTTATTGCATAAGAAACATTGCATTTTGCATATTCTATCTTCCTCAGAACAGCACATTTTCTGAGCAGCACATTTTGAATGATTAAAGATCAGACAGATCCAAAGTAATAATTGCAATGAATGGCAAAAGATGCTAACAGCCTTTAAAAATATTTATGAAATGTCACCAGGATTTTCCATCTCTACTAATTTCCATCCACTACTCCACTCTGTAAATATAAGTATAAATGCCATAAAGGGATCTTTTGTTTCTCTTCAATTTCTGCAATGCTAAAAAAGGAAAAAGAAAGAAAAAAGAAAAAAAGTCTTCAGTAAAATCAGATTTAAACCATTGTCAAAACCTTGGTTGGTGTTTTTGTAGTTCAAGTCAATTTACAACTGCAAAAGAAGGAGGGGAAGGATAAGGAAATAAATTAATTGTGCTAAAAACTGCTTCTTGCATCCTAAAAGCATTAAAATGCAATGAGCAGACGGATGGGGAGTGGGGGTGAAAGAGCTTGAGGAAGGTAAGCAGAGAACATATAACTGTATATTTAGGTGAGCAGAATTCTGCTCAAAGAGGAATAATGAAGGATATACCTGTGTGTCAGAGGGAGAGGCTGCAGGTGGATGGCTGGGAAGGGCAGTAGGAGTTTTGTTACTCCAGGTAGTGACAGTAGGGGCAATTCTAACCTGAATTGAACAAAGAAATACCAATCACAGAAAATAAAAAATGAAAACGTTAAAAGAAGAAAAAAACCCCAAAAGGTATTAATAGCCAGATGCAAAGCCAAAGGTAAGATTGGCAAGATAACATACATTAGTCAGGCAACTGCTTTCAAGGTAGCTGGAATTCCCAAAAAAAACAAAACAAAACAACAACAAAAAAAACCACACAATCACAATGAAACAGGGAGAGGAAGGCAGGAGAAAAATCAATATGAAAACCTAAATCAAAGCACAAGAACAATGCCATTCAAGTGTCAATTACAAGTGGGTAAAGTGAGGCTTTGTAAGTAGAGAAGGAAAAAAGACATTCCAGGAAAAAAAAAAAGTAATTGAGTAAAAAAGTGATTTTTTTTTGGAAGCATTAATAGTATTCAAGCTACTACTAATCTACAAACACAGTGGTATAAGCTCTCTTTTCTGGATTTCATTACAGCCACAAAAGTCATATCAGTCCAATATGAAGCTTAAAACTCATACAATCAGAGTATTAAAGCTGAATATTAAAGATCTTCCAGTCTAATCCCCACCCTTTATTGCTGACAAAACCAAGGCCCAGAGAAGTGAAGGGACCGTACAACTCAATGGTGATTCCAAGTCACCTGATTTCCAGGCCAGTGTTTTCTATACTACACCATGTTGCTTGCCCTAGAGGCCATTGTTTTTTTGTTTGTTTGTTTGTTTGTTTTTCCGAGACGGAGTCTCACTCGGTCGCTAGGCTGAAGTGCAGTGGTGCGATTTCAGCTCACTGCAAACTCCGCCTCCCAGGTTCACGCCATTCTCCTGCCTCAGCCTCCTGAGTAGCTGGGACTACAGGCGCCTGCCACCACGCCCAGCTAATTTTTAGTATTTTTAGTAGAGACGGGGTTTCACTGTGTTAGCCAGGCTGGTCTCGATCTCCTGACCTCGTGATCCGCCCGCCTCAGCCTCCCAAAGTGCTGGGATTACAGGCGTGAGCCACCACGCCCGGCCTGTTTGTTTGTTTTTTTAAGCCATCAAAATCCTTTTTGTCAAGTAAATCTTTGCAGAAACTCCAAAACATAAAAATAATAATAATAATAATACAATTGACTCTTGAATAACATGGGTTTCAACCGCATGGGTCCACTTAGATGTGAATTTTTTTCAATAGAAGTTACACTGAGTGTGCCTGACTCTCCTGCCTCCCCTTCCACCTCCTCCACCTTTTCTCCCTCTGCCATCCCTGAGACATCAAGACCAACCCTTCCTCTTCAGCATATTCAATGTGATGACAAGAAGGAAGACTACTTCCACTTAATGATGAATATTAATGATGAATAGTAAATATATTTTCTCTTCTTTATGATTTCCTTAATAACATTTTCTTTTTTCTAGCTTACTTCATTGTTTTTTTGTTTGTTTGTTTCGAGACAGAGTTTTTTGCTCTTGTTGTTCAGGCTGGAGTGCAATGGTGCGATCTCAGCTCACTGCAACCTCCGCCTCCCGGGTTCAAGCGATTCTCCTGCCTCAGCTTCCTGAGTAGCTGGGATTACAGGCATGCGCCACCATGCCAGCTAATTTTTTTGTATTTTTAGTAGAGACAGGGTTTCATCATGTTGGCCAGGCTGGTCTCGAACTCCTGACCTCAGGGGATTCACCTGCCTCGGCCTCCTAAAGTACAGGGATTACAGGCGTGAGCCACCGCACCTGGCCTGCTTATTTCATTGTTAAGAATACGGTATATAATAAATACAACATATAAATTGTGTGTTAATGGACTGTTCATGTTATCAGCAAGGCTTCCAGTCAACAGCAGGCTAATTTTAGGGGTTAAGTTCTGGGGAGTGAAGTAATAGATTTTCAACTGTATGCAGGGTCGGTACCCCTAACCCACATGGTTCAAGGGTCAACTGTAAAGGCAAAGCTGCGCTGGTCAAAGTGGAAGTGCAAGTCCTCCTCACCCACTTGCCTCTGCCTGTTAACACTGCGTTAAAACCACAAGCCACTGTCCTCATTCATTCAGTACATCTTAAGCTTTAATCAAGAAAATCACTGCCTTATTTATGATTCACTTTGTCTTTTCCTACAAGTATAAGATTGGTAAATCAAAGTATAACAAATCTTTCAATGTTTTTTTCTTTTTCAAGAAAGAAAAAGCTAAGGACATAAAGAGCAAATATTCTCTTTTCCTAATGTAGAGCTTGCCTTGCTTCAGTACCATGACAGGTAGCTTGGTTTAACAAGACGCTTGGGAGTTCTAATCCCAACTTGGCCGGTAACCAGCCACGCAACGCTGAGAAATTCAAGCTCTGTGTCTTCAATTCTGGTGGGTTGCTTGACATCTCTGCTTCTCAGTTTTCCCAGCCATCATCTGTTCTGCCCTACCTATGTCACAGACTAAGTCTAGTGCAATCTCCATGAAGGGGGGAATTTAGTCTGTTTTGTTCAAAACTATACCCCCACAGCAGCCAGAGCAATGCCAGGCACTCATGGCAGGGTCTTAAAAAAATATTTGTCAAATGAATGAAAAAGGTCAAAATAGAGAGTATTCTAGAGCGTTAACAGTTATATTCAAATGTAATCTATCCTGATTTAGTAGTACCAAACAAAAACATAACAGACAAAAGGGCATTAATTTTTTTTGTTTTTCAAGATTTTATATTTACTTTTGCTATAACAAAATGTAAAAAGACTCCATCAATCCTGTCAGCAATTTGTTCTATTTTAAAATAGGCAGAGTACCTGTTAACTTTGCTATCAATCAAGACCATTTATTACCTATGGAAAAAATATTCTTCATTTAAGTACAGGAAGGTTATCTGCTGGTCTGGAAATATGGAAGTTTCCATGTGAAACAGTAAAAGATAGTAAGAAGCCACATTTTATGACACCAAACATTTGGTAATTTAAATAAAATTATTAGTTCTTTTCACATTCCACATAATCTAAAATTTTACAAACCTTTGGTCATTTTTCTCTAATATCTAAATTGTCCAAAAAAAAAAAAAAAGTCTGTATTCTGGATACACTTCATATTGTGCAAATACAGAATACACTAAGCCTAAACCTATACTAATGATTAAGAATACTCAAAAAATACTATCTTCTAAAAATATTTTATAAAACAACCAAATCACCAAGATTGTTCCTGCTACTTTACAGCTTGTTAGATGAATCAAATAGAAATTTCAATAGTAGATGTACATGTTTAAGTGAACTTTGAGTGACAGAGAAATAGAACAAATCTCCCTAGAGAGCTTAAAACCAATTCATATTTAAAATATAATCTGTTTGACTAAATGAGAGAGATGATTTCAAAAAGTAGATCACAAATACAACTTCAAGAATCTAGAAAATAGATCTATTATAACAATATATTGTCTAGTTTTACCATATCCGAGAAGGTCTCCTGCTGAACAAATGAAAACCACCAATTTGAAGAGAAATACAAAAGTGTTCCTACTTCATCTGGACCATATCACTCACATGGGGATAATATTGTTGAGTTTGAACTCTTGGCATCTGGTGGTGGCCAGCAACTGGTCCAGGCCTGCCCTTGGGGAGCTGCTGTTTCTCGTACGGAATTTTAGGTGATTCATGTCCTGCTACAGGCTCTCCTTGTGCTCTACAAAGTCTGTCACGAAGCTGCATGATATTTGGCTAAAAAGGAATGGAAAAACAGCAGACTGTTGAGAGTTCACCCAGGTATATGACAGCATGTTAATTTTCTTAATCAGATTATTCATCAAGATATCCCTTTTTGTTCATAATGCTGGGTATTATACAATAGACCCTGACACACAGATTTGACATTGTGCTTTCTACTACTCAAGACTGGCACCAAAGGTCCATGACATACAGTGCAACTTGTAATTTAACTGAGGCAGAGATCTGAATTATACCTACCTCATGGTTACTATGCAAGACCAATATCACTTATTACTACTCTTTTGATGTTTTCTTGTGGTTACCTAATGCTCATAAATTACAAAACTACTTTAAAAACTATAAGTCCAGGCGCAGAGGTTCACGCCTGCAATCCCAGCACTTTGGGAGGCCGAGGCAGGCAGATCATGAGGTCAGGAGATCAAGACCATCCTGGCTAACACGGTGAAACCCCATCTCTACTCAAAATACAAAAAATTAGCTGGGTGTGGTGGCGGGCACCTGTAGTCCCAGTTACTCGGGAGGCTGAGGCAGAAGAATGGCGTGAACCAGGGAGGCGGCGCTTGCAGTGAGCTGAGAACACACCACTGCACTCCAGCCTGGGCGACAGAGCGAGACTCCATCTCAAAAAAAAAAAAAAAAAAACTATAACTAAAAGAGGCCACCAAAGAGAATCAACTACTAAAGGTGGTTATTGAAGAAAATGGTGATTTAAGAAGGAGATGAAAATGTTAAAAGAGATTTTTGAAATAAAGATTAAGATGTGAAATTCAGATCTGTAGCTCATACAGATCTACATGCATAGAGACTTACAAAAGTATGAGGTGACCCTACATATGCTCTAAGTATTAACAAATAACAAAAAGGCAATGTGTTAAAATGTTCCAGCAAGATTTTAGTATCTTTAAAAATTATACATTCCTATATATTTGTTAAAGGTTTAAAGGGATCATTTAAATGTTTTAGGCATATTTTATTTGCCTTTTTGGGGGGGAGAATTGTATATTACAATGCTATCACAAAGTCTCAGGACGTATTCCCCCCACCAAAAAAGGCAGGGTCTACTGAGATAAATAGGAAACAATATCAAAATTATGCTTTTTGGCCTAAAGAATGTTCTTTAAAGTCCAAAAAAAAAAAGCATGAAGAATAATGTATAGAAAATGGATGTGCTTATAAATGGTACTGAAAATGAATTAATCTTAAGCTAGATGAGCTACGGGTCTTAAAGCAAATTAGTCTTAAGATAAAGGTTCTTATAATATATCTCAATATAACTATTTACTTACAACTTTTTACTTATTAGGTAAAAAGTCTTAACAAAACTAGTATGCCAAAGTCACCATAAAGGAAAAGATTATGTATCAGCTATTCTATCTAACATTCCCATCAACAATTCAGAAACAAATCAGATGGATCTTACGGCTAAGTGTATACAAAACCAACTAGAGAGTCCTACCTCCATAGTCCTGGAGAATATTATGTACTTTTACTCAATGAAATTTATCAATAATTCTCTAAAACAGACAAAATACTAGAAACAGTTGACTAAAAAAATACATAAAATACAGAATAAAGTGATTAATAAAAAAGTACAGAGACAAGACTGTATCTGCAAGGCTCAAAATCAAGCTCCATCAGACACAAAATGCAGATATATTCTTGTGAAAAGTTTCCTCAAACCTCACCCGTACTTTTACCCATGCTCCATAACTGGGTTTGGGTTTCCCTTTGTTGTGTTCCACAGCACCAATACCCTTATCACAGTACTTATATCACACTTCTGGAATCCCATGTTTACTTGTCCATAGCCAAACTGAGTTTGGAGGCTTCCTAGAGGAAGGATCTTGGCAATCTTATTCACCATTCTATACCCACTTGTTGAATTGAATTGAAACAAGTATAGTTTTGCCCAAGTTTTATTGTGCAATAAGTAAGGACAATCTAATTAGTTCCCTCTGCTCTGAATACATAAAAATATACTTGCCCACAGACAGTATCAAACTAAAATGGCATACAGAATGAACTTCAATACTATCTGGGATGGAACATATGGGATTTAAAAAATGTTAACAACTCCATTTGTTTGATTAAACATTAACATTTATAGCTTTTTGACATAAAATATTCCTACAAAGAACTTTGTATGAAGAATCAGCATTTGGCTTTAGAAATAAAAAGTTGGTCTTTTCCCTATTCATTTTCCTAAAATACTATGTCAGTACAAAGGAATCTATCGCACTGCAAGATTATCCTATCTCTCTAACACAGCTTAGATACACCTAAAATGATCCCTGAAGAATTGTCAATAACATTTACCTGCAGTCAGGTTACAGAAATTCAACTGCTCCAAAACATTCTACCTACTAATATGTTTACATCTAATGCTAAGTGTTATCTACTGGACTCACCTTACTCAAACATTACAAAAATGGTCAATTCTAATTACCTGGTTGGTGTTGTCAGGAAGAAAAGCCAAGGCTGCAGCAATACTGCCCTGAGCTGCCAACAAATTGGCATACTGACTCATCTTCGCAGCCAAGAGAACTCCTACAGTACTAGTGTCCATGGCTTGAGTGAGTTGCACAGCTTTTCGCAGGATGACAACTTTCTCAATCAGATCCTAAATGAAAAAAATGAGTAATAAACAGAAATATCAAGACCATGTATGAGAGGAAGCAGGAAAAGATCAAGAGTTACTAAGATTTCTAAAACCCACTAAAAATATAGTATCTGTTATCATCCCTCCTAGAAAAGTACAGCCACTATTTAGGTAAGTGAAAAAGTAGTAAGGAGGAAGAAGGCCTCTTACTTATGGATAGGGTAGGATAGGAAGGTTACCACCTTTTCCTAAATATCCTTAAGCTACCAGATACTTGTCTAGTGAGCTAAAATAGGCAAATACTCAAAGTGAAAATGATAGGCAGATGTCTAAAGGTAGAAACTGTGTTCTAGCCTGTATGGGAGGAACTATGAGTGAAAATATCTGATATGGTTTGGTTGTGTCCCCACCCAAATCTCATCTTGAATTCTAGCTCCCATAATCCCCATGTGTCATGGGAGAAACCCAGTGGGAGGTAATTGAATCATGGGTCAGGTTTTTCCAGTGCTGTTCTCTTGACAGTGATCTGATGGTTTTATAAAGGGCAGTTCCCCTGCACATGCTCTCTTGCCTGCCACCATGTAAGACGTGCCTTTGCTCCTCCTTCACCTTGAGCCGTGACTGTGAGGCCTCCCCAGTCATGTGGAACTGTGAGTTCATTAAACCTCTTTTTCTTTATAAACTACCCAGTCTTGGGTATTTCTTCATTGCAGTATGAAAATGGACTAATACAACATCACGCCATCTATCCTATAAAAATAGTACTACTATGAGGTGACCCATAGACGGAGGCATGTGATTTCCAAAGGAGTTTACTATTTTAACTCAAAGCTCTCATGTGCCATTCAATACCAAATCTTTCCACAATGGGGAGCTATGCTTCTGGTAGAAAGCAGAAGGATAGCCTACCTTTCTGCCTTTCCTAAGTGCATAAATCCAAAAGGGTAAAACAAGTGTTTTTCTCTCAGAAGCTCTTAAAAGGAAAACCTTGATTTCCTACCCATTTTTTTTTGTTTCAATAGAGTGATCTTTAAAGCACTGACTCTATTGAGAAAATCTCTTTCCAGAAAGAGAAATATTATATGGTAAAATTATCATAAGCCTCTTTGATGTAAATGCTTAGAAAAAAATATCTAATATATAGTTAGTGCCTGAGAATAGTCCCCACATTTTCTACTTCCTCTCTTGCTTGTGTATTGGTGTCACATGGCAGTGGTCCCCAACCTATTTGGCACCAGGGACTGGTTTCGTGGAAGACAATTTTTCCACAGGCCAGCAGGGGGGATGGTTTCAGGATAAAACTGTTCCACCTGGCCTGTTCCATAAGGTATTAGATTCTGATAAGGAGGATACAACCTAGATCCGTTGCATGCACAGCCCACATAAGGGTTCGTGCTCCCATGAGAATCTAATGCCACCACTGATGTGAAAGGAAGCAGAGCTCAGGCAATAATGCTCGCTCACCCACTGCTCACCTCTTGCTGTGAGTCCAGGTTCCTAAGAGGCCACAGAAGGGTACTGGTTTATGGCCTGGGGGTTGGGGACCTCTGCTACATGGGATTCCATTTACCTCTCACTTTCATTTTCCTTTAACCATAAAGATTCTCTATTGGCATTGGGGATGCCTCCTATTCCTTTACCCAAATTGCTTCTTTCTTTGCTCATGGCAGGCAGAGCCACTGGAAGCAGACAGAGGAGCACACAGAAAAAGAGGTAAACCCTAGAGCTGTTTTCAATCCTCCTGCCACCTATTTCCCCCAATAAACTCACAAATCACAACCATGATTTTACAACAGCTGCAACCCCATTTTCCTATCCTATCATCTCAAACTTTGCTTCTTCAAAGATAGCAATAAATGCATATAATTATCCAGCAAAAGAAGTTCTTGAATGTATAGAAAAAATGAACTTATAGATTGTAACTTGATGATAAGTAGGGTGAAAGACAACACTAAAAATTAAGTGCCTTTTGTTTCAAAGATACTACCTGAAGTGACAAAGGGTGGCTTCCATCTTGAGCTTTAGTCCAACATGCAACTAATTTCTCTACATTCCCTGCACAAATATAGCAGAGACATGCTTGAGTCTGCAGGAGGCTATCTCCTTCATTTTCAAGCCTGGTTCCCAAAAGATCTGTAAGTAAGAGGAAAGTAAAATAAGATTATACCAAAGGCAATCTGTATATGAGGCTGTGAGCAGCTAAATAATATTTTCAGAGGCATGGATTAAGCTTCATAACCAATGAATAGCATAGAGAAACAAAATCACACTAAATGCTCAGTAAATATGCATTTGTTAAATGAATGGGAATGAAAAATTGTATATAATAAATGATTTTACAAAACTATTATCTAACTGTACAACTAATTTTTATTAATTAAATTAGAAAAACAATAAATGGGAACAACATTTGAACAAAAAAACCCTAAAGGCACATTTGGAATAGATTTATCAATGTTAGCTAAGTCTAGTATAAATTACTTATAAAAATGCAGTTATGGCTGGGCGTGGTGGCTCACGTCTGTAATCCCAGCAGTTTGGGAGGCTGAGACAGGCAGATCAGCAGAGGTCAGGAGTTCAAGACCAGCCTGGCCAACATGGTGAAACCCTGTCTCTACGAAAAATGCAAAACTAGCCAGGCATGGTGGTGCATGCCTATAATCCCAGCTACTTGGGAGGTTGAGGCAGGAGAATCACTTGAACGCAGGGGGCGGAGGTTGCAGTGAGCCAAGATCGTGCCATCGCACTCCAGCCTGGGCAATAAGAGCAAAACTCCGTCTCCAAAAAAAAAAAAAAAAGCAGTTAGTATTTTGTAATTTTTATATTCTTATAATTATTTCAAGGCAGCAAATGGCTATTTGTTTTTATACTAGTAGCCTTAAGCTTTTCTTGCAAATATTTATTCCTCAGCCACCAGTTTAGTCATGGCCTATAACGGTAATTTCTATTCTAATGTTATCATTATTAATTTTATCATAGCTAACATTTATTAAGTGAGAGTTACTTATGGTCTATTTCACAGATGAATAAACTGAGGCTCAGAAAGTAGTTTTTCCTAGATCATACAGCTACTAAGTAGCAGAGGCAAGATTCCAACTCTTGTCTGTCTGAAACCAAAATCACTAGTAGATTAAAAAAAAAAAAGAGTAGGTATGAAGATGTATTTAATAAATCTGAGAAAGGCACTGAAATGAGAATTTCTTTTTCTTTTTTGTGATTTGCAGATTTTAAAAAGTTTCTAATAAAATTTGTCATTTAAGTTTATTTACAATATACCCTGCTACATATGTAAATGCAGTTAAATATAAAGCACATCTCTTACCACAAAGGGCTGAAAATTCATCTGGCTTTGCATAAGTCAATACTGCAGCTAAAGCCTCTCTCCAATTTTTAAGATCACAAGACTCAACAATCTCTTTCCAGTTCTTCATCACCACTGCAGTGATGAGCTTGAGAAAAGAAAACAAAGGAAGAATTAAAAGTCTTTAACATAGCAATAAAAATTAATTCTGGCTAATTAATTGTGTCAAGTATTTCATGCCAAATGCAGCAGCAAAATGAAGTATATTTTTGAATCAAATGACGTAATAATGGTATTATTGTTCCTCAAGAAACAACAGCAACAACAAAAACAACTGACAACATATTTCATAAAGTGCTGAGAAGGAAAAATATAAGGTGCTATCAGAAACTTTAATAGAAAGGTGTGACCTGGTCAGATGGATCAGGAAAAACTGCCCAAGCATGTAGACTTTTGACATGTGATCTGAAGGACAAGCAGGAATTAACTTCATCAAGAAGGAAAAAGCCTTCCAGGCCAAGGGAACGACAGATGCAAAGTTCCAGTGAGAAAGGAACATGCAATGAGTGAGGGAGGAACTACAAGGCAGCCACTGTGGCTAAAAGATAACCGAGGAGAGACTGAGATGAGATGAGGCTAATGGGACTCAATACTGGTACAACTTTTATGAAAACTAATTTCAATAAAAATTACTTTTTTTATGATGTAGAAATAACATCAAGTAACCACAAAAAAGAATGAGATCATGTCCTTTGCAGGGACATGGATGGAGCTGGAAGCCATTATCCTTAGCAAAATAACACAGGAACAGAAAACCAAATACCGCATGTTCTCACTTACAAATAGGAGCTAAATGATGAGAACATGTGAACACATGGAGGGGAACAACACACACTGGGGCCTATTGGAGGGTGGGAGCAGAGAGAGAATCAGAAAAAATAATTAATGGGTCCTAGGCTTAATACCTGAGTGATGAAATAATCTGTACAACAAACCCCTATGACACGAGTTTACTCTTAAGTTTGTTAGATATAACAAACCTGCACATGTACCTCTGAACTTAAAAGTTAAATTCCTCTTCTATGACTACAGTTCAATTTAAATAATCAGAAATTTGTACAAGTCTTTAGGCACAACAAAGGTGTTTATCACTATATAAGCAAGCGTGTTTATTTCTATTTGGAAAATACTGGAAACTACCTAAACATAACAAAATAAGGGAAACATTACATCTTCTTACCATGAAATATTATAGAGCAATTAAAATTTTGGTTTTTTTTTGAGACAGAGTCTTGCACTGTTGCCCGGGCTGGAGTGCAATGGCGTGATCTCGGCTCACCACATCCTCTGCCTCCAAGGTTCAAGCGATTCTCCTGCTTCAGCCTCCCTAGTAGCTGGGATTACAGGTGCCTGCCACCACACCCGGTTAATTTTTTGTATTTGTAGTAGAGATGGGGTTTCACCATGTTGCCAGGCTGGTCTTGAACTCCTGACCTCGTGACCCACCCACCTCGGCCTCCCAACATGCCGGGATCACAGGCATGAGCCACTGCGCCCAGCCGCAATTAAAAAATTTAATAAGGCCAGGCACGGTGGCTTATGCCTGTAATCCTGGCACTTTGGGAGACCGAGGTGGGCAGATGACCTGAGGTCAGGAGTTCGAGACCAGCCTGACCAACATGGTGAAACCCCATCTCTACTAAAATACAAAAATTATCTAGGCATGGTGGCGGACCCCTGTAATCCCAGCTACTTGGGAGGCTGAGGTAGGAGAATCGCTTGAACCCGGGAGGTGGAGGTTGCAGTGAGTCAAGATCACGCCACCGGACTCTAGCCGGGGTGACAGAGCAAGACCCTGTCTTTAAAATTATTAATATATACAAAAACAACAAAACTAGAATAATCATGCCAAAATGCCAACAACTATTTCCAGGTCAAGGAATTATGAATGAGCTTTTAAAATTCTTTACTGGTTTCTGCATTTCAGTTATCTATAATAACAGTGTATTGTTTTTATAATTAGAAAGATAAATACGTTATTGCTTATTTTTAAAACAACATACCCTGGTAATTTTGCTTTGGGATTTTGCGAAGTATTTTTTCTGGGTTCGAGCCAAGAGTTCTTGTCCACCTGCTATGGCCAATATAATGGCATCGGCCATGCGGTTATCATGTAAACAAAGGTCAACAGCACTCTCAAAATTGCCCGTCAGCAAAGCCTGAGTAATTAAACCATCAATGTCTGCAACAAGAAAATAATACATCCAAGTTAAATAGAGTTTTTGTTACCAAAACCAACAACAAAGTACTACATCTATCAATTTTTATATATATACATGAATGGAGACCACAACACTAATTTCTGATTACTAGTGGATTAATTTCTAACACAAGCTATTGGTATTTATGGAAGAGGTCTACAGAAATATGCTGAGATAAATACAAAATAATACATTTTCCAGACTGCTTTAACTGGATTATCAAAGATCACCTAGATGTCTGAACACACCAGCCTTCCCAAGGCACTGATTACATATACTGTACTAAAGGAAAAGTGAGTTCTTTCTCACACTCTACCACCTGTGATAAAACTTTTTTTTTTGAGACAGCGTTTCACTATGTTGTCCAGGATAGCCTCAAACTCCTGGGCCCAAGTGATCCTCCTGCCTCAACTTCCCAAGTAGCTGGGACTATAAGCATGCACCACAGCACCTGACTTGAAGCATTTTAACTTAAATGCAGGAACTATTTGTTTTCCAATGGTTAAAAAAAATTAGAAATCAAAACCAACAAGTACTTACCCCCACTGATGGAAATATTAAATGTTCCTCCAGATGAGGGTAGAAATTCAGATTCTTCTTTTTCCTCTTTAATGTGCTAAAGAGATGAAAAAAGCAACAATTTAGCTGTGGAATGATTTACTGACAAAAAAAATTTACACATGATTCTTCATCTACAGAGTAGATGACATACCAAGTTATTCCAGAAAAGTTCTCAGATCCAAATTTACAACTAAGATCTATGACTTCCCTAAATATTACCTCCCATTATATAATCATAAATAAAATCCAAGGTCATGAAGAATACTGGTTAAACAGGCTGGGCACAGTGGCTCACCTCTGTAATCTCAGCACTTTAGGAGGCCAAGGCAGGCAGATCACTCGAGGTCAGAAGCTCGGGACCAGCCATGCCCAACATGGTGAAACCCCATATCTACTAAAAATACAAAACTAGCCGGGCATGGTGGTACGTGCCTGTAATCCCAGCACTTTGGGAGGCTGAGGCGGGCGGATCACAAGGTCAGGAGATCAAGACCATTATGGCCAACATGGTGAAACCCCGTCTCTACTAAAATACAAAAAATTGGCTGGGTGCCGTGACTCATGCCTGTAATCACAGCACTTTGGGAGGCCGAGGCGGGCAGATCACAAGGTCAGGAAATCGAGACCATCCTGGCCAACATGGTGAAACCCCGTCTCTACTAAAAATACAAAAATTAGCTGGCGGCGGTGGTGTGCACCTGTAGCCCCAGCTACTCGGGAGGCCGAGGCAGGAGAATCACTTGAACCCGGGAGGCAGAGGTTGCAGTGAGTTGAGATTGTGCCACTGCACTCCAGCCTGGCGACAGAGCGAGACTCTGTCTCAAAAAAAAAAAAAAGAACACTATTAAACAAACTAACATGTACATATTCATTACTGGTATCTCAGTAATGAAGCTGAAGAATCTTTGTTTTCTTAGGTAACTATGAGTGGCTCAAAATACGGAAAATATATTATTTATTTATTTAATTTTATTTTTTGAGACAGAGTCTCGCTCTGTCACCCAGGCTGGAGTGCAGTGGCGCACTCTCGGCTCACTGCAAACTCTGCCTCCTGAGTTCACGCCATTTTCCTGCCTCAGCCTCCCGAGTAGCTGGGACTACAGGTGCCCGCCACCACGCCTGGCTAATTTTTGTATTTTTAGTAGAGACGGGGTTTCACCGTGTTAGCCAGGATGGTCTCGATCTCCTGACCTCATGATCCGCCCTCCTCGGCCTCCCAAAGTGCTGGGATTACAGGCGTGAGCCACCACGCCAGGCTGGAAAATATATTTTTAAATTATACTATTTTTAAATTTTAAAACAAACCTACTTTTACACATCTAAGAATTCCTGTCCACTGGATTTGATTATAAAGTGTTTTTGTTTTAACTGAATCATAAAAAAAAAAAATGAAAAAAAAATCACTTGGTACCCATAACATAAAAGTAATATAAGTACATTATTTATTAATACACTTAAATTCAAGTATACATTTCGTGTTCACTCACATTAGTCATACCTGGAACAGTGGGTTAGTCTGGTAAAAATATATACAGTTCTGTTATAAATTTCTGAGACTATCTGCAAGACTGATTAAAAATAAACTCAATGCTTTCTTTAGAAGAAACATAATGGGGGCATTTTGCTGGCAAATAATTTTAAATGCTTTCTCTCCCATGCATAAAAATTCAAAATAAGACAAAAATATATCAGAGATTAGAGATAAATTTTTAAAGAAAAACATAGCTTTCTTACATGAGATGAAATATCTATCTTCTGTGCTATGTTATCTACACATCTGAATGTAAATATCTAGTATTCAAGTTCAGTGGCATTTTAGAACTGGGTAATTTTAATGCAGAGTACAGCACTGCACCATCTGCAAATACGCTTAATTATTAATGTTGACTATTACAGGAGAATATCTATAACCCTAATTCCCTTTCCCCAACTAAAGAGAAGCATTTGGAATTTAAAAACTCAAAGAAATCAACAATTTAAGTTATTCACATTAAGGACTAAATCAGAGACACTGATCTAATTACATTCATTAACAAACTTGCATAAAAATACTTTTTTTTTTTTTTTGAGACAGGGTCTCGCTCTGTCGCCCAGGCTGGAGTGCAGTGGCGCATTCTCAGCTCACTGCAAGCTCCGCCTCCTGGGTTCATGCCATTTTCCTGCCTCAGCCTCCCAAGTAGCTGGGACTACAGGCGCCCCACCACAACGCCTGGCTAAATTTTTGTATTTTCAGTAGAGGTGGCGTTTCACCGTGTTAGCCAGGATGGTGTTAATCTCCTGACCTCGTGATCCGCCCGCCTCGGCCTCCCAAAGTGCTGGGATTACAGGCATGAGCCACCGCGCCCTGCCACTTTTCTTTTTTTTAACTCATTATTTCTCAAATTTGCTTTCTAGAAACAATTTATCCTTATTTATGGACTTCTGAACTAGATATAAGGTCAAAAAATGCACAATTTATTAGGTATTGAGTGCCTTCAATGTGTAAGCTACTATGAAACAAATAGCTCATCGAGACAAAGGGGCAGATTTTACCTCCTTAAACACATTTTTTCAAAGAACCAAAAGTACACATTGATGACTACTATTTCATTAAATGCATATTTTTCTGACCTATTATTCATGAGTGCATTCCCAAATGATCTTCTATTTGATAATACATAGTCTAGTTGTACATAAATGAAAGTACATTTCTCTATGTATCTTACAATTCTGTCTAAATATTCTCAAAATTAGTTCTTTTCTTTTTTAAATCAGACAGGGTCTTGCTCTGTCACCCAGGCTGGAATGCAGTGGTGTGATCATAGCTCACTCCAACCACAAACTCTTGGGCTTAAGTGATCCTACCTCAGCCTCCCAAATAGCTAGGACCACAGGCATGTGCCACCACGCCTGGCTAATTTTTTATTTTTTTTTTTAGAGATAGGGTCTCACTATGTTGTCCAGGCTAGTCTTGAACTCATAGCCTCAAGTGATCCTCCCACCTTGGCCTCCCAAAGTGCTGGGATTACAGGCATAAGCAAACATCATGCCTGGCCTAGTTCAAAGTTTTAGTAAAGATTTTATCCATATCCTTTATTCCCTTGTTAATTAAACTCTAGGAGATCCACTTCTAAGGAGAATGATTTTTGCAATCATCTTGTAATAGACTAAATTTACTTATTTTTATAACTTAGTAAAAAATTATACATAACATTCTATAGTCAAGATATCACAAAGAACAATGAAAAAGCCAAAGATGAGATGAGAAGAACTTGTTGATTAATTTTCCAAGATGAAATAAAATTAGAAAGCAAGAAAAGTAAATTACAGATTTGTTCATTAGTGGTTAAAAAAAAAAAAACCCAGAAAATTAAAAGGAAAAATTAATGATGTAACTCTGTGTTCAAGGACTCTTCTCAATTATTTACAAAAATTATCAACTAAGGACACATTTATTGAAAATCATGACAGTAAGTTTAGTGGAATATCCTTTACTTCAACTCCATGTTCAGTACTAATTCAGAGGCCTATGCCACTGATAGTTGGCCCAAAATTATAGGCCAAGAAAAACATTAACTTTACATGCAATGCAATGCAGTGAGGATGTCTGAATAAAATCTCTTTTCAGTTTGACATCCTGATAGTCATCTGACCAAATTATGTTAATCTCACATCAACTGTTAGTTTTAAACCATATAATCCAGAAACAAGGTTGGAGAACTAGAGTCTGGAGATGATACTTCTGTCAGTATAGGTAGATAGATTCCTATCCTAAACATCTCAAAGAAAACAATTTATTTCAACTTTATTTTGCCATAAGTAGTCAAGAAAATTTTCCTTATTTTAATGTGAGATACACAAATATCACAAATTTGTCCAATATAATATGAAAAAAAAATAAGTACCTCTCCCAAGAGCTGCTCTTCAGCAGCAGGGCTCTCCTCCCCATCACTCTGTGCTACTTGGTCAGAGTCTTTAAGAGCCTTTGGTACACAAAACAATTACAGGGGAAGGTGAAGAATGTAGTATTACAAGGCTATTAGTGAACCAGGAAGACAAAAGACCCAACCAACAACATTCAGAGCTAGTTTAATCATAAGAAGCAACAGTGAGTAAATTTATTTGAGAAATGCCATTAGAGGAAAAGCAAAGAACTATTACTGCTAACACTTTCCCATTCTTTTTTTTTTTTTTGAGACCGAGTCTCACTCTGTCGCCCAGGCTGGAGTTCAGTGGCACGATCCCGGCTCACTGCAACCTCCGCCTCCCAGTTCAAGCAATTCTCCTGCCTTAGCCGCCCAAGTAGCTGGGATTACAGGTGTGTGCCACCACGCCCAGCTAATTTTTGTATTTTTAGTAGAGACAGGGTTTCACCATGTTGGTCAGGCTGGTCTTGAACTCCTGACCTCAGGTGATCCACCTGCCTTGGCCTCCCAAAGTGCTGGGATTACAGGCATGAGCCAACACACCCGGCCCACTTTCCCATTCTTTCCTACCATTTTTTTTCTCCTGGCCAAAAAAAAACAAAAAAAAACTTATAAGTATTTGAGTAGTCATTAATTCTGTTTTTCCTCCTTTACAAAATTCAAATATGTATGTCAAGAGAAAGGAATGCTCTACCACCTAAGCTCATGCTATTTTAAAATGAGAATTATTAACTTATTAAAATATCTAGAATAAGCATTTATTTTTATACCATAAAGCATAAAACACAAATTTCTTAAATGATATTTCCTTCTTTGTTATGACCTAGCCAAAGTTTTAGAAGGTAGCTATTTTTAAAGGCCTTCTTACCACATTGGCTCCATCCACTTTGTTCAAGGCCAAAGCAATCTGAAATAAAAATAACAGCTCACCTACTACATGGAATTCTATTTCAGAGCATCCAGCAAATGTTCACCTCTTGCTTCTCACTGGCGAAAATCCACAAAAGTTCTTATAGGAATAGTATGTTTAAAAAAATTTAAAAAGCTATGCAGAACTGGTTCTCCATGGTGCTACCTTCTTTCACATGGAAGTAATTAGAAATAATCCGACAATCATTCTATTTCCTCATTTTTTGCCATCAGGCATGCAAGTAAAACTTTCATATCAATCTCTTACAAGCCTAAAAAAGTTACAGCCTCAAGAAGTTTAGACTACTAATAAAGTTAAATATAAAACTCTAAAGGAGTGAGCAAAGACATAGCCACTAAGCAGTGGGGTTGTGATCTTAGTTCTGCCTGACATCAAAAGAGCACTAATCTTCAATATGCACTTAAAGTGCACAGTATACCTCTACCACACATGCAACAACCTGCAATGCTATAGAAAACTCTAGCCATTTCCAAAGAATGATGAAAGGCTAATACAAGTTACATAGTCATTTATCAGTATGTATTCAAAACTCTGGCAACCACTGTGGGTAATGATGGAGAATAAGAAAAAGAAAAAGGAAAAAACGCTGGCAACCAAACACAAATTATTATTAAATGTTTATTGGGTGATCTGAGATAATCTGTGTAGAACTTTATTTTTTAAAAGTATGATTCATAAAGAGCATGCCATCTAACTTTCCCAAAAGTTTACCTTCTTTCCTAGATCTTCTTTTCTGTATCCTAGAAGTTCAAGGTATTTTCCACGAGAATCATCCTCAAAGTTTACCTTTTAAAAAAAAGACATATTCTTAAAACAAAGACCTACATTTAAAGGCAGAATTTTTATAAGAATGAATCAAATTCCAAAGAGAATTATTAAAAATATCTGAAGTCTACATTCTAAAGATTCACTGTTTGAAGGAATCCAAAGAATAGTGGGTTTTTTTGTTTTTTATCTGGAGACCCAGCCTCAGGAGGTCCTGAGAACATGTGCCCAGAATTATTTTTTTAAATAAGTTATTTATTGATAGTAAATATACTAGTAATTAATTATCCTGGTTGAATAAAGCTTACTTTTGAACAGTAATTTTTGTAAATACAAACTTATGTCCAAAGGTTAAACTGATACAAAACTCAAACTATGTGGAATATTCTATGTCTTAAAATTCTTTCCCAAAATTATTACAAAATATAAATTCTTTAATTTTATACTTTAACCTAACTGTATTCAAGACTGCTTTACCTTTGAAAAACCAGTACTGTATAAAGAAATAGACATTCCAGTGGAGGCAAAATGACCAACCAGGAAATTCTATTTGTTATTCTAATCTAACTCCTCTTAAAGTAAAAGGAAAAATGCCTCCAACCTCTCTCCTCTATTCCTCTTCCTCTTTTTCCATTTTCCTTAACTAGATCTACTATAGATATTAAATATTCTGTTTTCATTATAGTAAACTCTGTGTACTCATCTTCAAAATAGGTGTGCTGACTATGTCGCTCTCCTCTAAACAGACCTATTATTATTATTTTTTTACTTATTAAAAATGTATTTCGTATTACACTTTTCAAAGTAGAGAAGGAAAAACTCTGGACATAAGTTAGGTTGTATGCTCTTTATAAGGCTTCTTAATTTCATGATGAATTGCTGAAATCACACTTTTTCAATTGTTTCTTTAATAGGAGGACAGATTTAGAATATAAAGGAACAGTTAAATTTGCAGATAATGAAATAATATAGCTTTAAACAGCAACTTTACCTTCAAAAAGGACCACACATTTTTCTCAAATTCAGTCTGAGAAGCATCAATTTTTTTTTGGCAATAACTGATAAATCCTTGTGACTGCACAGCCTGCTGAAGTTGGTCTGATCGGCTGAGGAACTCCTTTTCTGTTACGACCTGACTAATGAACACATGGTGCTGCTGCTGCTGCCGCTCAGCTCCCTGATGAGAAGGCATTCTGACATTCTCAAACGTAACCAGTTTGCCTCCAAACTATAAAAGAGAGAATGAACAAACTCAGTGTTAACCCAAGGATATGGCCAAAAAAAGTGCTCATAAAGTGGCCTAAACAGATAATCTGGATGAAATTAGCTGATACGATCTCTCATGCGCCACAGTCTGACACCACTTCAATTTCTGTTCTAGATGAAATGTACTTTTTTGGTTTTTTGTTTTTTTTTTTTTTTGAGACAGAGTTTTGCTCTTAGTCACCCAGGCTGGAGTGCAAAGGTGGGATCTTGGCTCACTACAACCTCTGCCTCCTGGGTTCAAGTGATTCTCCTGCCTCAGCCTCCTGAGTAGCTGGGATTACAGGTGCCGGCCACCATGCCTGGCTAACTTTTGTATGTTTAGTAGACAGGGTTTCACCATGTTGGCCAGGCTGGTCTTGAACTCCTAACCTCAAGTGATCCACCCAGATAGAGAAGACCAGATAGGACGATGAGAAGATTAAGCAGATCCAAAGAACAGACTTACGAGTGACATAAAACATATTCAAAGGTCCATTTTAGGAAGATTAATCTTGGAATATGTAGTAGAGATTAGAGGGGAAAAAGACAAGCAACAAATATGAAATCAAGCTATTAGAAGTCTGGCATGAAAGAATTAGGCAAAGTATCAGCAATGTAAAAGGAAGAAACAAACAAACAAAAAGTGCTAGAGAGGATGTGGAGAAACTAGAACCCTTGTGCACCACTAGTGAGAATGTAAAATGGTAAAACGGCTATAAAATGGTATGGAGGTTCTTCAAAAACTTAAAAATAGAACCATCCTATGATCTAGCAATCCTACTTCTGGGTATATGTCCCAAAAAACTGAAAGCAGGATCCCAAAATGATAATTACAAACCCATGTTCACCACAGCATTTATTCACAATAGCCAAAAGGTGGAAGCAACCAAAATGACCATCAAATGAATGGATAAAAAAAATGTGGTATATATATATATATACACAATGCAATATTATTTGGCCTCTAAAAAGAAGTAAATTCTGTCACACTACAACACAGATAAACCTTGAGGACATTAAGCTAAGTAAAATAAGCCAGCCACAAAAAGACAAGTACTGCATGATTCCATTTATATGAGTAATTTAAAGTAGAAAACTCCTAGCAACAAAGTAGAATGTGGTTACCAGGGATTCAAGGGAAACAGGAAATGGGGAGCTGTTGTTCAAGGGCACAGAGTTTCAGTTTTGCAAGATGAGAAAGTTCTAGAGATCTGTTGCACAACAACGTGTATATAGTTAACACTACTGTAGTATATATTTAAAAATGGTTGTAGTGTATATTTTAAAATGGTTAAGATAGTAAATTTTATATTACGCATTTTTTACAACTAAAATTTTATATTATGCATTTTTTACCATTAAAAAAAGCTGGCAATTAAAAAAGAAAGCTAAAAGGATGAAGAAGAGGGAGGACACTCCCTGCCAAAAAAAAAGAAAAGAAAAGAAAAAGAAGGGAGGGAGGGAGGGAAAGAGAGACAGAGGGAAGGAGAGAGAGAGAAGGAAGACAAATTTAAAAGGGAGGAGGGCTGGGTGCAGTGACTCATGCCTATAATCCCAGCACTTTGGAAGGCCGAGGCGGGTGGATCACCTGAGGTCAGGAGTTCAAGACCAGGCCAGTCAACATGGTAAAACCCCATCTCTACTAAAAATACAAAAACTAGCCAGGTGTGGTGGCACGTGCTTGTAATCCCAGCTACCCAGGAGGCTGAGGCAGGAGAATCGCTTGAACCAAGGAGGTGGAGGTTGCAGTGAGCCGAGGCTGTGCCACTGCACTCCAGCCTGGACGACAGAGTGAGACTGTCTCAAAAAAACAAACAAACAAACAAAAAAATGGAGGAGGGGAGGAATATAAAGTGTTGGCTACACAACAACAATGTAAATGTACTTAATGCCATTGAACTGTATATTTAAAAATGGACAAAATGATCAATTTTATGTATATTTTACCATGATTTTTAAAAAAGGGAAAAAAAAGAGTAGGTTCCAATTTTTCAGAGAAACCATTTTGAATGATGAAATACCCACAAATACATCTCAAATCCCAACTTAAACCCTGATTGCTTCCGTCAGAGTGACTCTATAATAACACTTTGGTATAAAAAGTCCTTTGTGCCTATGGACCATAAAAACAAAATCCACCTACTGAAAAAGAAGCACCAACAGGCCTTCGAATCCACTTGGGCGGCTTCTTCAGAGGCAGCACTATACTATGCTGAGCAGTCTGCTGTGGAATTTGTAACGGAGGAAGGGGCTGTCCTGTGCCAAAGGGATCAAGATTCCCAAAAGATGATGAAAGCTAAAAAAGATAATAATAACATAAGAATCTGACCATACACAAAGTTTCATTTTTTTCCAGTCATATCCAAAAAAATTTTTGATCACAATTGTCCAATTAACCAGCATTGTTAATCAGTGAAGTCATTTCAAAATATTACACAACACATACTTTTTTCAGGCATCATAATAGAAAACTTTAACACTTCCTATTACCTTGTCAACTTGTTTCTGTCTTAAACCATCTGTGCTTCCTCCCATGATAGAATAAACACTGATACGCCCATCAAACGAAGCAGCTGATAAGACAGCAGGATTTCGGGGACACCACTGAATATCGAAGCACCACTGTGTGTTGGTGGGAAGTTCATATAACACCTAGGCCAACAAAAAACAAACAACAAAACTCAGAAAATGGTATGGCCACTTTGTAACCAAAACACCTGAATTAATGTGGTCAACAAGTATAGCTAAATTGAACATTTTTTTGTAGAAAGTATCTTTAGCCAGGAAAAAGAATACTAAGATTTTTTAAAGTGCAAGAATGATCCATTACGATGACCTATTCTGATTAACAGGAATGCAACTTAAAATTTCAATCAGATTTGAATAAACGCATTTTAAAAACTGAGGCTTTTCTGTGTTCAAAATAATGGATGCATTTGAAAGACGAGCACACTCTATTAGAGTCAATATTTTTTTTTTTTTTTTGAGACAGGGTCTCGCTCTGTCGCCCAGGCTGGAATGCAATGGCAGCAGCCTCAGCTCACTGCAACCTCCACCTCCTGGGCTCAAGCAACTATTCTGCCTCAGCCTCCCAAGCAGCTGGGATTACAGGCGCCCGTCATCATGCCCGGCTAATTTTTGCATTTTTAATAGAGATGGCGTTTCACCACGTTGGCCAGCTTGCCTTGAACTGCTGACCTCAAGTGATCCGCCCGCCTTGGCCTCCCAAAGTGCTGGGATTACAGGCCTGAGCCACTGCACCCGGCCAACAAAATCCAATTTTTTAGTTGTAGCATGTACTAAAAGTCTCTTCCTTCAAAGTCCAAGCACACACAACTAATCACAGGCAAAAATTCATCTAACTAAATTATATTACAGAGAAAATGATAACAGAATAGTAAGTTCCATGAATTTTGAATTTACTTGGCAAGGCACAGTGTAAAATTAAGATTTTTGTTATTCGTCCTACAAATGATATGCGGTAAAATTTATTAATTTTTTTCTCTTGTCTCCCCTAACGTTAATGATTCTATATTCTCACATTGTTACATCCACAACTCTTAAACCAGAAACCAAATAACTAAAGGGCTTGTTTTAATTTTAACAATATAGATGAAAACTTATCGAAGACACTCTTTATTTTTATTAGCATTCCATCAAACTACATAAGCACTAGCAATCATCTACCTTCACATAAAAAAGGTAAAAATATAAAAGCTATAATTTATATTCTTGCTTTATCATTCAGAAGAGAGATTGGAAAACTGTATCTACTGATTTCCAGAAGTGAAAGAGGATCCTCAGGAACGGTAAAGCAGGCAAAACATGCAAACCTTGAACAATCCTACACCGAAGATACTGATTCCCATAAACCACATGTGAAATAAATCAAAGTATTTCTGAGTCTAGGTAATAAACACATTATTGGAAATGAGGAGGGGATGGTTACTAGTTTAAAATATACTATTTCAATTACTGATTTTTCTGGTTAAAAAGCTGAGTTTAGATTATGTTCCTGATAAAATTGCTGCCAAATAAACACTGCACACACACCTCCACATACTTTTCACATAGTAATCCACTAAAGAATCCACACAGAAAATTTCTTATGTAGCCAGAAGTAACATACTATAAGGGCTACAAGGTTGAGACACATTTCCTGCCCATACCTCTCCTGTGTTTGGATTGGAGCAGAGAATCTTAGCATCTTTTCCACAGCTCAGTAACAATTCAGGATCTGCCATGCTCCAAGCAATTGCCAAAATCCCCCTATAAAAAACATAAAGGAACAAGGAAATTTTTAATCTTGAGAAAACCAAATCTCAACTATTTCTGCCTAGGTTTTGTAGATTCACACATTGTTAACAGAAATACAATTAAATGCAAGAGTTTCAGTGCCGGGCGCATTGGCTCACACCTGTAATGCCAACTACTCAGGAGGCTGAGGTAGGAGAATCACTTGAACCTGGGAGGTGGAGGCTGCAGTGAGCTGAGATTGAGCCACTGCACTTCAGCCTGGGCAACAGAGTGAGTGAGACTCTATCTCAACATAAAATAAAAAAAGAAAAACAAAAAAAGAAATAAAAATAAAATAAATGCAATATTTTCAGAAGCAACTTAGTAACGTATATGCTATCTGATCATTACAAAGACATGGATGTTCAATGTAGTGCAGTGTGACAGCAAAAAAGTGAAAACAAATGCCCAACAGACTATTTCACAATAAATTATAGACCACCCTTCCATGAGAAAATATGTAGATAAAAATTATTCTATACACTTTGGGAGGACAAGGCAGGAGGATTGTTTGAGGCCAGGAGTTCAAGACCAACCTGGGCAATATAACGACACTCTGTCTCTACCAAAAAATTTGAAAATCAGCCAGTTATGGTGGCGTGTGCCTGTAGTTCCAGGCATACTCATGAAGCTGAGGCAGGAGGATTACTTGAGCCCAGAGGCTCATGGCTGCAGTGAGCTATGGTGGCTCTATCCTGGGCAAATCAGCAAGACCCCATCTCAAAAAATATACGTATCATTTTGTGGAAATCAACTTCTTACCATTATACGGTATTCATGATTAACGAAAAAAGTTATCTAACTATATGCACAAATTGTCCCATTTGTATAAAAATTATATTGGGATTATACATGCATACACACACACACACACACACACACACACACACAAGTAACTTAGGTACAGTAAAATGTTTTACCTATGGATGGGCATGAAATCTAACTGCAGTAAGTCGTTACTTAATTTAGGAACTGTGACTTTAAGCAAAACAATGGATAACAAAACCAATTTTACCATAGACTAACTGATAACTGACATAAACATTAAGTTCCTATGGTGGCCCATGCCTGTATTCCCAGCACTTTGGGAGGCAAAGGTGGGCGGATCACTTGAAGTCAGAAGTTTGAGACCAGCCTGGCCAACATGGTAAAACCCCATCTCTACTAAAACTATGAAAATTAGCTGGGCGTGGTGGCGCATACATGTAATCCCAGCTATAACATTTTTATAAAACTATAAAAATTTGCTGGCATGGTGGCTTGCGCCTGTAATCCCAGCTACTCAGGAGGCTGAGGCAGGAGAATCGTTTGAACCTGGGAGGCAGAGGTTGCAGTGAGCCAAGATCTTGCCACTGCACTCCAGCCTAAGTGACAGAGCAAAACTCTATCTAAAAAAAAAAGTTCCTGTGTCCTATGGTGTATGGTCACGAAAACATCACCGACATGTTCAGAAAATAAACAAATCAAGTTCTTTGTAACAGCAGCACGATACCTGGCATGGTTTTCCAGGACACGAAGTGGAGAGGAAGCAAATCGAAGATCCCACATCTGGATCACTGGTAACCGGTCATCCTCGGAGGCAAGGACCATCTGAGTAGCAACATCAGGATGCCACGCCAACCCAGAACAATGCATCTGCAGATAGTTAAGGTTCACATTTTATGAATCAAATCACTTTATGAAAAGCCAAACTACAACGAGAAATATGCCTTTATTGAAACAAATAGTGAAAAACATCAGCTGTGGCTTATTTTGTTTTATTTATGATTTATTTATTGTCGGCCAGGCTGGAGTGCAGTAGCGCCATCTCAGCTCACTGCAACCTCCACCTCCCCCCAGGTTCAAGTGATCCTCCTGCCTCAGCCTCCTGAGTAGCTGGGATTACAGGCGCAAGCCACCATGCCAGCAAATTTTTATATTTTTAGTAGATATGAGGTTTTACCATGTTGGCCAGGCTGGTCTTGAACTCCTGACCTCAAATGATCCACCCACCTCGGCCTCCTAAAGTGCTGGTATTACAGGCATGAGCCACCGCGCCTGGCCTTAGTTTATTTTAAACAACAAAACAAAAAAAAATGTAAAACTACTAAATTTTATTGAACAGTCTTAAACAGTAGTCTTAAAAGTAAGATATTTGAATATTTTCTCAATTCATGCAGCTATTTGATACACACAAAACCATTCTGAGTCAGAATAACTGTATACCAAAAATGAGTTTTACTATCAAAACTGTAAGTTTAGAGAAAACATTTCATTGTATTTATTTATTTTTTTGAGATGGAGTCTCGCTCTGTCACCCAGGCTGGAGTGCAGTGTGGCACGATCTCAGCTCACTGCCACCTCCGCCTCCCAGGTTCAAGCGATTCTCCCGCTTCAGCTTCCCAATAGCTGGGAGTACAGGCACACACCACCATGCCTGGCTAATTTTTTGTATTTTAGTAGAGAAGGGGTTTCACCATGTTGCCCAGGCTGGTCTTGAACTACTGAGCTCAGGCAATTCGCCCACCTCGGCCTCCCAAAGTGTTAGGATTGAGCCACTGCGCCCGGCCAGTAGAGAAAACATTTTATGCACATTTAAAATACTTTCAGAAAAATGAAAAAAGAAACAAAAAACAGATAAAAGATTAACACATACAGGCTGGGCGTGGTGGCTCACTCCTGTAATCCCAGCACTTTGGGAGGCCGAGGCAGGTGGATCATGAGGTCAGGAGTTTGAGACCAGTCTGGCCAACATGGTGAAACCCCATCTCTACTAAAAATACAAAAATTCGCCAGGTGTGGTGGCGGACGCCTGTAATCCCAGCTACTTAGGAGGCTGAGGCAGGAGAATTGCCTGAACCCAGGAGGCGGAGGTTGCAGTGCCATGATCGCGCCACTACACTCCAGACTGGGTGACAGAGTGAGAGTCCATCTCAAAAAAAAAAAAAAAAAAAACCCTTAAAAAAATTAACACACACACAAGACACAAAAAACCCCCATACTTTTCCTCTATTTTATCAGAAAAATCAAGGCAAAATATCTGAAGCAAAAACTACCATTTAAATTTTCATATGGAATAAATTAACATTATTAGGAACTATCTGCAAGTTCAGATTCTATTAAATATTCCACAAAATGACTAAAATGCTTCTGGTATGGTTTATTCCATTGAAACTTCTGTTTTAAAACTCCTGATTCACTTGAAAACAATACTCTGAAGAAGTGTTCTCCCAAATAGTTTTTTGTTGTTATTGTTGTTTTTAAACTACATATGTATGCCTGACTTTTGGCAAACTTATTTTAGAAAATGTCGAACTATCCAATGTACTCATAAACAAACAAAAAAAAGGCTCCAAATTATATCTAAATTATTTTATGGCATCTAATGACATAAAAAAATTAAGATACCTAAAAGGTTCAGAATTTAATGTGCTCTATGGGTAAGTGCCGAAAATATATTAGCTCATTTTAGCAGTACCTAATCAGAGGAAGAGATGAGGCCAAGAAGTCAAATATTACAAGTTCACAGTGATGAAGTTTCCAGCAGGAAAAATTTTTACATTCTAAGAAAAGTTAAAGATGAATTAAAAAGTTGCTGCAATGGCCGGGCACAGAAGCTCATGCCTGTAATCCCAGCACTTTGGGAGGCCGAGGCAGGCAGATCACGAGGTCAGGAGTTTGAGACCAGCCAGACCAACATGGTGAAACCCCATCTCTACCAAAAATACAAAAATTAGCCGGGCTTGATGGTGCATGCCTGTAATCTCAGCTACTTGGAAGGCTGGGGCAGGAGAAGTGCTTGAACCCAGGAGGCAGAGGTTGCAGTGAGCCGAGATCACGCCACTGTACTCCAGCCTGGGCGACGAAGCGAGACTCCATCTCAAGAAAAAAAAAAAAAAAAGTTGCTGCAATGTTTTAAAACAGCTAGTAAAGCAAAATAACCAGTATATCATGGAATAAGTTCCTTGATTAACCAATCTCTCTTCATCATTAATAATATCCAACATATTTATTGGGAATTTTATGATTTTCCCTTAGAGGAAAAAAAACAAAACATTCCTTCTAACATGACTGATTAATAAAAAAACAGGATTTGACTTCACAGAAATTTGATTTGTTGTCAACTCTGACAAACAATATAGGAATACCTACAGCAGAAATACAACATGTTCATCACAAGTCAATCACATACTTACTCTGTTACTATGGTCACTGACTTTGATGATTGGCTCATTTTTTCTAAGATCCCATACAGTGGCCCGGCCACTGGGACTGGCTGATGCTAAAATATGCTGAACTTGTCTGTTCCATGCAATGCAGCTGATATCTTCTGGTGGCTACAAGGAAGAAACAGTTAATAAAAACTGCTTGTTTCTCTATTATAATCAAATTTAACTGTAAAATTGGATCCTTCATTTTGAAAAGTGTATTACTTAAAAATCTGAACCATTTATGCCACAAATTTGCTTTATAGTCCTACATCTCTACATTCTCAACACATAAAATTATATGACTTAAAATGCAGGTACATACCACTTCAAGTGTATTATCTTGTTTAATAATATCTCATTCAACAAGAATTTCATTGAATTTCTGCTATAAACCAAGTACTGTTTCTTTACTTTGCAACTGCTGCAAGGTAGATTATGGACCACAAAGTAGATGTTGGTGACTATGACAGAAAACTAGGCAGGGAAAAATTACAGCCTAGACCATTAGCAAAATACCTTTATAAATGGTAGTGCATATGCTGTCATTATGCTACCTCTCAGATTGCCAAAATGTTAGAGCCAGTTACAATGGCTACTCAAGTTGGATAGCCTATACAACATAAAGAAACTCAGGGAAGAACAGGAGAAGACTGTTGTTACCAAACTTAATAGAAATACACAAGCAAAGGGCTTGAGGTATTTATTTTAAACCTTGTCTTCCATGGTCTTGTCTAAGTGTGTTTTAAGAAGGTTGGTTGTTGCTAAAACACAGAGCAACTATCACACAAAGAACAAAAATAATTATACTATATCTAAGACAATTATTAAGGATTTTTGTTCATTTTGTTTACTACTGTATGCCTAGTACAATGACCAGTGTCTACCAGGTGGTAGGTACTAAATAAATATTTACTCTTGAAGGACTCACTGATACTTTGAAGAAACATATTTATTAATTACTGAAGAAAAATCAGTAACATCTAAACAATGATTTTAAACATATATGTTTTGTGTGAGAAGCCTTAAAAGTGAAATAAGTAGGTTTAGGAGAACTACTTTTGGCTTTTTTGATTACAATGATCAAAATCAATATAAAAATACCTGTGTTTTGGCTCCTGGTGTCATTGGGGTTGCAAAATTATTTAGATCCCATATGTAGATTTCAGATTCATTAGCACCAGAAGCTACCAGATTAGTCTGCAAGAAGAAACCATAACTAAATAGCACTTATGAATAATTAAGAAAATTCAGAATAACTCAGTTCAGAGCTAGAAAGATATTAGATGTAGCATACACAATTTTTCTATTTAATTTGAAAAGTGAAAAACATATGCATGAATTTCTAAATTATGCATAATTCTTTCAAAATTTAAAGTTTTCTAGAAAAACATAAAGTTCTACTTAACAAAGACAAAAGATGTCTACTGAGAACAAATTAATTTTAATGCAAGACATTATTTTAAAAATTATATGGATAAATTCTTTTTTTTTTTTTTTTTTGAGATGGAGTTTTGCTCTTGTTGCCCAGGCTGGAGTGCAATGGTGCAATCTCAGCTCACCACAACCTCCGCCTCCCAGGTCCAAGTGATTCTCCTGCCTCAGCCTCCCGAGTAGCTAGGATTACAGGCATGCACCACCACTCCCAGCTAATTCTGTATTTTTAGTAGAGACGGGGTTTCTCCATGTTGGTCAGGCTGGTCTCGAACTCCTGACCTCAGGTGATCCACCTGCCTCGGCCTCCCAAAGTGCTGGGATTACAGGCGTGAGCCACCGAACCCGGCTGGATAAATTCTTAATCAGTCATGCTACCATGTGAGGATTACTGTTTGTATCTTTGCATCTCTGGAAGGAGATTTAATTATAAGATTAAAAAGGTCATCAATTATTGCTTTCAGAAAAAGCTGAATCCTAAAACTGTGGCATCTTTCTCAGGATACCTCAAAGCCAGCTTCCAGAGCTGAATCAATACAGCACTAGGAAAATCTCTTGTCATAACTCTTCACATATTTCTAGTTCATATACACTCAATCTTATTCCAGGTGGCAATATTTCTAGGTTTTCTCTGGTACATACCTTAAGGGTCAAAAAGAACCTGAAATTGTAATACAAAGTACAGGAAGATAATGGGCTTCATATACTGACCTTCATCCACTACTATTTACTCTTACAAATTATTCTCTATCAGTTGGCATATAACTAAAAAAACAGAGACATTCTATGGTAGTAGCTACCTATAACACAAAATACTTTATTAAAAATCATCAGTTGTTCAATACAATTAACAAAGGAGTTAGCTAAAGAGCAGATACCACAAACTATAGAAATGAAGGCTGGGCACAGTTGCTCATGCCTGTAGTCATAGCACTTTGGGAGGCTGAGGCAGACAGACCACTTGAGCCCAGGAGTTCGGGACCAGCTTGACCAACACGAAAAAACCCTGTCTCTACAAAAATTAGCCAGGTGTTGTGGCTCATGCCTGTAGTCCCAGCTACTCAGGTGGCTGAGACAGAAGACTTGCTTGAGCCCAGGAGGTCAAGACTGCAGTGAGTCATGAGCCACTGCAGTCCAGCCTGGCAGAGGGAGCAAGACGCTGTTTCAAAAAACAAAAAACAACAACAAAAAGGAAATAAACAAGTTGGGTTTCTGTATTGCTATACCCTAAGTATCTATTTATAATATAAGAAAAGGAACTATTTAAAATTTTCTTAATACTCATTTTTGGTTGTTATAATCTAGTATCCTATTAACTCAAGGTCTTTTTTTTTTTCCAGACAGGGTCTCTATGTGTCACCCAGGCTGGAGTGCAGTGGTGTGATCATAGCTCACTGCAGCCTAGACCTCCCGGGCTAAAGCCATCAACCTACCTCAGCCTCCCGTGTAGCTGAGACTATAGGCGTGTGCCACCATGTTCTGCTAATTGTTTGCATTTTTTGTAATGACAGGGTTTCACCATCCTGTTCAGGCTAAGATCGTTATTAAGCTGTGCATTTATATAATTAACAACCAGAAATGTTTATGAAGGCAACAGTACAAAGAATCTTAATTGACTATTTGTTAAATCTGCATTACATTTCTTTTTTCTTTTTTTCTTTTTTTGAGTTTTGCTTGTTGTCCAGGCTGGAGTGCAATGGCACGATCTCAACTCACTGCGATCTCCACCTCCCGGGTTCAAGCGATTCTCCTGCCTCAGACTCCCGAATAGCTGGGATTACAGGTGCCTGCCACCATGCCTGGCTAATTTTTGCATTTTTAGTAGAGACGGGGTTTCACCACGTTGGCCAGGCTGGTCTCGAACTCCTGACCTCATGATCTGCCTGCCTCGGCCTCTCAAAGTGCTGGGATTACACAGGTGTGAGCCACCATGCCCAGCCATTACATTTAATTTCTAATTATTTCATAGAGTATTAATCTCTGTCATAAACATAAAATTTCTCAATTAATAAAACAGTGAATTAACCTGGACATCACAGCACCAGCCTAATGCTGACCTAGCATGAACTTTTAAAAGGCAAGGTTTCCAACCTATGGGGCTCTTAATGTTTATAAAATGTCTAATCAAATGGCGTGACATCTTCAGACTTAAACCTATTAGCCAGCTGGGCACAGTGGCTCACGTCTGTAATCCCAGCACTTTGGGAGGCCGAGGCGGGCGGATCACAAGGTCAAGAGATCGAGACCATTCTGGCCAACATGGTGAAACCCCATCTCTACTAAAAGTACAAAAATTAGCTGGGCGTGGTGGCAGGCGCCTGTAATCCCAGCTACTCGGGAGGCTGAGGCAGGAGAATCACTTGAACCCAGGAGGCAGAGGTTGCAGTGAGCCAAGATCATGCCACTGCACTCCAGCCTGGTGACAGAGCGAGACTCCGTCTCAAAAAAAAAAACAAAAACCTATCAGCCGGATCCTTTTCATGGAGGTAGTATTTTTAACCCTGATCTCAACTCTGAACCCACCATTCTTTAAACAAACACTCGTCAACCTGTATAGCCACACAGTTTTTTAACTTTCAATTCCAAAACTGAGGCATAGTAGATTCATATACTGATTTCAAATGAGCAGCACATAGTCTAAGAATTATGAAATGTTAAAGTCTTAACCTGGAAAATGTTCACATCCAAGGCTCTCACTGGGCCAGTATGCTTGTCATTCTGGGCAATCACAACTTCCTTGTCTCCAGCTATAATTTTAGAAGGATCATAGAGAATAATATTTCCATTTTCACCACCTGCAATCAGAACTCCAGAGACATCTCCTTTGGAATCCATTTTATAAGGCCCCCAAATCAACTTGTGGTACCTACAGGAGAAAATGAATAAAATCACTCATTCTTAAAGTCAAATAAATGTAGACAAAAAATTGAAATTATACACTTAATTTTTAATGTTTTCATAAACAGTCCAAATATATTACTTTCTCACCACTCCTGGTAACTATGTATGACTTTGGTGTAATAGTATTTCATTTTTTATTTATACTCATATTTGCATATGTGATTTTGTAATCCTTAAAGAGTAAAAACTCTTGTAAGGTAGTGTAACAAAATATACTTGAGTTGTGTGTCAAAAAATATGAGCTTAAGAATGATTTTACCATTTAGAAACTGTGAGACCCTAAGTTACTTAATCTTCTTAAATTGCCTCTGGTTCATTGTAAAATAGAGCTAATCAATCACTTCCCTTGAAAGGTAAAAACACTCTTTATTTGACTATAGAAGGGTCTCATGCTTTGACCTTTGTCTGAAAAAAAAAAAAGGGGGTCACTAACAAGTGATCTGTTAAATAGTAAAGGTGTTAAAGGAGTCATGTGAAATTTTCTAAGAAAAAGAATGTATTCTAATGGTAGAAAAATGACATCAAGATTATAACAAGTACCCCTACTATTAGAGAATAAAATATATGCTCCAGAATGGAGATGAAATATGAAGGCAGAGAGGTATACGATGATACAGATGGTAGTAAGCAGAAAAACTACTAGACAAAAGGTATCTGGGGTTCCCATCCCACTGTGACAGCTCTGAAGAATATGAGCGGTCCCATGAAACTGCATGATTTGAGCTATATTCTGTCAGCTAAAGAGCAATCTCTTTAAACCCTGCTAATATATTGAGGCAATAAAGCTTATTTTATTACTGAAATGAAGACATCCTTTCTCTGCATTACAATAGGGCATAAGTACTTGAAAGTATGATCCAAATACCTAGTTATCTAGTGTATTAGAAATCGTGTCAACAAAACTGTGAGATATATTTCTAAATATCGTAACAGAAGAAAATAAAAATAAGCTACCATTCAGAGATAATCAGTATTAATACTTATGATGACTACTCCTTTTCTAGTCACATCTACCTTTTTGTAAACAGGCACAATAAAGGAGATAGAAAAAAGAACTCTATACAAAATTAGCCAGGCATGGTGGCACATGCCTGTAATCCCAGCTACTTGGGAGGCTGAGGCAGGAGAATTGCTAGAACCTAGGAGGCAGAGGTTGTGGTGAGCCGAGATTGCGCCATTGCACTCCAGCCTGGGCAACAAGAGTGAAACTCCATCTCAAAAAAAAAAAAAAAAAAAAAAAAACCCACACACACACCAAAAAAACAGAAAAAAAATGCTAGAAAGTACAGCCTCTCCTTCCTACCTTACATATAACAGCAATAAAAAAGCCAACAGAACATACTGGCCAAGCGTGGTTCCTCATGCCTATAATCTCAGCACTTTGGGAGGCTAAGGTGGGTGGATTGCTTGAGGTCAAGAGTTCAAGACCAGCCTGGCCAACATGGCAAACCCCTGTCGCTACTAAAGACACAAAATTAGCTGGGCAAGGTGGTGTGCACCTGTAATCCCTGCTACTCGGGAGTCTGAGGCACAAGAATTGCTTGAGCCTGGAAGGTGGAGGTTGCAGTGAGCCGAGATCGTGCCACTGCACTCCAGCCTGAGCTATGAAGTGAGATTCTGTCTCAAAAAAAAAAAAGAAAAAAAAAAGTCAATAGAACACATAAACACTACTTTTACTTCCATAAAAATTCACTCACATGCTTTTTCACAAAATATTTCATGTTCTTGATGGTATTCCTTGTAGTTTCTAATAATGGCATAATTATAGACAAATTAGGAATCAAGAACAATATATAATTAAATAATCACATGAATTTAAAGCTGAACCTCATACCTGTGAGAAGAGGAGAATGTGGCACAAGATTTCATATCCAAGGATGGATCAGAAAGGTCTAATTCAAATATCTCAAGGGAAGCATTCGTACTAAATGTTGCATCCAATTGCTGAGCAGATGTTCCTATAGAAAATATATTTATGGTAACTATACACACAAAAATAAAAGATCAGAGAAACCATACAAAACAGAAGTTAAAAGCATGTTTTCTATTCTCTTGCTCATGAATGCTTCACATATGCCATTGAGCAGATGCTTAAATTACTATAGCAATGAGATTCTGGCACAGGGCTAGGAGAGGATGTTTATAAGATTGGGTAGTGTAAATAATTTTTTAAGCCTGTATATATTTAAAAATCTCTGTAAAAATGGTCCCGTGATCGGGGCTGGGCGCAGTGGCTCATGCCTGTAATCCCAGCACTTTGGGAGGCCGAGGTGGGTGGATCATGAGGTCAGGAGATCAAGACCATCCTGGCTAACACGGTGAAATCCCATCTCTACTAAAAATACAAAAAATTAGCCAGGCATGGTGGCGGATGCCTGTAGTCCCAGCTACTTGGGAGGCTGAGGCAGGAGAATGGAAGGAACCAGGGAGGTGGAGCTTGCAGTGAGCAGAGATCACGCCACTGCATTCCAGCCTGGGCGAAAGAGCAAGACTCCATCTCAAAAAAAAAAAAAAAGTCCCGTGATTTACTATATCTGCTTATAGACATATATGATATAACTATTTCTTTTTATATAAAAATGCTAACATCAAAATTGCTCTTCATTCATTCAAACTGATATTAACTGTTTTTTTTACATGCCATCTATTGTGCTTAATACTGGAGGAATAAAGATAAAATACAATTCCTGTGAAGGAAAATATTTCAGATGTAACACATTATGATCAAAATGCTATGGGAACACAGAGGAAGACACTAAACTTGGCTGATAGAATGTCGGTAACTTGCCAGGGAGAGAGAGGCTTTCCAGAGAAGATAAAGCTTAAACTGAATAAGCTAGGTGCAGAAGAGAAGAAATTAGGTAACTCATACTATCTTCTCTCCTTTGAACTTACCTGTTGCTAGGTAAATGGGGTGATTCTGGGCAGGGCTCCATGCCTGCATGGCTGTACGATCTACTTCCTTTAACTTCATCCTGCTAAAGGGAATATTTTACAAAGAAATAGCCTTGAATGACTTGAATGTCTAACATAGAACACAGATATTTTAAATAGAAACATACCGAACAAACCACTACAACATTAGTAATGCCCAACTGCAAATAAATCAAATCGGTTTAGGTGTCATTTGTTGGATATATTCATTAGAAAGAAGACAAACTTGAGCCCGGGTGGCTCATGCCTGTAATCCCAGCACTTTGGGAGGCCAAGGCGGGTGGATCACGAGGTCAGGAGATTGACACCATCCTGGCTAACACGGTGAGACCCCATCTCTACTAAAAATACAAAAAATTAGCCGGGCGTGGTGGCGGGCACCTGTAGTCCCAGCTACTCGGGAGGCTGAGGCAGGAGAATGGCATGACCCGGAAGACAGAGCTTGCAGTGAGTCGAGATTGCACCACTGCATGCCAACCTGGGCGAGAGAGCGAGATTCTATCTCAAAAAAAAAAAAAAAAAAAAGACAAACTTGATAAACCATTTTGAGACAAATACTGGGCTATTCTGTTTACAGATTATAGTTCTTCAGTTGAATCAGTCTAGAAAAATAGCCCACAAAAATAATAAGGTAGTACCTGAAGAATTAACTTTGCTACACATGTGTTTATCCAACAAGGATGGATGACAAAACATTACGGGTAAGAGCAGCCAAAAAATAAATAAGGTGTAACTTCCTGGAGTAGGATTACTCAATGATAAGAGCAGTTTAAAAAATTAATTCAAAGTTAAAACATATTAGAGAGAATATAGTAAGCCCACAGATTTTAAAGATAAAGTAGAAATTATTAGAAAACTGGTCACTTCAAGGTATAATCCCATATACAACTTGTTTACATATTTTCTGTCATTAAAGTTACTTTGATGGAGTCAGGCATGGTGGCTCATGCTTGCAATCCCAGCACTTTGGGAGGACGAGGCAGTTGGATCACTTGAGGCCAGGAGTTCGAGACCAGCCTCGCCAACATGGCAAAACCCCGTCTCTATTAAAAATACAAGAAAATTAGCCAGGTGTGGTGGTGCATGCCTGTAATCCCAGCTATTTGGGAGGCTGAAGCAGAAGAATCACTTGAACCCAGGTGGTGAAGGTTACATTGAGCCGAGATCATGCCACTGCACTCCAGCCTGGGCGACAGAGCGAGACTCGGTCTCAAAAAAAAAGTTACTTTGATGGAAAAATTAGAACGGTATAGTATTATGTACTTTTTAAAGATCTTTGTTATTTTTACATAAATATATTGAAATGGCATAGTACTGCACTATAAGATGTACCATAATTACCTAGTCTAATACCAACAAACACCTAAGCTGTTTTTAGCTATTTTTACAAAAAAGTGCTGAAATAAATGGTCTGCACGTTATTTCATTAAAAAGGGACAGCTATAAATTTCCAGAAGTAAAACTGCTAAGTTAAAAGGTTAATGCAATTTTAATTTTGATGAATATTACCAAGTTGTCCTCTATGGCAATTGTGCCTTTTCATACCACCAACAGTAATATACGATTACTTATTGCCCTACAGCCTTATCAGAGCATACTGTCACACTTTTAGATCATACCAACATTAAAAAATGAAAGGCCAGGTGCAGTGGCTCAGGCCTGTAAGCCCAGCACTTTAGGAGCCGAAGCAAGCGGATGGATTGCTTGAGCCCAGGAGTTCAAGACCAGCTTGGACAACATGGTGAAATCCCATCTCTAGAAAAAATACAAAAATTAGCCGGGCATGGTGGTGCACGCCTGTAGTCCCAGCTACTCGGGAGGTTGAGGAGGAAGGATTGTTTGAGCCCGGTAAGTTGAGGCTGCAGTGAGCCGTGATTGCACCACTGCAATCCAGCCTGGGTGACAGAGTGAGACCATGACTCAAAAAAAAAAAAAAGAAAAAGAAAAATGTTAGCTCTGTATAGTAATACTATAAATGATGTATAACATCTTTTTTTTTGTATGACTATGGGTAAACATATTTCCTTTTCTGTCATCTCTTCTGTCTAGTCATGTATTATTTGACCATTTTTCTTTTCTATTCTTTTTTTTTTTTTTTTTTTTGGAGATGGAGTTTCGTTCTGTCACCCAGGCTGGAGCACAGTGGGGCGATCTCGGCTCACTGCAACCTCTGCCTCCCCGGTTCAAGCGATTCTGGTGTCTCAGCCTCCCAAGTAGCTGGGATTACAGGCACACACCACCACATCAGGCTAATTTTTTTGTATTTTTAGTAGAGACGGGGTTTCACCATGTTGGCCAGGCTGATCTCGAACTCCTGACCTCAGGTGATCCACCTTCCTCAGCCTCCCAAAGTGCTGGGATTACAGGGGTGAGCCACTGTGCCCGGCCATCATTCAACAATTTTTCTATTAAGTTGATAGACTATCTTTTGACTTTGCTTTTTTCAAAAAAAAAATTTCTTTTCACCTTTCATAGGATTTTGATTAAAAATAAAAAAAGCTATATGCTTTATCTTTTAGAGTTTTACGTTCCTAGAAAAGTTGAGCCACAAAGTACAAAAAATTGCTACACATTTCCCAACCACATAACCTTTCTCACCACCAACATCACACATCATAAAGGTCTATCTGTTTCAATCCATAAACTAACATGAACACATCATTATCACTGAAACTCCACAATTTATATGAGGGCTCACTCTAGGTGTTGTATATTCTATGGGTTTTGACAAATGTATAACAACACGTATCTGTCATTATAGTATCACACAGAGTAGTTCCCTTGCCCTAAAATCCCCTATGCCTGTAATTCCTCCTTTCCTATCAATAGAGCCTATATAATGAATTTTTGTGAATTGTTCTTGGGACCTAGAAAGAAGGGGTGCTCTCTGTTTTCAGGGCCTAGAGCTCAATATATATTAACTAAGTCCTCTTTATTGATTTGTTTAGATCTCCTATATCCTTACTTTTCTGTCCACTTGATCTGCCTTGGACCGAAACAGTGAATTAAGTCTCTTACTGCTAATATATTTATGTCAATTTCTCATGGTATCTCCTGAAACTTTTGCTTTATGAAAATTAGTTTGTTATTTAATAGTTATTTGGTGCATATCCATAATGTTCAAATTCACTGTCAAATATACACTTTAGCTTTATGAATATCCTTCTTTGTCTCAAATAATGACTTTTGGTCTGAATTCAACCTCTTGTTTGCCTTTACATGTATACTTTTGCCCTTCAGAACTACTTTGTCATCATTACAAACAAAAAACCAACAGATTTTATTGGTGATCCAATTTGAAAATCTTTTCAGTAGGTTAGCTAAGGACATTTAAAATGTATTGACATGACAGACATGGTTGGTCTTAGTTTTACCATATTTTACTTTGGTTTAATATCTTTGGGTAATAATTTTTAAAAAGTCTTTCATTGTCTGTTTTCTTTTTTGTGCAATTACCATTTTTCTGATAATTAGGATGGTGTATATTTTCATTATAATATGTGTTTCTGATTCTATCTTTTTAACTGTAATTTTAAATATTTTACTTAATACCATTAATCCTCTATTTCTTTACACAGAAACTATTAACTCCCTACTATGAGCACTTATGAAATTAGCTTGTATAATCTTACTGCCCATCCACACAACATGGTTATAGTCAATAGTATTATCTTTCTCAGTGTTTACCTTTGAACTCCTTATACTTCTACTAACTGATTTGTCAGCTTTAAATGATGTCCTTTGACTCATAGCCATTACAGATGTGGCAATTCACAAACTTACTCTACCTCCAGTTTCTTTCCTCTTCTCTTTTTATTAGTTGTATAACCAATCCCTACATTATTGGACATTTAACATTTACATTTTATTCTTTCTTCCTCATTCTCACTTTTGTTCCAGTCTCAGTCCTGCAGTTAAAATGCATACTCAATGCTCTCCAAGAGTATTTTTGCCAGTTTCCTTACTCAGCTCCAGAGTTTATCCTCTAACATTTTCCTTAAGATTGCCTTAAACATATGCTCCGAGTCTTGTACCTGCCAATTGTTTATATTTGAAGGAGATTTTATAGAGGAAAAAATTAAGACACAGAAAGTTAGACAATCTGTACATGCTAGCAAGGGGGCAAGGGGCAGAGCCAAGATTGGAACTTGCAAGTTTAGCTCCAGAGTTCTTTTTACTTCCAACAAGTTCAGGTATTCAATTTTTATACCATAGAGGAAATATTAACATTTAGAAGAAACAATAACAAAGCAACCAGCATGCATGATGAAACTGAAGAAATGCATTTTAGAAATTGTGTTAGGTTAGAGCAAAGTGAGATTAGGAGGCAGGATGTATCACATGGTTAAAAGCATGGTCTCTGGAGTTAATCCTCAATTTAACTACTGGCTCTGTTACTTATTAGCTATGATACTTTGGACACATTATTTAACCTCCCTGAGCCCCAGTTTCTACATTCGTAAAATAGGGAAAAGAGTGACAACCTCATGGGATGCTGTGAGGTTCCAATGAGATCATACGTTTTATAATAGGGAGCCAAAAAAAGTGCTTAGCACATGGGTTAGTGCTTTTGATAGGTTTGCTATTTTTAAAGATTACCACTATCATGAGATTAAACAAGAAAACTTCAGGGTTATTTGGGGGGAAAAATTCCAACTTTCTAAGATATAAAAAAGGCATTTATTTTCTTACATGAATCTCCTCTTCTTCCTCTTTGCCAACTGTCTCACCTAATCTTTAATAATAAATTCAAGTTCCAGCTCCTCCATGAAAACTGCCCTGATGATTCAATCCACATTGATCTAAATACCGACAAGTTTGTATTTGTCAGTACTATGATTTAAGCATTTTATAATAACGTCATTGTATTTTAATAAACATTTTGTAACATTCTACTAGCACATATTGTTTACATATTTTCCAATTACCTTTTTTTAACCAGTTGCCTTATGTGCTATCTTATCTCACCAACTAGACAAATAACGTCTTTTTTCAAAACTTTTACCCCTTTTTAGACTCAAAATTGCTTAGCACAGAAGGAGATATACAGAAAGTTTTGATTTATTTTAAATGTTTATATTTAGAGGAAAACAAGTAGACTAATGAGCTAGAATGACCAGTTTCAGATAAAACATTTACTTTTAAATTCTTAACTCTTTAAAGGATCATTTACTTTTTAAAAAAGGAGAAAGTATGGTTAAGGGGGAAAAGGTTATAAGATGCCTTCAGAATAATTTCTAAAAGTGAAATCAAAATAGCTGTATTATTAAAAAAATGGAATACAATTATAGTATTTCTAAGACCTAAGTACAAGGACTACCTAATTCATTAATGCTTGGTTAATGTGTAACATTGATTGAAAAAGAAAGAGACACATTTATAAGAACATAAAATAGTTAAATGTGAATTCAAAGCATTTACTAAAGTTTATTTCTTAGCCTTAGTACTCAATGTTCTAAGAAAACATTGAGAAAAGAAAAGAAAAAAGAAAAGAAAAGAAAAGAAAAGAAAGGAAAAGAAAATTGTGTGGGCTTGTTCATACATGCCATCTCCAAGACAGTATCTATAGCACAGCAATTAAGAGCATGGGGTCTAGGGCAGACACCCTCAGTTTAAATTCCAGCTTCACCATGTCCACCTCTGACTTTAATCATGTCGCTTTATCCATGTATGTCCTGGCTCCTCTCTCATTAAAATAAGGAGAACAGTATCTATACTACAGGGTTGTGAGAAATAAGTGGTATTACTCAGAGTGGTTAGAACAGTGCCTGGCATATATAAACAAATGCTCATAAATGACAGTTATTACAAACATCACTACTTAAAACGTCTACCACCACGAAACTTCAAAAATACATCTATTAGGCCGGGCGCGGTGGCTCACGCCTGTAATCCCAGCACTTTGGGGAGGTCGAGGCAGGCGGATCACGAGGTCAGGAGATCGAGACCACGGTGAAACCCCGTCTCTACTAAAAATACAAAAAATTAGCCGGGCGCAGTGGCGGGCGCCTGTAGTCCCAGCTACTCGGGAGGCTGAGTCAGGAGAATGGCGTGAACCCGGGAGGCGGAGCTTGCAGTGAGCTGAGATCACGCGACTGCACTCCAGCCTGGGTGACAGAGCAAGACTCCGTCTCAAAACAAATAAACAAACAAACAAACAAAAAAAACATCTATTGGCCAGGCGCAGTGGCTCATGCCTGTAATCCCAGAACTTTGGGAGGCCGAGGTGGGCAGATCACTTGAGGCCGGAAGTTCGGGACCAGCCTGGCCAACATGGCGAAACCCTGTCTCTACTAAAAAATACAAAAATTAGCCGGGCGTGGTGGTGTGTACCTGTAATCCCAGCTACTCAGGAGGCCGAGGCAGAAGAATCGCTTGAACCCGGGAGGCAGAGGTTGCAGTAAGCCTGGGAGACAGAGCGAGACTCCGTCTCAAAAAAAAAAAAAACACACACACACACAAAAATATATATATATATGCGTGTATATATATATATGCGTATATATATGAGTGTATATATATGCGTATATATATGCGTGTATATATACATATATATGCGTATATATATGTGTGTATATATATATGCGTATATATATGTATATACACACACACACACACACACACACACACACACACACATGGCCAGGCGCAGTGGCTCACACCTGTAATCCCAGCACTTTGGAAGGCCGAGGCGGGCGGATCACGAGGTCAAGACATCCAGATCATCCTGGCCAACATGGTGAAACCCTGTCTCTACTAAAAATACAAAAATTAGCTGCGCGTGATGGCGCGGCCAGTAGTCCCCGCTACTCGGGAGACTGAGGGAGGAGAATCGCTTGAACCCAGGAGACGGAGTTTGCAGTGAGCCGAGATCGCGCCAATGTACTCCAGCCTGGGTGACAGAGCGAGGCTCTGCCTCAGAAAAAAATTAAAAAATAAAAAAATTTCTTGAGGAAAATTTATATTCCAGACTAGAACTCTTCATTTTTCATGCAACTTTCTCTCAATAATTGCATTCAATTAGGTGGAAATTTTTTTACTTCTGCTCATTTTCAAAGTGTAAATTTTGTGAAGCAATACTAAAACCCACCAGCGCTGTTCTTTGAAAAATACCAACCTTGCAATGCTATATACAGAGCTGATCCATAACTCAGAAAGCAAGTAAAAAGTTAAAGAGGTAATAGAATTGGAACTTGGATTCCCAAACCAGGTGTACAATCCCTAGTTGGCACTGCTTTCAGTAAAAATCCATTTTCTGCAGGCAAAATATCTCAATATGGATAGAAACAATTGTTTAGAGGATTTATTTAGTATTTTCAATGTTCTAGGTTCATTTCACTCAACCCAAACCAAATCAGAGGAGAAAGCAACTGTGCACTGGTTACTGAACTAATTGGTGTCATACTAATCTTCAGCATAATAAAACTTTTTGAGCTGAAATTAACCTAATGACATTCCTAACAACAATGTAATCAATGTAAATCAATCTAGTAATATCCCCTTACAGGAGTTTTTAACTTGTAAACTTCATAATATTATGTATATAGAAAATCCTACATGTCACTTGAAAGCAGGAGCTTGAGTCCAGCCTGGGGAACGCAGTGAGACCCCCATCTCTATAAAAAATAAGATTAGTTGGGCGTGCGCCACGTGCATATTCCTAGCTACTTCTGAGGCTGAGGTGGGAGGAGCTCTTGAGCCCAAAAGTTCAAGGTTATAGTGAGCTATGACTGCAGCACTGCACTCCAATCTGGGCAACAAAGAGGGACCCTGTCTCAAAAAAAAAAAAAAAAAAAAAGGAAAAATAAAAAAAGAAAATCCTACATGTGTGTATATGTGCATTCTTCCAATGCTTTCATTAGATTCCCGTAAGACAGTGAAATCACCCCAAAATTTTGAATCATTGCTCTTCACAGTTTACAAATTTATTTCTATTCCCATGTTATTAGTCTCAATAAAGAATTTGCTTATATAAAATTAAGCAATATCATTCTAAATCCACCTCAAATTTCAAATTTCACAAATAACCGCGGACGTATTTAAGATAAAATCACTACAAAACTACAAAAACACTACGAGTTATCCAAAAGTTCTTAAGAGTCTACAAACCTCTCCCTGAGCTGTTAATTAAGGGATAGTGAGAAACAAGGAGCACAGAAGAACCACTAAAAAAGGAGAGTAGGCTGGGCGTGGTGGCTTATGCCTGTAACCCCAGCACTTTGGGAGGCCAACTCGGGCGGATCACTTGAGGTCAGGAGTGCGAGACCAGCCTGACCAACAGCGTGAAACCCCGTCTCTACTAAAAATACAAAAATTAGACAGGTGTGGTGGTGGGCGCCTGTAATCCCAGCTACTCAGGAGGCTGAGACGGAGGTTGCAGTGAGCTGAGATCGCGCCACTGCACTCCAGCCTGGGTGACAGAGCGAGAGACTCCGTCTCAAAAAAAAAAAAAAAAAAAAAAAGGAGAGTAAGCTTTTGTCAACTCTTGAATAAACGGAGGTACAGAAAACGCAGGACGCTGTAACAAGAACACACCCTTATCGATTAAATACAGTTATAACTGCCCACAAAGACAACCAAATTTCAGTTTTCTATAGTTAGAAAAAATAAGTTAGGAGAAAGGATTTGTCACAGACTATCAGATCACTGCAACTTCAAATAGCCCTACGTAAAATTGATTCCTTAAGCGCAAGAAAAAATTTATAATGCCCACAAGTCCAGGCAATATTTTGGTTTATTTTACAACAGCCCCGTAATTTAACAACTTGTTAGCAAAAACATGTAACACTTAAGGAGACTGCCCTCAAAGTACAGGCTGCGCCTGGCTACCACAGTCCTTAAAATAATCCTAGTTAAATGACAGTAGACGTCAGTTCAAACCTATGAACCTTTAAATCTGGCAATAGTTCAAGTACAAACAAAAAAATCCTAACCAAACTAAAGTCAAACAAAGTAATCCTGAGATTTTTTTTCCTTTCCTCACCCTCGGGGACCGCACCTCTTTGTGCAGAAGGGTCTGAAAGTCTCCTAATCTCAAACTCCAGTTACCAGCCCGGCTACGACTCCCCGGCAAGACACTGTCGCCAGCCTCGGGTGGCTTTTGCTCAGCAGTGGAGACGTCGGCGAATGCGGACGGGCGCGATCACTGGAGTCCAGATGCCAGGTGTTGTTCCGCCGGGCCCGAAACCAAGCCTAGGGGCGCGCCGTCACCAGAGACCGGGCCTCAGGCTGGTGCGGGGCAGCGGAGACCCAGGCTGCGGTCCCAATTTTGGCCTGGGCTTTACCTCAAAGCTTAAGGACCGGCGAAGAGGACAAAAAGCAACGGGCGGACGCACCTGGCGAGGACCTTCGGCAGCCGGATCCTGCGTTAGTGCAGTGCAGCGCTCGTCGGACTCTCCCAGCACTCGCCGCCTCCCCTCCTCCCCGGCCAGGGCCACCTCCACGTTCCGTTCCAACGTGGCAGCCGCAGCCGCAGCCACGCCCAGCGCCTAACACTTCCGGGAGCGACATCCTTCCCCGCCCACCCGACGCACAGCCCGCCACGGCACTTCCGGGACCAGCGGTAGCCTGGGAGACGAGGTACGGCTCCGCGGGTTGGTGGCGCTCTGCGGTCATCGCGCCCCGGCGATCGTAGAAACCCTTTTCTGAGGGGCGGCGCGCAGAATGTGCATGGGGTAGCCAGGACTAGTGGGTAAAGGACTAGTGCAGAGGGTGTCCCCGTCTGGCCGAATAACCGCCGTGGCCCGCAGGAACGCCACGTAGCACTAGTCCTGTGAGGCGTCGGCAGCGCCTGGCGACACTGCCCGCGCCAAACCAGGTGGAAAATCGGGCTGCAAGGGCTTTATTGTAACTTGTGACTGAGTTCTTAAAATTACCCACTTGATTCCACATTCTGGGGTTTTGAGAACTTATACAAAGCGAAACAATCTGGGCATTCCCAAAGGCTATTGTGGACAAAGAGGTATAGATGGGGTGTTATATTAATTCCAATTAGTACCGTTTCATACTTGTTACTATCCCATGGTATTGAGACCCGGTAGCACTCACCTTCTGCCACTGTTTCTCCACAACCTCAAATCTAATTAGATGCGTTGCCTAGGTGTACTTTTAGTTTAGGGAGGAATTATTTTACAGCAAGGTAAAGCCAAAGGAAAATCACTTGCTAAATTACCAGAAATTGGATTCAACCCAGATCTCCTAACTTCTAGACAAGTTCTTTTCTCATTACATCTAGCATTCAAAGCCAACTCTTGCACTTTGGGTAGCTAAATCAGAAGGATCCTGCCCCTTGAACAGCAGCAGTGTTAACATTCCCACAGTCAGCTACATCTTCTGTAAGATTCCATCTGAAGCTTGCAGCTTCATAAGATAGCTTAACATCAATTCACGCCAACTTCTGAAATAATGAACCCAGCTTTTACTGGTAGTAATATATTCTCCTTCAGTCTTCTAATTACCATTTTCTTTCAACGCAGTAACTAAGGTTATCACTTTGGCCTGAATGCTAGTCAAACTGATTGGGATTTGTTTTTGATTAGTCTTCAATTCAAACAAGTAAATGCTCCATTTCAACCACAAGCAGCTTTCTGTTCCTAGTGCAATTAAAACTGAAAGACGTTGAAGCAACTTTACCTTTTTACATTTATCAGACTTTTTCAGTAGGCTTGTATTACAGCTTCACGCAGGTCTGGGTCTCAACCTATCTTTGCTTTGCTGTCACCACTTTCAAATCTAATCACATCCAATTTCACTTCCAGCATTATCACTTTTCTTTGCTGCTCTATCTTTTGTTGACCAATTACCTCTTTTGATTATCCATTTTTATAAATGGTCACAAGTTTCATCTCTGGGGTCAAGGAGGCAACAGTACTATGCACTTTGTGCTCTGCTATCTGTGCATGAACTGAACAGATGATCAGTAACAAATCACCAACAAACTTTGAAAGCAAAGTAATGTAACTGGCGACTGATCATGATGCACATCTTTTTTTTGGAGGGGGGGGGCACAATGATTTGTGGACTAAAGAGCTAGCAGCAAAATTTATGCAAGTTTTCTCAGTACTGTGGTAATGGAATTATTAACCACATTGTTGGACTGGTTTTATTTAACTGTGGTCACTGATATTTATGCATATTGGAACTGTGCAAAGACTGCCTGTATCTAAAAAAAGAAAAACTCTTTAGTTCACAAAACTAAATCCAATTTAGTTAACTCTATCCAAGCCTAATCCTGAATCAAATAAAAACTGAATTGCTCACTAGAAGAATGTTTGGAGAGAATTTAATGACAAAGTTTTTAAATTAGGATTTGCATAGCACAAAGATATTCTAGGTTTTTTTAGAGACAGGTTTTTGCTCTGTTGCCCAGGCTGGAGTGTGGTGGCAATGATCACAGCACGCTGCAGCTTCAACATCCAGGGCGCAAGTGATCCTCCCACCTCAGCCTCCCAAGTAGCTAGGACTACAGGCACACACCACCATGCTTGGTTAATTATTTTATTTTCTGTAGACACAGGGACTCATTTTGTTGCCCATACTGGTCTGGAACTCCTGGCCTCCAGGGATCCTTCTGCTTTAGCCACCCAAAGTGCAAGGATTATAGGCATGAGCCTCCATGCCCACTTGACATTCTTTTGGGAATTCAGATCCCTTCCCCTCATTTCAACAGTCTTGATGTCTGCAAAGAGTGGTGAAGTTGTAGACAAAACAATCATCACAAGATACATGAATGTTTATGTAACTTTTCCCATAGCAGCCAGTGTACTATGTTTACACCTCAGTAAAACAGTAGCATCCATTTCATTGTTTTAGTTTGTTTCTGAATGCATTTATTTCACAAATTTGTTTAAGGGCTATAAACAAAATTTGTATCAACTTGTTTGTATATATTTACAAAACAGAAAATTAAGTCAGCATTAAGTCAACATGAGTAGTCACAGAATTTTTCCCCTTTATAAATGGTACATATTCAAGGAGACTTCAAAAAGTTTGTGGAAAAATGGTTAAAAGATAAAAATATAAACTATATTTCTGAACATTAGCTCTATAGCATTCAAGACACTTTTGTAAGTGATGACACCAGCTATTTAGTCCATCCCTAAAGAACTGAGAGTTCTGGGAATTTATCTACATCAATGCAGTTTCTTTTTACATTAACTTGAGAAAAATGTACTGCCCTTAAAAATTTTTTTAAGATTAGGAAACAAAAAGTCAGAAGGTGCCAAGCCAGGACTGTAGGGTGGATGCCTAGTGATTTCCCATCAAAACTCTTGCAAAATGCCCTTGTTTGATGAGAGGGATGAGCAGGAACATTGTTGTGGTGAAGAACTCTCTGGTCTTTCTCGGGGATTTTTCTGCTGAAGCTTTGGCTAAGTTTCTCAAAACACTCCCATGATAAGCATGTTACCATTCTTTGGCCCTACAGAAAGTCAACAAGCAAAATGCCTTGAGCATTCAAAAGCTGTTGCCATGACCTTTGCTCTCAACCAGTCCTCTTGTGCTTTAACTGAACTACTTATCTTGGTAACCACTGCTTTGTGTTTTGTCTTCAGGATTACGCTGGTAAAGCCATGTTTCATCTCCTGTCAAGATCCTGATCCCACTTATTTAAAATTTCCATTGAAAGCTCTATTCTTGTCTGTAGCTGATCTGGGTGCAATGGTTTTGGTACCTATCAGGTATAAAGTTTGCTGAACTTTTCCAGTCAAAATTGTGTAAGGTGAACCAACTGAGATGTCTATGGTGTTGGCTGTTGTTTCTGCTGTTAATTGTTGGTTTTCTTCAATTACGCCATGAACTAACTTTTTTCTCACAAACTGATGTGGATGATCTGCCACTGTGGGCTGCTTCTTCAACATTACCTATCCCTTCTTAAAACGAGTTATCCATTTGTAAACTGATTTCTTGGGAGCATTGTCCCTATCAACTTTTCATAAAGCATCAGTTAGTTCACCATTCTTCCACCCAAGTGTCAACACATATTTGATGTTTGCTCTTGCTTCAATTTTAGCAGAATTCATGTTGTTCTGATAGAGCCTCTTTTCAAACTGATGTCTTATTCTTCTTAGTGCTTCAAACTAGATCCTGTTCAGACATGTTATAACAAGTTAGTAGGAGTTTATTTTGGCCCAAAAATTTTGAAATCCATGCATAGTTTTTTCATGATATGCATTTTCCATGCACTTTTTCAAGACCCCTCATATTTTCTTAAATTTGAGAAACAACTACAATAACAAGCCTAATTAATGACAGAACTAGTATTAGATTTAAGATTCCCAGTTTCCTATCACCTTCTTTTCTACTGTTCCTGAACAGTTCCTTAAGTTATAGGATAGTCATCCTTGGCATATCTAACAGTCATTTGTAAACCCTGGATCTTTAAGAATATCAGGTGCTGAAAAGATTATATCATTATTTCTAAGAAAAGATAACCAACAGCCAGGTGTGGTGGCTTATGACTATAATCCCAGCACTTTGGGAGGCTGAGGTTGGTGGCTGGAAGTTTGAAACCAGTCTGGCCAACATTGCAAAACATGGTCTCTACTTAATAAAAAAAATTAGCTGGGTGTGGTGGCATGCGCCTCTAATCCCAGCCACTTGGGAAGCTGGGCCACAACAATTATTTGAACCCAGGAGGCAGAGATTGCAGTGAGCAGAGATTGCGCCGCTGCACTCCAGCCTGGGCAACAGAGTGAGACTGTCAAAGTTAAAAGCTCCACCCCCTCCAATGCCTTTCCTGAATTGAATCTATTAATTAAAAAAATACTATTTTGAAATAATACTTATCTTTAAAAGCTGGAAGAGAAAGGAAAAGAAATTTTTAATTCAGAGTACAGTATCCACATTAGGCTGAAATAAATGTCAATTTTCTGCTCATACCTGACCTTTTCTGTGTTCTTTTATCAAAATAAATGTGTAAATCCCATACCTTATTACATAAATCTTCAACTTCTTGATCAAATAAATATGACACATGATGTTCTCTAAGAAAAACACCCTTCAATTTTATTCCTAAAACGAAAAACATTCAAAGGAACTCATTGTGCAGAAACACAATATATACAAGCCTCATCATTTTCTTTTTCTATTATGTCCTCATCCACATACATTAATCACAACAAATCATGATGTGAACAGCAGTGGAAAAAGTTTAATCATTGGACATTTATTTCTTGAACTTCAGCTCTAGTTGTAAGATTCTCATTGCTTAGCTCTTTAAAACAAATGCATATATTTATCTAATGTAGAACAGTTAAGACCTCCAATTTTACTATAATTGGGAAAAAAACTCAGAATAAAGATTATGTCAAGTGTATCACTGTATTGACTTTGTTAACCTGCTATACATCTGACACAAGGGTAGGTGTTCAACAAGTGAAATATCAATTCTAAAAAGCCAGAAGTCTGTATCTGCTTTCATAGGGTTATTATGAGAAATAAATATTGTTTAACAGAACCAACTCTTCCTTTTTTGAGACAGAGTCTTTCTCTGTCACCCAGGCTGGAGTGCAGTGGCCAATCTTGGCCCACTGCAACCTCCACCTCCTGGGTTCAAGTGGTTCTCCTGCCTTGGCCTCCCAAGTAGCTGGGGTTACAGGTGCGTGCCACCCTGCCCGGCTAATTTTTGTATTTTTAGTAGAGACGGAGTTTCGCCATGTTGGCCAGGCTGGTCTTGAACTCCTGAGCTCAGGTGATTCACCTGCCTTAGCCTTTCAAAGTGCTGGGATTACAGGTGCGAGCCACCATGCCTGGCCAAGAAAACCAATTCTTTCTATATACTATATATAAAAATCTTAGCAGCCTGGGCAACACGGCAAAACCCCTTCTCTACCAAAAATACAAAAAATTAGCCAGGTGTGGTGGCACACGCCTGCAGTTCTACTTAGAGAAGCTGATTGGAACTAGAGTATGGCTAGAAATTAGGTATTCCTACTCATATAATTTTCCTTGGGGTGATACTAACTTGGAAAGTTGAACTTTCTAAGAATTTTTCAAGGAATATTGTCCAATTTCTTCTGTGCAGTTATACAAATATTTGCCATAGGATGGAGTAAAGGTACAGATGTACAGCATCATTGAAGGAGTTTGACCTTTTTCCCCAAAGCTTGATTTTTATCCACTATGATGAATACATTTTACTAAATACTTGCTACTCTTTTCCTTCTGCTGCTTCCACCCCCACCTCCCACAGGCTTCTACTCCTCATCAGCAAAATACAGACCTTGTCAAGCAATCAGAATGTTCCTAATTGGCAGAACACTAATTCGTGCCTGAGATTTATAATCTTTTGAGTCTTCTTCTTTTCCTTTCATCACTGCTCAAAAGTTCTATTAGAAGAAAAAACACTCCCCCTTTTCCTTTAAGTCCTAGCACTGCTTCTGATAGTTGGAAACCACTTGTCTAATAACAGAAGCATTACGTATAAAACAAAGCATAACTAGTTTTGGAGTGTATTAGGGTGTAGCTGCCCCTCCATATCAGGCTTGATGCTGAGAAGACACTTCCAAGTTAGCATGAGATTCCAGAAGTAGAAATAATTATGTAACAAATAATGATATAACAATAATTTCAAAACTCCATGGCTTTCTGAAACAAAAGACAGAACTCAAACAATGAAAAATTCGGCAACACAAAAGGGTAGGTGCTCAACAAGCAAGATACCAACCCTAGAAAGCAAGAAGTCTATACCTGCTTTCATAGAGTTATTATGAGAAATAAATATTGTTTAAGAAAACCAACTCTTTCTATATACTGTATACAAAAAGCTTAGCAGCCTGGGCAACATGGTAAAACCCTGTCTCTACCAAAAGTACAAAAAAAAATTAGCCAGGTGTAGTGGTACATGCATGTGGTCCCAGCTACTTAGGAAGCTGAGGTGGGAAGATTGCTTGGGCCTGGAAGACAGAGGTTGCAATAAGCTGAGATTGCGCCACAGCACTCCAGCCTGGGTGACAGAGTGAGACCCCCATCTCAAAAAATAAAATAAAATTAAATTACATTTTAAAAAGCTCAGCATAATTTGTGGCCCATAGTAACTGGCCAATAAATAAATATCTGTTATTATTCTTTCCAAGTGGACAATTAATGAGATTCTATACCATAAAATAGGTAGATTTCATTAAAGCCTTAATAAATGTTTTTTACTTGGACAATCCTCCATTTCCAACTCACTGCTATAGTTCCAGGAATACTTAATACATTTAAAATAGAAAGATATACTACCTTCCCTGCATATTTTGAGTAATTATCTTCCAAGACCCATGTATCTTTTCTCAACATCTCTGAGAGTACAATTCCTGAAAAGAGATATTTTCTTTTAAAATTTTTTGTGCAATAGTCAATGCCTTTGCAAATAACACTATCTTTAATACAGCTTACATATCCTCATTTAAGTATTCAATAATCACAACGGTTCATTATGTGAACAGCAGTGAAAAGGTTTAATCACTGGATATGAAGTTACTAGAAGAAGCAATGATATAACCAAATGATCAAATTGAGAACTTCAATGTCAACAGTAAAATAATCACAACAACAAAAAAAGCATAGATAAGTTATAAACAAATGTAAAGATACAAAAATACAACTAAGAAAAAAAAATTCCATCTATAAAGGATTACTTATTTCCTATGCAGAAGTAAATATCTAGAGCAGTGACCCCTTGCGGCTATTGCCTTCATTTAAGTAAATCTGTTCTGATAAAAGCAGTTTTCAGAAATTCATCTGAAATTAACAATTAAAGGAATGTTGTCAGAATAATGTGGGAAGCACACTATTTCATCTTTAGGAAAGGCAAATAGTTGCAATCCAATTAAACAGGAAAGAAAACAGCCCTCATTTCAGATGATGAACTGGCAGCAGTACTTTAAATTCTACCTTAAGAAAATGGCAAGTGAATGCCTGTATCTGCAAACTTTTGAGTCCTTAAGAAAAGGCAAACACCACGATGAGACAGCCACTTCACATGCACAAAAATGTGGAGAAACTGGCAGCCTCATCCACTGCTGGTGGGAATGTAAAATGGTGCAGCCACTAGGGAAAATAATCTGGCACTTCCTCAAGAAGTTAAACACAGTTATCTTATGACTCACCAATTCCACTCTTAGGTGTGTAATCAGGAAAATGAAAACATTTGTCCACACAAAAACTTGTACACAAATGTTCATAATAGTAAAAAAAAAAATTGGAAACAACCCACATGTCCACCAACTGTTGAACGGATAAACAAAATCTACGTCCATAAAATGGAATACGATTCAGCAATAAAAAATAAAGTACTGATACGTGCTATAAGATGGATGAACTCTGAAAACATTCCAAGTGAAAGAAGCCAGTCACAAAGACCATATATTAGTTCATAATTCCACTTACATGAAGTGTACAGAGCAGGCAGAGGCACACGGAAACTAAATTAGTGTTTGCTGAAGCGGGGTGGGGGAATATTTGGAGGTGCTGCTCATAAGAATGAGGTTTCTTTTTGGAGTGATGAAAATGTTCTAATATTGATTGTGACTGTTCCACAATTCTGTGCATATACTAAAACCCACTGAATTGTACACTTTAAACCAATTAGTTGTGTGGTATGAGAATTATATCTGAGTAAAACTGTTACAAAAATATAAGGCAACTAATTTTTTCCTTAAACATAGCGAAAAACAATGTTATTTTTATTCAGCCTCACTCGGGTCTTAATTGGTTGAGCAGGAAAAGGCTCTAACAGCCCAACCAACTTACAGTGTTTAAATCCAGTTCTTACTCTCTGCACACACCTTACAGCCAAAAAGTATTTGCCCTGCACATCCCCCAGGGACCAATTTTTCCAAAGTTCCTTGACTATCTATCCTTAGGCCATGTGACTTTTAAGAAACCATACCAAAAGCTATTAATTCCATTCAGAGAAGATATAAGCATATTATAATGGAAAACTGGTGTGAGTAAGTAATACCTTAATATGTATCTTCGGCTGTAATCTGGACAAAGTAAACACAAAGAGGAAAAAGAAGCAATCTTGTTAGGCCTGGATATTTGGAATTATTTTTGTGTGCTATACAAAGAAACGGAAAAGTTGCAAACCCTTCTCTGTTTTCTGTATGCTAAGGATCTCCTTCTCAGAGACAAAAACCCACTGGCCCGTTTCCTTCTCTAAGCAAATTGAAATCTCTTCCTCAAACATAAGAGCTTATAACTAAGACATTGTTCTAAGCTCTATCTCCTGAAAGCTATTCATAATGCCTCATTCCCAACCAAAACCACTTAATTGCCCCTTGTCCCCTGCCCCTATTACTACTGAGGAGCCCCAAGAACCTTACCTTATTTCCTTCATTGTGGCAAAGTGTTTCAGAAAAGGGTTCCTTGAATTAAAAGTCGGCGTATCCTATTTGACTCCTGCTCCTCCGGTATCACATACCTACAGCCAACCATGCCAAGAGCTTCCCCATTATCTCCGCATCGGAGAGCTACAAGATAAAGCGCAAGAACACGACACGCATCTCAGTAAATCATATATTTTTGGCCCGACTCTGTCTTCAACACACCTAGGGCACCGTGTTTTATCCCTCTTCCATACCCTTTCCTCCCGATATCCTCCAGTTTCAGAGACCGCACCCGGAGACCCATTGGCAGGTTCCCGGATTCGCCTCAATTTTGGTCCTGCCTCTCTGCTTCGCATTTTCAGGCTTGGCCTCACAAGAAGGACGATGGCGCCAGATTGTGCCAGAATGGGTGAAAACAGAAGGAAAATAAATCGGTTGCAGCAAAACCCACTATTCCGCCACCAACGCGGAGGGAGGAGCGGTCAAATCCACGTCTTCAGGCTCAGGCCCTTCCGATTGGCTGCTGGGACACAACGTGGCCTGTCATTGGCTACGGCACCGGCGCAGGGCCTTCGGAGAGGAAGTGTGGAAGTCCCGCGCCTCTAAAGCCCGCCTTTCGTGACAAATAAAGGTCGTAGCCGCAGAGTCAACGGGCGGAGCTAAAGTGGTCGTGATTCATGCTGTCGCGGGAACCCCGAAGGTGGGGCCCCACGTAACAAGAAGATGACCCGAAGTTGCTCCGCAGTGGGCTGCAGCACCCGTGACACCGTGCTCAGCCGGGAGCGCGGCCTCTCCTTCCACCAGTGCGTATGAGAGCAGCCTCGAAGCCTTCGAACTCCCTGCGGGGCCCGGCGGGCCGTGGCGCGGCGTGGGGCGGGGCCGGGCCGCACTGTGGGTCGCGCCGCGTGTGTGACGCGACGTGACGTGCTCAGCGTCGGGGCGTGGGAGCGGAATTGGGGCACTGTGAGAATTGAGATTCTCTCTCTTCCCGCCCAGTGTTTACCTCTGAGTAGCCGGTTCTCGCACCGCCTACCGCTTCAGGGAGAGTTACGCGAAAGGAGTCCTGCATTAATTGGATGGTCTTATTATTTGAAGTGAGGAGGCCGAAAGGGAAGGCAGTTTAGGACAACGGTTCGGTTGAAGTGTGTGTGTGGCGTCTTCCTGAGCACGAGTACAGATCAGTTTTCTCCTGTACTGCCTGATATTGCAAGTTCTTAAGTGCTATTAGCCGAGCTCTGCAAGGCTGGTCCGATTCTGGCTGGATTTGATCATGGCAGGGAAGTTTCATTTGGCTCGACAGTGGGGAAGAATTTCAGATCAGTCTTATCTGAACTTATATCCATGGTTCAGACTGGTATAGGTCATTCAAATCAGTATTCAGGGTACACTAGCAAGTAGAAAAGTGGGTAAAATAGATCCTCACAGACAAAAGGAGCAGATTTATGGAAAGATCAAAAAGAACTTTATGGTTGGAAAGGGGGGTTAGGAAGAGGGTAGTTAGGAATGGCATGGGAAAATGTAAAGGATAGAAAGTGCAAATATAGAGGAGTGGAAAAGTACCTGAGAAACCATTTTAAAAATTTAAATGCCAGGTTAAGGAGTTTGGACTATGTATGGTAGGCTATGTATAAAATTCATTGATTTTTTTTTTGTTTTCTATTTTTTAAATGGGGCTGATTCCTCCACCTAAATTGTTAGCAGTGTGAACCAACTCATTGTGTATGTGAGACCATAATTGATTTGGGATTTTTCTTGTGATAGAGGTGGTTTTAAACTAGGGAGACATGAATTCCAATTTTAATTGAGTATTTACTGATGTCTGTACTTGGCTCTGGGTCTTGGTTTCTTCTTCTGTAAGAGGAATAAAAACCTGCCTTGTAGAATTTTGTAAAACTAAAACGTAAGACTTTATAGCATATGTAGCGCACAAGGTAAATGCTTTAAAAATGGTATTATTACCAAATTAATTTTTTCCAGAACTCAAAACTAGTTATGCTAGTTAGATTACAATATTTCCCAACATTTTCCTTCTTTTTTTTTTTTTTTTTTTTTTGGAGACGGGGTCTCACTTTGTCGCCCAGGCTGGAGAGCAGTGGCACTATCACAGCTCAGCGCAGCCTCTATCTCCCAGGCTCAAGTGATCCTCCCACCTCAGCCTCATGAGACTACAGGCACAGACCACCACCCCGGCTTTTTTTTTTTTTTTTTTTTTTTTTGGGGGTAGAGATGAGGTCTCAGTGTGTTGCCCAGGTTGGTCTCCAATTTCTTGGCTGGGATTACAGGCGTGAGCCACCCTGCCCGGCCCCAACCTTTTTCATAGCATTTTACGCATAGGAAATAATTGTTCAATACTTTGGGGCAAACCTACAGCACCGTTTGGGGCTGCCTTCAAGTAACTGCTCAGGTGTCCCAGCCCACCCCATGGGCTAAGAATATCAACAGCTGTACTCACTAGGCATACCTGTTGGGAAGCTTTGCATCAGAGGACCACGCTAGTAATAGAAGTTGTTGGACCAGCCAACTTTTGAGGGTTCCTTGCACGTTTAGAGACTATACCCAATCTGTGGAAAAGCTCCCTTGCAAAATATGTTCCATGAGTTAGAAAAGAACTCAGTGAAAAAAGATAGATTTGCCCCAACTTTATTGGAAAAAGAATTCCCTGTTCATTTTCCCTTGATCAAGTATCATCATCTTCTTAGAACAATAAAATTATAATCCCAGAAATGGAATTAGTTGTTCTTAGGAAAGATCGAACTTTGGATAGTACTTTACAAAGTGATTTTGAATACATTTGTAGCTTCATACACTCTTACTACAGCCCTGTGAGGAAGTTCTAAGATTGAGAGATGTGTCTAATACCATACAGCTGGTAGAAGGTCACTGAAGCTTAAATACAGGTTTTCCAATTCAGAGTTCTTTTGTCTCAAGGTGATTTAGAGAGCGTCTCAGAATTATGTTTTACCATGCTGCTATATTTTTGTAGCATTTAGCTGAGAAATAAAATTTATACCAATCTCAGTTCTAGTAACTATGTGCTTTAAAGTCTAAATTAAAATACACAAAAAGCATAGTTATCTATAAGTCTGTCTCTAAGATACATCAAAGAAGAAGGGGCAGAAAGAGTAGTTTTGTGCTTTTTATTGTGTTAATTTCACAAGTTTCTTTTTCTTTTCTTTTTTTTTTTTTTTTTTTTTTTTTTGAGATGGAATCTTGCTGTCGCCCAGGCTGGAGTGCAGTGGCACTATCTTGGCTCACTGCAACTTCGCCTCCCAGGTTCAAGCGATTCTCCTGCCTCAGCCTCCCTAGTAGCTGGGATTACAGGTGGGAGCCACCGTGCCCGGCTAATTTTTGTATTTTTATTAGAGACAGGGTTTCACCATGTTGTCCAGGCTGGTCTTGAACTCCTGACCTCAAGTGATCCGCCCGCCTCGGCCTCCCAAAGTGTTGGGATTACAGGCGTGAGCCACCACGCCTGGCCAAGTTTCTAAACATAATTTGGCTTGGATTGAAAAATAAATAAATGCAAGGTAATTTTTATAATCAAGGCTAGGAAAAAGTAGTGCCTTTAAACATGAAAAAACTGAATATAGTAAATATACTTGTCTTGTTTTCTACTGCTGCATAACAAGTTACCTCAAAATTCAGTATAAACATTTTTATCTCACACATTTCTGAGGGTCAGGAATTCAGGAGTGTAGCTGGATGTTACAGTATCTCATAAGACTGCAGTCATCTGAAGGCTGAAGTCACCTGCTTTCAAAAAGACTAACTCAACATGGCCTTTGACTGGAGGCCTCAGTTCCTCACCAACTAGTTTTCTCCACAGGACTGCTTTATAACATGCCAGATACCTTACCCCAGAGCAAACCATTCTCTACAGAGAGCAAGGAGGAAAGCTTGTTCCTTTATGACGTAGTCTGTGGTCACTTACTGTCACATGTTCTTTTCCCATTCCTTAGCAAATCACTAACTCTAGCCCATACTCACTCAAGGGGAGGGGAATTAGGCTCCACTTTTTTTTTTTTTTTTTTGTTACGGAGTTTCACTCTTGTTGCCCAGGCTGGAGTGTAATGGTGCGATCTCGGCTCACGGCAGCCTCCACCTCTGGATTCAAGAGATTCTCCTGCCTCAGCCTCCCCAGTAGCTGGGATTACAGGCACCCGCCACCACGCCCGGCTAATTTTTTATATGTTTAGTAGAGACGGGGTTTCACCATGTTGTCCAGGCTGGTCTTGAACTCCTGACCGCTGATCCTCCCGCCTCAGCCTCCCAAAGTGCTGGGATTACAGGCATGAGCCACTGCACCCAGCCAGGCTTCACTTCTTAAAAGGAAGAGTACCAAATAGTTTAAAATCACTACAGGAAAGGAAAAGATGCATATATTCTTTAACCATTTAAATTTGAGCAAATTCTGTTAAGTGTAGGAAGTGAAGACAAAATATAGTAGGACTTTTAATATGAGAATTGCCCCTCTTTGATTGACAAAGAAAAATCAGATATTGAACCTTTGGATTAAAAAAAAATCAAAGAACTTTGAAAAATGAACTAAGTAAATTAAACTTTTAATTCACTTGGCTTTATGTTTCTATAAAGCAGTAAAATAATAGATGGGTTTATATAATAAATACTAATATAATAGTACTATAATGTTTTCATGTTAATGGAACTTTAATGTGATTGCCATAGATTTCCAACTGATACCATACAGCGCTCAAAATGGATCAGGGCTGTTAATCGTGTGGACCCCAGAAGCAAAAAGATTTGGATTCCAGGACCAGGTGCTATTCTGTGTTCCAAACATTTTCAAGAAAGTGACTTTGAGTCATATGGCATAAGAAGAAAGCTGAAAAAAGGAGCTGTGCCTTCTGTTTCTCTATACAAGGTATTTAAATGTAGGTGTAAGTCAACAAAATGAAAATTTACAGAGCCTTTAAGAATCAAGATAGCCCCCATTATAGCTAGAATTTGCAGACAAAAAACAACCCAAGTCTTAAATCCAGTAATAGATTTTAAATGCTTTGAAAATTTTTTTAAAAAATTATATATATTAGCATTTGTTCTGGAGCTTTTAAAAAACTATATAAATGCAAATCATTTGTCTAGATATATATAAAGGTTACTAACCAATTGCAAAAATCAACTGGTAGATATAAATAGCCTTAGAATACAGGCTTTTGTTAAGTATGAGACAGCTTTCATAGTACTTTGAAATTATCTATGTTGTTTGGTTCCTCCTAATAATGTTATTTATCTTGATCAAAAATATACCTAATTATTAACATTGATACAGGAAGTATGTGGGAAATAATGAAACTTTCTATGAGTGAGTCACCAGTATTGGTATGATATTCTTCTGTTTCCTATGACTGTTTTTATTTTATCCTTTTACCCCTTAACCACAACTCTGACACATGGGCTTTCACTTTCTGCACAGTCTGTGATAGTCACCTAACTGTTCTATTCTGACACTAGCCTTACTTTCCTCTTAATCGTCAGAGTCTCCTTCTTCCAGTATTGGTTTATCTCATTCCCCTATTCGGAAGTATTTAGTTGGTGTCAAATTCAAACTCACCAAGTCCCAAGAGCTTCCTATTAACTGATTTGTACATTTTTAACTGCCCTGAATTCTCTTTTCAAACCATATATACTTACTATATATGTGATAAATTTGCCTGCTTTCATACTTTTGTGTAAAATCAATAATGGCTGCCATGTGTTGAGAGCTACAATGGTCCAGGCATTGTACTAGGAGATTTACATAAATTCTTATATTGTATCTTCAAAAGAATCCTGTATCATTATCCACATTTTACAGATGAGGACACAAGGGATTGTAGAGCTTATGTGACAGCTAATTGAGGGAGCTAAGATTCAAACCCAGGTCAGTCTTAATTCCAAAGCCATGCACTGTCCACTATGCCTTCTTTTTTGCACAAATAACTTCTCTGTCACCTTCATTAACCATGTTATTGTACCTTCTAAGAACTGCTTAAAACTCACTTCCATGAAGCCATCCCAGTTTACTACCACCTTTCTCTAGTTACTTTATTTCAGAAACTTTCAACATCGTATTAATATTTCTGTGTAGTGCAAAAAAAAAAAGCCTGTTTATATTACCCTATAAACTATACATTAAAACATTCAGAGATTATGACCTTTTCTTTCCTAACTAACTCTCCACAGCAACCAGATGAGTGCTTTGTATTTAGGGTATTTTTACAGATACTCTTCTATGTGATTATTTCTAACATAACTTGAATTTTATATATCTGTCATAGATTCCTCAAGGTATACATCTTAAAGGTAAAGCAAGACAAAAAATCCTAAAACAACCTCTTCCAGACAATTCTCAAGAAGTTGCTACTGAGGACCATAACTATAGTTTAAAGACACCTTTGACGATAGGTGCAGAGAAACTGGCTGAGGTGCAACAAATGTTACAAGTGTCCAAAAAAAGACTTATCTCCGTAAAGAACTACAGGATGATCAAGAAGAGAAAGGGTTTACGATTAATTGATGCACTTGTAGAAGAGAAACTACTTTCTGAAGAAACAGAGTGTCTGCTACGAGCTCAATTTTCAGGTACTTCCCCCTAGTAACCTGTAGTATTTACAAAAATAGCTATTTTTCTGAGGTACCATTAAGTATTTATTTTGTTCTTGCCTATGAAAACATGCTTTCAGTTGGGAAGTGAAAGTCTCAGTAGCTTAAGAAGAATGAAAATTAATCACCAAAATTCTTTTATATCTTATGGTTTTCCAGTTATAAAAGTAACATTTATTATAGGAAAAGCAAAGAAATATTTAAGTAATTAAAATAATGTTAATCCCACTACCCAGAGATGAAACCATATGGTTTATACCATTTTCTGTTCTGCACTTATCACTTTTTGTAGTAGCTCTTACCCATTTGCTACTGCAAATTCATTATAAACAGTTTTAACTGCTACATAATTTTACCAAAGCCTTTTTGCAGTAGAGTTGTACTAGTTTGCAAAATTTCTTTGAGCTTGGAAATTGTGTATCTCCACATTTTTTTCTAAAATATTCTATAGAGTAGACTATAAACCCATGGAAAGGCTGCCTAGTCCTCTTTGTGAACTAAGATCTTTGAAGAAGGGCAAAATAAAAATTGCCAACTTATTCTTTGATGAAAGCAGCAGAGATTTAGATTTACATTCTAAGAAAAGAGAAATGTGTCCTGTTTTTAGAAAAGAGTAGCTATCTCCAAAGGAGGTGAATATTTTATGTTTTTCCAAGAGGGGACTAGAGGTCATAAATAGGAATCCCCACCAGGAACAGAATTTTTTTTTTTTCTCTCGATATTAGGCAAGATGGTCTGTTCAGTCTGAATAGTACCCTATCCCCAGAAATGTTTTTCATATCTAATTTTCACCCTCAGATAAATAGTAAGCAGGGAACAAAATAAAATAAATGTCCTCATTTTATTTTCTTTTCAGTTCCTCTAAAAATCTCTCCTCTCAGGCTACCACTGAACAGTAAAACATAATTCAAGTTGAAAATTTTTTCTTCCCTCTAGTGAAATGATTCCAGATGAACCGAATAAATTGGTCAAGGGGCCCTAAGTGGATATTAACCTCTGAATAGACTTAATTAAAATGCAACTATATTTGTATTTGAATTCTGATGCCCAGTGCATTTTATATCCAAATGCTATAATCTGTACCTGAAAATTTTACTATTCATCACAAAGAATAAAAAAATTTATTTTAACAGATTTTAAGTGGGAGTTATATAATTGGAGAGAAACAGATGAGTACTCCACAGAAATGAAACAATTTGCATGTACACTCTACTTGTGCAGTAGCAAAGTCTATGATTATGTAAGAAAGATTCTTAAGCTGCCTCATTCTTCCATCCTCAGAACGTAAGTGAATTATTTTTTTATTTTTTAAAAGTGACTTTCTTGTCAGGACATCTTGTTGATTGCATGTTAATTACTCTTTAGATGTTAAACCATATTATTCTTTTGTTGCATTTTACTTATTAAGGCTATTAGTACTCATACTCCCATTTAAAAAAAGAAAAAATGGATTAATGAAAAAATGGACTCCCATTATTAGCCCATTTTTGTTTTTCAAAAACTTCTAGGTAGTATTTGCCTATTATCACAACAGCAATATTTTCACCAACAAAATGAAGACACATAGTATGACAAGTTTTTTGCATCTCCCAGACACTCTGGGTGGATAAAATTTGAATCCTGAAATATTGGAATTTCTAGTATACTTCAGTAGTTTAATATCTGACGATCCTGGAAAATCTAGAACAGTTCTGGATTGATCGCCATTGGTCTTAGGCAAAGCACAAAAAAATCTGCGTTTTTCATAAGCACTGCAGTTGATGCCAATTAGGTTGTCCAGGAAACAGATTTTGATAAATAATTTTTTAGGATTTGTGATTAAAATGGATAGGTATAATTCTCTTAGTGTGGAGCAAATAACAATGATTTTCTAGTAATGTCTTATAAATTTAATACTGAATTCTTAATTTTTACTGTTTTTACCACTAGTTTTACAGATTCCTTTTTTTTTTTTGGAGACTGAGTCTTGCTTTGTCACCCAGGCTGCATGCAGCGCAGTGGCACAATCTCGGCTTACTGCAACCTTGCCTTCCAGGTTCAAGCAATTCTCATGCCTCAGCCGCCTACTGAGTAGTTGGGATTACAGGCATGTGCCACCACACCCAGCTACTATTTTGTATTTTTAGTAGAGACGGGATTTTGCTTTGTTGGCCAGGCTGATCTCGAACCCCTGGCCTCAAGTGATCTACCTGCCTTGGCCTCCCAAAGTGCTGGGATTACAGGCATGAGCCACCATGCCCAGCCTAGTTTTACAGATTCCTTTTTTTTTTGAGATGGGGTCTTGCTCTGTCACTCAGGCTAGAGTGCAGTGGTGCGAGATCTTGGCTCACTGCAACCTCCGCCTCCCAGGTTCGACCCATTCTCCTGCCTCAGCCTCCCAAGTAGCTGGGATTACAGGTGTCCACCACCACACCCAGCTAATTTTTATATTTTTAGTAGAGGTGGGATTTCACTGTGTTGGCCAGGCTAATCTCGAACTCCTGATCTCGTGATCCACCCACCTCGGCCTCCCAAAGTGCTGGGGTTACAGACATGAGCCACTGTGCCCAGCCCAGATTCCTTTATAAAAAATTGTAGATTTTCCTCTATACACACTATTACAATAATACTACCAATAAAAGATTTAAAAATAATTGACCTTCAGAGTGGGCTGCTATTCTAATTGACCTTCAGAGGGCTGCTCTTCTAAAATAATTTAAAGAGGAAAAATTTATTATTCCCATACATTATATATAAACAATTACTGTTAACATTTAGAGTATTTCCTTCCTGTGTGTGTGTGTGTGTGTGTGTGTGTGCACTTAGATTTATTAGTGTTTACATAGTTATGATCTTTTGTAAATAAATTTCCAACCAGCCTTTTATTACTTTATTATGTATGCCTTTTATCTATAACGTTATTTTGAACTCTTAATAGACAAGTTTTAATAGCTGCATGATATCAGGTAGTCCTACCCTACTTAACTCTGACATTCTCCAGCTATTGGACATTTCTATTGTTTACATTTTGGGGTTATAATTGTTTTTTCATATATTTTGATGAACATTTGTATATAAGGCTTACTCTTTCATAATGTGATTTTACCATTCAAGCTAGATATTATACTTATTTGTAAATATTCACTTTTTGCTAAGCAAGAGAGTTTTATAGGTACTGTGTTGATAATTTCTCCTCCTATACCTTTTTGGTTTTTTGTTTTCTGATGGTTGTACATATTCTGGGGGTACATGTGATATTTTGATACATATATATAATTTGTAATGATCAAATCAGGGTAATTAAAATATCCATCATTTATAAATCCAAACATTTACCTTTTCTTTGTGTTGAGAAGCATATACCTTTTTAATCTCTTCACTGGTTTTAAAGCATTACTTAATGGTATTTCACTATGGTTTATATAAGAGATTTCATGTAACTTCTTATCTTTTCTTTTTCATGGTTTTCTTCATTTCCCATAGTTCTGCGTCAACTCCTAGATTAAATCTTCCCGGTAATTCCAGCGCACATTTATCTTTTCTCTCTTCATGTCATTTTGCATTTTGTGACCTTTGCTGTAACATTATATATTTAGATTTATAATTCCAGTACTCAAACAGTTGCTCATTTCTTTAGGTACTTTGCCTATAAGTAAGGTATATTGTTTAGTATGATAGTAATATATGTTTGTTACAAAACATTCAAACAGTATATAAGTACATAAATACCAGAAAGTGAAAAACACAGTATTTCCCTTCCCCTAATCCCACAAAATAACTACAATTAGCAGTTTTGTGTATATCCCCCAAGTTAAAAAAAAAAAAAAAAACTATTTACCTACCAATAAAATTTTGTTTTAGTGTTCTGTTATATTAACGGTATATAGAGCTTCCGTTTATTTTCTTATATTAATGTAAGATTATATTATATTAATATAAGATTCTTATATTAATGGTATATACGTTTCCATTTATTTTCCCATATAAAAAGTGATGTTTTTAACACAGTTATCTTAAGTATTAGATCTTTATAATCATTATATTTAATATTTATTCAATAAATATTTATTGATCAGGAGCGGCCAGTGAGGCAGGAGGAAAACCAGGAGATTGTGATGGCCTGGAAGCCAAGTGTAGAAAGTATTTCAAGGAGGGAGTAGTCCACTATGTCAAATGCTGCTGGGAGATCAGGTAAGATGAGGACAGAGAATTGACCATTGGATTTTGCAAGATGAAGGTCATTGATGACCATGACAAAAGCAGTTATAGTAGAGTGGTGGAGAGGTAAACCTGGCTGGAGTGGGATTAAGAGAGACTAATGGTGAAGAAGCAGAGAAAATGACTGTGGGCTCTTCCATGGAGTTTTGCTATGAAGTAGAGCAGAGATGGGTCTGTAGGTAGAAAGGAACATGCATTGAGGGGAGGGTGTTTGTTGAGATGGCAGATGTCCCAGCATGTTCGCATGTTTATGACAATGATCCAAGAGAGAAAAGAAAATTGGCGATGTATAAGAGAAATGATAATTGCAGGAGGATGACATCCAACACCACTGTGGAAGGAAGTATGACCTTAAGGTATTGGGACAGTTCATCCGTTGAAACAGGAAGAAAGGCAGAAGTACAGATAAAATAGGTTAACAGATTTGGTAGTAGGAAAATGAGTTTTGTCTTTTAAAAAGATGGGGTCTCGGCTGGGCACGGTGACTCATGCCTGTAATCCCAGCACTTTGGGAGGCTGAGGAGGACGGACCACGAGGTCAGGAGATTGAGACCACCCTGGCTAACACGGTGAAACCCCATCTCTACTAAAAAAATTAAAAAAAATTAGCCGGGCATGGTGGCAGGCACCTGTAGTCCCAGCTACTCGGGAGGCTGAGGCAGGAGAATGGCGTGAACCCAGGAGGCGGAGCTTGCAGTGAGCCGAGATTGCACCACTGCACTCCAGCCTGGGTGACAGAGCGAGATTCCGTCTCAGAAAAAAAGATGGGGTCTCACTGTGTTGCCCAGATTGGCCTTGAACTTCTGGGCTCAAGCAGTCGTCCAGTCAGCCTCCCTGAGTAGCTAGAACTACAGACATGCACCACCACACTCAGCAGGAAAATGAGTTTTTATTGCATTGCTTCTGTTTTCTCAAAGTTATTAACTGAGAGTTGAGGAGGAAGGCATTAGATTTGGGAAGAAAGGAGAAAATGTGACCAGTCACCTACCAGGAAAAGTAAGTAACTAGAAAAATGCAGTACCAGATTTGTGGTCAAAACTGTTGTCTTTCCCTCCATAATGATGGAGAAACAATTAGATGGTTAACAATTAGAAGATGACAGACCAAACTAGACTTAAATTTTTTTAAAACCCTTGGTTTGGTTAGATAGGGTGCCTCATGAATTTCTAATTGTCTATATCTTTCTCTAGTCTTAGCTACATCAGATATCTCTCTAATTTTCTCGTTACTGATGTTGGATCTTTTTTCAGTTCTCCCTGGATTCTTTATGTCCAAAACTTTCCCAAAGCTGTGTTTTTTACAATTTTCAGTGTTTGGGGTCTTTAAGGTAATTTATTTTCACAAATCCTTTGAAATTAAGTCTTAATATCCTTAACTTTCCTTGTTATAATAGTGATATATTTAGTGTGATCTTGGTCATAGAAAATGCTGGCACAGTTGCTCTTTATTTATATTTCCTCTGTTTCTAATTTTTGGTTTATATTCACTGCAGTTTAGTAAACCAACTCCCTCTATAGGTTACCTGCTGTGAGAGAATCAAAAGTAACAACAGTGGGAGTAGCTAAAAGTCTTAACAGAAAAACATTTAGCACTGTAGATCTCTAGGACTATATTTTTCCCAGGCAGAATTTTAGGCCACCCAAGTGACTCCCTATAATCATTCCATAACTAAGTTATTATATATTGGTTTGTTAATTTAAAATATCATGTTGATGAGAGTATAAATGAAAATTGCTTTGAAATTTCACAACAACAATTTGGGAATATGAATTATAAATTGTGTAAATATGAATTGCACAATTATGTGCAGCTGAAATCCTAAATTTGTCTTTAATTTCTTATAAAATATAAGTAAGTTTACCTTGGCATGTTATTCCTAGGAATTACACAAATGACATAAATATGTATATGTGTATGGGTGCACATGCATGCATATACACATTGTGGTACTGTTATCTAAAAATTTGAAATTATCAAGATGTTCTTCAATTTGAGTTGGTTTTCATTTAACTATACTGTGGTATATACTGTGTACACATTTAAAATGTTGCTGTAGGTTGATACTTAAGGGCGTGTAAAAATATGTGAAACATTAATTACCATTAAGTGAAAAATAGGTTCAGTATACAATTTTGAAAATTATATCTAGGTATGTATACATAAAGTGATTAACAGTAACTTTTACTTTCTTCTTTATGCTTTTTTTATTCAGTTTTTTTAAAAAGAATGTGTCTTTTTTTATGATCATAAGAAAATTTTTTTATTTTCAGAGACGAAAAGAGATTTAAAGGAGAAATTGTCTCCTTCCTTACTGTTCTAACTCATGAACTTGGTTTGGATATGCCTACTCTTTCTTATAAAAACTTTAAAAAATAAATCAACAAATCCACGTACCATTCTGCTTCATGTTCATGACATTGTTCTAGTAGCTGTAGATGTTCAGATACCATTGAGATTTCCATTTAAAAATCAAACTCAGCAGAACATAAGTTGGTTGTTTTTTTTAACCCCATTTAAAATAAAATTACATAGGGACATTAAGTGCTTTGTTATATATGTACCACATATGCAACACAGTTAGCATCCTTGGTGCTCATTTGAGAATCCTAATGTAAAAACAAAATTTTCAAACAATTAAAATTGGATGACACACTTGGAAAGAGCTTTCAACATTCTAGTGTGCTGTAGCATTGCTATACTGTTGAGTCATTGTCTTACTATTTTTTCCTTTTTTTTAAAATCTTTTAATTTTAGGTTCAGGGGTACATGTGAAGGTTTGTTACATAGGTAAACTCCTGTCATGGGGGTTTGTTGTATAGATTATTTCATCCCAACCTCCACCCTCGAGTAGACCCCAGTGTCTGTTGTTTTCTTCCTTGTGTATAAGTTCTCATCTTTTTTTTTTTTTTTTTTTTTTTGAGACAGAGTTTCGCTCTGTTGCCCATACTGGAGTGTAGAATGTAGTGGTGTAATCTTGGCTCACTGCAACCTTCACCTCCCAGGTTCAAGTGATTCTCCTGCCTCAGCCTCCCGAGTAGCTGGGATTATAGGCACACACCACCGAGCCTGGCTAATTTGTGTATTTTTAGTAGAGATGGGGTTTCACCGTATTGGCCAGGCTGGCCTCAAACTCCTGACCTCAGGTCATCTGCCTCCCTCGGCCTCCCAAAGTGCTGGGATTACAGGCGGCAGCCACCGTTCCCAGCCAGGTTTTCATCATTTAGCTCCCACTTATAATTGAGAACATGCAGTATTTGGTTTTCTGTTCCTGTTAGTTTGCTGAGGATAATAGCCTTCAGCTCTATCCATGTTGCTGCAAAAGACATGGTCTCATTCTTTTTTATGGCTACATAGTATTCCATGGTGTGTATGTCCTACATTTTCTTTATTCAGTGTGTCATTGATGGAGATTTAGGGTGTTCTATGTCTTTACTATTGTGAATAGTGCTGCAGTTAAAATTTGCATGCATGTGTCTTTATGGTAGAATAATTTATATTCCTCTGGGTATATAACCAGTAATGGGATTGCTGGATAAAATCATAGTTCGCTTTTAGCCCTTTGAGGAATCACTTTCCACAACAATTGAATTAATTTACACTCCCACCAACAGTGTATAAGTAAGTTTTCCCATTTCTCCGCAATTTTGCCAGCATCTATTATTTGTTGACTTTTTAATAATAGTCATTCTGACTGGTGTGGGATAGTATCTCATTGCGGTTTTGATTTGCATTTCTCTTAACGATTGGTGATGTTGAGCTTTTTTTCATATGCTTGTTGGTGGCATGTATGTCTTTTGAAAAGTGTCTGTTCATGTCCTTTGCCCACTTTTTAACAATTTTCTCTTGTAAATTTGTTTAAGTTCCTTACAGATGCTGGATATTAGGCTTTTGTCAGATGCACAGTTTGCAAATATTTTCTCCCATTCTGTAGGATGTCTGTTTACTGTTGACATTTTCTTTTGCTGTGCAGAAGCTCTTTAGCTTAATTAGATCCCACCTGTCAATTTTTGCTTTTGTTATGATTGCTTTGGTGTCTTTGTCATGAAATCTTTTACCGTTCCTATGTCCAGGATGGTATTGCCTCGGTTGCCTTCCAGGGTTTTTATAGTTTTGAGTTTTACATGTAAGTCTTTAATCCATCATGAGTTAATTTTTGTATGTGGTGTTAAAGGTCCAGCTTCAGTCTTCTGCATATGGCTAGCCAGTTACCCCAGCACCATTTATTGAATAGGGAGTCTTCCCTTTTGCTTGGTTTTGTCAGCTTTGTCGAAGATCAGATTGTCATAGGTGTGTGGCCTTATTTCTGGTTTGCCCTATTTTAATATACAAACAACAGATACTTTTGTCTTCTAAATAGATTATAACCTACTTATAGTCAAGGTATGTCTTTTGCCATCCTGTAAGTATGTTATTGTTTTGTTTTGTTTTGAGACAGTTTTGCCTCGTCGCCCAGGCTGGAGTGCAGTGGCACAATCTCGGCTCACTGCAACCTCTGCCTCCCACGTTCAAGCACTTCTCCTGCCTCAGCCTCCTGAGTGGCTGGGATTACAGGTGCGCGCCACCGTGCCCAGCTAATTTTTGTATTTTTAGTAGAGATGAGGTTTCACCATGTTGGCCAGGCTGGTCTCAAACTCCTGACTTCAGGTGATTTGCCCACCTCAGCCTCCCAAAGTGCTGGGATTATAGGCATGAGCCACCATGCCTGGCCCATAAGTGTGTTTTTTAAACCTATTAATGCATCATGAAATTAGTGGGTCATAATTGCCATTTAAGTATATATAAATATATTTATATTTATTTAAACTATTACAGTCATCCCTTGGTATATGTGGGGGATTGGTTCTAGGACACCCCCAACTTGTGCCAGTATACCAAAATCCATGTATATACAAGTCCTGTAGACAGTCCTGCAGAACCTGTATGTATGAAAAGTTGGCTGGCTGTATATGCAAGTTTTGCATCCTATAAATACTGTATTTTCTCTCCATGCATTTGGTTGAAAAAAAAGTCATGTATAAGTGTACCCATGCCATTTAGTTCAGAAGTCAACTCTGTGTGTGTGTGTCATATATGTGTAAGTTCGTAGTATGTACTAAGGGTGAATTTTGTTTATGAAACTTCTAGGTAGCACCTAAAATATTTGGAAAGCCCTATCCCAAAATACTTAGGGAAGAACATTAAACTCTCAATTAAGTAGAGGTCAGCTGTCCAGGAAGAAGCCTTGGTTGCCTTAGAATATAGCCAAAAAATCAGAAATTTAACTTAACAGACATTTGAGTTACAAAAGTATATGTTACAGGTGAACATCCTAGTCTCTCCCTCAGAATCCCTGTAGTTTTAGACAATTATTAAATGTGGCTGTTTTCTTTCCTGATCTATAACAAGTTAGAAAGAGTAAACTAGAAGGAAGAAGAATTCCAAAGATAGACACCATTATAGGAAGAAAATAATTAGCTGTCTGAGAAGAGCAGGGATACTATGAAAGAACTCCTAAGATAGTAGCACAGGTAGGTTGTATAGGGGTGCAGATGCACACTTGTTATATGCCTTTAAGGGCGTAATTTTGAGGCTGTAAAGAGTGAGAAATGCACTAAACCCCTGGGCATCAGGAAGGCCAGGTTTCACATTCGTTCGTAACTAACAGTACATTATGGGCCAAGTCGCTTAACCTCTCCCTCTGTCCCAGTTTCCTAATCTGTAAAATGAGGTAGATGTACTAGATGTTCTCAAAGGTTCCTTCACATTCAGCAGTTTTCTTGTTTCAGTGAATTTACAGGTAAGACTTGTTTATGATTTACAATATAAAAAGATCAGTTAGAACAAACTGGTTAGTTGGTTTACTTTTTAAAGAATAAATGAGAAATTAAAAATATGTTGGATGTTTGCATCTTAAAATACTACTTTGTGTTTCTAAGTTTATCTTACTATTTTATTGTAACGATGAATTTACCATTGAAAATATCTATAGAATTTGGCTGCTTATATACTTGGCTTTATTTCTACAGGGATGGGAGACTACTTTAATAGTGCTTAAGGCATTTTCCCATTTGTCTTTTTATTTCTCTTTGAGTTTTCTTTCACTTTTTATGTATTCTAGGTGGTTATCCAAATGCCAACCCAGTCCAGGTTTCAACAGCAACATTTTTTCTTTTCTTCAACGAAGAGTAGAGAATGGAGATCAGCTCTATCAATACTGTTCATTGTTAATAAAAAGTATACCTCTCAAGCAACAGCTTCAGTGGGATCCTAGCAGTCACAGTTTGCAGGGGTTTATGGACTTTGGTCTTGGAAAACTTGATGCTGATGAAACGCCACTTGCTTCAGAAACTGTTTTGTTAATGGCAGTGGGTATTTTTGGCCATTGGAGAACACCTCTTGGTTATTTTTTTGTCAACAGAGCATCTGGATATTTGCAGGCTCAGCTGCTTCGTCTGACTATTGGTAAACTGAGTGACATAGGAATCACAGTTCTGGCTGTTACATCTGATGCCACAGCACATAGTGTTCAGATGGCAAAAGCATTGGGGATACATATTGATGGAGATGACATGAAATGTACATTTCAGCATCCTTCATCTTCTAGTCAACAGATTGCATACTTCTTTGACTCTTGCCACTTGCTAAGATTAATAAGAAATGCATTTCAGAATTTTCAAAGCATTCAGTTTATTAATGGTATAGCACATTGGCAGCACCTCGTGGAGTTAGTAGCACTGGAGGAACAGGAATTATCAAATATGGAAAGAATACCAAGTACACTTGCAAATTTGAAAAATCATGTACTGAAAGTGAATAGTGCCACCCAACTCTTTAGTGAGAATGTAGCCAGTGCATTAGAATATTTGTTATCCTTAGACCTGCCACCTTTTCAAAACTGTATTGGTACTATCCATTTTTTACGTTTAATTAACAATCTGTTTGACATCTTTAATAGTAGGAACTGTTATGGAAAGGGACTTAAAGGGCCTCTGTTGCCTGAAACTTACAGTAAAATAAACCACGTGTTAATTGAAGCGAAGACTATTTTTGTTACATTATCTGACACTAGCAATAATCAAATAATTAAAGGTAAGCAAAAACTAGGATTCCTGGGATTTTTGCTCAATGCTGAGAGCTTAAAATGGCTCTACCAAAATTATGTCTTCCCAAAGGTCATGCCTTTTCCTTATCTTCTGACTTACAAATTCAGTCATGATCATCTGGAATTATTTCTAAAGATGCTTAGGCAGGTATTAGTAACAAGTTCTAGCCCTACCTGCATGGCATTCCAGAAAGCTTACTATAATTTGGAGACCAGATACAAATTTCAAGATGAAGTTTTTCTAAGCAAAGTAAGCATCTTTGACATTTCAATTGCTCGAAGGAAAGACTTGGCGCTTTGGACAGTTCAACGTCAGTATGGTGTCAGCGTTACAAAGACTGTCTTTCACGAAGAGGGTGTTTGTCAAGACTGGTCTCATTGTTCACTAAGTGAGGCATTACTAGACCTGTCAGATCATAGGCGAAATCTCATCTGTTATGCTGGTTATGTTGCAAACAAGTTATCAGCTCTTTTAACTTGTGAGGACTGCATCACTGCACTGTATGCATCGGATCTCAAAGCCTCTAAAATTGGGTCACTATTATTTGTTAAAAAGAAGAATGGTTTGCATTTTCCTTCAGAAAGTCTGTGTCGGGTCATAAATATTTGTGAGCGAGTTGTAAGAACCCATTCAAGAATGGCAATTTTTGAACTAGTTTCTAAACAAAGGGAATTGTATCTTCAACAGAAAATATTATGTGAGCTTTCTGGGCATATTGATCTTTTTGTAGATGTGAATAAGCATCTCTTTGATGGAGAAGTGTGTGCCATCAATCACTTTGTCAAGTTGCTAAAGGATATAATAATCTGTTTCTTAAATATCAGAGCTAAAAATGTTGCACAGAATCCTTTAAAAAAACATTCAGAGAGAACTGATACGAAAACTTTATCAAGGAAACACTGGTCATCTGTACAGGATTATAAATGTTCAAGTTTTGCTAATACCAGTAGTAAATTCAGGCATTTGCTAAGTAACGATGGATATCCATTCAAATGAGAGACCTAAAATATATTAACATTTTAATTAAGAATACTTGATCAACATTTTTTAAAGTTCAATTTACCATATTTTATAAATTGCGCATTCTGCACAGTGGACAAGTTTGCAATTCTGACTTATTAAAATTTCAAATTCTGCATATCACAAAATCTGCTTATACTTTTGGTATGGCTCGCAGCATTTATGAGTTTTCCAAAATATAGAAAGCAGTAGGTCAGTAGGAGCAAACTAGCCAACAGGTACTGTCTTTGAATTTACTACTGTAAGACTAAGCAGTGTTACTGGACACAGTTTTAACTTGTTCAATCTGCTTCAAAAACAAGAAAAACAACAACTATGAGTTATCAAAATATTGACTCCATTTATGACTAGACTACATTTCTGAAAGATCTTTGGTTTACGATTCTTAAGAATATTGACAATACCTATAAAACTTTGAAGATAACTTTTACTTAAATATGAAAATTATAGTTTGAAAATTAGGCTCAAGCAAATATCAAATACTGCAAAAATCCCCTTGTCCCAGGATACCCTAAAATAGAAGTGCTTAAACTTTGTCAGGCAGAAGGTAAAGTAAATGAGCCATGAGATTCTTCCTTGTGCTGCAGCCACGCTGGGGAGTGCAATCTGGAAAGAACATACCTAATGTGTTTTTCACCATCCATTATCTCTGAACTTTGAAATATTACTTTTGAATAATAGGCTGGACACTTAGTTTGACTTGAAAGAGCTCAATGTTCATCAGAAAACAGGGAGAAACCTAATCTGAAGATGGAAGCATACTAAGGACAATTTTCTCCACTCACATCCACATTTGAAAAGAGGAACAGAAAAACATAGGTAACTCTACTTTCACAAATGAGGATAGTTTAACGGATAGAAGAAACAAGCACATTATTCACCTGTGTTGTAAAACATCTACTCTTTTTTGTCACTGAATAAGTGTTCCCAAAGTACAGTTAATCCTAATATGAAAACTTAGAATTGTAAAAGATTAACGATAACGTAAAAGTATATTGATTAAAATTCCCCTTACAAAGTAATTTTGATATGTTTGTTTATTCTACCTCAAACAAAGGCTTAAGTTTTGAAGTGTAACCAGTTTATACTTCATTTTATACAAAACTTATTGCTGAGAAGTCTGAATATTGTGCTTTTTGTTGTTTGTAAATAGAATTGAATTTAAATACACCAGGATAAATCTTATTTAAAGGAAGGCTGTTTGTAAATCACCAACTTTAACTTATTGCTTATATATATCCAAGCTCTGTACCTGATCTTTATGTAAAGCAAGATTCATATGTGTATTATCTAATGCCCTTTGGTGTTACATTTGACTAAAATACAAATGTCTGTATTTTAGTGTTGTGCATTATTCTTTTAAGTGCTAAATTGGAAAGAGATGGTCGATTGAGACAGTGAATATTCAAAAATTGGAAGGTCACAGATTTCTCTTAGATAAGAAGGTAAGAATAGTCTCATCACTACATTTAGCCCAGTTAATTGCTCCTGCACTTGTGAAAGGGCTTGGAGTCTTATATCAGATACAATACACTTTACAGTGAAATAAATTATTCATTCATATTTGATTTAGGGCAGTTTGGTTATAATTTTTACTTTGCATCTTGGCCATTTTTTTCTTCAGAGAAAAGCATTCCCTTTAAAAATTTATCCTACTTTCCAACAACTAGTGCTAGGAGAGATGGATATCCACATGCAAAAAAATTCACTCAAAATGAAGCAAACACCTAAATAGAAGAGGTAAGGCTATACAACTTTTAGAAAATATAGAGTTAATCTTTGAGGTTTGGATTAGGTGGTGGTTTTTCTTTTTTTCTTTTTCTTTTTTTTTTTTTTTTGAGACAGAGTCTCGCTCTGTTGCCCAGGCTAGAGTGCAGTGGTGGGATCTTGGGTCACCACAACCTGTACCTCCTGGGTTCAAGCAATTCTCCTGCCTCAGCCTCTCGAGTAGCTGGGACTACAGGCACGCACCACCATGCCCGGCTAATTTTTGTATTTTTAGTAGAGACAGGATTTCACTGTGTTGGCCAGGCCAGTCTTGAACTCCTGACCTCATGATGCACCCGCCTCGTCCTCCAAAGTGCTGGGATTACAGGTGTGAGCCACTGTGCCTGGCCAGGTGGTGGTTTCTTAAGACACTTAAAGCACAGCAAAGGAAAATAATTGGACTTCATCAAAATTAACTTGTGCTTTGAAGGGATACCATCAAGAAAGTGAAAGACAACCCACTGAATGGAAAAAAAATGTTTGCAAATCATTTATCTAATTGTTATTATATGTAGAATCTACAAAGAATTCCTATAACTCAATAATAAAACGACAAATAACCAAAATTTTTAAATGGGTAAAGAATATGAATAGACTTTTCTCCAAAGGAGTTATACAGAAGGCCATAAAATACATAAATATATGTTCACGTCAGCTGTCCAGAAAATGCCAATCAATGACAATGAAACATCACATCACACCTGTTAGGACAGCTATTATAAAGAAGACATGGAGGCCGGGCGCGGTGGCTCATGCCTGTAATTTACCCTGCACTTTGCGAGGCCGAGGCGGGTGGATCACCTGAGGTCAGGAGTTTGAGATCAGCCTGGCAACATGAAGAAACCCCGTCTCTACTAAAAATACAAAAAATTAGCTGGGTGTGGTTGCACGTGCCTGTAATCCAGCTACTCAGGAGGCTGAGGCAGGAGAATCGCTTGAACCCGGGAGGCGGAGGTTGCAGTGAGCTGAGATCTTGCCACTGCATTCCAGCCTGGGCAACAGGAGCAAAATTCCGTCTCAAAAAAAAAAATAAGACATGGCCAGGCACAGTAGTTCATGCCTCAACTCCCAGCATTTTGGGAAGCCGAGGCAGGAGGATTGCTTGAACCCAGGAGTTCAAAACAAGCCTGGACAATAAACAGTGAGAACCCCCCATCTCTGAAAGAAAAAAAAAAGGAAAGGAAAGACATAGTATTGGCAAGAATGTGGAGAAATTAGAACCCTCATACACTTTTGTTGGTGAGAATGTAAAATAGTCCAGAAAATAGTCCAGCTAGTGCAGCAGCTTTGGAAAATAGCCTGGCAGTTCCTCAAAAGCTTAGAGTTACCTATGACCTAGCAAATTGTACTCCTAGGCATATACCCAAGAGAAATGAAAATGTCCACACAAAAATGTGTACATGAACTTCATTGATAATAGCCAAAAAGTGGAGAAAAAGCCTAAATGTCCATCGACTGATTAATGAAAACCAAAAAATGTGCTATAACCACAAGATGGGTATGTTTAACCTTATAACGAACTGCCAAAACTTCCAAAGTGACTATTGTTTTGCATTCTGGCCAGCAATATATCAATGTTCCCGTTCCTGTACTTCTTTCTTAGCACTTGGTATTGTCAGGATTTTGGTCTTTTTTCAAGTAGCCATTCTAATAGTCTAGTGCTATTTCATTGTAGTTTACACTTGCATTTTCCTAATAACCAGTGATGTGGAGCACCTTTTCATATGCTTATTTGCCATCGTGTATCTTCTTAGGTGAAATGTCTGTTCAACTCTTTTGTTCATATTTTGGAAGATTGGCTCTTTTCTTACTGAGCATTAGGTATATATTCTGGATATACGTGCATTATCAGATGTGTTTTGCAATTATTTTTTTCTCAGTCTGTGGCTTTTTTTATTTTCTTAACAGTGTCTTTTGAAAAGCAGATGTTAATTAATTTTGATAAGTCCAGTTTTTCTATTTTTTTCTTTTTGGGATGTAAGCTGTGATTCATTCTCAGTTAACTTTGGTATATGAGTTGAGGTCCTTTTTTTTTTTTTTTTTTTTGAGTCTGAGTCTCGCTCTTTTGCCCAGGCTGGAGAGTGCAGTGACACAATCTTGGCTCACTGCAACTCCACCTCCCGGGTTCCAGTGAATCCTTTGCCTCCTGAGAAGCTGACTACAAGTGTGTGCTACCACGCACGGCTAATTTTTGTGTTTTTAGTAGAGTTGGGGTTTTGCCTTGTTGGCCAGGATGGTCTGAACTCCTGACCTTAAGTGATCCACCCGCCTCGGCCTTCCAAAGTGCTGGGATTACAGGAATGAGCCACCACACCCAGCCATGAAGTTCATATTTTTACATATGGATATGTCAGCCCCATTTGTTTAAAAAACTATCCCCATTGAACTACTTTCATACAATGATAAAAAGCCAACTATATATATGGGGTCTCTATTGTCTTCCACTGATAAATAGGATCTATCTACTACCAGTCTTAATTACTCTAGTTTTATCTGTCTTGAAATTAGGTGGGAGTTCTCCAACTTTGTTCTTTTTTCAAAAATGTTTTGGCTGTTCTGGTTGCCCCTTTCCATATAAGTTTTATCATCAGCTTGTTGATTTCTATAAAAATTCCTGCTGGGATTTTGACTGAAGTTGTGTTGAATCTATAGATCAATGTGGAGACAATTGACATCTTAATAATACAGAATCTTCTAATCCATGAAACATGGGCTATCTTCTTTTTTTTAGGTTCTTTGATTTTTTTTATCAGTTTTTTACTTTTCAGCACAGATCTTACATATCTTTGTTAGATTTCATGTTTTCTGAAATCTGTAAGTGGTGATTTAAAATTTTCAGTTTCTAAACATTCATTGCTACTACGTAGAAGTACAGTCAACTTTTGCATACTAATTTTGCTAAATTCACTTATTCTAGTAGTTATGAGATTCTTTGATTTTTCTATGTAGGCATTCATATCATCAAGTAGTCTTATTTATTTATTTCCAATCTGTGGGCCTTTTTCCCACCTGCCTTACTGCACAGTGAGCTACATTATTGAATAAGAATGCCTTGCTCCCAGTCTTAAAGGAAAGCATTCTTCACTATGTGTATGTTAGCTGTAGGCTTTTTTTGTAAATGGTCTTTATCAGGTTTAGTCTTAGTTCTCTGAAGACTTTATTTTTTTATTTATTGAATCATATGTGGCTGAATTTTACCAGATACGTTTTTCTGCACCTTTTGGGTAAAAAAATTTCTGAGATAAAATTCACATAACCATAATATTTACCCTCTTAAATAAGCATATAGTGGCCGGGCACGGTGGCTCACGCCTGTAATCCCAGCACTTTGGGAGGCCAAGGCGGGTGGATCACCTGAGGTCAGGAGTTGGAGACTAGCTTGACCAATGTGGTGAAACCCCATCACTACTAAAAATACAAAATTAGCCAGGCTTGGTGGCGCATGCCTGTAATCCCAGCTACTCGGGAGACTGAGACATGAGAATTGCTTGAACCAGGAGGCAGAGGGTGCAGTGAGCTGAGATCGCACCACTGCACTCTAGCCTGGGTGACAGAGTGAGACTCCGTCTCAAGAAACAAACAAGAAAATATATAATTTAGCAGTTTTTCCTATATCCACAGTCATTTTCTGCAACTTTTGAGATGATCATTTAGCTTTTCTTATTTGTATGCTGATACAGTGAACTATGTTTTTTTTAAAACATTGGATCAACTTTTATTCCCAGGATAAACCCTACTTGGTCATGATGTATTCTTTTTATAATATTATGACCAGATTTCATATGCCAGTATGATAGATGACAGTTTCATAAAGTCCCCGTGACCTTATAATAAACATAACCCTAAATATACTTGTTTTCTTATTGCTTTTGAATAGAAACTGAGTGTCTTAAATGCTGTCACAAAATTTGCCATTTAGAAGGAAATTTTTAATTAACAAAATACCTTATAGCTTTCAACTCATAAAATCACATGGATTAAAAAAAAAAGCTCACCTTTGGTATACAGATAATGACAAAATGTGCATTCAAGAAGCCCTAACAAGAAAAGCCTTAAGTAATTTACATGATGAAAATAACTCCAATAGAAAGGGATTTTTAGTTGATTGCCTTCCCTTCTGCTTTGGGTAGCCACACCAGAATTCCTATATAAAATGCTTAAGAGATACAACATGATCAAAGTTATAGCCGGAGGTCCTGCTGTGAAGCTTCATTTACATAACAAGTATTCATTTTCTTAACTATTTGTTACAGAACAATAAAAATAGATAACTTTTCTAAAATTATTTTTATTCACATTTTACATTAAGATTGAAAAAATGTCAGTTGTCCACTACCAGAAAATGGGGAACTAATCACTCTGTTTGCTTTTGTACCTGTAACATTAAGGTTCTGTTTCCCAGACCCCAGAGATAAGACCTACAGGTTGTGTTTAGTGCTTCAGAAAAAAGGAAACTAAGAAAGATAGCTATCATAAGAACATTTCACATTAAAAGACAGAGTAGATTGATTTTCTAGGTATTTTTGTTTTTGTTTTTGAGACAAGGTCTCACTCTGATTGCCAGGCTGGAGTGCAGTGGTGTAATTTTGACTCACTACAGCCTCAACCTCTGCAGGCTCAGGCGATCCTCCCACCTCAGCCTTCAAAGTAGCGAGGACTGCAGGTGTGCGCCACCACACCCAGTTAATTTTTTTATATTTTTAGTAGAGACAGGGTTTCACCATGTAGCCTGGGCTGGTCTAGAACTCCTGGACTCAAGTGATTCACCCGCCTTGACCTCCCAAAGTGCTGGAATTACAGGCGTGAGCCACCATGCCCGGCTGAGTTTCTGCTCTTAAAAGAAACAGTGGGGAAAAAAAGAGAAGACATATTCTCATTTCAAAGCAATTTACGTTAGTAATAACTGAGCAAAATGATAGAATTTTTTAGTTGTGTGTTTTCAGAAGTAATGTCAAATTTACTTCAGATAATTTAAAAGGTTTTTTGCATATTAAATGGTTAATAAAGTGGTGTTATTATACTAAAGAAAAAATGCAAAACCTTTTTTTTTTTACAGAATAGTATAAATGTTTATTTTCTGTATGATTTACTTTGCTGTCCTGTTTTTACAATATAGAAAAGTGTATTCTTTGAATAGCTCTAGTAAATATAAATTTAATCTTTCTACTTTGGGATGTAAATAGAGCTAAAAAATTATATACCCAACCCTCCCCAAATAGTCTTTTAAAATCATTGAATTAATGTGGCTGTTCATCTTGTTCAGCAATTTGATGCAAATGCCTGAATACAAAAAGTTATTTAGTAAGTACTACACAGGAAGGAAAAGGCTTAATATTTTAGATAGATTTTTGAAAATCAGAAAAACTAGTAGCATTTGATTGCACCTTGAAATTTTTTTACAAGCAAAACATTCGTAAGCAATGCCATCATACATAATCTACAATTGTAATCAAAATTTCACAAACATTTTCTGCACACTGTATATATAAATACACATCACAAAGGTGCAATTAGAATTAACACAGAGTATGTACAAAATGAACAAAGTTTAAGTTTAGACCAAAAACTTATTGCAATCTTTTGAAAAATAACTTGATTATTATTTTACCCTCTTACACTAATTTACATTTATACAAATTTTAATTAAACATACTAGATTGAGGTGCTAAGAATGTTTGAACTATCTACATTTAAAGTTACTGCACTATGATTTTATAAATCCAAATTTAAAAGGAAGATACTTTAGTGAATAACGGAATCCTCTTTTGGATTACTTAATTTCTATTGCCTGTATCTTGCGTGTTCATATGAACATATATACACACTTAATACATACAACTATAGAGTCCTTGTAGGAAATGAAATAATCATATACTAATTACTGATGATTAAGGTACCTAACAAAATGCCTGAATTCCAACATGGTTTTTTCTTGTCGTAAAATCAAGAGTCCTGTCACAACAGGCTCTTAAATTCATAGAGTTTTTGAATACTGAAAATGATTTAGGTTATTTTAGTAATTATAGGAAAACAGACCTTCCAAATCACTGGCTGAAAATAATGCCATATTAAACTTCCCTTATAAAAAGAAATCCCACCACAATTTTGAAAATTTTGTTAGGAGGCCCATTTCTGTAAATCAAGTAAGAGTTGCCATTTGGTTTGAAACCTCTTAGTTCAAAAGTCTATAAAAAGGGCCGGACACGGCGGCTTATGCCTGTAATCCCAGCACTTTGGGAGGCCGAGGCGGGCAAATCACGAGGTCAGGAGATCGAGACCATCCTGGCTAACACGGTGAAACCCCGTCTCTACTAAAAATACAAAAAATGAGCCGGGCATGGTGGCATGCACCTGTAGTCCCAGCAACACGGGAGGCTGAGGCAGGAGAATCGCTTGAACCTGGGAGGCAGAGGCGTTGCAGTGAGCTGAGATCTCACCATTGCACTCCAGCCTGGGCTACACAGCGAGACTCCGTCTCAAAAAAAAAAAAAAAAGTCTGTAAAAATAATTGATTGTATAGATGAAAACTTCTCTAAATTCATCTTTTGCAGCTTCCCTATTCTTTGTTTCTCCACCCATGCCAAATTTTATACTTGATTACTATGTGAGGTTCTATATTATCACTACATAATGTTTACTTCCATTTATATCCACCTATCATTTTAATAGTACCCAGTAATCACTTTGACAATTTATTACTTCAAATACATACCGCCTCTTTGAAAGAAAATGGAGACAGCCCAGAGCATCTGTTAGCCTTTCCTTATTATAGAAACACATTGCCCATCCTCTGAGAATTATTTACTGTCCTTTAATATTTTATATGTTTTTTTAAATAACTTTAAAAAATTTTTAGTGTGCCTGGGGATTGTTTCCCCTTCTGACATTCCCAAAGTGACAACAGGATATTATTCCAGAATCTGCCCTGAAAGGCTGCTTTTTCTTTAAAAGATAGTCCTTTTCTAAATACAAAATGTCATTTGAATGTGTTTCATAAGAATTTGTTTATGTAACATTCTGTCTGCAGATATTCTAGATCAAGTCCCAAAGAATGGGTGCTAACCACTGCTGCTTTGGCTTTTCTATTAACAAAGTCATACAACACCATACATTATAAATTATACGAATTTATAAACATTTTTTGTCAAAGGTATCAGAGAGAGAACATCTAATTCTTAAGAAACTCAAGCAGATTAAAAAATCTATATAATAAAGAAAAAGTCAATTTAGAAGGGGCATAAGCAGATTTAACTAAGATTTAAAATGTACTAATTTCCTCATTTAAAATTTCTTCTCCTTCAGTATTATAATTTCAGGTCTTTTAAAACAAGGACTGAATTAAAATACAGTAATTGTTTTTCTTCCAGAAAATCAAGTGTCCCTGCACCTTAAATTTTCTGTACAGTTCCATTTATCAGTCTTTTTTGCAAGAGTTAGCAATTCATGGCACAAGGGTCACTTTTTGCCTTTCCTGCAGAGTTGATGACACTCATCAAACATCGTCCGAATTCCTCAAGTATCATCCGTTCCGCTGCTGCCTTTGATTTTCCCTTCTTGTCTGCCTGCTCTGCCTGGGCAAGGAGGCAATTACATGTGGCTTCAGCTACTTCCTTAGTTACAAATGTAAATGGCAATCTGAAATGATTTTTGAAAGAGAAAGATGATGGTGGTGTTAAATAACAACAAAAGATAACATTCTTTCATCTGGAAATCTCTACTGACCCTTTCACAATTCACCAGCAGGATGAGCATCACAATTTACACAGTGAGCACAAGCACATCCTAAAAAGGGCTTTAAAAAGTTAAATTTGGTTTTATTCACATATTGTAAGAATATTGTTCAGGAAATTTAACATAAAACATGTTACTTATTACCTAGGCAAGGTTATGTGGTTAACTAAAAGATAATAGTCTACACAAAGACTAGAATTTCTTTAACTAAAATCCTCCTAAATCATGAATGTATGCTCCGTAAGTTCAATTTTTATTTACTGCTGTTGCTCCAGTGCCCAGAATAGTGCATGACATAGAGACGCTACATGAATAGTTGCTGAATGAATGAATAATACTGGGAATTGACAGCACTATCTCTTGGGCAAAATGAAAAATAAAGCACTTTACCATAGTCACTGATACTGTTTGTAGAAAACATTCCAAAATTCTGCATCGTTCTAGCACAACAAAACAAAATGGCGAAACCAAATGTTGTTCTGTACACAGAGTTGCATTCATAAAGACCTGAGCTATTGAGTATTAAATTGGAGCAACCCATCGTGAGGCTTGCTATATTTGCAGCCAACTCAAGTCTTAAAGCCTGTGACAGATTAAGTCAAGCAACATAATCTAAACCACTAACTCAACAACCTGTGAGTAAGCGGTCACTAACAGAAGTATACTAAATAATGAAGTCTGAAATTAAAGCTCACTATGGCAAGAGAGGGTAATTGAGAATTCAGGCTGCCATGCAGCTGTATAGGAATCTTTAACATACAAACAAGCACTTTAAACTAGAAAATATTAATTTAAGGTTTTGGTCACTTGAAACAAGCTTGTTAACATGCTAGCATAACTTTTTTAATACAAGTTTTTAATATGTAATTTTGATTATAATTATAATTTTATAATTTTGTTTTCATATCGTTAACATCTTCCCAATTTTAAAAATTATAAATATTTTACTGTAGCAGTATCTTTAATCTCCATGTGGAGATTAGATTCAATACTCTAAAGACCAGAAAGAATCCCAGGTTATAAGTCTCATTAAGGTGCCTGACCACTTCCACTTTATTCAGTCAAAAACCATTTGCTGTTTATATTCCAGTCAAGAGTTCTTTAGAACTAATATCTTAAGGCCAGGCACAGTAGCTCATGCCTGTAATCCCAGCACTTTCGGAGGCTGAGATGGGCAGATCACCTGAGGTCAGGCATTCAAGACCAGGCTGGCCAACATAGTGAGACCTCATCTCTACTAAAAATACATAAATTTAGCTGGGCGTGGTGGTGTATGCCTGTAATCCCAGCTACTTAGGAGGCTGAGGCAGGAGAATTGCTTAAACCCAGGAGGCGGAGATTGCAGTGAGCTGAGATCATGACACTGCACACCAGCCTGGGCAACAGAGTGAGACGTTATCTCAAAAAGAAAACAAAAAACCAAAACTAATATCTTAAATGTTTTGTACAAAAAAGCCTTATTTTTATAAGCACTGGATCTCATTTTCAGTTTAGGCATTTTATTTTTGAGACGGAGTTTGCTCTTGTTGCTCAAGCTGGAGTGCAACTGCATGATCTCGGCTCACTGCAACCTCTGCCTCCCAGGCTCAAGCGATTCTCCTGCATCAGCCTCCCAAGTAGCTGGGATTACAGGCGCACACCACCATGCCCGGCTAATTTTTTGTATTTTTAGTAGAGATGGGGTTTCACCATGTTGGCCAGGCTAGTCTCAAACTCCTGACCTCAGGTGATCCGCCCACCTTGGCCTCCCAAAGTGCTGGGATTATAGGCGTGAGCCACTGTGCCTGGCCTACTTAGGCATTTTAAATAATATGCCATTTGCAAGACTCATTCCATTTAATAATTCCTCAGATTAACCTCTAACAAACTTTCTAATACCAGTGCAGTCCAGTCCAAATCACAAACTATGTTTTATCAGGTCTTGACAAACACTGGAGATATTATAGACATGCCTTATTCCTCACAGCCACCTGGTATAGGCTATTTTAAGGATAAGAAAACTGAGGCTCAAAGAGATTCACAAACTACTAAGTAGCACAGATAGTATAAACTCAAGTCTACCTGACTTTAGAGGTCAAGCTTTTCTACTCCAGAGCTCAGCAGATGAAAGAGATAACAATACGGAGCTGCACTATTACAGTGTGATGGGTGGTCCAATAGGATGGGGAAAGTGCTCCAAGAAATGGAAAAGGCAAGAGAAGGTAAGAAAATGCAAAAACATAATTACACGTTCAGCGAGACATATGAACATCTGGTTTTCTTTGGGGTTCCTCAAATTACATAATTACCTCATCTTAGTAGACAGAAATTAAGCACAGTGGACTAAATCATTACTGTGCATTTTAGAACTGCACAATAATCTGACAGTGGTTTCTGTTACCTTTAAATTCCTTTACAAGTAACTAAAGATGGAAAGAAAACACAAAAATCAGGTTTGCAACAACCAAAAATATAAACTCAACTTTGCCCCCTGAAAAGAAACTTTACCAAAAGTGAGTATTTGGGAAATACTATAAAAAGATTAAAATACTGACTTACTTTCCGCCTCCACTATTTAAAGCTGGTGTTGGCCTAGTAAGCAAGTCTGAAATTTGAGAGGATAACTTCGTCTTGGCTGCTGTTTGTTGCTGTACCCTTACTTCAGCTGCATCTGCCAAATGCATCAATGTCTTCCTTTCCGGGCTTTCTTCAAAATTCTTACAGCCAATACATTTGCATATTGAGGAACACATTATTTTTGCCTAAAAGATTTACATAAGAAAAGTTTCCAAATCAAAACCAAAATACATTACTATAAGTAGATGCCACAATCAAATCAACAGCTAATAGCATTACCTGGTCAACTGATAATAAGATTAGATGGAAGTATCTCTGGCTGACAAACAGTAACTACACATGTGGCTAGCTAGGTTAGGTATTCTTAAGTCTGACAGTGGCTGTACAACGTTTGTGGCTGTGTCCTTCCATGTCAGTTTTCCCCCACTATGAATATAGATTTTCTTCAGATATGAGTTACACGTTTTTCATAAACATGAATATCCTAAAATATCAAAAATAAAGGTCATCCAGAATCCAGCCACCTCAATCAAATAATCATTAACATATAGATGACCTCCCATTTATGCATATGTATACAATTTCACATTAAAGGGATTTCATAGATGCCATTTTTATTATTCTATTATGCTATTTTTAATCTGAAGAGGGAGTTCGGGAGGGACTTCAGATTCCCCAAACCCTTCAATAACCCATATGAAACTAGTGTGTATTTTACATTTCATATAAATATATATTTTCATGTAAAAATATGTCAAATGTAAGTATATATAAAATCCTAGACCTTATGTATATACAAATATAGAACTTTCATTTTTTAGTTTTTCAAAATCATATTATCTGCTTTTCTGCATCTTGCTTTTCTTACAACTCATGGAATCCCTCCAAAGTCATCTGGCATAGCTTGAATTCATTCTATTTAACAGCTAGGTGTAAATCCCTGGTATGATGTGTCAATTTTATTGGGCATTCATTTCCCTATTGATGGGTGTTTATTTTTGTTTCCAGTTCTTGGGTACCACAAATGATGCATAAAAAGACTTTTTTGTTATACATTATGCCTTTTTATTTCTCTGAGTTAGATTTCTAGAATTGGGCTCACTGGTTAACAGGTCTGTGTATTTTAATTTTTTTTTTTTTTTTTTGAGACGGAGTCTCGCTCTGTCTCCCAGGCTGGAGTGCAGTGGCGCGATCTCAGCTCACTGCAAGCTCCGCCTCCCAGGTTCACGCCATTCTCTTGCCTCAGCCTCCCGAGCAGCTGGGACTACAGGCACCCGCCACCACGCCCGGCTAATTTTTTTTGTATTTTTAGTAGAGACGGGGTTTCACCGTGTTAGCCAGGATGGTCCCGACCTCCTGACCTCGTGATTCACCCGCCTCGGCCTCCCAAAGTGCTGGGATTACAGACGTGAGCCACCGCGCCTGGCCTGTGTATTTGAATTTTAAGAGATGTAGCCAGATTGTTTTTTCAAAAGGCTGTAATACCTCACATCTCATCAGCAATGTGTAAAGGAAGGCTTTCCCAGATTCCCTCCAACAATGAATATTATAATTCCTTTTAACATTTTATGCCAGGCGCGGTGGCTCACGCCTGAAATCCCAGCACTTTGGGAGGCCGAGGTGGGAGGATCACCTGAGGTCGGGAGTTCAAGACCAGCCTGACCAACATGGAGAAACCCCGTCTCTCTTTAAAAAAAAAAAAAAAAAAAAAAAAATTAGCCAGGCATGGTGGCACATGCCTGTAATCTCAGCTACTCAGGAGGCTGAGGCAGGAGAATCGCTTGAACCCGGGAGGCAGAGGTTGCAGTGAGCCGCGATCACGCCATTGCACTCCAGCCTAGGCAATAAGAATGAAATTCCATCTCAAAAAAATATATATATATATAATCTGATGGTGGGGATGATAAAGTGAGATTTCACTGTTCTTTAATGTATATTTCCCTGATTTCTAACGAATTTGAGTATGTTTTTGTTAGCTGCGTTTTCTTCAATGAACCCATGTCTATATAAATAAATAAAACTGTCCTTTCTCTCTATAGCACCTAGCAACATAAACGGGCTGCATTATAAACACATTTACTCTGCTCCTTTCTTATAAGACACCAATAAATTCCACTTACCAAAGGAAAAAATGGATATAAGTTTGTGTTAACTGGGTTACTGTGAGCCTGAATGGGAATCTAACTAAAGCAATACTTAATAAGCATCCAGTGATGACGAGAGAAAATTCCTGACCTCAGAGTGGGGAAAACATACCAATAATGGTAATTTAGATTTTTTATATATATATATATGTATTTGTTTTTTAAAAATTATATTTTAAGAACCATAGGAAAGACATTAATAGTGTCTAACCGGAGCTCAGATGGAGAAATTACAATGACATTTAGCTTGGCGAATTTAACTTCCCCTGTACCAAAAAAAAAAAATGTGGAGGGGAGGAAAATGGTCACAAGAAAAGACACAGCCATGAAATAAGGTGGGTAGCCATTCATCCAATCAACAAGCCTATAGGCATTGAAAGGACACATGAATGTGTTGTCCAGATGCAAACCAACAGGATTAAAAAGACAATTCAGCTGAAGAACAAGATGTCAAAAGAACAGTTCAACACAAAATGTCAGATATGCCCACAGCTAATTTACAGCCAACTAGCCGCTGCTATTCATAGTTTAGTATATTCTAAGTTTCTCCATTTTTTGGTACATAACTTTTGGAATGATAAATTTGTTACTAGACAGTGTATCTGTCCTGACAAAGTTTCATTAGAATAGGTAGGGCAGGGCTGTCTCTTCTAACACTTTTAAACCAGTCCAGTACCTTTTCTACTTCTATTAATTCACAGGTTGTTAACCAGTTCAATTAAATGGTTAGTTACTATATGTCTGAATTTCATATGCCCAGCATGTGTTGATTTTTCAATGCCATATACATGAAAGGGTCGCTTTGCCCTTCTGATCCGACTTTACATAAATTTCCATGTTCTGAAAAGAAGTGTTAATTTTTACATATTCATGACAATTTTTGTATGATATGGCTTCTAAACGCAAGCTGGCTATTTCATCAGGTATTCAAAAGAAGAAAGACTAAAAAAGATTCCAACACTGGATGAAAACTGGCTTGTTGGATTTGGAGATGTTAAGACAGTTTAAAAAATCAACTTGCGACGGTGGCTCATGCCTGTAATCCCAACATTTTGGGAGGCTGATGGGTGGGCGGATCACTTGAGTTTGAGAGCAACTGGGCCAACGTGGTGAAACCCTGTCTCTACTAAAAACAAAAAATACAAAAATTACCTGGGCATGGTGGCAGGTGCCTGTAATCCCACCTACTTGGGAAGCTGAGGCAGGAGAATCGCTTGAACCCAGGAGACGGATATTACAGTGAGCCAAGATCGCACCACTGCACTCCAGCCTGGGCGACAGGGCGAGACTCCGTCTCAAAAACAAAATAACAACAACAACAAAAAACTTGTCTCTTTATGCAATTTTCATTCATATCATCTGCAGAACTCACAAGATGTTACTCTCCTATTCCCTATTCTACTTTACTTCCTGAGAGGAGTATTTGACTTTGTAAATAAGTAGATTAGGAAAGAATTCATTACACAGAGAATGCAATACACAAAATCTTTCATGTGACACATGCTGTATGGGAGAGGGCACTGAACTGGAGGACATGCTCCTGTGGCAGGGCAAACCTTCAGCAAGTGCAAAGCTAGGCTTTCTGCCAATAAATAAATAAACTAATTAATTAATTAATTCTCTGAGAATAAGAAAGAATGAAAATATATGAGAATATGAGAAGAGCCAAGAACAGGAATAACTCAACCACCCAAAAGACTGTCAGTAAAGAGTTTCAGGCATACCAAGAAACCAATTATGGTAATCTAGGGTTAATCTCAATCACTAGATTGTTACACATAAGCTTCTAAAATAAAACTATATAGTACTGTGTCTAAAGCAAGAAGGGGAAGATTTATATGGCATTTGTCAGAGCAGTTTCAACTACATCTTCCAGAGAAGACGCCTGACCCATAAGTAAAAATAACCAGCTCAGTGGAACAACAAAACAGTGAAAATGGAGACAATTGCCTACCGTGACCAGTAACCTCATCCAGCAGAATGCCAGATCCCCTTTCCTATTTTTATGCTCACAAAGCAAACTTAACATACTTTGGTTTTCCACAGAGCAGTGTGCTCTTTGAGTGGGCATAACCAGCATTTTGGTCAAGATAATCCTTTAATTTCCAGACTGTACCTTGGGATGCAGGCTATTTTGTATCCATATATATATATATTTATATATTTGAGACAGAGTCTTGCTCTGTTGCCCAAGCTGGAGTGCAGTGCCATGATCTTGGCTCACTGCAATCTCCACCTCCTGGGTTCAAGCGATTCTCGTGCCTCAGCCTCCCGAGTAGCTGGGATTACAGGCACCCGCCACCATGCCCGGCTAATTTTTGTATTTTAGTACAGACAGGGTTTCACCATGTTGACCAGGCAGGTCTCGAACTCCTGACCTCAAGTGATCTGCCCGCCTCTGCCTCCCAAAGTGCTGCGATTACAGGTGTGAGCCACCGCACCCGGCCATATATTTCTAAGAAGCCTGTGAAGAACAGTAAGTAGAACTGCACCTCAGGCGAGAATCACTGCTGGAGAGTTTCCAATCCACTTTGATATTATTTTTATTGAAAATCAATATATTGGTGTTCTGATCTGCATACTTCTGAGCATAATGACCAAGAAGTTATGGTAAATCACCCAGTAAGACCCCAAGCTGTAATAATAAACCCAAGGTATTCCTCCGAAGCCCTGCTACAGAGGCTCGAAGGCCTTCCTCAAACAAGGGCCTTCGCACCAACTGTGCATATTTTCAAATTGCAATAGCAAGGTGATTTCCCAATTTTCAAGTAAATTTTTGTAGTATGTCCTTTCTAAAACTGTTTTTAAAAGATATTATTTTCCGCGCCCAGCATCTCACCTCATAGCATTCACAGTAGTTTTTAAGACATCCTGATCGTTTGCAATTACACCCTTTGCTATGACGTCGATCAGATTCTCCCTCCTTTCCTTTCCCTATCTTAGGCTTAAAGGCTTCTGGATTTCTGTCAAGGCATGCCTAGCAAAACAGATCAAATATCAGTTAGAGTTAAATCACAGTAGATGAAATTTAAACACTGCAAAAGGAATTGATAACGTTTCTTTGCAAGACAATTGAGTTTTATAAAACTGATGAAACTGGATATTTCTGTCAGTTAAATGAAATAAAAAATAATCACCTTTATTGCTTTTTGCCTTTCATTTTCATGTTCCAAATTGTTGTAACAATTAGTACAATTGCAGTTGTTGCAAAATTCACCATTTGCAAAGCAATCACAATACCTGAAAGGTAAAAGTCAGTATAAGGTAAAAAGTCATTATTAAGGAAAACTAATTATCTGATTATGCATACATTGTATATATATTGTACACGTACTACATATGTGGTAAAGCATCTCAGAAATCTACTCAGCTACCCAGTTAAAGAGTTAACAACACATATTGTCAACCACATACTAAGGCTCAAAGTTTAAATCACCAAGTCCTAGAAATGTGGCCTAAAAACTTAGTCCAACCAATAACAGCTGTCACACAAGAGCTGTCACACATATAAATTATATAAATTATATGTCACACATATAATTTTATGTGCCCCCAAAGTAAGGCATTTCAAAATTCTGAAAAAGGAAAAACACTGGCAATATTCTAATAGTTGAACTGGCTCATCTGAGTTATAGTAGTAGTACTTTGGATTCTATGCCCCAATAAGACCAATGCTTTTCATTTAACTATTTCATGTCAAGTCTTTTTAATGCTAATAAGCAAATTAACCATTCAGTGACTTTTAAAACTACCTAGAGTATCATCACTTCACTTAAGAGACCAAATACAAAAGTCATAAATAAGATCAAACATTATTATTAAGGGCAGAAGCTATGTCTGTCTCATGCTGCTATGTCCCTAACCCCTACTCCAGTGATTCATGTACGGTAAGGACTCTAAATATTTCTTTCTAGATGAATGAAATAATATTTTTACACTGCCATATATGTTCAAACATTCATTTGTATGTTTATTTAAATTACTTAGACTTATGAGCTTTGGTCTGCTAAAAATTTTTAGTTAACTCCATTTACTTTTAAGTGCATTTCTAATTACATTAAATGAGCAAACAGTTGCAAAAACACTTACAATTTCAAACACAGTGATTTTGTACAATTACAGGGCTTTCGGGGCCGACTGGCCGACTCTGATGGGATTATGCTGTACAGATAGAAAAAAAGATATACATTTAATCAATAGTAACTAAAATTAATTTAGTTGCTACAACTAATTTAAAATTTAAAAAATTAGACCTAAAACTAATTTAAAATTAGAGAAGTCTCCAATCTATAAATCCCTCCAGAAATAAAGCTTTAACCAATGTTAAATGTGTCCATCTAAAATAAAAAGTTTGCTACGTTGTTCTATTTACATTAGGTTCAAAGGCAAGTTGTAACATGAAAAGAGGTAGAGACAAGTATGGAATAATTTTTTTAAAAGAAGTTATCAATAGCTGCTAAAGAACACTCCACAAACACTGTCCCTTCTAAGAAAACAAAAGTTGAGATTGCCTCAAAACTCTTGGGATTCAATTATAAAAAGCAGTGAGGAAAAGGAGTGTGTGGAGGAGGAAATGGAAGTGGGATGTGGACTGATTCTGGGTAATTAAGCACGGCTTGTAAGCTGATATTGCAAAAGCCAGTAATTAATAGATAAACAAATAAACATCAACAAAAAACGAGGACCTAACATAATTTTAAAAATAGTTGGGCAGGTGCAGTGGCTTAAGCCTGGAATCCCAGCACTTTGGGAGACTGAGCCAGGAGGATCACTTGAGCCCAGGAGGTGGAGATTAGCCTGGGCAATATAATGAGACCGCATCTCTACAAAAAAATTTAAAAATTAGGAGAGCATGGTAGCATGTGCATAGAGTTCCAGCTACTCAGGAGGCTGAGGCAGGAGGATTGCTTGAGCCTGGGAGGTTGCAGTGAGCTGAGATCACAGCACTGCACTCCAGCCTGGGCAACAGAGCAAGACCTTGTCTTGAAAAATAAAGATAAAAAATAGTTAGCATCATCATTTTGGAAACATACTCAGAATGAAAGAGAATAATAAAACTAGTGTAGCAAAATTGGTGAATCTGAAGAGAGTATTTGGGAATTGACTATTTCTGTAATTTTTCTGTTTGAAATATTTCAACAAGTATTTTAGAGGCATGCTCACATGGCTTTAAGAGGAAAAAAATCAAAGACGATGTAGTTTGGAATATATATATTTACTGTTGCATTTAAGCTGATCTAACAACTTATGTACCTATTTTCAAAATACTCACCCATTGAATGGAAGCCGTGCCTGGGTCTGGATACCAGATGTTCCAGTAAAGGTAGAGTTGCTTGCTATTGATACATATGAAGACTGCTGTAGCTACATGTAAAGAAAATTAATTTTAGATCATATTTCCAAAAATGGACAATACTGTCAGGTATGATGATCAGTAAGAAATACAAATTCATCCATTAAGATAAGAAAAACACAATGGAGAATTTCACACAAACACATACTTCACAGAGCTCTTTTAAAGACTCAAACCAATACTATAGGTGAAAATAATGTGAACATTTTACAGTACTACATAGTACAAATATAAAGAAAGTATTTCACAGAAGAGTTAAGTATGTCGGAATGATAGGAAATGCTAGATGAATGCTCTCAAAGTACTGTAATAACTTGTTTGGGCTAGAAAAATGCAATGTGCCTACTTACAAATAAAATATGTACTATACTGATCATTTATCACACTACAAATTACAGAGAATGAGAAGTTACATGCACAATAGTTGAGTTTCTATTTTATACCAACTTCTAAACATTAGAAATGCTTATGACAAAAATACTGAACATTATTCTTTTTATCAATAGCCACATAACATGTTCCAAAGTGTATTTCATTAAAAAGTACACGTGTGGGTTTGTTTCCCCGTCTTTCATTCTAAAGATGACCGGTAAGAGTAGATAGATCGCTGAAGATATGTCACCTGGAAATGCATCTCACAGTTTATTTTCCAATAAATAAACTTGGGCTTATTTTCTAAGTCAGTGGCATCAAATTTATGTGTGAGGAAGAGCTTTGTAACAGCCACAGTCTTTTCTAAATTCATTTGGACTCTGCTGATTTTAACTTCAGTCTATTTTCTATCATATCGCCACAGGCTTGCGCTCCTGCCAAGCTGCTCTCAGCTCCAAATTGTCTGACTTGTATATCTGACCTGTGTTATATATTTCTAAATGCTAAAGGTACATAGAAATAAACTTAAAGGTTTGGGTTAACATTTTAAGATTTTGGAAAGTGCCACTTCAATACTGAGTTAGATGTGTTTGAGTAGCTTCTGTGATAGCACTAGACATCTTGGACCCCATTATCACTTTTGCAATACAATGACTTCATTTTTTCCACATACCTGAGTAACATACTGAGCTGGAAGCACTGCATAACCCACATTCCCTGTTCCTGGAGCTGGTGCCAGGACAGTGCCTGGTGGCAGGTTAGTGAGGTTGGGCTGGATCTGTGGCAGTGGTGTGGCAGGCATGATAAGCCGTTGCTGTGGCTGGCTAGTAGTTACTATTTGTGAAGTTGGATTGATTGGTTTTGGAACAACCTAAAAAGAAGGGACATATATCAATGACCACAAAATAAATTTTACAGCTGTTCAATTCAGTATAAATCTCTTGCACCTAAATCTTAACTTTCTATTTAAAAAGTAAATCGTCTATTTGGGAAAGACTGAGAAAGAAGTTATGTGATACTTACTTGTTTGACAGCCTGAGCTGAGACAATTGGAACTGACATCCGCACTGGGGTTGTATTAACAACCACTGGCTTTGCTTTTTAAAAAACAAAAGAAGGATGAACAAGTTATTTACAGAAAATAGTATTTAAAACACTTAAGAATACTTAGCTCTCCCAAGTTATTCTCATAAAAGAGCTTAAAGAATTCCATTTGATTCCTAATTTGAGCAATCTTTAATCAGGATAGTTACCTTTCAAAATTGCTTACCCCATCTACCAGAGAACTTATATCTAAGGTGGCTACAGTCTATCCACTTTGTGAGGGAATATTTGTAGGTTCAAGACATTCAAATGAAAATACTTCAATCTGTATTCAGATGATTTATACATTCAGTACTAAATCCAGTCAAATGAAATGTATAAATAAAAGAACTGTCATTCATAAGCTTGAGTAACAACAGCACTCTATACTACTATTTCTCATTGCTCTTTCTATTCAAACCAGAGAATATATCATTCTTGGGTTTTTGTTTTTTTTTGAGACGGAGACTCACTCTGTCTGTCACCCAGGCTGGAGTGTAGTGGTGCAATCTCAGCTCACTGCAACCTCCGCCTCCCAGGTTCAAGCGATTCTTGTGCCTCAGCCTCCCAAGTACCCGAAGTTACAGGTGTGTGCCACCATGCCCAGCTAATTTTTGTATTTTTAGTAGACATTGGGTTCTGCCATGTTGGCCAGGCTGGTCTCGAACTCCCAACCTCAGGTGATCCACCCGCCTTGGCCACCCAAAGTGCTGGGATTATAGGCGTAAGCCACTGTGCCCAGCCAGTGTAATTCAATATTTACAGAATACATACTAAAAGGCAGCACAGCAAAAAGGATAAGAACATGGACTCTAAAGTCATAAGACCCAGGGCATTTAAATCCCAGTTCTGCCATTTTCTAACCGCTTAAGCTCTCTTTGCCTGTATCCTCATCTGCAATATGGGGAGTATCTTTACCTTATGGCATATAAGGGTTAAGTATATGTTAATTCATGAAAATTGATCAGAACACTGCCCTACAAATAGTAAATGCTCACTAAATGTTAGCTGCCATCATCGTTGTTACAACTGCTGCTACTATATAAATGGCATTGTAGCCATTGTTTCAGGAAAACTAAAGCACTAGACCTCTGCTGTCAGGGAGATTATATTCTAGTTCAGCAGATTAGGCACGTGTCCAAATAAGATAAATATTATTAAAGAAGATACATGAAGAGCTGTGGGAGTTTAGAGGAAAGAGGATATATATATATATATATATATGTATATCGTTGGCAGAGGATGGAAATATAGAAAAAGCACACGGAGGACACAGTATTGAGATGGGCCCCAATCAATAGGCTGGCCACATGGAGGGCACATAGACTGGAGAAGGGCATTTCACACAGAGACGGAAGCATGAGAAGTGGAAGCTTAATCTTGGGAAGCTACAAAGCATATTTACAAATGTTGGTGAACAAACCAGTCTGGCTAATACCTGGGATTAACGCAGACAAATACAGGCAAAAAGGCAGATTGCAGACATTTATGGAGGACCTTGAATGTTAGAGTAGGACTCTATATTTAATCTGTATTTTTAATTCAGTATGCAATGAGAAGTTTCTAGGGATTTTTAAATACAGAAATTATATTGAAATAAAAGAAAAATTAATTGTATTTGGCAGCAGTGCATAAAACAGAATGGAGTTGCAAGAGACAAGTCAGAAGAGTGCAAAAAAATGAGGGTCTGATCTGGAGTGATCTGGAGTGACAGCAATGGGAATAAAAGAGAGAGAGCAGATGCAAGAGACCTGGTGTAGGTGAAAGGACCATGACTTATCAACCACTGAATGGTAGGAACTGTAGGTATAAGCGAAGAAAATGTAAGTCACTGCAGAGCTTTCAAATGACCAGGAAAATGACAGTTATTAGAACTAAAAACTCAAGGATGAGCTGTTTTAAAGGGAGGATGAAACTTGACATGGAGAAATACTGGGATGAAATTCAGGAAAGACATTGGCACTAGACATATACATTTGGAGCAACAAGAAGTGCAATTTTAAAAACTGCCTACTGCCATTTCCACTGTTAAAAGCAGATTTAAGAAGATAGAAATGACATCTCTTCAGGTTTCACTGATGTAAAAGTAAGGCCTGGAGCCTGGTCTGAAAGAGAGGTTGAGAGAATTCTGAACAAAATGAAAAAGAATAAATTTCCTTAGATAGAAAGCCTACTATGATATCAGCAGTTTTTTTTGTTTTTGCTTTTGGTGGGGACTGGAAGGATGATGGCTAAAGACAAAAAAGCTGAGAGTCCTAGAAGAGAATCTTAGAGTAGGCACTCTGATTTAAAAGGCAGCAGCCCACTGCAGCAAGGTGACAAACTAGGGCAAAGGAGGGAGAGCAGGAGACGTCTAGAGAGAATATATGATTAGTGGTGATGGTTGCACAATTTTGTGAATATACTAAAAACCAGTGAATGGTATGCTTTGAAAGGGTGAACTTTATGGTATACATGAATTACATCTCAGTAAGGTTGTTATACAAAAAGTGTAAGACTCTTTTCCTGTATGAAATACCAGAGCAGTGTGACATCTGATACCCAGTTTGAAGTTGTTCCTGTTCTGTTTCAATTTTCCTCAATTATACTGAACCATTAGCAAGGTTATAATAACCATTGTAGATTGGTCTCAGCAATGCTAGAAGGAATTAAAAGGAGAGCCTGAATTCCTGCATGGGACACAGGAGAGTGGACTCCCTCCACCACCTGCTCCTGGGAGAGATGACAGTCGCTGTTCCATGAGCACAGTGCAGTGATTCTGAAGTGAGAGCAATGACCAGTGGAATCCAAAAACTTCCTGGTGGTCCTGAGAAATAACTGGGAAGGAGAGTGACCTGCCTTTCATCACATTAAATGGGGACTATCCCTGCCTTCTCCTCATACACATGCACAAATGTGCACACACACACACACACACACACACACACCCTCCCTCCCTCCCTCCCTCGCCCGGTAAAGAAAACTTAGAAACTCAAATTTACATAGGTTTGACACTTGCATACTGAGTTTTCACTGAAGCCTGGGGAATGAAGAAAATATAAAACCAAGTGGTCATAAAACAGAATACTATAAAATACCTAGGGAAGGGGATGTTATGTAACTAGGTCAACCATCTGCATTTCTTGTCCTCCTTACCTTAGTGCACATTACTAACTACTACTTCAGTTTTCATAGAAGCTGGCATAATTGTGTAGTTTTTAGTCTTTGGCAGGAACTCTGAACAATCCTTTAGAATAGCCTCCTTCCAAACTTCAGAAACCATACCTGCAAGTGTTTGAGGCTTTTTAACTTCTTAAATTGGTTTCCTCCCTCACCGAGATGATAGGTTGTATTCTGAAAAGGCTAACCACGCACTTTCCTGAGTCCTTCTACTATTCTACCTACCACTGAACCAACGATTAACATGGTGGAGCCTTTGAACATTAGTTCTTGTGCAACTTTCGGGGAAAAAATGTACAAGATAAGCCCCTTTGGCATTTAAGTAAATTCCTCATAAAGAGACATTAATATTTGATGAACTAGAGCAACTATTTAGTGTAACTCTAATAAAAATTGTATTTAACTTGTTATTCCTGTGAAATAATATATATTATATATATCCAGATCTTTTATGGGACAGGAGAGAGAGACAAAAAGAGAAGAATATAGATGGATATAAGGGAAATAACATGGGCATATATGTATGTGGCTGGGTGGGAAGAGGGTATAGAGTGAGGTGAAGAAGGCAAAGAGATATAGTGGAGAACAGAGAGACAGTGTTCAAGGTGAAAAGCAAAAAAGGAAGCAGAAGGGAAGCAGAAGAGTGGTGAAGGACTGCCAGGTGGCAAGGAGAAGAAGAGAAGTAGAGACAGGCAGAAAGACAGACATAAAGCTGGAAAAGAAGGCACCAGTCAATACTGATTTTTTTTTTTTTTTTTTGAGACAGAGTCTCACTCTGTTGCCCAGGCTGGAGTGTAGTGGTGCGATCTCAGCTCACTACAACCTCTGCCTCCCGGGTTCAAGTGATTCTCCTGCCTCAGCCTCCCAAGTAGCTGGGATTACAGGTGTGCACCACCACGCCCAACTAATTATTGTATTTTTTCAGTAGAGACAGGGTTTCACTATGTTGGCAGGGCTGGTCTCAAACTCCCAACCTCAAGTGATCCGCCCACCTTAGCCTCCCAAAGTGCTGGGATTACAGGTGTGCACCACCATGCCCAGCCAATACTCTATTTTGAAATGTCCATCCCATTCCTCCACTCTCCCTGGATCTTCCTTATACTAAAGGCATACTCTTGCTAATGAATAAATTAATGTTAACATTAATTAGGTTTAATCCATTATATGGATTCTCAGCATACTATTATACACATACAAACACACACATAAAATACAACCAATTATATGTAATGACTGCTTTCTATCATCATCATCACACTACCTAAGTAGATTGGACTTATAGCACTTCTCTCAGTACCCTGCTAAGTTTAAGTATTGAAAGAATATAAAATTTGACTCCCTTAGTCAACAATATGGTTTTTTCATTTTTCCCATTAAGATTATGATAATGATTTTATTCCAAAATCTTTTCTAAAAAGAATTAGAAAATATAACTGCTTGCTATGTCTAATTTAATAAGATATATACTAAAATACTGCTTACTGTTTTCTCCCTTCAGTAATTTGAAAGAGAAATAAATAGGTTTTATTCTTCTATAGGTTCCCTCAGGTGAACCACCTATCAGCAACAGGTAGCTCCAAATCTCTCATTTTTTTTTTAATTTTTAATTTTAGACTACTCAAGTATAGCAGTAAGAAGAGGAAAAAGGTAGAACAAGGAGTTCCAACTGTAACTGTGAACAATCAATCAAGCTAATTCACGACCTTCAGACTACCCTCTGATCTCTTTTTTGTTGTGTTTTGTTTTTTTTGAGATGGAGTCTCGCTCTGTCGCCCAGGCTGGAGTGCAGTGGCACAATCTTGGTTCACGGCAACCTCCGCCGCCCAGGTTCAAGCAATTCTCCTGCCTCAGCCTCCTAGGTAGCTGGGATCACAGGCACGCGCCATCACACCCAGCTAATTTTTGTATTTTTAGTAGAGATGGGGTTTCGCCATGTTGGCCAGACTGGTCACGAACTCCTGATCTCAGATGATCCTTGGCCTCCCAAAGTGCTGGGATTACAGGAGTGAGCCACAGCGCCTGATCTACCCTCTGATCTCTTAATAAAAATTAAAGAGTAACCAACTAGTCTTTAATTCTTCTATTTACTTTTGATAAACAATATATCACTTAATTGCCATCAATTGCTTCTTGACATTGTCAGAATATAAAACAAGGAAACACGTAAGCCCTAAACTATAAACTATCCTGATCCTTTCATATCCCTCAATTTTTAGAAAAGTAGCTAAATATGAAAAAGGTCATTTATGTGTCTATGGATGTATATCAGGTGGTAAGAAGGGTTAAACACAAACATAGAAAATAGAAGGACAACAAACAGGAATATCCTTTAGGGAAAATACAACTAAGCAAAATAAAACATTTTAATCACTTTTTTTTTTTGAGATGGAATCTCGCTCTGTCGCCCAGGCTGGTGTGCAGTGGCATGATCTCAGCTCACTGCAACCTCCATCTCCCAGGTTCGAGCAATTCTCCAGTCTCAGCCTCCCAAGTAGCTGGGACTACAGGCGCACACCACCACACCCGGCTAATTTTTGTATTTTTAGTTGAGACAGGGTTTCACCATATTGGTCAGGCTGGTCTTGAACTCCTGACCTCAGGTGATCCACCTGCCTCAGCCTCCCAAAGTGCTGGGATTACAGGTGTGAGCCACTGTGCCTGGCCTTTTAATCACTTTTTTAGTAGCAATTATAGATTCAAAATAAGTAAAAGCTGAAAGTGACATTAAGTTCTTTCTTACTTATACCTTGCCTATTTGTCATTTCAACTGACCCAAACCCTATCAAGGGGCTTTATAGTTTAGCAAATAAAATACATAATATGGTTCCATTTAAATGTATCCCACTGGCATAAATGGCAGGTTTTAAAACCAGCAATAAAATGGCTAACCACGAATTAACAAATAATTACTATTATCTGGTATAATACCACACTGTGTACCAACATCTAGCAGAAAGAATACTACAGTTATGCGCAACTATCATTCTATTTCACTGCCTTCTGCACCAGTTACTGGCTCAAACTCAGTTGAAATGCCACTCTTCATCAGGATTTCAGCAAGAAATGGACAAATGTTCTTTAATCATGTTAAAAGCATGAATTACTGTTTTTAAAAAATGGTTACTAACCTTGCTGAAGAGGCTGAGTGTTTGTACTGGGATTCTGACTAACTGGCTGGGTTGAGCTACTGGCTGATGTGGCAGTAACAAGTCGGACATAATGAAACTTGCTTCCAGGCACTTGAATCTGCTGGACATTGGGAGCAGTTGCCAGAGGAATAATTGTCTTAAACTGTGATGTGCTCACTCCTCCAACAGTGATGGTCTGCACAGTTGATTTCACTGCCTATTAAACAATACAACATGGCTGTCATTAATCTGGGATGTAACTTTCCTACTATTTTTAATTTATAACAATTGCTCAAGTTGTAAAGTATGCTCCTGTATTGCATCAAAAGCTGCTGAAAGGAACAACCTGTTCAAAGAGAAATGAAAAGAATGGTAATAAATACAGAAATAAAACCAAAATTAATGAGTTCTACCTTCCATCTCTAGTAGTTAACTTCCTTGGTAGTCCATTTCAGATGACTTGCTATGAAGAAATTATTACTTAATTTGCAAGTACTTACACAACTTTGTTAATATCAGGTAAAATTTATAAGAAAAGAATTATTTTAAAATTCCCAGAATTAAGCCCCATATTCAATATAGAGAAAAGATGATATAGATGGTTGGCATTATTGCTACCCACCAAAATAACTACAACAAATTTTATATTCCCATGTTCTGTATGTTTTGTATTTTTAGTAGATATAGGGTTTCACCATATTGGTCAGACTGGTCTTGAACTCCTGACCTCAGGTGATCCACCTGCCTCAGCCCCCCAAAGTGCTGCTTTTTCCCAAAAGAAAAGCCTACCTGATACCCTTACTAAGTTTAGTAAATTCTGAAAGGCATAATACTCCCTAGGTATAAAAGTACCCACTAGCATATGGGCAGGAGGCCAAATTCAGTCCAAAATTACCAATTTTGTTTGTCTAGGGAAACTAGTTTTGTATTCCCTGAGTCAAAAAAAAAATTATATATATATATATATATATATATATATATTTTTTTTTTTTTTTTTTTTTTTTTGAAGACAGGGTCTCATTCTGTCACCCAGGCTGGAGTGCAGTAGTGCAATAACGGCTCACTGCAGCCTCGACCTCCTGGGCTCAAGCCATCCTCCTGCCTCAGCCTCCTGAGCAGGTAGGACCACAGGTACCACGCCCAGTTAATTTGTGTGTGTGTGTGTGTGTGTGTGTGTGTGTGTGTGTGTGGTAGAGACAGGGTCTCACTTTGCTGCCCAGGCTGGTCTTGAACTCCTGGGCTCAAGCAATCCTCCTACCTCAGCTTCCCAAAGGGTAGGGATTACAGGTGGGAGCCACAATCATTTTAATTGATTAAAATGATTTAATTATTTTTAAAATTAAAGACTGATATTAATCCTTTTCTTTGGTCCGACAAAAGGCAATGGGAATTCCCCAAAAGCTAAATGAAGCATCTTAGGCAGAGCCGAACACAATAGTCTTTTGAGAAGTCCCTAACTGCTGTTTAACCAATGTACAACACACTGTCATACAATGCAAAGGATCAAAGATTCTCTAACCAGATATATAGTATTATTTTATAAATAATTACATCCTCACCTACTCTATAAAAAGCTCTCATGCTAAAAGACAACTAATGTATGATGGAGGAAATATGTATTCACTATATGGATAATAATTTATGAAACAAGAATTCTAAATACTTTTATCATAAAAGTCCAGGAGAAAACAAAAATAATGCCATTTAGTTCAGAAACATTATAAAAGACATTACTTCCGCATAAAATAATTCACATATTATCATAAGCAAAAACCAGATTCAAAATAAGAGATAACAGCAGCCATACCAGTGAATTAAATGAAAACAGAAAGCATAAGAAAAATGATTAAATGTATAAATATAGAAGCTACTGAAAAATCAAGCAACCTACGAGACAAGTACATACAATGGTGCAAAAGACATAGATAGTCCTTACTATATCCGCTCAAAATGGGGGAAAAACACTAAGTACATTAGGAAACAAGGTGCTTGAAACATAATCGTTACATTTATTGGGTACTTAATATGCATGGAGGACAGTACTAAAAATTCTATAGAAGATTATCTGATCTAACAACCACACTATGAGGTAGTTATGGCATGGCATAGTACAGGGGTTGGTTTAATTAAGTTTGTTTAGTATACATTTTTCTATTGCTCTTCTAAAAGTACATTTGATTGTGTATATTTAAGGTATATCACATGATGTATGGGATACATATAGCCAATATACATAAATGTTAGTATAATGAAGCAAATCAACATATCCATCATCTTGCATAGTTGTCCATTTTGTTTGTTTTTGTGGCAAGGGCAGTTAAAATCTACTTATTTAGCAGGAATCCCAAATACTGTACAATTTTGTTACTTATAGTCCTCACACTGTATATTAGATTTCTACACTTGTTCATCCTACATATTATTTTACATCCTCTCACCTAGTTCCTCTGCTACCCCCACCCAGTAACCAGTTTTATTTTCTATCTCTGTATATTTGACCATTTTTTTCCAGATTCCACATATAAGTGAGATCACACAATATTTTTCTCTCTGTTTCTCTTGGCATAATGCCCACCAGATTCATCCATGTTGTGGCAAATGGCAGGATCTTATTTTTCAAGGTTGAATAATATTTTATTTTATATATATATACTACAGTTTCTTTACTCATTCATCTGTCAACAGGTTGTTTTCATATCCTGGTTATTGTGAATAGTGCTATAATAAACATGGAAGTGCAGATATCCTCAGGAGGTGGTGATCTCATTTCTTCTGAACATATTCCCAGAAGAGGGATTGCTGGGTCATGTGGTAGTTCTACTTTCAATTTCTTTAGAAACCTCCACACTGTTTTCCATAATGGCTGCACCAATCTACATTCCCACAATCAATATACAAGGGTTCCGTTTTCTGCACATCCTCACCAACATTTATTATGTTAACTTTTGATAATAGCCATCCTAATGGGTGTGAAGTGGCATCTCATAGTGGCTCTCATTTTCCATTTCCCTGATGATTAATGATGTTGAATACATTTTCATATGTCTGTTGGCCATTTTTGTACCTTTGCAGAAATGCCTATTCAGGTACTTTGCGTATTTTTTAATTGGGTTGTTTTTCTACTATTAAGCTGTATGAGTTCTTTTGTTGCTGTTGTTGTTGAGATGGAGTTTCACTCGGTCGCCCAAGCTAGAGTGCAGTGGCGCCATCTCCACTCATTGCAACCTCTGTCTCCTGAGTTCATGTGATCCTCCTGCCTCAGCCTCCCAAGTAGCTGGGAATACAGGCACACGCCACCATGGCCAGCTAATTTTTGTATTTTGAATAGAGACGGGGTTTCACCATGTTGGCCAGGCTGGTCTTGAACTCCTGACCCCAAGTGATCGGCCTCCCTCAGCTTCCCAAAGTGCTGGGATTACAGGCATTAGCCACTGCACCCAGCCTGAGTTTTTTATAAATTGTAGATTTTAACCTCTTATCAGATATATGGTTTGCAAATGTTTTTTCCTCAATCCATAGGCTGCCATTTCATTTTATCATTTCCTTTGCTGTGCAGGAGATTTTTTGTTTAATGCAGTCCATTTATTTTTGCTTTTTTTTTTTTTTTTTTTCCAGATGGAGTCTCACTCTGTCACCCAGGCTGGAGTGCAGTGGCATGATCTTGGCTTGCTGCAACCTCTGCCTCCCAGGTTCAAGCGATCTCCTACCTCAGCCTCCCAAGTAGCTGGGATTACAGGAGTGTGCCACCACAACTGGCTAATTTTTATATTTTTAGTAGAGATGAGGTTTCGCCATGTTGGCCAGGCTGGTCTTTAACTTCTGCCCTCAAGTGATCCACCTGCCTCTGCTTCCCAAAGTGCTGGGATTACAGGCGTGAGCCACCATGCCTGGCCTCTATTTTAGCTTTTGTAGCCTGAGCTTTTGGTCTGATATCAAAAAAAACATTTCCAAGACCAATATCTAGGAACCTTTCCTCTATGTTCTCTTCTAGAAGTTTTATAGTTTTAGGTCTTACATTTAGGTCTTTTATTCATTTTGAGTTGATTTTTATATATGGTTCAAAAGCCCAATTTCGGCTGGATGCAGTATCATTTAATCACCAAAACAAGGCTGAAGCACAGTGGTGCAATCTCAGCTCACTGCAACCTCCACTTCCCCAGTTCAAACGATTCTCCCACCTCAGCCTCCCAAGTAGCTGGGATTACAGGCATGTGCCACCACACCCAGCTAATTTGTGTGTTTTTAGTAGAGATGGGGTTTCACCATGTTGGCCAGGCTGGTATATGAGAGCTTTTAATCAGAATGGCAAAGACTGAAAATGACTGATTAACAGGAGAACATAAAAACAGACCATACCCAATGCAATCAGCTGACCTCTGACAATGCACCAGAAGCAATTCAGTGAAGAAAGGATAGTCTTTCAACAAATGGTACTGGTACAACAGAACGTCCACATGCAGCCTGTCACCCAGGCTGGAGTGCAGTGGCATGATCATAGCTCACTGCAGCCTCAAACTCCTGAGCTCAAGCGATCCTCCTGCCTCAGCCTCCCGAGTAGCTAGACTATGTGCCCACCATCTTGCCTGCCTAATTTTATTTTTATTTTTTTGTAGAGACCAAGTCTCACTGTGTTGCCCAGGCTGGGCTCAACCTCTTGGCCTCAAGTGATCCTCCTGCCTCAGCCTCCCAAAGTGAAATATATTTCATTCTGCTTTTTAGTTATTCTTGGTGGAAGGGTTAGTACAACAAGCTAGTTCTGTATTGTCAAAAACAGAAAATCTAGACTGCTGGGGTTTTAATCTAGGCATCTCCATTTCCTACTTATGTGATATTGGTTAAATGACTAAACTTCTGAAATGTGAAAATGGTACCCTTCTCATAGAATTGTGAGGATTAAATGAGTTAAATTATACAAAGTGCAAATAACAACATGTCACATAGTACATGTTCAGTAAATGTGAGTCACTCACTATTCCTATGATCATTATTGAAACAGATTATCAGCAATGCCCAATTTAGATAGAGAAGCTCAGAGAGATTAAGTAAATTCTCCAAGGTTACATAACTAAAAAGTAGCAGAGAAAGGATATGAAACAGATCTAACTCAAAAGACTATTTGCTTAACCAAAACATTATACTGCTTCCTACTCTAGATGCTTAATAGTAATTAAATGACTGAATAAATGCAAATAACATCCAGTCCTCAAGAACTCTAAGAACTAAAGTCACACATCTGCCTCTAAGACACATAAAAGTATTAGTTAGTATATTAAATAGAAGTATCCACTGCATTTTAAAGACCTTTACTTTACAATAGTTTTAGACTCACAAGAAGGTGTAAAACTAACAGAGTTCTGATACATCCTTCCCCGAACAGAATAAAATCTTACTAACCATTGGACATTATTAAAACCAGGAAATTGACAATTGGCACAAAACTGGTTTTTTTTTTTTTTTTTTTTTTTTTTTTAGACGGAGTCTCACTCTTGTCATCCAGGCTAGAGTACAATGGTGCAATCTCGGCTCACTGAAGCCTCCGCCTTCCCAGCTAAAGCAATTCTCCTGCCTCAGCCTCCCAAGTAGCTGGGATTACAGGCGCCCATCACCACACGTAACTAATTTTTTTTTGTATCTTTAGTAGAGATGGGGTTTCACCATGTTGGCCAGGCTGGTCTTGAACTTCTAACCTCAGGTGATCCGCCTGCCTTGGCCTCCCAAAGTGCTGGGATTACAGGTGTGAGCCACAGCGCCCAGCCAGCACAAAACTATTAACTAAACTACAGATCATATTCCGATTTCACCAGTTTTCATGCACACTTTTTTGACGTGTTAGTCCATGTAATGTTATCACTTGTAGAGATTCATGTAATCAACACCACCATGAAGATATATAAAATTCTTCCATCACCCCAATCTCCCTTGCACTATGCTTTATAGTAACACTCTCTCCCCAGCCCTAACCCTTAGCGACCACTTATTAAACCACATTTCTTAGCATCTAAAAAACTAAGTAACATATAAGTTACTACTTAAAAACTGAAAAAGACAGAAGGATTTTACACATTTCATTGCTTGAGAGAATTCACAAATTGGCCCCTTTCTTCAATTACAGTGGCCTGCAAAGAACAACATGTGAACGTCTCTCTGAAAATACACCCATTACATAAAACAGTTCACGTGCATTCAGTAAAAATCTTCATTTGGAGTTATCTCTATTTCCTGAATAACATCTTTAAGAGTTGGGCTAAAAAGCAAATATCTTAATTTAGATTCAAAATAGCTATGTTTAACATATATAAGTGACTGCCCTCAAAAAGGCGGACAGACTTGCAAGACATTTCTATTTGTACTATTTTCTGAGCCATTTTTTACAGATTAATATAATTATATATTTAAGATAATTTCTTGGATCATTAGTTTCCTATTACTAAACGCCAAAAGTCCTTACTTAAAATTGCAGACTTACCTAAAAGAAAAAGAGGAATAAAACATTCTTCTTTTGTCCTCACAAATGAATATTCTCTTTTACTTGGTGATTTTGATACGTATTTGTAGATATGTAGATAAGAAAATACAGAGATATAGCTTAACCAATATCCAAAAACACTGAATTTGTATAAATACATATTAATATAGTTTTTAAAAATTTGTGACAATGGTTATAGAGCTTATCATCATGGAAAAGCTATGATTACGTTACCCTGATCCCCAAATTGTAGGTTATTAAAATAAATAAACCTAGCAGGAAACAAATTTGCAAGCTTTAAAATACTTTCAAGCTAAAAGAGACAAATGATAAAGTAAGAAAAGATAAATATTAAATGTATTACATGACCAATGACAGTGAATCTTGAGATGCACGAGAACATTCAGCACTGATGTATTGACTGGTGAAATATTACAAAAGAGGTATAAGCCATTCATTTGCTATTTTTCCATGGATATTAATCCAACTTATGTTTTATTCATAGCTATGAGTTATAGCGACATGGATGAGTAATTTACATGTGGTGTATTAGTATCCACGGTAGCAGCCACAGAAGGAGTCCAATGATGATATGAAGCGAAATTAGACAAACTATAAGGTATCAGGACCAGAAACCAGCCCTACTAAGGATTAAAACATATTTATCAAGATAGGGAAAATAAAATAGTATGGGATTAGCCTAGGAACAGAGTGCTAAAGATCAAAGGAATACATTTTTAAAAATCCATATATAAAAAAGTTTATAAAAGTGGGCATCTCAAATCAATGGAGAATGATAATAATGTGGATTAGCTACATGATCTGAAGGAAAAAGCTGATCCCTATACCTCATTCCTTTTAACAAATTACAAATGGATTTAAGATTTAACCTAAAAAGTAAAACCACAGCTGGTATTAAAATATATAGACCAATAGAACAGAATAGAGAGCCCTAAGGAAAAAAAAATCCCATTTATGATCAAACGATTTTCAACAAGGGTGCTGAGATAGTTCAACAGGGAAAATACATACTTTTCAACAAATGGTGCTGGGGAAACTGAATATCCATGTGCAAAACAGTGAAGTTGGACCCTCACCTACCTAACAAATTACACACAAATGAACTCAAAAGAGATCCATGACCAAAAGGTAAAAGCTAAAACTAAAAAAAACTCTTAGAAGAAAACACAGGGCAAAGCTTCACAACACTGGGTCTGGCAATGATTTCTTGGATACAACACCAAAGGTGCAGACAATCAAAGAAAAATAGAGAAATGGATATCATAAAAATTTTTAAATTTTGTGCATCAGAAAACACTATCAACAGAGTAAAAAGGCAACCCATAGAATGGGAGAAAACATTAGCAAATCGTATATTGATAAGTGATTAACATTTAGAATATACAGAGAACTCCTAAACGTAATAACAAAAATAAGCAATCCAATTTTAAAATGAGCAAAAAACTTGGATAGAATTTTCTCCAAATAAGATATAGAAATGGCCAATAAGCACATAAAATGGTGCTCAGCATTACTAATTATTAGGGAAATACAAGTCAAAACTACAATAAGATACTACCTCACATCCATAAGGATGGCTACTGTCAAAAACAACTGTTGGTAAGGATGTAGAGAAACTGGAATCTTTATGCACTGTTGATGAGAATATAAAATAGTACACTGTGGAAACAGTATGACAGGTCCTCAAAAAAGTAAAAACAGAATTACCATATGATCCAGCAATTCTACTTTTGGGTACATACTGTACTCAAAAGAATTAAAAGTTGGGTCTTGAAGAGATATTTGTAAACTCACGTTCATAGCAGCACTATTCACAATAGCCAAAAGGTGGAAACAACTCAAGTGTCCACAGACAGATGAATGCCTAATCAAAATACAGTGCATATATATCCAATGGAATATTATTCAGCCCTAAAAAGGAAGGGTATTCTGATGTATATGCTATAACACCAATGGACCTTCAGGACCTTATGCTAAGTAAAATACGCCCATCACAAAAAGACAAATATTGTATGTTTACACTTATATGAAGTACTATAGTCAAAATTATGGAGACATTAGTAGAATAGTGACTTCCAGGGACTAAGGAGAGAAAAGATGAGGGGTTATTTTTAATTTCTTTAGAGACAAGATGTCGCTTTGTGGCCCAGCCTGGACAGCAGTGGTGCAACAGCTTAGGCACCCGCGAGGCAGCGATTGCTGCCTCAACTTTCTGGGCTCAAGGGATCCTCCCATCTCAGCCTCCTGTAGGTGGGCCTACAGGCATGCATCACTACGCCCAGCTAATTTTTTAGTTTTTATAGAGATGGGGGTCTCACCATGTTGCCCAGGCTGATCTTGAACTCCTGGGCTCAAGCAACCCTCCCACCTCAGCTTCCCAAAGTGCTGGGGATTACAGGCTTGTGCCAGCATGCAAGACTGGAACGGGGAGTTACTGTTTAAAGGATATAGAAATTCAGTTTCACAAGAAGAAAACAGTTCTGGAGATAGATGGTGGTGATACTTACAGAACAATATGAATGTACTTAATATCACTGAACTGTATAATTTAAAAAGATGGTACATCCTATATTACGTATATTTTGCCACAATTTTAAAAAACTGAAAAAATAGCTGGGTACAGTGACTCACACCTGTAATCACAGCTACTTGGGAGGCTGAGATGGGAGGATCATTTAAGGCCAGGTGTTTAAGACCAGCCTGGGCAACACAGCAAGACTCTGTCTTTAAAAAAATAAAAATAAAGAAAAATAGATATCCACTTTGCAAGCTAAGTTACGAAAATCAGTCAGTATCGCCCTGGCACGCAATGGCTCACATCTGTAATCCCAGCAATGTGAGAGGCCGAGGTGAGCAGATCACTTGAGCCAGGCAGTTCAAGACCAGCATGGGCAACATGGCAAAACCCCATCTCTACAAAAACTGAAAAAATTATGCAGGCATGGTGGCATGTGCCTACAGTCCTAGCCCTGAGGTGGGAGGATTGTCTCAGCCTGGGAGGTGAAGGCCGCAGTGAGCCACGATCGCACCACTGCACTCCAGCCTGGGTGACAGAGCAAGACCCTGTCTCAAAAACAAAAACATCAGGATCAAAATAATATAGAATCAAATACCAATTTAACCATTTCATAAAGTTAAAAAAAACTATCTGTTCCTGTACTTAATTTGTACTAAAGGAATGTTACATGTAAAAAAAAACACAAAACTAAATGATTTTCAAAATAGATAAATATTGGAGTAAGGAAGACTTATCCAAGTGTGACTCAAAAACTAAAAATTCACACATGAAGAGACTAAATTTTGACTTATTTAATGTGAAATTTCTGCAAGGAAAAACATTATATAGAACAAACCACAGAGAAAAATATTTGTAACCACATTAATAATAAAGAAATAAGTTCCTTAATGTACCACAGACATTTTTAAGACCACAAGGGAAAAAAGACAATGCAATAGGCATGGAGTTCACAGAAAATAAGTCCAGAAGACAGATATGAATAATTTTTAAAAATACAAATTTATATGAGATTATTTATTTATTTACTTATTTATTTATTTTTAAGACAGAGTCTCACTGGGTCTCCCAGGCTGGAGTTCAGTGGTGTGATCTTGGCTCACTGCAACCTCTGCCTCCCCAGTTCAGGCGACTCTCCCACTTCAGCCTGCCAAGTAGTAGGAAGTATAGGCGCGTACCACCATGCCCGGCTAATTTTTGTATTTTTAACAGAGACGGGGTTTCACCATGTTGGCCAGGCTGGTATATGACATTTTTTAATCAGTTAAATTGGCAAAGACTGAAAATGACTAATTAACAGGAGAACATAAAAACAGACCACACCCAACACAATCAACTGACCTCTAACAAAGCACCAGACGCAATTTAATGAAGAATGGATAGTCTTTTTCAACAAATGGTGCTGGTATAACAGAAGGTCCACATGCAAAAAAAGGAATCTAGACACAGACCTTACACCTTTCACACAGGGCTCACAGACCTAAACATAAAGTGCAAAACTATACAACTCCTAGAAGATAACATTTGGTAACCTTGAGTTTAGCTCTATCTTTTTAGATACACTACCAAAAGGACAATCCATGAAAGAAAAAACTGGTAAGTTAAACTTCATTAAAGTTAAAAACTGCTCTGCAAAAGCCACTGTTAATATGATTCAAGAACATGATTTTTTAAAAATACACTGTTAAAAGAATGAACAGGCCGGGTACGGTGGCTCACGCCTGAAATCCTAGCACTTAGAGAGGCCGAAGGAGGCGGATCACTTGAGGTCAGGACCAGCCTGGCCAACATGTTGAAACCTCGTTTCTACTAAAAATACAAAAATTAACCGGGCTTGGTGGCATCCACTTGTAATCCCAGCTGCTCAGGAAGCTGACGCAAGAGAATCACTTGAACCTGGGAGGTGGAGGTTGCAGTGAGTCGAGATTGCGCCACTGCACTCCAGCCTGGGCAACAGAGCGAGACTCCATCTCAAAAAAATAACATAACATAACATAACATAACATAACATAACATAACATAACATAACATAATGAACAGACAAGCCATAGATTGAGAGAAAATATCTGCAAAACACATGGTAAAAGGCAACAAGAAAAAGGAGATCATAAAACTAAGAGAAATATCAATCATTTCCAAACTTATAAAGACAGACATATAGAACTGGATCTCAATTCAAACGTAGTGAAAAAAATATGATGACTGGGGAAATGTGAACACTAACTAGGTATTTAATAACATTAAAGGGGCTAGGCATGGTGGCTCATGCCTGTAATCTCAGCACTTTGGGAGGCCAAGGTGGGAGGATCGCTTGAACTCAGGAGTTCAAGACCAGCCTAGGCAACACAGCAAGACCCCTACCTCATTACAAAAAAAAAAAAAAAATTAAAAGACTGTGGGTAAGTTTTTTTCCCAAAAGTGTCCCTATCTTTTCTATACATAAAGACACATCTACAGATGAAATGACATGATTAACCTAAAAAATCAGAAGCAGGGTGACAAAAAATAGGCAAGTTGATAATTCCAAAGTTGGATGAAAGGCACATGGGGGTTCATTGCTATTTCAACCTTTTAATATATTTGAAATTTTTTTGAGATGGAGTCTTGCTCCGTCACCCAGGCTGAAGTGCAGTGGCACAATCTCAGCTCACTGCAACCTCCACCTCCTGGGTTCAAGTGATTCTCCTGCCTTGCCTCCCAAGTAGCACCTGCTACCACGCGCGGCTAAATTTTTTAGTATTTTTAGTAGAAATGGGTTTTTGCCATGTTGGCCAGGCTGGTCTTGAACTCCTGATCTCAGGAGATCCACCTGCCTTGGCCTCCCAAAGTGCTGGGATTACAGGCGTGAGCCACCATGCCCGACCTATATTTAAAATTTCTATAGTAAGAGTGTTTTTTATTTTTTATTTTTTGAGACTTAGTCTCGCCTGGCCAACATGGCCAACATGGTGAAATCCCGTCTCAACTAAAAAAAAAAAAAGACTTTTTTAAAATATGGCAATAAGGGCTGGCCATGGTGGTTCATGTCTGTAATCCCAGCACTTTGGAAGTCCAAGGCAGACAAATCATTTGAGCCCAGGAGTTCAAGACCAGCCTGGGGCAACACAGTAAAACTACCTGGGAGGCTGAGGTGGGAGAATCACCTGAGCCTGGGAAGTTAAGGCTGCAGTGAGCTGTGATCGCACCACTGCACTCCTGCCTGGGTGACAGAATAAGACCGTTTCATTTAAATAACAATTTTTAAAAAGGCAACAGGAACCCACAGGTATTCAATCAATATAATATATAAATGCATAAAACAAAACCAATCTATATAACACAGTAAAAAGAATTTCTCATTCATTTATTCTTTCTGCCTCTTTTTTCTTTGGGGTGGAGGGGTGGGAGGAGTCTTTCTTCTTTTTCTTAAAAAAACATAGAGAGAGGGTCTCACTATGTTGCCCAGGCTGGTCTCGAACTCTTGAGCTCAAGTGATTCTCCCACCTCAGTCTCCCAAAAAGTGCTGAGATTACAGGTGTGAGCCACCGTGCCCAGCCATTTCTACTTCTTTATCCTGGCTAATGGGTACTGGTATAAAGATCTATATATAAGATAAAAATTTGGGTAACACAATCAATAGAACCTATGACTTGTAGTCACCTCAATTCCACAACACTTACTAATCTTACAATAATTGGTCAATATATTGGGAAAATGGATCCCATTCTTTTCAAATTGTATTCATTACCACCACAATTCTGTTATGTAAGAGCTTCACAGATAAAAGCAAAAGCAATCAACTTCTGAAACCATTTCCCCAAGTCTGTTCTCATTTTCAACTTGGCAATACTGTCACTGGTCACATCACTTCCTGCCGGGATATTTGCAAAACACACTGAAAGTAAGCTTTATGATTCCAGTCTCTACCTGCCCACCACACAATTTCTGACAGACATTGATTCATAAAGCTTGAATCCACCACACAGATATTGCCTAACTAATATTTTGCAAACTTTACTTTCATGTTTTTATTAAATCTCTTGTCTCAGAAACATCCCAAGAGTCTCCATTTAATGACAAAATTAAGCCTAAATTTTCTTCATTTTGAAGATTAGCCCTAATCTGACCCTATGTTTATTTTCTCTCCATTCCCTCCAAAGCATTTCCAATATTTCCGATTCATATTTCCAATCAGAGTAGTGATCTTCCTGTCCCATGTGTACTTATCGGTTTCAGCTCCAGTCCTTCACTCTTGTGGCTGACATCCATTCTAAACCATACCCATAGAAAACCTTAGCTTAGGATGCCCTCTCTAACCATCCCAACTGCAGTTGAATCCCCTTAGGTAGGATCTCATGACATAATTTATCTTTCTTTTCTTGGTTTTGTAAGTTTATATGTTTGTGTAATTATTTGATTCATTTGTCATACTCCCTTCCCCCACCCCCATAAACTTTAGGTTCTGTGTATCTATTTTTGCTCTCTACTGATTCCCCAAAAGGAGCACAGAAAATGCCCCTACCACATAGTAAGCACTCAGTAAATACTTGTTGTATGGTTAAAGAAGGAATACCAGGACTTCTTTCTTCCTCTTTCCTCTGCACTTTTATATCACCTAGTCTATACTACACAACTTAGTACCTATCTCATCACTCATTGTTTTACTTGCATTCTATTTTGTCTGCTGAACCATTGCAAGCTGTTCAACGTAAGCACAGGGCACACAGAGACCTCAATAAATACTTGATAGCCACTGATAATTACGAAATGGAAGAGTGTCTCTTTGTAACAAGAAGCCTTCATCATTGTTCAGACTCCCAGTTCACTGTACAACTAATGCCAATTTACCTGTGTTTACGTAGCATTATTATGTATATATACAGATGATTATTCTACCGACTGCTTGCTGCTAACCAAAATCCATATTCTCTTCTGCTTCCTAGGGTTACAGCCAGATTATATTTCTTAGTCTCCCTTACAGTAAGGAGGGCCATGCAACTGAGTTTTAGCTAGTGAAATGAATGGATGCAATATGCATACTTCCAGGTCTGGTTCATAAAAGCTTCCTGTTTGTTCCTTTTCCATGTCTTTTCCCCTTCCAGCTCACTGGAATGGTGATAACCATCAGGGAGACTGGAAATATCACTTATCCAACTGTAATTTCCAGCCTATTGTCACTTCTGGCCTATTGTAAATATTAGCATTTAAAAATAAAACTGCTACATTACTTTTTAAAGTGCAGTCAACAGAATCAAATCAACATAAGTGATTTGATGCCCACTATTATTTACTAGGTTTTTAATTTTTTTAAATTTATTTTTGATTTGTTTTTTATTATTATCATTTTTGAGATGGAGTCTTGCTCTGGCTCCATTGCCCGTGCTGGAAGGCAGCGGCGCAATCTCGGCTCACTGCAACCTCCGCCTCCTGGGTTCAAGTGATTCTCCTGCCTCAGCCTCCCAAGTAGCTGGGATAACAAGCGTGTGCCACTACACCTGGCTAATTTTGTATTTTTAGTAGAGACGGGGTTTCACCGTGTTGGGCAGGCTGGTCGCAAACTCCCGACCTCGGGTGATCCTTCTGCCTCAGCCTCCCAAAGTGCTGGAATTACAGGCGTAAGCCAGTGTGCCCAGCCTATTTAATATGTTTTTAAAAATAAAATAAACCATTCTCTAATAGTCAGAAATTTGTATTTTTCCTTTTCTGTGAACTTGTCTTTGAATTCTATTTCATCTAAAAATTTTATCTTAATGTAACATTCTTATGCTTGAAATTCCTTTATCATACTTCCCTGAAACAGAAAAAAGGACGTAAATTGAAAATTTAAAAACATTAAAACATTGCTGTAGAGCTGATGGTGGTGGCTCATGTCTGTAATCCCAGCAACTCAGGAGGTTGAGGAGGGATACTAGAGGCCAAGAGTTTGAGACCAGCCTGGGCAACATCACAAGACCGAGATTCCAAAAAAAATTTTTTAAATTAGCTGGGCATGGTGGTGCACACCTGTAGTCCTAGCTATTCAGGAGGCTGAGGCAAGAGGATTGCTTCAATCCAGGAGTCTGAGGCTATAATTAGCTATGATCACACCACTGCACTCCAGCCTGGGTGACAAAGCAAGACCCAATCTTGAAAAAAAACAAAAACAAAAACAAAAAAACCCCAAAACCAAAAAACAAAACATTGCTCAAAATTATTTCATCTGATGGAGTTAACAATACAATTACTATATGCAATTAACCAAAGCAATGGAAATAACAATTTGTACAAATATACTACAACATTAAAAATTTTATTGAAATGCATCTCTTACTAGATAGATGATGACACAAAAATTACTTCTTGTGTCCATAGATATTACATATAGCTAGAGTAAGAACTCAGCAACAATTATATTCCTATTTTTCACAATTATAAACATTGAAAAACATTGTTTTCACAGATAAGTATGTATGAACAGGATTTTTATTGTAATAATATATTAATATTTTTAATTCCTTCTGAGTCTTATACCAAAAATTACATTATGTTCTACCATCAAAAATTATTTTTAAGAAGTTGAAAAAAATTATTTTTAATTATGTGAGAACTCACTTAAGTCTTCCTTCAACTTGGCAGAAGATAAAGATTGAAACCTATCTGAACTATAATAATCTGCAGTCATTCATTTTCTCAATTTCTAGGAAATTTATCAAAAAAGCTTTTTTACCAAAACATATCAAATGATAGGTGCCTTTTTTATCCTGATACATTCATAAATGGTTAGGAAAAATGTTTTTTAATTGTTCACTACCTGGGTGAAATCACTTTCTTTTTTTTTGAGACAGTCTTGCTCTGTCATCCAGACTAGAGTACAGTGGCATGATCAGAGCTCACTGTAACCTCAAACTGCTGGGATCAAGCCATCCTCCTGCCTCAAATTCACGAGTAGCTAGGACACTACAGGCACACACCAGCGGTTAATTTTTAAATTTTTTGTAGAGTTGGGATCTCACTATGTTGCTTAAGATGGTCTCGGCCTCTCACAATCCTGCCACCTCAGCCTCCCAAAGCGTTGGGACTACAGGTATGAGCCATTGCATCTCAATTGTCTTTTTTTTTTTTTTGAGACAAGGTTTCACTCCATCACCCAGGTTGGAGTGAAGTGGTACAATTGTGGCTCAATGCAGCCTCAACCTCCTGGGCTCAAACCATCCTCCTGCTTCAGCCCCCCGAGTAGCTAGGACTACAGGCCCACACCACCACACCTGGCTAAGTTTTTATTTTTATACAGGGGTGGGGTCTCGTCATGTTCCCAGGCTGGTCTCAAACTCCTGGTGCCCAGTCTATGTCTTAATAAAGTTTTGGTTTACACAGATGCATGCATTTTATCTGAATTCATCCCGTGGTACCTTTAAGATTAGTGTATTTCAGTATAAGTAAATTTTACCAGCCAAGCGTGGTAGCTCATACATGTAATCCCAGCACTTTTGGGAGGCCGAGGCAGGTAGGTCGCTTGAACCCAGGAGTTTAAGACCAGCCTGGGCAACATGGTAAAAACCCATCTCTACAAAAAATACAAATATTAGCTGGGTGTGAGGCATGCGCGTGTATTCCCAGCTACTCAGGAGGCTGAGGCAGAAGGATCACTTTAGACCAGGAAGTCAAGGTTGCAGTGAGCCACGATCACGCCACTGCACTCCAGCCTGGGTGACAGAGTGAGATCCTGTTTCAAATAAATTTTTAAAAAAATTTTCTTTTGAACCTAAAAAAAAAAAACCCTTTAAACACATAGTAAAGTCTAGTTGATATACTTGATGGGCTATTTGGAGAGAAGTGTATTAAATATGTGCAACTTACTTTGAAGTGCATTTTAACAAAAGATGATTAATAGATGGAAGTATGGATAGACATATATGATAATGCAACTACAGCCCAATGTTGAATCTAGAATTACAGAAGCTTCAAAGAATTCTACTCAAGGAGGAGTTCAAGAAGATATATTGGTCACAGAAATCAGAGAAGTAAAAAATTTTTACTTAACCTTCTGTATACAGCTTATGCCCTGAAATTCTTCACATGGCAGTCAAGTACATTCTTCATTCAAAATGGCTATGTGACAGTTCATTACCTACCATAGGCCGGACAAACAGGAAAGATTTGTTGCAAAAATAAAGGCTGAAAAAAAAGAGTGCTCCACTGGGTAGGAGAGCAAAACTAATATGAAGCATATGTAAGGATGTCCAGGATAATTTGCATAGACTCTCAAAAGTAAAAAGAAGGATTTTCTAAAGATGCATTTCTGTTCACCATGAAAACATTAAGAAGGCCAGGCGTGGTGGCTCACGCCTGTAATCCCAGCACTGACAGGCTGAAGCGGGCGGATCACCTGAGGTCAGGAGTTCAAGACCAGTCTGGTCAACATGGTGATACCCCGTCTCTACTAAAAATACAAAAAAATTAGCCAGGCTGTAGTGGCACATTCCTGTAGTCCCTGCTACTTGGGAGGCTGAGGCAGGAGAATCGCTTGAACCCCGGAGGCGGAGGTTGCAGTGAGCCAAGATGGCACCACTGCACTCCAGTCTGGGCAACAGAGTGAGACTCTGTCTCAAAAAAAAAAAGAAAAAATACATTTATTCATCCAACATTACACAAAGTGTGACCAGGCCTTACATTTTAGGAGTATTTACCCACCATAAGACCTTTATGAATGGGAAAGAAAGAGCTCTCTAGGAACCTAACCCTCATTTCTTTTTTTGGATATAGAGTCTTGCTATGTTGCCCAGGCTGGCCTTGAACTCCTGGACTCAAGCAATCTTCCCACCCCGGCCTTCCAAGTCGCTGGAACTACAAGTGTGTGCCATTACATCTGGCTTAACCCTCATTTATTTGACCCAATCCCACAGAACCAAAGCAGACCTTTATATTCCCTTGAATTTCAGCTCTAAAAGTTCAACTTTTTCTAATCAGTTTTGGTATGAATCACTGACCTGGATTCACTCTTTGCACTAAGTTACCTACTTTTAATAGAATATGGTTTCTCTACTGCAGTGGTATAAACTTAAAAAAATTTATTTTTAAACTTAAAATCCAGACGGACATTCTAGTAATAAAATGAGAGCCAGACTCAGAGATGATCCAGATGTTACAACCATCATATAAGAACTTTATGATTAATTAATCAAGCTAGTAGAAAAGACGGACAACAGATAATGAATATAAAAGGAATTTCAGCAGAGAGATGGGAACTCTAAGAGTCAAATAGTAGCTTGACAGATGAGTAGATAGCATAAATAAAAAAAGGGCCAAATGAAAATGCTAGAAATTAAAAAAAAATCACAAATGAAGAAGTCTTTAATAAGCATATTTGTAGACTCCAAACAACTGAGAAAATAATCAATGAATTTAAATATATGTCAATCAAAATTATCTTAATTGAAACACAAAGAAAAAAAAAACTAGGGAGAAAAACAATTGAGCATCCAAGAGCTGTGGAACTCTATTAAATATACTAAAATCTTTAAAACTGAAGTCTTAAAATGAGAAGATCAAAGTTAAGTTTAAGAACTATTTGAAGAAAAGTGACCCAAGTTTTCTGAAAGTAAAAGACATCAAATCATAGATCCAAGAAGATTTCAAATCAGAATATATATTTAAAAAAGAAATGAGCAACAACAAAACACACAACGCACATTTAGACACACAATAGTCCAAACGCAGAAATCCAAATATAAAGAGAAAATCTTGAAAACAGGAAAAAAAAGACATTATATACATAGAAAAAAGTATTAAAAATTACAGTATACTTCTTGCCAGAAACAATGCAATCCAGAAGGCAATAAATGACATCCTTAAAGTACTCGCAGAAAAACTCTCAATTCTTTACCCAATGAAAATATCTTTTAAAAATAATGGCAAGATACAAATTTTTCAAACAAGCAAAAGCTGAGAGAATCTATTGTGTAGTCTTTCATTAAAAGAAACATTTTAAAAAGTTCTTCAGAGATGAATTCGACACCAGCCTGAGATTTGGACCTACCCAAAGCAAGGTAGTATATAGGATATGGTTAAAATGAAAGCAAATAAAGGACTTGTTTTTCTTATTTTCAATTGCTTCACAAGGTAATTTTGTCTAAAGCTAAAACAGTAAAATGGGTTATGGAATTTATAACATGTAAACATAAAATGTTTAACAACAATAGCATACAGAACAGGAGGGAGAAATTGGAAACACTCTATTGTAAGTTTCTTACCCTACATTAAGTAATATAAATTGGAAAGTAGACTGTGATAAGTCAAAATGTATATTTGATTGTAGAGCAACTACTAAAAAAAAAATCTTTGTACTTATAACAAGCCAATCGTGGAGATAAAATAGAATCATGAAAAACTTCAATTAACCAAAAAAGGGCAGGAAAACAGTTAAAGAAAGAACATAAAGATGAGACAAAGAGAAAACTAGTAAGGTGGAAGATTTAAATCCAATCATATCAACAATTACATTAAATATAAAGGGTTTAAAATATTTTTATATTGACCATGTTATCTAATCACTTTGCTAAATTTATAATTTATACATTAATTCTAATAGTTCCATAGTAAATGTCTTAATTTTTTATGTATATAATAATGTAATATGTGAATTATGACATTTTTTAACTTTCTTTTGAACCTCTATACACTTATTCCTCCCTCCCTCTTTTTTTTTTTTTTTTTTTTTTTGAGACGGAGTCTCACTCTGTTGCCCAGGCTAAAGTGCAGCAGTACAATCTTGGCTCACTGCAACCTCCACCTCCCAGATTCAAGAAATTCTCCTGCCTCAGCCTCCCAAGTAGCTGGGACTACAGGCGCATGCCACCACACCTGGGTAATTTTTGTATTTTTGGTAGAGATGGTGTTTCACCATGTTGGCCAGACTGGTCTCAAACTCCTAACCTCAAATGATCTTCCCACCTCGGCCACCCAAAGTGTTGGGATTACAGGTGTAAGCCACCACGCCCCCCAGCCACTTACTCTTTTTTCTTGCCTTATTGCATTAACTCAGACCTGCAGTAGAATTAAACAAGTATTGAAAGTGGGAATCCCTGTTCAAGACTGTACCATTACATAAAGTTTGATATATTTTTCTCCCTTTTCAAATTATGAAAGTGTCCTTCTATTTTTGTGGGTTCAAGTATTTCAACCAAAATGGAGGTTGGATATCAGGATTCTTCTGCAGGTATTAAGACTGTCATAAAATTCTTTTTCTATTATTGTAAATTAGATGGATAGATTTTTGGCTATTAAGCTACTTTGTTAAGGAGGAGCTTGCTGTTAAGTGAATGAAAATAAATTTAACCCAGGTGATTAAAAAGCTTTATTGCTCAAAAAAAAAAAAGAAAAAAAAGAAAAAAATGTAAAAGGCCGGTGCAGTGGCTCATGCCTGTCATCCCAGCACTTTGGGAGGCTGAGTTGGGTGGATCACTTAAGGTCAGCCTAGCCAACATGGCGAAACTACATGTCTACTAAAAATATATAAATTAGCCGGGCATGGTGGCATAGCTACTGGGGAAGCTGAGGCAGGAGAATTGCTTGAACCCGGGAGGCAGAGGTTGCAGTGAGCCAAGATCGCGCCACTGCACTCTAGCATGGGCAACAGAGGTGAGAGTCCGTCTTCAAGAAAAAATACTCCGTCTTCAAGAAAAAATAAATTTTTTTAAAGAAAAATTTTGAAGAAAACTGTATTTCTTGTATTTCTGAGAGAAATTGAAAAGGGCCATGTAAAAAATAATACTAAGAGTCTAAGAGTAAGATTACAAAAGTCACATTAAAGTAAAAGATAACAGCATTGCTAAAATCTAATTAAGAATAAAGTAAAACAAGCAGAATCACATTTTTATTAGTTTAATGCTTAGTTGCATATCTAATAAATATTGAAGAAAACCGAGGATTACTTTAGAAAATAAATATAATAGAAGAAATCTGTCCTGTAATAAGAGACAATTACAATATAAAGTAAATTGAGAAAACACTAGCCATGCTTGATTTCCCAACAACAAACCTAGTAACATTAGATTCAAAGCTGGAGGAGGGAGTGAAAACAGTCTGAAATTGTAATGAGAATAATCATGGGAAACACCTAGGCTTCCAGGCCTGGAGGCATAAGAGCTGAAGGAGAAAAAGAGCCATCACTTAATAGGTCTGCAGGAGAAGCAGGGTCCTCAGGGAGACCCAGGTATCCATTACAGCAAGGAGATAAAAGGAACATTCAATGAAAAGGTTGTGAATTTAGGGAATTATTATTTTGATTATGAACTCCAGAGAAGGCGCAGTGGAAGGACTTCAAGAGAGGCATGGGTGGAAAAGGGGTCAGAAGATAGCAAGAGCTTTAAGGAGATTAGATGCGGGAGATGAAAGATGATCTGAGTCGGGGTGGTTGAGGCTACCCAGTATCAACAAAGATAAATAATGAGAGGAGTCTCAGCAGACTCAAGGCAGATAGCAGTGAGACTGTTGAGTGCTGGTGGGTAGGGAAGGGTGACTGCTTCAGCTTTCCTTTTGGCCTCTATCAATAGAAACAAGGAGATCTTCAGCAAATCCTCACTTTTTAGTCATTTTCGTAATTGACTTTTCTATGACATTTGAAATTGTGGCCTAGTATCCTTTTTGAAATTATCTTCCCTTCACATTTTGTTTAGTTTCTACTAATAATTCCCTTATCATTTACTCTCTCCCACTGGCTCCTTTTCTTCTACTAACACTTAGTATTTTATGGTTCAGTCCTGCTTTTCTTTTCACTCTACATACAATCTGATGCTCCTTGGGTGATTTCATCTATATCCATAGTTTCAGTGACTGCCTGCATTCAGTTTCACAATGGACATCCTCGTCTAGATAATCTGTGGGTACTTCAATGACAAAAATGTCCAAAAACTAAACATCTCTCTGCCCAAGCCTATAGTACTGCTATATTCTAGTATGAGATAGGATGGGATATTTTCTGCTATCTCAGAATCTGGCTGAAGTGAGGCCCCAAAGCTAAACAAAAAATGACAAACTCCCGCACACTCTAAAAAGGACATCCATGCCAGACTTACTAAAAGATGGTATCCCTATCATCTACCTCCTATTAAAAAAAAAAAAAAAGACATAAATAGAAGAGAATTTGCAAACATGGAGAATGCCAAGGCTTTACATCTCAGTGAGGGGGGAAAAAAAACCAACAACAAAAAACACCTCTGAGACAGAGTAGGTGACAACTGCAAGGAGAAACTAACATCTGAATCTTTAGGTTTTTTTGGTTTCGTTTACTTTTTGAGACAGAGTCTCATTCTGTCAACCAAGCTGGAGTGCAGTGGCACAATCTCAGCTCATTGCAACCTCCGCCTCCCCGGTTCAAGCAATTCTCCTGCCTCAGTCTTCGAAGTGGCTAGGATGTGCCACCATGCCCAGCTAGTTTTTGTATTTTTAGTAGAGACAGGGTTTCACCATGTCAGCCAGGCTGGTCTCGAACTCCTATCTCAGGTGATCTGCCCACCTCAACCTACCAAAGTGCTGGGATTACAGGCATAAGCCACCACACCCAGCCCCGACATCTGAATCTTTTTTGGCTATCAACTTATTAAGATAAATAAGCTTAGCCGTTACGTCTGTAATCCCAGCACTTTGGGAGGCCGAGGCAGGCAGATCATGAGGTCAGGAGATCGAGACCCTCCTGGACGACATGGTGAAAACCCATCTCTACTAAAAATAGAAAAATTAGCTGGGTGTGGTGGCACATGCCTGTAATCCCAGCTACTCGGGACGCTGAGGCAGGAGAATTGTTTGAACCCAGGAGGCGGAGGTTGCAGTGAGCCGAGATGGCGCCACTGCACTCCAGCCTGGTGACAGAGCAAGACTCCATCTCAAAAAAAAAAAAAAGAAAAAAGAAAAAAAAGGAAAAAAGAAACTTAGCTGTATCTTGGTTTAACCACCAGAACTAAATGCAGTGAGAGTTCCTGGGATAACCTGACAGATATCCTCAAGAGTTTATTCAGAGAATATGTGAACACAGAAACTGGTCCCAGCCTGGAAAATTCTGCAAGAAAGAAGAGGGCTGCAGCTGTCACAATGGTAGGGCAAAGATTTAGAGGACAGCAGTTAGGCAAGCTGCACTTTTACCACTGAGTTCTAGAGGTTTCCCACTGGCCATGTAGATGCTGCAGAAGGGCTAAGACATCTTGATGGGACCCTGCCAAAGCCATGTACCTTCTGGAGTAAAGGCACTCAGGAGTGCCAGGCGTAGACTACAGGAATGAAGAGCTAAAGGGAGGCTGCAAAAGGCAGCTGGAGAGTACACCATATCCCTGACAGGGAACTTGGCAATGTGGCAATAACCCACAGGAAGGGCTCCAAAAAAACCATCCTGAGTGAATATCTCCATAAGTCCACATTTGGACACGTGTCACACAGAGGGCACCAGAAGCTGGATTACAATAGTCTCAGTCAAACAAAACCTTGTCCTTTCTCCTCTAATCTTCCTTCTGATCAGAAGACAAAATCAGAAAGGGAGAGGAGGTTGAAGAGTGAAGAAACAGATCATGCTCCTCTTCTCCACCGCGGATCCCTGAGCCATGGTTAGGTCTCACCTGAACGACAGATAAGCTTTCAACCGGATGTAAGCTTTTGACTGTACATTTCACACCTGTGAATTTTAATCACCAAAACAAGCTTGTTTTTGTTTTTTTGTTTTTTTTTTTCTGGAGACAGAGTTTCGCTTTTGTTGCCCAGGCTGGAATGCAATGGCGGGATCTCAGCTCACCGCGACCTCTACCTCCCGGGTTCAAGCAATTCTCCTGCCTCAGCCTCCCGAGTAGCTGGGACTACAGGCATGCGCCACCACGCCCAGCTAATTTTGTATTTTTTTTGTAGAGACAGGGTTTCTCCATGTTGGTCAGGCTGGTCTCAGACTAAAACAAGCTTGTTCTTATAGTTAAGTGTAAAATCTTGCCAAAAGTCAAGAAAGGAAGATCCAATATGGCAGGGCTAAAGTCAAGGATGGGAAAAAAATAAAGCCAGTTCCTATTCGCATGTCATCAGGTATAAACCATATACCAGTCAAATTAGTCCATAGGGCTACCATCTACCCCGTTATCTAAGTCAGAAATACAGGAGTCATCCTAGATTCTCCCCCTAAGATACTGAACCTCTTTCAACACATCTCTCTTCCTCTTTAGCCCCTGAGCTACTAGTGTAGTTCAAACATGAAGTACTGCAATAATCTCTTAGTGATTCTCTACCCTGGCCTACACTTTTAAAAGATTAAATTTAACACACAGGCCACAGCCTAGAGATTCTGATTTAAATGGGGTCAGGTAGGGGCCTGCCATTAGTTTTCTCAAGAGGTCCCCAGTACTAACTGCAGCCAAGGTTGAGAATCACTAACCTAACTGGTCTCTCCCACAATACAGGCTCACCTTCCCCCAAACTATCTCTCATAATGCCACAAGATTCGTATTTTTAAAAATGCAAATTTCATATTATTTATAGCAGTGGTTCCCAATCTAGGCTACCCACTAGAATCACTTAAAGAGCTTTGTAAAATCCTGATACCAGGTCAAGTCTGGAGAGATGAAAACAGAATCTCTGGGGATGAGAACTAGGCGTCGGTATTTATTAAAACTCTCCAGGTGATCCCAATAAGCAGATAAGGGCGAGAATCACTGTCCTAGAAGCAATGAGAAGCCACAGAAGTCCAAACTCCCCTGAAGATAATGAAACCGTCCATCTAACCTTAGCACCCTTGGCTCTCACACTGCAAAAATCAGTGAGGCTTCCTGAAAGGCCACACTTTTACACCTTTATGTAAAGTATCACCTCAATCCAGAAAGCCCCTTCTGCTCATCTGGAGCTAAGTCCAACCCACGTTTAAGGTTAAGACCTTTCAAGAATAAGCTCCTTTGTATAAACCTTCCCTGCCAAACACACAGCAGTCATTAATCCATCTATGACCATTATAATTCTGTAGGACAATTTTTAATGTTTCAGTCTAACTACCTTATTGAATTCCTTGAAATGAAATACCTTATCTTATTCATGTTTTATCCTCAGTGCCTATCACTATGCATGGCACAGTTACCCTCAAATTTCTGCCAAATTCATTCAATTTAGGGAAAAAGTTATGCAGGTAGAATTTGACCTTAATAAACTGTATGAGATAACATATTTGTACATTATAGTCAAGGCTCATTAAAGAAACCAACACCTGGACTTTAAAAAATGTAAGGCAAATGTTTAACGTTTGTTCTATTTATGAACAGTAACAAATCAAAGAAAGCAGGTGCAAAGGGCAGTATTGTTTCCAGAGTCACAAGCGTGAAACCTGACAGAATAATAATGCTTGGCTTTCTATCTGAATAATATGTCCTTTAAAACATATCTTTTTCAAAATGTTATGCTGGTACAATAACAACTGTATGTTTTAGGAAAGTGAGTTAGATGACTTACTTTGCCTCACAATAAAATGAGAAAGCATTTGAATGCTTCCAATAAAATGTACTCAAGCTTAAACAACACTGATAATATGGCTACCAACATTTGATGGCAATTTCTACTACTCTGGGTCCTGTTACCAAGCAAAAGTTCAGATCTCCATTTTTTTAAAGTTACATTTAATATTTTATATCATAAGTCTATATGTACCTTCCACAAATACAATAATTTTGCTAAAATATTAACTAAAGAAGAACTAAACACCTACATTATCGAATTTATTTAAGATTTTGTTGTACCCACATTCATATGGGCTATGGAAATCATAGTCACATGCAAAATGATTACTATGTTACTATGTGTTTAAAGTAAGCTTTTTAATCTGTCAGACATCCTTGATTACTAAATTAATCCAGTATTCATTGAATGTCTATTACTTGCTTGGGAATGTACTAAAACTGAAGTATCTGAAGTGACTAGTAAGAAAATAAAGGCATCAACCACAATATTTGGTATTTGTGGCTAATTTATTTTTTTACCTTATTTGGCGATTTCAAAGGTGAGATGGCTATTTTATTTGATGTCTGTGTTGTAGAATTTAAAGTTGATCCAATAACACCACTTTCAGATATTGTTATGGTCTTTGATGGAGTTCCGGGAGTAGACTGTGAAAGAACCCTACCTGCAAATGAGAGGCAGCACATCAGTTTGACTTTTTTCAATAATAGTATAAAAATTTATGTGATGATGCTCTACACTCACAAGGACTGCAGAATGTATGTTTGTTATTTCATGTCAACACTTAATGAGGCACTAATGAACTATGGTAAACCTAGGCAGAACTAAACAAAACACTACTTCTTAGTAATACTTAATATCAGCTTACATTAAACTCTACAAAAACAGTTTAGCTCATGTGTTCATCAATACTGTTGTTATATCCATCAGAGAGAAAGCTCAGGGCAACTAAGCAATGTGCCCTGTGTAACACAGCTCCTGAAAGTCAGAACACGAACCCAAGTCTTAAAACTTCAATCTCTGTATTCTACTATCTATAGCTGTCTTCCCATATGAACTTAAACCATGAAGGTACAATTGAAATCCACACTTATAAAACAGATAGTTATTGGACTAACTTAAACACTGAAAGGTTTAATACTACCTGATTTTAGACTGCCAAAGGGGATTAAAAAATGTTTTTCTACCCACCCCGGCCAGATTCCATATTGTGTTCCCTTCTGGACAAGACCCTTCAGGAACAACCATGAAAAACTCTAGTGTCTGGATGCTTGGGGAACTGAAAATCATATTACATTGAGTTGAAATATCAGGAATTTTTATCCTAGGTAAGAAAAGACTACAAAGACATAACAGATCTTCAAATTCTTGAAGACTGTGTGATAGCCATTATTCCCATTCACCAAGTATTCTAGCTTTCTTCCATTCTGGACACATGGTAGAACTACACTTGCACTTCCTACCACTCCCACCCCATCTTGTAGTTAAGTTAGAGTCATGTCACTACTCCTGGCAGACGAGTTATGACTAGAAGTGACGTGTGTCATTCTTGGGCCACAGCATTTATTACTGCCTATGCAAGACCTTCCAAAGTTTATTTTCCTCTGCCATCTGAGATGGCGGCTCCTTGGTTAGCCTGTGTCCCTGAGTTACTATGAAAAGAAGATACCTTTTTGAACCCACAATGGTCATATAGATAATCAATTTTTAAATTTTTTTTAAATTGAATTTAAAAAAAAAAAAACAGGCTTTTTACCCTTCTGAGGTTTGGAGATTATTTTGGCAGAAAAACCAAGATTATCCTAACTAATCCAGGCTCTCAGGTTAAAGGATTAGAACCAATCTGTATCACATCAAATGCAGAGAAACAGAAAATATTTCAGCTCAGCACTAAGAAAGAACTTCTAACAAAAATTTCCAACTGAAATGACTATTTCAACACAAGTGAGTTTCTAGTCACTAAAGGTGTCCCAGGCAGACGCTGGATAATCAAATATACTGGCTAAAGAGGAAAGTCAAGCATCTAAGAAGTAGAGAAGATTGATAACTAAATTATCTCTAGAATCTGCTCTAACCTTTAGATACTATGATTAAACTCATAGATCCAGCTAGAGATGAAGGAGAGAGCATGACAGTGAGGAGAAAGGGAAAGAGAGAAAGAAGGGACTTTCACTTTAGACAAAAATAAAGAACTAATGCTTAGCAGCTTCTGGGCCATTTTTCCTGATAACAATGCCAAAGTATGCCTTTTGTTTTGTTTTGTTTTGTTTTGAGACAGGGGTCTCCCTCAGTCAACCAGGCTAGAATGCAGTGGCGTGATCACAGCTCACTGCAGCCTTGAACTTCTGGGCTCAAATGATCCTCCCATCTCAGCCTCCTGAGTAGCTGGGAACACAGGCACGTGCCACCATGCTCAGCTATTTTTATTTTTTTATTTTTTTTAGACATGGAGTTTTGTCATGTTGCCCAGGCTGGCACAGTTTCTTTTTTAAAAAGTGAATCAAGTTTTATCCCCATCCATGAATTTTTAAAGTATTTTTAATACAATTTTCAAAATTTCTTTGTAGTACATAGATTAATTTTAATGACATTCTGCCAGGTTTTTTAAAAACCTGAATACATCATAACTACATAAAGTCAATTCTAAATAAACCAAACGAATCTACATCAAATAGGTTTAGAGAGCCACCCTAAAGTATTCAGCCTGCCTAAAGTAACATGTTTGTCTATTCTGGTTTCCAAAGCTAATACCTGTGAGATAAGTGTGAAGCCCCAACAACCATTCTGTTAAGAAAAGAAATTACCAGTAAAGACACAGTTTCATAAAATGTTCATTATTTATAGCCACTGCTATAATTTCATATTTGTTAGGAATTACATATCTTTCAAATAATATTCATATAGAGCTGGACACAGTGGCTCACGCCTGTAATCCCAGCACTTTGGGAGGCCGAGGCAGGTGGATCACGAGGTCAGGAATTCGAGACCAGCCTGGCCAACATGGTGAAACCCCGTCTCTACTAAAACTACAAAAATTAGCCGGGCATGGTAGCGTGCGTCTGTAATCCCAGCTACTCGGGAGGCAGAGGTTGCGGTGAGCTGAGATTGCGCCATTGCACTCCAGCCTGGGCAACAAGAGCAAGAATCCCTCTAAAAAAAAAAAAAAAAAAATTCATACAGAAAATCCGCAATTCCTGAGGATAACTGATATCAGAAAAAGGCAACTTGATGTTAATTCACTTAAAACAGGAACAAAAGTTTCATTATAAATTACAAAACTAAAAGTAATAAAACTTTTACTATCTTTCTGTGGCCTATGTTTTTTAAAAATTCAGTTTATAATTGCAACTATACTAACTCTTAGGATGAACAAAGTAAAAAATCAGCTGTTGAGTTTTGGGGAGAGAGATTGCTTCTGAAAATTTGGATGACAGCAAAATGATAAATTATGTCGATAATGATAAATGGGCACAACATACTCATAAAGCAGGTCATTTCTACCAAAATATTTCTAGATTTCATCAATTTTCCCAAGAACCTTGATATCCTTTGAAATTCAAGTTATTCTTTTTGAAGGTCTGCTTGGTTTTCATCCTGGTAGCATTTCTGATTATCTAATCTAACCTCCAAATCCCTATTTATCCTTAGTTCCACTGATTCAAGCAAGCATGCAAGTTACATAATTTGACCTTGAAATCAATTTCTGTTGTCAGGTATTCTCCAAGAATCAAAAGAGACACACTCCATAAAGCCACATATTGAATAGGCTGGGGCAGGAAGCTAGAATATTTGAGTAAGGCCAAATTCTTTAAGAGATTAATTTTACATTGTGATGAAGCTTGCTCCCATGAAGCAACCTTCTACCTTGAGAGGTGTGATAATGAGAACCTCTATTATCTCATGTAACCACCTCAAGTCTTGTCAGGTGGCTGGTATCTACATTTTACTAAACTAAGATGAACAAAATAATGTATTTACCCAAGATCATAGAGAAAATCAACAGAAGACCCATGACTGGAAACCCAAGTTTCCCAATAGCTCCTACTGTATCACTATAGTGCCTCCATGATATACATATTCATGCAACAATATGCATTCACAGAACTACATCAAAGTGCCAAAAATAGGGGCGGGGCACAGTGGCTCACGCCTGTAATCCCAGCACTTTGGGAGGACAAGGAGGGTGGATCACGAGGTCAGGAGATTGGGACCATCCTGGCTAACACGGTGAAACCCCATCTCTACTAAAAATACAAAAAATTAGCTGGGTGTGGTGGCAGGCACCTGTAGTCCAGCTACTTGGGAGGCTGAGGCAAGAGAATGGCGTGAACCCAGGAGGCGGAGCTTGCAGTGAGCCGAGATCGCACCACGGCACTCCAGCCTGGGTGACAGAGCAAGACTCCGTCTCAAAAAAACAAACAAACAAAAAAAAAAAGGTGCCAAAAATTGTGCTAGGTTCTGGGAAGGTGGGGACAGAGGAGAAAGAGAAAGAGCGAGAGAAACAAGATAAAAGAACCATCAATACAGTACATACATAAATACAATGGAACATAATTCTGCCTTAAAAAGAAAATTCTGATATATACTACAACACAAATGCACCTTAAGGACATTATGCTAAGTGAAATAAGCCAATCAAAAAAAAAGGGCAATGGCTGGGCATGGTGGCTCACACCTGTAATCCCAGCACTTTGGGAGGCCGAGGTGGGCAGATCACCTGAGGTCAGGAGTCCAAGACCAGCCTGGCCAACGTGGTGAAACACCATCTCTACTAGAAATACAAAAATTAGCCGGGCGTGATGGCACACACCTGTAATCCCAGCTACTTGGGAGGCTGAAGCAAGAGAATCACTTGAACCCAGAAGGCAGAGGTTGCAGTGAGCCACGATCGCACCACTGCATTCCAACCTGGGCAACAGACTGAGACTCCATCTTAAATCCCAGCTACTTGGGAGGTTGAGGCAGGAGGATCACTTGAACCCGGGAGGCAGAGGTTGCAGTGAGCCAAGATCACACCACTGCACTCCAGCCTGAGTGACAGAGTGACAGACTGTCTCAAAAAAAAACAAAAACAAAAACGTAGATACAAAAGTGGGATGGTGGCTGCCAGATGCTGGATTGGGGAAGGAAGAATAAGGAGTTTTTGTTTAATGGGCACAAGATTTCAGTTTTGCAAAAAGAAAAAGTTTTAGAGATGGGATGGTGGTGATGGTTGTATAACAATGTGAATGTACTTAATGCCAATGAACTATACACTTAAAACAGTTAAGATGAGGCTGGGTGCAGTGGCTCACATCTGTAATCCCAGCACTTTGCAAGGCTGAGGCGGGTGGATCACTTGAGGTCATAAGTTCAAGACCAGCCTGGCCAAAATGGTGAAACCCCTTCTCTACTAAAAATACAAAAATTAGCCGGATGTGGTGGAGTGTGCCTGTAGTCTCAGCTCCTTGGGAAGCTGAGGCAGGAGAATCACTTAGTGAGTTGAGATCACGCCACTGCACTCCAGCCTGGGTGACAGAGTGAAACTACATCTCAAAAAAAAAAAAAAGTTACGATGGTAAATTTTGTGTTATGTATATCTTACCACAATTTTTTAAAAATAAGTTTTTTAAAAGAACTACATGATGAGGCCAGGCGCGGTGGCTCATGCCTGTAATCCTAGCACTTTGGGAGGCTGAGGTGGGCGGATTACCTGAGGTCAGGAGTTTGAGACCAGCCTGGCCAACATGGTGAAACCCCATCTCCACTAAAAATACAAAAAATTAGCCGGGCATAGTGGTAGGCACCTGTAATCCCAGCTATTCAGGAGGCTGAGACAGGAGAATCACTTGAACCCGGGAGGCGGATGTTGCAGTGAGCCAAGATCGCGCCATTGCACTCCAGCCTGGGCAAAAAGAGCGAAAACTCCGTCTAAAAAAAAAAGAGAGCTAGATGAACAAAAAAACAAAAAAAACTACCATCATGAAAAATCATAAGGGGTATGGGGAGACAGACAAGAAAACCAAGATTTATAATACAGTATGACTAATGGATAACTCAAAGCCAGTGTGAAATTTAACAGAAGTTTAAGATAAGTACTTGGTAAGTATAACCAAGTTTTATGGAAATAAATAGGAAATGATCAGAGAAAGAGTATCTGATTAAACCTAGAAGTCAAAAACTTCCAAGATGGGTAATCTAAGCGATAAAATGGATGAGTCAGCTGTGAGGAACGGCAAAGAAAGGCATTCCATGTAAAAGGAACCTTGCCAAGACCCTTAGTCCTACAACTTAGTTTAGATCCATTTGGTGATCTCTTACAATAAGTTAAATCAGTAGGTTTGGAGCTACTATTTTGAAAGTGAAAGTCAAAAGGCATGCATTAGATCCTAGATGCCTTTAATGCTAAGAAAGCACTGGCATTTGAACTTAATCCTGATGGGTCCAGGTGAAGAAATGAACAAGGCCAAGAAAATTTTAAGCAAGGGTATGACAAGTTCAGATTTGCATTTTAGAAAAAATCGCTTATACACAAATATAAAATCATCTTGACTGAAACATAGAAAAAGATAGTCATCTTCAATGAGAAGCCCAAAAATCATCAAAAAAAAAAAAAAAATCTCAAGGTACTTTGAAAGAGCATTAGCTAGCAGGGCGCAGTGGCTCATGCCTGTAGTCCCAGCACTTTGGGAGGCCAAGACGGGTGGATCACAAGGTCAGGAGTTCGAGACCAGCCTGGCCAACATGGTGAAACCCCGTCTCTACTAAAAATACAAAAATTAGTTGGTTGTGGTGGTGGGCGCCTGTAATCCCAGCTGCTCGGGAGGCTGAGGCAGGAGAATCGCTTGAACCCGGGAGATGGAGGTTGCAGTGAGCCAAGATAGCACCACTGCACTCCAGCCTCGGTGACACGGGGAGACTCCGTCTTAAGAAAAAAAAAAAAAAAAGACTAGCTGCATGGAAAAAGACTGCAGTCTTAGCTGCAATGTATACATAAAGATGATGGAATCTCCTTGTGATACAATTCAACAGAAAGGCACTTTGGTGGTTTAAAATTTAGCATATGTGAATTTTTAAACGTTATAAAGAACTAGTTAAAAGTAGAAATTATCCCTCCAAACTGAACTTAATGCCAACAATGCTAGTAAAATTTAACAGAAGTATATCTCTATGTATTCTGGTAGGGCTATTAAGTCCATCTGCAATTAAAAAATAAAGTTACAATCAGTCTGCAACACATAAACAACCCAAAGACCAAGCAATGACATTTACAAAAGTCCATGATAGTCACGGTGAACTCGACAGTAACCAAAAATTCATTCAGACACTTCCGCGAACACCACAATTGTTTACCATACAACCCATACCTTCTCCTTCCCATTAACTAAAACTTTTCAGGGACTCTCTCAGAGTCTCTTCAGAGACTCAAAACAGTAAAAAACATCCCATTAAAACACTCCTGGTTAAGCCCCTCTACCTATACAAAAATCTCCAAGGGGACTGGTGTTTTCTTTTTCATAAATACTTCCAAGCCTTGTTTACTTATAGCCAACTGCAGCCCACTTCCTAAATCAGCTCCAAACCCAAACCCTTTCCAGTATTTTCTTTGGGGTCCCCCTGCCTCCCATGACATCTCTCAAGATATCAGCTTCCTATACTGTCACAAATCTCTACCGAGCACCAAGAGAAAGAGAATAGTCACTCACCTAACGCTGCTTTCACATTAAATTTTTCCATCTCTTCTCATTAGCTAAAATGAGAAGCCTCTTTACATACAAATACAAATCAAGCCTACATACAAATCAAAGCCTCAGGAAAATGACAAGTCACTGCCACTGATTTCCAAGTTGCCTACCGCTATGTTGTAAATTTATTAAAGACAGATGGTTTTAATATACATGCTAGGAATGATCAGTTAATATTTGAGTACCCTCATCAAGAATACACAGTCTAGGGATGGGTAATTAGGATTTGAAAGTCTCTAGTCAAAAGTTTACCATCCAGAGGTGCTTTCATATAAGCCTTTAGCACAGTAGAAATTAGAAATGATCCTATAACTAGTGAAAGAGTCATTTAGTATGGCTCTGGATTAAAGACCAATCACTATGGCTGTGTGCTTTTCTCTAAAAAACTTGAGCTGCTAGCCAAACAAGGAATAGGAGGGTTGGACTTAGCCAAGCCATTAGAGAAAGAGACTGGAAAAAGACAATCAATGGTGTTTACAAGAGAGCAATAGGGTGGGTCATGGACTTCACCTTGAGGAAGGAAGAATTTGAGGACAGGAAAGGAATGATTATTGAGAAAGTGGAAGAATCAATGGACCAGAAGTTTCAAAGTCAATTGCTGAATTGGGAGTAGAAAGGCAAGTAAACTAAAAGAATAAAGAGAACGAACACTTGAAGTCAAGATTTCTGAGGTGATATAGTGATTGGTGATGACAAATTTTAAAGTATAAAAGAGAACTGGGCCACACTAAGGAGTATTCTAGTAAAAGTAATTCAGCTAAAATTCTGTTACCACTTAAGTAATTACTATTATTGTGACAATTTTCTGTTTACAGAGAACTCCATATAGAGTATATTAAAATACTGAAACCAAAAATTCAAACAGAAACCATGAAATACTATACTCTTGTGAATATTAATTTAAATTTATTAAAGTTAGCACATGTGCTCCAGAAACAAATTGCCTGGGTTCAAATTCCAGCTCAGCCATTTACTAGCTGAATGCCTCCACTTCCACACTGGCAAAACAGGAATGTTATTAGTACCTACCTCATAGGATTGCTGGGGAATGATATAGTCACTATATGTAAAGGGCTAAGAATGGTGCCTGGCACACAGTGAACACTGTATAAATATTAGCTACTATTACTGGAGTTTGAGACTTTGCTAGTATCATGGTAAATTTCTACCAAAAACTAAGGAGACTAAAGTAATGAACTGATTTTCAGATGAGGCATTTTGCTTGAAGCAAACATTTCTTATTAACTAGTCTGGTTTATAATAATAAGCTATATTTGTTACACTAAAACATTTTAAGTTGGCAGAACAGCCTTTTTTAAATCTAAAAGGAAGATAAATATTTAGCTTAATAAACTATAAAGAAATATAACCTGCAATGACTGGTGGTGAAACTTGAGTTGTCTGTCCTGTAACTGCTTTACTATTAATCGGTTTTGCAAAGATCAGCTTCGTGATTACTGGACCAGAAGTTGGCGTTCGAGGCTTCTTAGCAATCTGAAACATATAAATAACTATGAAGACCATCTGTTTCTATAAAATGCCTATTAAATCAAAATTATACCAAAGATTCACACAAAGTAGCACATGTAAAACCGGCTCACTTAACAGAATATATCTGTGTGTTAATGTTAAGAACATTTAAAATGCAGACATTCATCAAAATATTAATATGATTATATCCTTAATCCCATATATAATACCTTTGCATTTTATTACAATTCCTTATTTTCATGTCTTGGATATACGCATATGATGAAAACAAAATTAATAATAATGCTTAATGAAAAAATAAAACTGTGGCACAGTAATATTCTTGTTCAAAATAACAAATTACTCAATAATAAAAAGAGTAAGTAAAGAAAGTATAGTGCGAATGACAAAGCCACCTATATACACAATTACATTGGCCCTTGGATGCAAAATATAAATAAATACACATTAAAGGTAGGCTTATGACTAGATTTTCAACTTTAGATCTAAATATCAGGAGTAGATTAAGGGAGAACTAAATAAGTTAAAGCCCTAGGGTACAAAAGAGAAAAATTTGGTAGAACAGAAACTATTATAAGGGCAACAGCTCTGAAATATTATTTACTAAACTATTATGTACTACACTTTTCTTCTTTTAAAGATGGGGTCCTGGCCAGGCGCAGTGGCTCACGCCTGTAATCCCAGCACTCTGGGAGGCTGAGGCAGGCAGACACTTGAGGTCAGGAGTTCAAGACCAGCCTGGCCAACATGGTGAAACCCTGTCTCTACAAAAATACAAAAATAAGCAGGGTGTGGTGGCGCACACCTATAATCTTAGCTACTCGGGAGGCTGAGGCAGGAGAATTGCTTGAACCCAGGAGCAGAGGTTGCAGGGAGTCGAGATTGCACCACTGCACTCCAGCCTGGGTGACAGAGTGAGTGAGACTCTGTCTCAAAAAAAAAAAAAAATACTGGGTCTCATCTCGTCACCCAGACCGGAGTGCAGTGGTGCAATCATAGTTCACTGCAGCCTCAAACTCCTGGGCTACAGCAACTGTTTATTATATTTTAAATTCCTTGAAGAGAGAATCTATATTTAATTCATCTCCAATTTGAAGTTACATACTGGCACACTGTTGACCTGAATTATAATTCTCCACAAGTCAAGGAGTGTAGAGTTACCAATTTTTTATATTGCGATTATCACCATATACAAAGACACAGCTTCTTCTAAAAGTTAAAAGAAGAAATTTACCTGGGATAAAAATCAAAGAATTTTAGAGTGTGAAGAACATTAAATATTAATTATATCTTTTGGCAATGAAAATTGAGACTGTAAAAGTACTATTATAGGAAATAGTGACTCAAATGAAAAAATATGACCAACATGAATAACAGAAATACACCAGAAGCTATAATAGATCACAGAACTAGACAAATATTAGCACTTTGTGCTCAAATTATAAATTAAACTAAATAACACATCTTACACCTACAATATATTACTTTTTTATACTCAGAGCACATTACTAACAAAAACCAACTGTATATAAAATACAAATCACTTAAAAAAAACATACCCATTATTGTATTTAAAAACAGCCGACTTGCAAAACTATAACATACTCAAATAAATCTATAATTATACTCTAGAAAGCTAATGAAATTTAGAGAAATACAAATTTCTCAAGTATGTTTACAGACTTAAAACCCTAAGGTCAGTCAAAATTGTATCTATTGTATCTATAATATTAACAATCTCTAGAGGTAGAAGTATTGATATTCTTAGAAAGCCATATTAGCAATAAATAACCTTAGCTATAACAATTATGGGCTTAAAGTATTTCCCCATTTTAAACTGATTTTTCACAATCATGAGTATATGAATACTTATCAGTAAGAAAAAAATATAAACAGTACAACCAGAAGCACATTAATTATTCAAATAAACAATCTCATCTTGCCCTTGTGGTTATGTTTCTTTAGTGGTGCTGAAAATAATAACTTTTGGTTCCATTAAGGAACTATGATTTTTTTGCACTATGAATTCTAAAGTATCCTGGAACAAAATTATTAAGTAAAACAAAGCATCAAAGATTACTTTAACAAGTTTGTAGAATCAGCAGCTTAAGATAAACATGAAAAAAAACTTACAAATAAGGTAGTAAAATATGTCATCAAATAATATACACAAGTAATTTTTGGCACTGTGTTGGATAGATTCAGGAGCTAGTAAGGACTTATATTGTCCCAGACTGCCAGTTATGTACTACTCTTATATACTATGCACAGGAAACATGGGAAAGTGTTTATATATCTGTTATTACATATAATTATACCTCTGTTACTGCCTCTGGCTTCAAAGGTCACCTCTTTTCTTCATTTTTCAAGATGGCCTCCATCTTCCACCGTTGCCTGCTATCTATACCCTAACAGTCTCAATACTGTGACTAAACTTAACACTGACAACTACCTAGGGGGAAAAAAACCAGAAAATCATATACTCTTTGTAATACTAAACCACATATTCTGGTGTCAAAAAAGGAAAAAATATAGATGCATAGTTTTTAATTTGTCTTTTGTGCTTCAGAGCTTTGAGGTTACTTCTGAGTTGGAAAGACTTAAGTCGCCTAAAAATAATGGATTGTACAAGTAAAAAAAATTCTAAATCTAATTCTTTTGTTTTTATTGTTTTTTTTAAATAGAATTCTTTTTTATTAAATAGAAACAGGCTTTAGAAAACTAACAATAGCCCAGGTGCAGTGGCTTATGCTTGTAATCCCAGCACTTTTGAGACGCCAAGGCAGGTGGATTGCTTGTGTCCAGGAGTTTGAGACCAGCCTGGGCTACATGGCAAAGCCCCATCTCTACAAAAAAAATACAAAAATTGGCCAGGTGTGGTGGTTTGCATCTGTAGTCCCAGCTACTTGGGAGGCTGACATGGGAGGAGCATTTGAGCTTGGGAGGTCAAGGCTGCAGTGGAGCACCCACTGCACTCCAGACTGGGTGACAGCGAGACCTGTCTCAAAAACAAAACAAAACAAAACAGAAAAGTAACAATAAAACAAGTTATAAGAATTAGACCCCAGTCTTTTTTTTATTGTCATTACTTAGGGAGTTAAAGTACAGAAATAATAGATACAAGCAACACTGGTCACTGAAATGTCACATATACCTTACTCTCATAAATGAAAAAAATGACATTCTAATTTATGATATCTTTTCCTTTTTTAGTTTATTTTTATTTTTTTGAGACAGGGTCTTCCTGTAGCCCAGGCTGAGGTGCAGGGATGCGACCACAGCTCACAGCAGCCTAGACCTCCCCGGCTCAAGTGACCCTCTCACCTCAGCCTCCTGAGTACCTGGGACCACAAGTGTGCGCCACCATGCTGGGCTAATTTTTTGTATTTTTGGTAGAAACAGGGTTTCACTATGTTGCCCAGACTGGTCTCGAACTCCTGGCCTCACAGAATCTGCCCACCTTGGCCTCCCAAAGTGTTGGGCTTACAGGTTCGTGAGCCACCACACCTGGCATCAGTTTCTTTTGAACATAATTATGATCCATATTGCCAAAGCCAAATAAACTTTGGTAAACCAATAAAAACAAGCTTCAAAACTGAGGACAAGATGCTTGATGGTGATAAGATATCTCATCCAAGAGATTCTTGGCAAAAATAAGAAGTAAAAGGAAGTCATAGATAAGTGAGAAGTAATAATGAACAAGAAAGAGCACTAAATGTTTAATAATGGCAAAGGTGACACAGGCAAATTATAAGATTTAAGAAATTCTACAAAGTTCTTAAATGCAAAGCCCATGAAAAGTGGTTTCTAATTCTACTGTCAAAACAGTAACCAAAACATTACTCTAATATCAGCTGAGTGTAGTCTCCCAAAACCTTCCTACTTCCTTCTTATGCATTTCCTATTATTTCTATGCATTCTCCTTTTTTCTCAAAGACAACTCTTTCAAACAGAGGATACATTTTTGTTTCCTGGTCATAAGTATATCACTGCATTTCTTGTTTTTTTTTTTTTTTTTTTTGAGATGGAGTTTCGCTCTTGTCGCCCAGGCTGGAGTGCAATGGCGCGATCTCGGCTCACTGCAACCTCTGCCTCCCGGGTTCAACCGATTCTCCTGTCTCGGCCTCCCGAGTAGCTGGGATTATAGGCACTCGCCACCATGCCCGGCTAACTTTTTGTATTTTTAGTAGGGATGAGGTTTCACCATGTTGGGCAGGCTAGTCTCAAACTCTTGACCTCAGGTGATCCGCCCACCTCAGCCTGCCAAAGTGGTGGGTGGGATTACAGGCTTGAGCCACCACGCCCCGCCGATCACTGCATTTCCAAGAGTAGTGGTGGCCTAAGAAAGCCTATTTGGGCATGATAAACTGGAAATCACTTAATATATATTCCAGTAACCTTCTTTCTAGAAGGGTCCTGTTCATACTAATAATAGGTACCATTATGAAACATCCTCAATATTTTGAGAATTATACTACACATTTCATCATGATCAAAAAGTATTAAGATAAAGTCAAAAACTCAGAGAAGATAAGTAACCTACGAAAGTTTTCCATAACTGGTAGGATAAGATAGAGGCAACTCAAACCCAGTTGGTACAACTCTAAAGCCTGTATGTTATCTTCCATCACATGTCACTGTCTTTTCCATAGTACAAACATGAATAATGGCAATGAACAGTAAACTCCAAATAAAAGGCACACGCTGGCTGACATGCACTATTACTGGCTCTGAGGGTTTCTCAGAGCAACAAAGTTCTCCTAGCCTTTGGTCATCTGTGAACTGAAAAAAAAAATGTTGTCTACATGATTTTTTTGATAGCCCAGCAGCAAGTCTGGCATCTTTATACCAGCAAAACATCCTTGTAATCAAACTACCACTAAGAATAAAATGCATTTTAAAGTTAGTAAAAGGCTATAAATATACTAATTTGGAATTTAACCAAAATTGTTTGCTTTCTAAGTTATCTGGTAAAAATTTTCATAAGCATTAGACATATCAAACTTAAAAACACACACACACAATTACGTAAAACAACATTCAAAAGAATTCAGTAACAACTATGTATTTAGTAACCCTATAAACACAACTATGAATCAGTTAAATTTTTTTAACATGCATTTTAATTAGTAAGCCCCCTTTTTTCTTTTACCTGTACTGTTTTTAACTGTTGGGTCTGTAACACAGAGGGCTGAGTTGTAGTATTAATCAGTTGACTTCCTGGGGTCAATGCTGAGACACCAATGACAGGTTTCACCTCTGGCCTCCCTCCAATGGTAACTACTTTAATTTGCTGCGGTGGTAACTTAGCATCTCCTGACTGGGCCTGAGTTGTAACTTTCTGAGCCTGGGGTAGTTGGCTATGGGGTAGTGCTAAAACAATTGGTGAACCAGACTTGCCCAAAGTTGTTAAAATTAACTTCTGTCCATCTGGTTTAAGGGTCTGATTGCCAAGTTTAAGATCAGATGTCTGTGATACTTTGTTTAAAATAATCTGATTGGCTGATATAGTCACAGGAGTCTGAGCACCAAGTTTTTGAAGGCCACTTGGAAAAGCTGGTTTCACTGTGGTATTAGAATCTGCTTTAGTAATTGTGGTATTCACTGCAACTTGGTTAGTGTGGTTACTGTACACTGTGATTGGTTCCGTGGAAATGGGCGTGGCTGTAGAGTCACCAGTAGAATTTATGTTGACAATTTCTTCCAGTTCTGTCTCCATGGGAATTGGGGATGAAACAATAACAGCCTCAATACTATCATCATCCACTAAAGTTATACCAGTGTCCATTATTTCCTCTGGAAGCAAACTATTCACCTCAGCTGGCACCACCTCCATGATCGTTCTCCCGCTAGAAAGTTGATCAGGCACTGTAATAAAAGTTGAAAAATGAACAAGTTACTAGGTTTCAAAAGATGTAAGAAAAAAATTCAAAAAAATGCAAATGGCAAAATGACAATTTTTAAATTGATATATAATTGAATGAAGAATATTCCTGAAGCTTATATGGGTTAAATCATGTTAACACATCCTCAACCTGCAAGAAACTATAATATAAGTCATATGGGAACACAAAACTAGAAGCAAACATTCTTACTCTCGTCTCAATCCACAAGTATCTTGCACTCAGGCAACACTAAGTCACATAATCACATGAAACTCCTTTCCAACGCCCTCTAATAAAATTTGTAATCTTTGATGTATCTGATCTTATTTCTACCCAGATTTTTTTCCTCTCATTGACAGACTTGAAAACTGCTGATTCACACAAGGAAATAAAGATTTAAATATTAACATATTGTAAAATACATTCAAATCTCCAATGAGCTAGGTCCTAATATGAGTGTACTATCCCATTTTAAAAATCCATTAAATACCCAAATTAAAGTTAAAGGAGTTTCTAGAGTAATACATCTCAGCAATTGCAGATCAAATAGCATTTGTGGTACAACTTTGACCAACTAGCTTCATACCAGGGAAATTTTTATTTGGAAAGAAGATTCTCAAACCCTCCTTGGCCATTTACTTACTTACTTACTTAATTAATTAATTATTGAGACGGAGTCTCACTCTGTTGCCAAGGCTGAAGTGCAGTGGCACAATCTCAGCTCACTGCAACCTCCGCTTCCTGGGTTCAAGCAATTCTCCTGCCTCAGCCTCCTGAGTAGCTGGAATTACAGGCGCCTGCCACCATGCCGGGCTAATTTTTGTACTTTTAGTAGAGACAGGGTTTTGCCATGTTGGCCAGGCTGGTCTCAAACTCCTAACCTCGGGTGATCCACCTGCCTCGGCCTCCCAAAGTACTGGGATTACAGGCATGAGCCACCGTGCCTGGCCATCCTCAGCCATTTAAAGTGTCAAAAAGAACCATTTAAGAGATGTACAGCCAATCCCCATGAAGAAAAAAAGTAACAATCATAAAGCAGATTATGAAAAACTTTGGGCTGTGGTACTTTTAGCCAAAGGTCTGTAGAACTTCCAATAAAGGAATCAATTTTATTATCTTCATGTATAAAAGACAGCACATCATGTTTATGACAGACTAAATAGCAGTGAGTTATTTGCCCAGAGAACACCAAAGATCCATAGGTACCAAATCAGCAACTTTCTTCTCTTCCTTTTCGTTTTTGAGACAGAGTCTCGCTCTTGTTACCCAGGCTGGAGTGCAGTGGCGCAATCTCAGCTCACCGCAACCTCCACCTCCCAGGTTCAAGCGATTCTCCTGCCTCAGCCTCCCAAGTAGCTGGGATTACAGGCATGTGCCACCACGCCCAGCTAATTTTTTGTATTTTTAGTAGAGACGAGGTTTCTCCATGTTGGTCAGGCTGGTCTCAAACTCCCAACCTCAGGTGATCTGCCCACGCTGGCCTCCCAAAGTGCTGGGATTATAGGTGTGAGCCACCATGCCCGGCCCCCTTTTTTTAAATATAAAAATACACCACCCCGGCTGGGCATTCTGGCAGATCACGAGGTAGGCAGATCACAAGGTCAAGAGATGGAGACGATCCTGGCCAACATGGTGAAACCCCGTCTCAACCAAAAATACAAAAATTAGCTGGGCATGGTGGCGTGCACCTATAGTTCCAGCTACTCAGGAGGCTGAGGCAGAAGAATCACTTGAACCTAGGAAGCAGAGGTTGCAATGAGCCGAGATCGTGCCACTGCACTTGAGCCGGGCGACAGAGCGAGACCCCATCTCAAAAAAAAAAAAAACAAAAAGATACAACACCCATCCAAAATTAACATACAAGTAGCAAATTACAACTATTAGCATTGGCAAATACTACTGCCGCCAAAATAAACCATCATTATTGAGTGCTTACAACACTGATGACGTAATTTAATTTATCCTCACAACAACTCAGAAATGGGAATCATCATTATCCCTGTTTTATAGATGAGGCCATTTAGAAAGGTTAATTTGCCTAAGGTCACATAGCTAGTAAATGGTAGAGCCAGGACTCCAGCTCAGGTTTTTAATATGACACAGTTAATTATCTTGGCTGGGCACACTGGCTCTTACCTGTAATCCCAGCACTTTGGGAGGCCGAGGTGGGCAGATCACCTGAGGTCAGGTGTTCGAGACCAGCCTGGCCAACATGGCAAAACCCCATCTCTACTAAAAATACAAAAATTAGCTAGGCGTGGTGGTGGGTGCTTGTAATTCCAGCTACTCAGAAGGCTGAAGCACAATAATCGCTTGAAGCCGGGAGGCGGAGGTTGCAGTGAGCCAAGATCGTGCCACTGCACTCCAGCCTGGGCAACAGAGCGAGGCTTTGTCTCAAATTTTTTTTTAAAAAGATGCCACAGTTAATAATCTTAATCCCAAAATTATATTCCCTTAAATTTTGCCATTGGTGTTTTAAAACAGGGAAAAAATAAGTCTACTTTTCTAAGAAAAAAACAAAAAACAAAAAACAAACGGGATACATGTGCAGAACATGCAGGTTTGTTACACAGGTATACGTGTGCCATGGTGGTTTGCTACACCTGTTGACCCCACCTCTAAGTTCCCTCCCCTTGACCCCAACCCCCCACCAGAACATAATGTGTGTTGTTCCCCTCTCTGTGTCCATGTGTTCTCATTTCTTCAACTCCCACTTATGAGTGAGAACATGCAGTGTTTGATTTTCTGTTCCTGTGTTAGTTTGCTGAGAATGATGGCTTCCAGTTTCATCCATGTCTCTGCAGAGGACATGATCTCATTCCTTTTTATGGCTGCATAGTATTCCATGGTGTATAAGTGCCAAATTTTATTTATCCAGTCTATCACTGATGGGCATTTGGGTTGGTTCCATGTCTTTGCTATTGTAAATAGTGCTGCAATAAACATATGTGTGCATGTGTCTTTATAGTAGAATGATTTATATTCCTTTGGGTACATACCCAGTAATGGGACTGATGGGCCAAATGGTATTTCTGGTTCTATATCCTTGAGGAATCACCATACTGTCTTCCACCATGGTTGAACTAATTCACATTCTCATGAACAATGTAAAAGCATTCCTATTTCTCCACAGCCTTGCCAGCATCTATTGTTTCCTGACTTTTTAATAATCGCCACTCTGACTGGCATGAGATGGTATCTCATTGTGATTTTCATTTACATTTCTCTGATGATCAATGATGTTGAGCTTTTTTTCATGTTTTTTTGGCCACATAAATGTTTCTTCTGAGAAGTGGGTCTGTTCTATCACTAAAGATTATTTGTCTTTTTGCTCATTCCAGAACTTCATTTAAATTGAATAATATATTATGTACTTATGACATAAAGCAATCATATGGTATGAGTTTTTTCTCTCAGCATGCTTTTGAGATTTATCTTTATCGTTTTACTTATTAGTAGTTCTATTCCTTTCTACTGCTGAGTAATATTCCATTGTACAAATTGACCACAATTTGTATAAGCATTCATCTGTTAATGGACATTTGGACTGTTTCCAGTTTGGAACTATGATGAATAATTCTGCTATAAACTGCTATAAATATTTAGGTTCAAGTTTTTTCAGAAAATACGTTTTTCATTTCTTTTGAGTAAATATCTAGAAGGAGATCTGGCAATTCCTTCTAGGTGAATCCCATGGTAAGTTTATTTTTAATTTTGCATGAAACTGCTAAACTATTTCCCAACTTAGCTGTACCATTTTATACACCCTCCAGCAATGTATGAGAGTTCCAGCTGCTCCACAGCCTCACCAACAATTGGTATTGTCAGTCTTCTGTTGGTCTTTTCAACTCCAGCCATTCTAGCGTATGTGAAGTGATATCTCATTGTGTTTTTAATTTGCAATTCCCAGATGATTAATGACTCTAGCCTCTTTTCATGTGCATATTGTCTGTCTGTATATCTTCCTTTGACAAGTTCCTGTTAAATTTTTTTTTCTTTTAAAAATACTGGGTTTGGCCGGGCACGGTGTCTTATGCCTGTAATCCCAGCACTTTGGGAGGCCGAAGCAGGCAGACCACAAGGTCAGGAGATCGAGACCATCCTGTCTAACATGGTGAAACCCCATCTCTATTAAAAATACAAAAAATTAGCCAGGCGCGGTGGTGGGTGCCTGTAGTCCCAGCTACTCAGGAGGCTGAGGCAGGAAAATGGCGTGAACCCGGGAGGCGGAGCTTGCAGTGAGCCAAGATCGCGTCACTGCACTCCAGCCTGGGAAACAGAGCCAGACTCTGTCTCAAGAAAAAAAAAAATACCAGGTTTACAGTCTTATTGAATTGGATGAATTCATTACGTGTACTGAGAAGTTATCAGTCACTTATAACATCTTAAAGGACTCACTAGGGTTTTGGGACACCAAAGTACTAGCACTTCTTTATGTGGCTCTTCCTGATCAAAGAATCCCCTCTGGCACTTATGGGAATTCACAGCACAAGCATGTAAAAATATCAACATCAAATATACATCAGCAATGACAATCACAACAACAATATACAACAAAGGGCTCCACTCACAATGTCACACTAGCTTTCTTCCCCAAACCCCAAGAGTTGAATCTGGATACTACCCCCAACGAATGATGATTTAGTTCCTATATCCAACAGAACCATAAAAGTTTGACTCCTTCCTCTCCCTGAAGTTCTTCCAGCATATTTAGACATATGGGTATGGCCTTTGGTCCCCATAAGGACACACAGACATCAGCCCAACCCCTATTAATCTTTCTCTTTAAAGCACCTGAAATTAAAGAGTAGAAGGAGGGAGAGGTCAGGCCACAGAGGGAGACTGTGGCTTTAGAGCAGTAAGCGAAGCTTGCATTTACTTTCATTTTCAAACATTAACCCCTGCAGCTCAACCAAACTTCTAAGGTTTTGAATCCACCTAAAGCTCTATATCCTTATTGTGGACACCATATGTTCTGCTTTGAGGGCTCCTTAACTCAGCAGCTATAGCCACATTGCCTTTCAGCAGAGCAGGGGCCATGAAGTTGAGTGTACAACAACCAAAGCACCATTCAGGTGGTATGTTTCAATCCTACCTCTCAACTAAGCCTCTAAATTATTCATTAACAGGTAGAACAGTGGAGGACTTTCATTCTCCCCATCCCCACTGCCCTTGCCCACCACCTGGGTGAGACCATTCACTAACAGATGCCAGAGAGAATTTTCATATCTCCTAACCTAGCCCAAGAGGCCCTCATCCTTCCTCCTTCAGAATGCCATGCCTGTCAGCACCCCATCCTCATGGCCAAAACTATCAAGAACTGTGAGGGTCTGAGACTTTCAACTCTCTTTGAAAGCTAACAAAGTAGCCTAGTAATCTTCCATGGATACCGGCAGAAGACACAGTAGTCATGTGTCAGAGACAAAAGGACTTTTGACCCACAGTACAGCAAGGAACATGAGCATTATGTATGTATCAGTTCCCCCATATCCCCCAAGTCCCACAAGGAACACACAGGGGGGTCCAGGTAGATGCCACACATGCAGTAGGTTTGTATCATAACTTAGGAACCCTGAGCTTAGGGAACACAAATCTTTTTTTTTTTCTGAGACAGAGTCTCACTCGGTCGCCCAGGCTGGAGTGCAGTGGCGTGATCTCGGCTCATTGCAAGCTCCACCTCCCAGGTTCATGCCATTCTCCTGCCTCAGCCTCCTGAGTAGCTGGGACTACGGGCGCCCGCCACCACGCCTGGCTAATTTTTTGTATTTTTAGTAGAGACGGGGTTTCACCATGTTAGCCAGGATGGTCTCGATCTCCTGACCTCATGATCCGCCCGCCTCGGCCTCCCAAAGTGCTAGGATTACAGGCGTGAGCCACCGCGCTCAGCCAGGGAACCCAAATTTTTTATAACGGGCCAAAGCAAACCTGCTCTTTGCCCAGAGGGAGATATTATCTTTATTATACTGGACAATAAGCAAATCTGCCCTTTGCTACAGACGGAGATGCTGTATCATCCCAGGCTGTTTGCTATACAGATATCCTTGAAAAGATCATTTAAAACAAAAGGGCTGTCACTGCCTCACTGGTAAGAGGTACAGAAATGCAAGGACCCATGGAGAAGTCAGGTGCAATGGCGTGCCCCTGTAGTCCCAGCTATTCAGGAGGATGAGATGGGAGGATCGCTTGAGGCCAGAAGTTCAAGGCTGCAGTGCACCACTGTACTCCAGCCTGGGCAACACAGTGACAGCCTGTCTCTTAAGAAAAAAAAAAAAAGACCCATGGAAAATTGTCTCCCAAATAACTATATCTTATTTATGTTAGCAATGTTGTGCACTTTAAGTATATAGGTCTTATACATATTTTGTTAAATTTATCCTTAAGTATTTCATGTTTTTTGATGCTGTTATAAATGGCACTTTTTTCTATTTTCCAATTGTTTATGAGTATGTACAAATAAAACTGATTTTTGTATATTGTCCACGTATCCTATAACCTAGCTAAACTCACTTATTAATTCTGATAGCTTTTCAGTATAGATGACTTAAGATTTTCTATAAATACAGTCCATGTTGTCTGTAACATCTGTATTTCCTCCTTTCCAATCTGCATGTTTTATATTTCTTTTCCCTTACTACACTTGCTAGGACCTCCAGGAAAATGTTGACTAAAAGTGGTGACAGCGGACATACTTGCCCTGTTCCTAATCTTATCTGTTAGTTATAGGTTTCCATAGATTTTCTTTACCAGGTTGAGAAAGTTTACTTCTTTCCCAATTTGATGAGGTTTTTTAAAAAATCATAAAAGGATGTTTAATTCTATCATATGCTTTTTCTACAACTAGTGAGAAAATCGTATGGCTTTTCTTTTTTTAATCTGTGAATTATATTAATTTTTGATTAAATTAATTTTGCATTCCTGATATGAACCCCACTTGATCATGTCTTGTAATTTGTATATATTGCTAAATTATATTTTGCTAATATTTTGTTAAACATTTTTGTTATGTTAATGAAGGATATTGATCTGTAGTTTTCTTTTCATTTTATAGTGTCTGCCTGGAGATAATGCTAGCCTAATAAAATGAATTGGAGTGTGTTCTTATTTTTCAGGAAAAGTTTGCACAGAATCGTCTCTATTTCCTCCTTAAATATTTGCTAAAATTCACCAGTAAAGCCATCTAGATATAAAGCTTCCTTGTGGGAAGGTTTTTAACTATAAATTCATTTCCTTTAGCAGATGTAGGGCTATTCAGATTATCTTTCTTCCCGAGTAACCTGGGATATTTGATAGTTTGTGTCTTTGAAGGAATTTGTCTATTTCCTCTAAGCTGCCAAATGTAGTAGCACAAAGTTACATGTAATATTCTTTTAATATCTGCAGGATCTGTAGAAATGTCCTCTCTTCATTCCTCATAGTGGTAAACTGTCTTCTCTCCTTTTATTCTTGATTAGCTAGAGATTATCCATTTTATTGACCTTTACAAAGAACCATTTTTGGACCGGGCATGGTGGCTCACACCTGTAATCTCAGAACTTTGAGAGGTCAAGATGGCTCACTTGTGGCCACGGGTTTGAGACCAGTCTGGACAACATATCAAGACCCCATCTCAACAAAAGATAAAAATTAGTTGGGTGTGGTAGGGCCTGCTTGTAGTCCTAGCTCACACTCCCTTGACTTGGAGGCTGTAGCAAGCAAACCACGACACAGTGGCGTGAACACGACTCACTGAAGCGTCAAATTCCCAGGCTCAAGCAATCCTCCTGCCTCAGCCCCGCAAGTAGCTGGGACTAGAGGCATGCACCACGATGCCTGGCTTTTGTTTTGTAGAAATGAGGTGTCCCCGGCCAGGCGTGGTGGCTCACGCCTGTAATCCCAGCACTTTGGGAGGCCCAGGCGGGTGGATCACAAGGTCAGGAGATTGAGACCATCCTGGTTAACACGGTGAAACCCCGTCTCTACTAAAAATATAAAAAATTAGCCGGGCATGGTAGCAGGTGCCTGTAGTCCCAGCTACTCGGGAGGCTGAGGCAGGAGAATGGCGTGAACCCAGGAGGCGGAGCTTGCAGTGAGCTGAGATCACGCCACTGCACTCCAGCCTGGGTGACAAAGCGAGACTCTGTCTCAGAAAAAAAAAAAAAAAAAGAAATGAGGTTTTACCACGTTACCTAGGCTGGTCTCAAACTCCTGAGCTCAAGTGATCTGCCCAGCTTGGCCTCTCAGCATGCACCACTGTGCCTGGCCCATTTTTTATTTAAATTAACTATTATCTTTACCTCTTTGCTTCTGTTTGATTTGTTCTTCTTTTTCTAGAATCTTTTTTTTTTTTTTTTGAGATGGAGTTTCACTCTTGTTGCCCAGGCTGAAGTGCAATGGTGCAATCTTGGCTCACTGCAACCTCCGCCACCTGGGTTCAAGCGATTCTCCTGCCTCAGCCTCCCAAGTAGCTGGGATTATAGGCATGCGCCACCACGCCTGGCTAATTTTTTGTATTTTTAGTAGAGACAGGGTTTCTCCATGTTGGTCAAGCTGGTCTCAAACTCCAGACCTCAGGTGATCCGCCTGCCTCGGCCTTCCAAAGTGCTGGGATCACAGCGGTGAGCCACCGTGCCCGGCTAGAATCTTAAGATGGAAACACAGATCAGGGTTCACCAAACTACTAAATGATGCCCATGGTCTTTATATATTGCTTCCTACCTAAAAACGGTTTTTTGTTTGTTTGTTTGTTTGTTTGTTTTTGAGACAGAGCCTCACTCTGTCACCCAGGCTGGAGTGCAGTGGTGTGATCTTGGCTCACTTCAACCTCTGCTTCCCGGGTTCAAGCAACTCTCCTGCCTCAGCCTCCCAAGTAGCTGGGATTAGAGGCGCATGCCACCATGCCGGCTACTTTTGTATTTTTAGCAGAGATGGGGTTGCACCATGTTGGTCAGGCTGGTCTTGAACTTCTGATCTCAACTGATCCGCCTGCCTCAGCATCCCAAAGTGCTGGGATTACAGGCATGAGCCACTGCGCCTGGCCTGATATTTACATTTTTAAATGGTTGGGGCAAGGGGGAATATGACAGACTTACATGACTTACAAAGCCTCCAATATTTGCTACCTGGAGCTTTACACAAAAAGTCTGTCAACTCCTGGTTTAAATGATTGATTGATTTTAAAACTTTCTTTTTTACAGTAAGCCTTTAATATGAAAACTTTTCCCCAAAGCTCTTTAGATGTATTCCATTAATTTCAATACGTTTTTATTATCATTCACTTCAAACGTTTTCTAACATTGCTTGTGATTTTACCTGACACATGGATAATAAAGAAGTGTGCCATTTAATTCCCAAGCACTTGGAGATTTTCTAGCTATGCTATTATTATTGATTACTAATTTAATTATAGTATTGTCAGAGAACATAATACTCTTTAACATTCTCATCATTTGAAATTAGAGACTTATTTTTTGACTCAGTATACGGTCTCTCTTGGTGAATCCTCCTTGTGCATTTTAAAAGAATTTTTTTTTTTTGAGACAGAGTCTTGCCCTGTCACCCATGCTGGAGTGCAGTGGCGCAATCTGGGTTCACTGCAACCTCCACCTCCCCGGTTCAAGCAATTCCCCTGCCTCAGCCTCCCAAGTAGCTGGGATTACAGGTGCATGGCACCATGCCCAGTTAATTTTTTTGTATTTTTAGTAGAGACAGGGTTTCACCATGTTGGCCAGACTGGTCTCGAACTCCTGACCTTAGGCAATCCGCCCTCCTTGGCCTCCCGAAGTGCTGGGATTACAGGCATGAGCCACCTTGCCCAGCCAAGAACACTTTTTTTAATAGTTGCTGAGGGTAGTATTCTATTTATGTCAGTTAGCAAAAGCTGGTTGATAGAGTTATTCAGATCTTTGATATCCTTAATAAATTTTTAGGGTGTTAAAATCCCCAAATATGGTGGTGGATTTGTCTACGTCTCCCCTTCTGCACATTTTTGCTTCATATATTTTGAAGTTCTGTTATCAGAAGAACATACATTTTTACCTGTCCTGTTAAAAGAGACTGAGAATTATAGGAGTGGGACTCTCCCTTTGAACTAGGAGCAAAGTCCAAACTTCTAACAAGAAAAGGTCTGGGCCAGGTTCAGTGGCTCACACCTGTAATCCCAACACTCTGGGAGGCCAAGGCAAGAGGACTGCTTAAGTCCAGGAGTTGGAGACCAGCCTGGGCACAACATGGTAAGACCTTCTTCTCTACAAAAAAATAATTTTTAAAAATTAGCCAGGCGTGGCAGGGCATGTCTAAAGTCCTAGCTACTCGGGAGGCTGAGACAGGAGGAAAGTGTAATCTCAGAAGTTTGAAGCTGCAGTGAGGTATGATAGTGCCACTGCACTCTGGCCTGGGTGACTGGGTAAGATCCTGTCTCTGGGGGAAAAAAAGTAATTTAATTTAATTTTAATTTATTTTAAATTTAAATTTAATTTTTTTTTAAAAAAAGGTCTGATTGGTTTGGCCAGAGTCTATGTAATAGACAGAGACTATTCCAGAGCCAGGACAGCTCATAAACCACAGAACAGAATATAGATGACTGTCTTATGATTATACATCCTTATCTCTTTTTTTTTTTGGGGGCGGGGGGGGATGCAGTCTCGCTCTGTCACCCAGGCTGGAGTGTAGTGGCACAATCTCAGCTCACTGCAACCTCTGCCTCCAGGGTTCAAGCAATTCTCCTGCCTCTGCCTCCCAAGTAGCTGGGACTACAGGTGCATGCCACCACACCCGGCTAATTTTTTGTATTTTTAGTAAAGACAGGGTTTTACCATGTTAGCCAGGCTGGTCTACATGTCCTGACCTCGTGATCCACCCACCCGCCTCGGTCTCCCAAAGTGCTGGGATTACAGGCGTCAGCCTCTACTCCTGGCCTCCCTGTTTGTTTCAATCAGGGTCACATGCAGGGCATGGTGGCCTATGCTAAAAGAAAGTTTCAGGACCAGGCACGGTGGCTCACACCTGTAATCCCAGCACTTTGGGAGGCCAAGGTGGGTGGATCACCTGAGGTCAGGAGTTCAAGACCAGCCTGAGCAACATGGAGAAACCCCGTCTCTACTAAAAATACAAAATTAGCTGGGCGTGGTGGCTCATGCCTGTAATCCCAGCTATTCGGGAGGCTGAGGCAGGAGAATCACTTGAACCCGGGAGGCGGAGGTTGCGGTGAGCCGAAATCATGAGCAAAACTCCATCTCAAAAAAAAAAAAGAAAGTAAGTTTCAAAAGGACTGAGCATGGCAGGAAAGGGTTTGTCCACACAGTTACATGATCCATCATGCTATTTTCTCTCTTAGGAATGGAAGCCATGTACTAGCACATGCAACCTCATCGTCACTATGTTGAAGGCCACTCCAAGAAAAGAGAGGCTCTTCATAGGCTAAAAGAGCTGAGAAGCTTTAGTTCACCTCACCTGTAGAAGGCGTTACCTGTGAAGGTACGGTAGAGAAAGAATCCAGAACATACAGTGCATTCCCCTATGCTTCCAATATTTATTTATTTATTTTTTGAGACAGAGTCTCACTCTGTCGCCCAGGCTGGAATGCAGTGGCATGATCTCAGCTCACTGCAACCTCTGCCTCCCGGGTTCAAGAGATTCTCCTGTCTCAGCCTCCCAAGTATCTGGGACTACGAGCATGCGCCACCATGCCTGGCTAATTTTTGTATTTTTAGTAGAGATGGGGTTTCACCATGTTGGCCAGGCTGGTCTCGAACTCTTGACCTCATGATCCACCCATCTCAGCCTCCCAAAGTGCTGGAATTACAGGCTTGAGCCACCACACCCAGCCTCTTCCAGTATTTTTAGTTCATAAAATAAAAGTTCTAAAGGCAAAGTATGTTCTAGAAGCCAATAAAATGAGCTTTCTCCCAACACAGTTGAATGGTTAAATGGTTTAAGTCCAGTGAGAGTTAAACAGTCACCCATTTAGAAAAGTCTGATTTGTACATTTGTCTTAATGTATTAGGGAAAAAAAAAATATCTAAAATAGGACCGCCATCCTCATCTCCACTGGCCCAGGTACTCTATCCCATTACCCTGGCATTTCCATCACAGCATCTATCACAATCAGAAGTATCTTGTTTATTTCTTTATACTTTTATTGTCCCTCCTCAACTTCTTTAGAATGCAAAGCCACACAAAGACAGGAACATATTTGTCTTCATCACTACTGAACCCCCATCCCCTGTGCCTATAACAGAGCTGGCAAATAATATTTACTTTGTATAAATCTGAACAATGAATAAAGTAATCATAGAGAAGGAGTGTCACCTAAACTGTAGAATTATTTACATTGGACTTTGAAAATAACTTTTGTCAATTTGAGTAGGATAGGTTTATATAACGCTCTTGGACTTCACAACACTTTAAATAAAATAAACCCGTATCGTCATAAGGCACACTAACAAGCTGAGAAACTCCTTTCAAATAAGTTTTTAATACTCAAATTTAGCTTTTAACCAATATCCTCTGCAATTACATTCCATCTTTAAATCTACAAGGTTCTATTAGTTTCTAACTAGCTTATACTTTTTATCAGTCATTTAATTAATAAAATACTTCTTGCTTCCTAACTTTGAGGAGGGGATTATGGGAAATTAATCAAAGACCTTGCCCTCAAAGAGCCTAGAAATAAATAGAAGACTAACATGATCACAGTTATATTTTGGGAGGATTAACCTCATCTGAGGATTTTGGAGGCAGGGAGACCATTTGGAAGGCTATTGTAGTAATTAGTTCAAGATACAGATAAATGCTAGATATGATTTAGGATGGTGACAATGAAAAAGAAGTGAATTCAATACAAAATAAAAAATAATGTAATCCCAGCACTTTGGGAGGCCAAGGAGGGCAGATCACCTGAGGTCAGGAGTTTGAGACCAGCTTGGCCAACATGGTGAAACCCTGTCTCTGCAAAAATACAAAAAAATTAGCCGGGCATGGTGGTGCGCTCCTATAATCCCAGCTACTTGAGAGGCTGAGGCAGGAGAATCACTTGAACTCAGGAGGCAGAGGTTGCAGTGAACCAAGACTGCGCCACTGCACTCTAGCCTGGGCAAGAAGAGTGAAACTCCATCTCAAAAAAAAAATAATAATAATATATATAATAATATATATATAATATATATACACACACGTATACATATATACACGTATATATATACTAAATGACAAATACTCTATGCTTTTACATTTTATACACTACTATTGCAGAAGCACTGTTCTTTTCTAGTTGCAGAAGGAGAAAAATCTAGGTGAACAGCTGTTTTCATTCTTGTACATAAACTACTGATATACCACCACATTACAGATGAGCAAGTAATTTTTGAGATATTTAAAAATAAATAATCTGGGACAGGTGCAGTGGCTCATGCCTGTAATCCCAGCACTTTGGGAGGCTAAGGCGGACAGATCACGAGGTCGGGAGTTCAAGAACGGCCTGGTCAACATAGTGAAACCCCGTCTCTACTAAAACTACAAAAATTAGCCGGGCATGGTGCTTCATGCCTGTAGTCCTGGCTACTCAGGAGGCTGAGGCAGAAGAATTGCTTGAACCCAGGAGGTGGAGGTTGCAGTAAGCCGAGATAGCAGCATTGCACTCCAACTCGGGCGACAGTGCGAGACTCCGTCAGAGAAAGAAAAGAAAGAAAGAAAGGAAGGAAGGGAGGGAGGGAAAGAAAAGAGAGAAAGAGAAGAGAGAAAGAAGAGACAGAAACAGAGAAAGAAAAAGAAAGAGAAAGAAAGAAAGAATCTGAGTGTTGACCTTTGAACAGGGTCCACTTACACGCATTTTTTTCGATAAATATATTAAATATTTTTTGGAAATTTGTGGCAATTTGAAAAAACTCACTGATGAACCATGTCACCACCTAGAAATATCAAAAAAATTTAAGAAAAAGTTTGATATGTCATGAACGTATGAAACATATGTAAACATTGTGTTTTATAATTTACTACCATAAAATATATAAATTATAAAAAGTTACAATGTATAAAAACTTATCCACACAAACAAATTATATCATTTGCAGTGGAGAGAAATGTAAACAAAGATGCACTATTAAATCAAAACCACAAAAAAGTAACTGTAGTACATACTATACTATTGTAATAATATTGTAGCCACCTCCTGTTGCTACTGCTGTGAGCTCAAGTGTTGCCACTAATTGTCTGTTTCCACATGAGCAGTTCCTCCTTCCAGTAAATTGTGTATTGCAGTAAAAGGTGATCTCCCATATTTTTCATTATGTTTAATGCAATACTGTAAAACTTGAATAACACTAGGAGACCCATATGAAGTGCCACTAGTGATGCTAGAAGTGCTCCCAAGAAGCAGAGAAAAGTATGACATTACAAGTAAAAGTTTAACAGCTTGATAAGTACTGTAGATTGAGGTCTACAGCTGAAGTTGCCCAACATTTCAAGATAAATGAATCCAGTGTAAAGACCATTATAAAAAAAGAAATTTGTTAAGCCATCACTGCAGTTACACCAGCAGATACGAAAACCTTGAACTTTTAGCAAAATATTTTTTTGTCTAATATTGAAAATGCAGCCTTTGGCCAGGTGTGGCCAAAGTGCTGGGATGTGGCTCATGCCTATAATCCCAGCACTTTGGGAGGCTGAGGCAGGCAGATCACTTGAGGTCAGGAGTTTAAGACCAGCCTGGCCAATATGGTGAAACCCTGTCTCTACCAAAAAATACAAAAATTAGCTGTGCACGGTGGTACACGCCTGTGGTCCCAGCTACTTGGGAGGCAGAGGTGGGACAATAGCTTGAACCCGGGAGGCGGAGGCTACAGTGAGCTGAGATCGCACCACTGCACTCCAGCCTAGGTGACAGGGCGAGACTCTGTCTCAAAAAAAAAAAAAAAAAAAAAGTCAAGAAAACAGGAGAAGCAGCTTCCAGTGACCAAGAATTCCCAGGTGCCATTAAGAAAATCATTGAGGAGAATGGATATCTGCCCAAACAGGTTTTTTGTTTTGTTGTTTCTTGAGACAGGGTCTCACTCTGTCACCCAGACTGAAGTGCAGTAGCATAATCAGAGCTCACTGCAGCCTCGACCTCCTGGGCTCAAGTGATCCTCACACCTTAGCCTCCTGAATAGCTGGGACCACAGACGCATGCCACCACACCTGGCTAAATTTTTAAAATTTTTATAGAGATAGGGTCTCATTACGTTGCCCAGGCTGGTCTCGAACTCCTGGGCTCAAGTGATCCTCCTGCCTCAGCTCTCCAAAGTGCTGGGATTACAGGTACGAGCCACCATGCCCAGCCCAAACAGGCTTTCAATGCAGATGAAAGTGCCTTATTCTGGAAAAGAATGCCATAAAAGACATTTATTAGTGAGGCACAAAAGGGAGCACCAGAATTTTTAAGGCATGAAGGGATAGGCTAACTCTATTGTTTTGTGCAAATGTAATTGGGTTTATGATCAGAACTGCCCTTATCTACAAAGCTGCTAAACCCTGAGCCTTGAAGGGAAAGGATAAACACCAGCTGCCACTCTTCCAAATGTATAACAAGAAGGCCTGGACAATGAGAACTCTTTTTCTGGATTGGGTCCATCAGCGTTTTGTCCTTGAAGACATGAAGTACCTTGACAGTAAGGAACTGCCTTTTAAAATTCCTTTGATATTGGACAATGCTCCCAGCCACTCAGAACCCCGTGTTTTCAACACTGAAGGCATCAACATGGTCTACTTGCCCCCAAATACAGCATCTTTAATTTGGCCTTTAAAAGCCCTTTAAGGCTCATTATACATGGTACTCTATGGAATGAACATCAAGTCTATGGAAGAGAACCCCGTTGAGAGAACATCATGAAAATCAGAAAGGATTACACCACTGAAGATGCCATCATTGTTACAGACAAAGCCATGAAAGCCATCAAGCCCAAAGCAATAAATTCTTTTTTTTTTTTTTTTTTTGGAGATAGAGTCTCACTTTGTCCCCCAGGGTGAAGTGCAGTGGCGCAATCTTGATCTCGGCTCACTGCAACCTCTGCCTCCCAGGTTCAAGCAATTCTCCTGCCTCAGCCTCCCAAATAGCTGGGATCAAAGGCACGCGCCACCACGCCCAGCTAATTTTTGTATTTTTAGTAGAGATGGGGTTCTGCCATGTTGTCCAGGCTGGTCTCAAACTCCTAACCTCAGGTGATCTGCCCACCTTGGCCTCCCAAAGTGCTGGGATTACAGGCATGAGCCACCAAGCCCAGCCCAAAAGCAATAAATTCTTACAGAGAAAACTGTGCCTAGACATTGTGCATGATTTCATAGGATTTATGACATAACCAATGAAGAAAATCATGAAATAAATTGTGGATATGACAAAAATGGTGGGAGGTGAAGGTTTCAAGATATGCATCTTGGGTAAGGCACAGTGGCTCATGACTGTAATCCCAACACTTTGGGAGGCCAAGGTGAGGGGATCACTTGAGCCCCACAGTTTGAGAGTAACCTGGGCAACCTAGTGAGATCCCATCTCTACAAAAAATTTAAAAGTTAGCCAGGTGTGGTGGTGTGCACCCGTAGTCCCAGCTACTCAGGAGGCTCAGGTGGAAGGATCACTTGAGCCCAGGAGGTCAAGGATGCGGTGAGCTATGATCACACCACCGCACTCCAGCCTGAGCAGGAGTGAAATCCTGTCAAAAAGAAAAGAAAAAGAAGCCAGGCGCAGTGGCTCACGCCTGTAATCCCAGCACCTTGGGAGGCCGAGGCAGGCAGATCACGAGGTCAGGAGATCAAGAGCATCCTGGCAAACATGGTGAAACCCCGTCTCTACTAAAAATACAAAAAACATTAGCTGGGCGTGGTGGCGGGCGCCTGTTGTCCCAGCTACCGGGGAGGCTGAGGCAGGAGAATGGCATGAACCCGGGGGGCAGAGCTTGCAGTGAGCGAAGATCACGCCACTGCACTCCAGCCTGGGCGACAGAGCAAGACTCTGTCAAGAAAGGAAAGAAAGGAAAGAAAGGAAAGAAAGAAAGAAAGAAAGAAAGAAAGAAAGAAAGAAAGAAAGAAAGAAAGAAAAGGATCTTGGAGAAATTCAAGAGCTAACAGATACCATACCACAGGAATTAACAGGGGACAACTTGATGGAGATGAGTGCTTCCGAACTAGTGCCAGATAATGAGAAAGAAGATGTAGAAGAAGCACAGAAAACGAATTGACAGTAGACTATCGGCATTATTCAAGTCTGCTTTTGACATTTTTTATGACATGGACCCTTCTACGATACACACAATGAAGCTAAAGCAAACGGTGAAAAAAAGCTTGCTACCACAGAGAAATATTTTTAGAGAAATCAAGCATAGTGGTGCATGCCTTTAATCCCAGCTACTTGGGAGACTGAGGCATAAGGATCGCCTAAGCCCAGGCGGAGTTCAAGACCAGCAACATAGTGAGACCTCACCTCTAAAAAAAAAAGCGAGGGTGAGGAAGGAAGGAAGGAAGGAGGGAAGGAAGCAGGGATAGAAAGGAGGGAGGGAGGGAGGAGGGAAGGGAAGGAGGAAGGAGGGAGGAGGGAAGGAGGGAGGGAGGGAGGGGAAAAAAAAAGTTAGACAGAAATTACAATGTATTTCCATAAAGTTACATCAAGTGTGCCCACCTCTCCTGTCTCCTCATCTACCTCCTCCACCCCTTCTGCCTCTGCCACTCCAGAGAGCAAGACCTACCGCTGCTCTTCCTCAGCCTACTCAACATGAAGACAAGGATGAGGACCTTTATGATGATCCACTTCAGTTCATGAACAGTAACTATATTTTCTCTTCCTTACAGTTTTCGTAATAACATTTTTTCTCTAGCATACTTTATTGTAAGAATATGATATGTAATAAATATACAAAATATGTGTTAATCAACTATGTATGTTATCCGTAAGGCTTCTGGTCAACAATAGGCTATTAGTAGTTAAGTTTTTGGGGATTCAAACATTATATGCATATGTGGATATGACTGCTTGGGGTTGGTGTCCCTAATCCCCACATTGTTCAAGGGTCAACTGTATTTTTTGTACCTAGAGCTTACTACCAGCATTAACTGGTTAACTATACCACTTAGATTTTAGCTTTTTTTTGTGAGTGTGAGATGGAGTCTTGCTCTGTCACCCAGGTTGGAGTGCAGTGGCGTGATCTCCACTCACTGCAACCTCCACCTCCCAAGTTCAAGTGATTCTCCCGCCTCAGCCTCCTGAGTAGCTGGGATTACAGACGTGTGCCACCACGCTTGGCTTATTTTTTGTATTTTTAGTAGACACAGGGTTTCACCATGTTGGCCACGCTGGCCTTGAACCCCTGACCTCAATTGATCCGCCCAGCTCGGTCTCCCAAAGTGCTGGGATTACAGGTGTAAGCCACCTCGCCCGGCCAGATTTTAGCTTTTATTTCTAAAATAAAACATCAACAACTAAAAAACCAGTTATAGAACTATATTTCTCAAACTAAACTGGGAGCAGTAGACTATAAGCCATGAGTTCTGATGAAGTTTTGAAAGGTTTGTATTTCCCAGAGAAGACTGGTATGGCCCCTGCACAAGGACAACATGCAAATTTGTGAAGTGTTCCATGAAAAAAACAAATTAAAACAATAAATTTTTTTTTGAGACAGAGTCTCACTCTGTTGCCCAGGCTGGAATGCAGTGGCGCAATCTTGGCTCACAGCAACCTCCACCTGGGGGCTCAAGTGATCCTCCCACCTCAGCCTCTGAAGTAGCTGGGACTACAGGTGTGCACCACCATGACTAGCTAATTTGTCTAGTTTTTCTAGAGACGGGGTCTCGCCATGTTGCCCAGGCTAGTCTCAAACTCCTGAGCTCAAGCCATCCACCCACCTCGGCCTCACAGAGTGCTGGAATTACAGGCATGAGCTACTGCACTCGACCTAAATTTTTTTTAAAAAAGAAACGTTTGTATTTTCATTTCAATAGTATTTTTATAAAGTACATTCTGGATCATCTGAATAACCACATCACATCCAAAATCAATGTACAAGAATTCAGATGAGCTAAAGAAAAAGGCACAAAGTGGACTTATAAAATAAATGACATATTTATGCCAAATAAAAGCCAAACCACTTAACCTGAGATTTAAGAAGGAAAGACTTGCAGCATTCAAACACAGAAGAGTGGTGTAGAAATTGAGTCATCATAGGATATAGAGTATGTAGAAAACAGGCCGGGTACAGTGGCTCATGCCTGCAATCCCAGCATTTTCAGAGGCTGAGGTGGACAGATTGCGAGGTCAGGAGTTTGAGACCAGCCTGGCCAATACAGTGACACCCCGTCTCTACTAAAAATACCAAAAAAATTAGCTGGGAGTGGTGGTGGGCACCTGTAGTCCCAGCTACCTGGGAGGCTGAGGCAGGAAAATCGCTTGAACCTGGGAGGCGGAGGTTGCAGTGAGCCAAGATCGCGCCACTGTACTCCAGCCTGGGTGACAGAGTGAGACTCCGTCGCAAAAAAAAAAAAAAAAAAAAAAAAAAAAAAGAAAGAAAGAAAGAAAAAGAAAACTGCACATCTGCGCTAGGACAGACCCTAGTATATTCACTATGGAAAGAAATACATTTTTGTTTTGTTTTGAGACAGTGTCTTGCTCTGTCGTCAGGCTAGAGTGCAATGCCAAGATCATGGCTCACTGCAGCCTTGGACACCTGGGCTCAAGTGATCCTCCCACCTCAGCCTCCCAAGTAGCGGGGACTACAGAACGAGCACAAGCCATCACACTCTGGCCAATTTTCTTTGTATTTGTTGTAGAGACATGGTCTTGCTACGTTGCCCAGGCTGGTCTTGCACTCATGGACTCAAGCTATCCTGCCACCTTGGCCTCCCAAGGTGCTGGGATTACAGGTGTGAGCCACTGTGCCTGACCCAAAGATTGTTTAAGCAAAACAACATCATCCATCACCCTAAGTTTAATTTTTTTTACATTGGTTTTACAGTTTTGTTTACATTAGATTTATAAATTTATTTTTTATTTGTTTGTTTTTGAGACAGAATCTGGCTCTGTCGCCCAGGCTGGAGTGCAGTGGCGCGATCTCAGCTCTCTGCAACCTCTGCCTCCCAGGTTCAAACGATTCTCCTGCCTCAGCCTCCTAAGTAGCTGGCATTACAGGCACCCACCACCATGCCCGGTTCATGTTTGTATTTTTTAGTAGAGATGATGTTTTGCCATGTTGGGCAGGCTGGTCTCCAACTCCTGACCTCAGGTGATCCACCCACCTTGGCCTCTCGAAGTGCTAGGATTACAGGCATGAGCCACCGCACCTGGCCTATAAATTTACTTTTGATTTATACTTGGTTTTATATTTATATCTATCTTAGAAAGTAAATATCTTAATAAAATAAGTTAGGACAAAACTGGAGATTCACAATTTTTTTTTCCTTTAAAAGGGAACTGTAAATTGCTATTATTAAAAAATCAAAAAACAGGGGCTGGGCATGGTGGCTCACGCCTGTAATCCCAACACTTTGGAGGACTAAGGCAGGCGGATCACTTGAGGCCAGGAGTTCCAGAACAGCCTGGCCAACATGGGGAAAGCCCATCTCTACAAAAATTAGCTGGGCATGGTGGAGCGCACCTGTAGTCCCAGTTAGGAGGCTGAGCTATGAGAATCACTTGAACACGGGAGGCAGAGGTTGCAGTGAGCCAAGATCATGCCACTGCACTCTAGCCTTGGTGACAGAGCAAGACTCCATCTCAGAAAAAAAAAAAAAAAAAGTCAAAAAATAGATGCTGGCGAGGCCGTGGGAACACTTATACACTGTTGGTGAAAATGTAAATTAGTTCAGCTGTAGAAAGCATCTTAGTGATTTCTAAAAGAATTTGACCATTTGACCCAGCAATCACATTACTGGGTACATATCTAAAAGAAAACAAATGTTTATGCCAGAAAGACACATGCACCCACATGGTCATCGCAGCACTACTCACAAGAGCAAAGACATGGAAACAAGCTGGGTGCCCATCAATGGTAATTGGATAAGGAAAATGTGGTACATATACACTATGAAATACTACGTAGCCATAAAAAAGAAAGAAACCGTGTCCTTTGAAGCCACATGGATGCAGCTGGAGGCCATTATCCTAAGCAAATTAACACAGAAACAGAAAACTAAATACCGCATATTCTCACTTATAAGTGGGAGCTAAACACTGGGTACTTATGAACATAAAGATGGCAACAATGGAAACTGGGGACTACTGGGGACGTAGGGAGGGGATCAATGGTTGAAAAACTATTGGCTGGGTGCAGTGGCTCACACCTGTAATCCCAGGACTTTGGGAGGCTGAGGCGGGCGGACCATGAGGTCCGGAGAGCAGTATCATCCTGGCTAACACGGTGAAACCCCATCTGAACTAAAAATACAAAAAATTAGCCGGACATGGTGGCATGCGCCTGTAGTCCCAGCTACTCAGGAGGCTGAGGCAGGAGAATCGCTTGGACCTGGCAGGCAGAAGTTGCAGTGAGCCAAGATTGCACCACTGCACTTCAGCCTGAGCGACAGAGCGAGACTCCGTCTCAAAAAAAAAAAAAGAAAAGAAAAAGAAAAAAAGAAAAACTATTGGATACTATGCTCGGTGCCTGGGTGACAGGACCATTCATACTCCAAACCTCAGCATCATGCAATAATACCCAGGTAACAAACCTGCACATGTACACCTTGAATCTAAAATAAAAGCTGAAAAAAAAAAGGTGAATTCCAAATTAGTCACCTACCTTTAAAGTCTATGTTCAAGTATATAGTATTTAAATTTGAGCTTCTACCACTTATATTTAAATGTATTATGAAGTATCTGCTGCACTACTCCCATTCTATTTAGGTGAGCTTCCTTAACTTTGTAACTTACTTTCCATAAAGTCTTTGCTACATGATAATTACATGAATTTCACAATGTATTTCAAAGGGTGTGAATTAACAACATAATAAAAAGAAATGGGCCAGGCGTGATGGCTCACATCGGTAATCCTAGCACTTTGGGAGGCTGAGGTTGGTGGATAACCTGAGGTCAGGAGTTCGAGACCAGCCTGGCCAACATGGTCAAACCCCGTCTCTACTAAAAATACAAAAAGTAGCCAGGCATGGTGGCGGGCACCTGTAATCCCAGCTACTCGAGAGGCCGAGGCAAGAGAATCGCCTGAACCCGGGAGGTGGAGGCTGCAGTGAGCGGAGATCACACCATTACACTCCAGCCTGGGCAACAGAGTGAAACTCCGTCTCAAAAAACAAATAAATACATAAAAATAAATAAATAAATAAAAAGAAATTATATAACTGAGTGAAATAACAAATAAATGCTATTCACTTATTCACATACTCAATGAATAGGGTTGTGTACCAAGGGATAGGCATTGTACCCGAGAATGAGAATAAACCAGCCTATAAAACTGAACAAATATACAAAAATAAAAAAGGGAACTTTATATTATTCATGCTTATGATTAACATGATGGAAAAAACATGGAGATTCAAATCAGAAAAGACCTGTTTCCAAATCATGGCTCTCCTAGTTGCTTATCATGTAATCCAAGTCAATAATAACATCTCTGAGCTTCATTTACTTACAGGGTTACTGTGAAGATTGTTATGAGGTATGCTGTAACTCAAAGTTATTTTCCTGTTTATCTAAATTAGCTTCTCCTCCTGATTTCTCTGTGGTTTTACGGCATTCAATAGTCTACTTACTAAATGGCCAGGCGTGGTGGCTAACGCCTGTAACCTCAACACTTTGGGAGGGTGAGGCAGGTAGATCGCCTGAGCTCAGGAGTTTGAGACCAGCCTGGCCAACACGGTGAAACCCTGTCTCTACCAAAAATACAAAAAATTAACCGAGCGTGGTGGCCCAAGCCTGTGGTCCCAGCTACTCACCAGGCTAAGGTGGGATTATCACTTGAGCCTGGGAGGCGGAGGTTGCAGTGAGCTGAGATCCACTGCACCCTAACCTGGGTGACAGAGTGAGAACCCATCTCATTTAAAAAAAAAAAAAAAAAATTCTATCAAACACCAGGGCTTACAATTGTATTATCGTTGACATCTCTCTTTCCATAGAAATATTAATCTGTCATATATCATGCAGATTACACCTTTACCATGACTCTATCCTCCTGTAACCAAACGTGTCTAAATCTCCAACTCCTGAAGCCTACTATGGTGTTTTTACCTCCATCTCCCCTCACCTACAATGCATTCTACATAAAAGCTACATGTACAGGGTTTATCTTCTGAAGTATATCTCTGAGATTGTCATTATCCTACATTAAGTTACATTTTCTGTAACTCTTAAGGCCTTCTGCAGCAAGACCCCACTGAATCGATCCTTCCAACTTCACCTCCAGTGATTCTTAAATTGAAAGTTCCCTGAGGTAATGATATTGAGGTTATTTTATCCACTATCCCTAGCATACTATATGACACCTAATAGACACCCAATAAAAATGTTTGAAAAAGTAGTGAAAATCGGCCGGGCGCAGTGGCTCACGCCTGTAATCCCAGCACTTTGGGAGGCCAAGGTGGGTGGATCACGAGGTCAGGAGATCAAGACCTTCCTGGCTAACATGGTGAAACCCCATCTCTACTAAAAATACAAATAAAATTAGCCCGGCGTGGTGGCGGGCACCTGTAGTCCCAGCTACTCAGGGGGCTGAGGCAGGAGAATGGCGTGAACCCAGGACGCGGAGCTTGCAGGGAGCCAAGATCGTGCCACTGCACTCTAGCCTGCGCCACTGCACTCTAGCCTGGGCGACAGAGTGAAACTCTGCCTCGAAAAAAAAAAAGAAAAAGTAGTGAAAATCTATAATACTCTTCCCCCAAAAAATGAACACTGGACTATCTCTGGTGGTATAATTCTTGCTTCATTTCTAACACACTTTTAATTATTAATACACAATTGTTCTAACCAGGACAATCTGAAAACTGGTCTTTAAAGACAATCACAAAGAATCACAAAGAGACAATAGCCCTCTGTGATTAAAAGAAAGCCAATGAAAAAGCTTTTTAATCTCCCTATTTTAATTATTTTTAAAATTCTTAGTCTTACTACTGAGTCAGCAGCTATAAGGCATGGGTCAAATAACTGCAACATAAAAACTGTAATTTTAAAAAGACAAAACCAAATACCTACTGAATAATACAGCATCAGACAAATTATTTTTAAAAAATAATCATTATCGTCATCATTAAACCTTCTGAGTACCTCTAAGGTATTTCTCCTAAAAAATTTTTTGGGTCTCTTATTCTTCTAGTAAGTGAAAGCCAGACCTACAAACTATACACACCTATTCACACAAAATATTTCCCCTCTAAGTAAACCACAAAATTTGTGATATATGACACACTATGGCACAGTGTGTTACATATACTCTTTGTAGACAATTTGAATAAGGAAATAATATCACATATACTCTCTGTAGACAATTTGAATAAGGAAATTTAGGGCTAATCATAAACATTACCCATAGGCATTCCTCAATACTAATCCTTCTGTTCATTATACACTCAATGTCATTGACCCAAAAAGCTGGGGGAAAAGCATAGGGTCCAAATTAATGTATAAAAATTTTTTTGCCCAGCCTAAAAATTTGATTCACATGTAACTTTTCTGTAACACTAGTGTTGTGTGCAAGGAGACAGACTCCTTAGGGATCTTTCAGCATAACCTAAAACTTACATGGGTCTTCAGATAACCTAATAAAACAGTGGCTGTTATAGTCAATCAATCCAGCTCTCTAAACAAAGGGCTAGGCTAATCACTCCAGCATTTAGAAATAACAGAGGTCTCAATTTATCTTTCCCAACTTAATGTACTCACAACAAATGCTTGCATCACCCCATCGCAACTCTCCTTCTTAACAATGAAGGTAAAACTCAGGACCAAAAGAGAGCTCCTAGAGCTGTATTTCATTTGCATTATAAAATCTACAGCAAAATTTTTCATAACTTTACTCTCTGAATTCATGAACTAGGTTGGCGGGGGCAGGAGGGTTGAGTATAGAGAAGAACTTCCCTGAAAAGCATGAGTATAAAATATAACTGAGAGTATCTCAATTGTTATATGCCAAATGGCAGGGGCAAAGAGGTTAGTTACTCTAAGGATAACAGAGCATTAAAAATTTTTTTTCTAATTCTTACAAAACTGGTCCCTATTCTATAAAATGTGAACATCCACAACCCAACAAGTTACAGACTAGGATCTAAGACACAGATCTTAAATGCAGATAAAATGCCAATGCTCTGCCTCCCTAAAGAAACGTACAACCCCAAGAACTGCTGAACACCATCAAAGCAACACCCGCCAGAGTGGCCGTTTTAAAAATTAAATCAGGAAATCATGATAAGTGCTAGCGGTTCCTCTAGGCCTCAGCAGCAGCCTTAGGTATAAGAGCAAACTGGAGCCCTCTTAACACTCAAAGAATAATGTTGATGTCATGACGAGACTACTGATTCCTCGCACTCCGGACAAGTCATTCCTTGATCCACCGCGCAATTCTTTCCCCACCCACCCCCATCCCCCCAAATAAAGAGATCTCCGGACAGAGAAGCCCTCGGGTACCCCCTCCTCGTCTACCTCCAGCGGCTGCCGCTTTCTCCTCTCTCGGGCTCCGAGGTAGGGGCTCCAGAAGGTCCTGGGCAATCCCGAGCCCCGGCGGGGCTTGTTTTGCCCGTGCACGATAGCTCTGGCCAGCAGCTTCCTTTCCCAGTTTGTCCAAACTGGAGCGCTCCAGGGTACCCGGGGACCGAGAAGGGAGCCGGGGTGGCGACGTCGCCGTCGCCGCCGCCTCTGGTATGTCAGGGGCCGGGATTGTATTTCGAAAGATCCGCCATTTTCACCTCGTCATCACCATCACAGCTCAGCAGCTTCCCCGACAGCCGGAGCCCGGGCCGCCGCCGCCGCCGCCACCACCAGTAACCTCCCCCTTCCTCCTCCTCCCCTCCCCGCCCGCCCCTCCCGGGAGGCGCACACCCACATATCCGGGGAAGCCTCCCGCCGCCCCGCCAACCTTCAAACGCACAAGGGCCGTGCAAGTGCACACGGGCTACGCCGAGACCTTTCACCCCCGGGCGGAGCACGGGCCCCCGCAGGGACGCCAAAGGAAGTCGCGCCACCTGCGGGGTCCCAAGTCCGGCATATTTTTGTTTGCAAGACCAAAAGCCATGCGGAGGGTGGCATAAGGACAATAAAGAACCCAAACTCTTTCATTTTCAGAGCAGCAACTTGAGAGAGATGGTGGAATGCGTTTCATTCACTGTGGCTATCTCAGGCACTAAAAACACTGTGAAAGACCTTTAATGTCATTCACCAACTTTGACATTTTACCCCACCCGCAGAACTACTTTGACAGGATGAGCTATTTCCATATGCATGTTCGACCTTTGACACCTTTGTCAATTACAGGCAGCAATCCTCATGCAGATGAAGTGGTCAAAATATCTAACTTAAAAAAATAAAGTTCTGAGCTATCTTCCTCTCCAACTTAATTTTATCTGGTCATTTCTGTCCATGAACACTGTGACTTCCAATCTGTCATCGGTTTAAGACGTCAAAGCGCAACTAGATTTAAAATGATTGAACTAATTGAAGAAACATTCATGAATGATCGATTTCTAAAATATTGAAAATATAACTCTTAGCTAAAATTATTTGCCAAATGTTTTTTTAGGTTCTAAGTCATCAAATTAAAAAAAAACCATCTGCTGCTGATATATTTGTTCAGTACAGTAAAAATAAACAGCTTGCTTCAGAACAAGATCCTAGAGCTACCTACTAGGTAGGTAAGAGTTACCAGCTCTTGTCATCAGTCAGTTGAATAAGTAACCAAAAGAGAACAGAGGTAATTCTTAATCATTTAAAAAATAACAAAACATAAGCTGCAAGGCTTCTGAAGAGATCAGCATTAAAAAAAAAAAAAGGAAACTGGCTGCCTTTGTCAATTTCAGAAAGAGTTAACCATCCAAAAGCTGAATTCTGTATCATTCAACTACAACATAAGCTCTGGGCAAACTGAATTTCAAGGCTGCGAACAGGGCCACTCTACTGTCCAAGTTAGTGTAGGAAGAGAAAGGTTGCAGTTGAAGTTGAAAGTCATTTCATTTCCCTACCTTGTTTCAATGGCAACTCCATATAAAAGTCGGTAGATTCAGCCTTCAACAAGGGCTGTCCACCACCCACCCCAATTGCTGTTTTTATATGCAGACTACCAGATGCTGAGAGTATAAAGTGTTCTCAATTACTTCATCTTTAAACTTCATTTCCCCACTGACGGCCCCGTCCATCCGCACTCTGCTTGGTTGTTTACCGTTGCTGGCCAAGCTAAGTCCCGGCCCGCTCCCTTCCCCCGTGCACCTCGGGAACATTATGACATTTGGCTGGTGGGCTTCGCGAGGAAAACGGACACGCACGAACAAGAGCCTGTACAAAGGGGCATAGGAAGAACGCGGCGGCGGGCAGTAGGGAGAGGAGGGACTGGCACAAAATGACACAGCAGCAAAACCGGTTCCCAGAAACCTGGGGCCGCCACGGCCGGCGTGTTGGGTCGCGCAGTGTGGGCAGGCGGCTGGCCGAGCGCTGGCCCTGCCCGGTGACAGCCACCCTCCCGGGAGCCGACGGGAAGAGACCGAGCCCCGAGGATCCTTCGCCCCCCGCAGCCCAGCTTCAGGGAAGGGGCGCGGCGGACCCCGCTGGCGGGTTCCCGCTCCCCGCCAAGGCCCACCGGCCCGGGCTCCCGGAGGGAGCGGTCCAGCGCTCTCCGCCCGCGCAGGCACTCGCAGCGGGGGCCGGTTCCCCCTTCCCGCCAGCCCGCCCAGGAGCCCCCATCCCGGGGGCTGACACTCACCAAAGCCGGCGGCGCCGCCGCCTCCTGGTCGCGCGGCGCTCCCTGGGCTCCCAGCAGCAGCGGCGGCGGCGGCGCCTCCGAGACACAGACCAGGGTTTGTTCAAAATCACGCGCCCAGCGCCATTCCACCGCCGCATCCCATAATACGCTGGGCCCTCCCCGCCCGCGCGCCCCTCTGCCCGCCCCTGCGCTCCGCACCCCGCCCCACGGCCGGCTTCCTTCGCTCCGCCTCTTCCGCGGCGCCTCGTCCCTCCCCTTGGCAACCCAAGCCCGCGTCATTCCGCCGGGCTCCGCCAGGGCGCTCCAGTTCTACGTGACGCCGAGTGGCGCCCGGTCAAAGCGATCGCACGGAATGTTCCATCGGACTGAAGCTGATGGGGGGAGGACCCGCATCGCGCTGCGGTTAGGAGAGACCGTCCGTTCGTCTAGCTTTCCTTGTTAGAAGTCCGGGTTGTAGGTGCGACTTCCAGGATATCCCGCTGTTTGATGTGCTTGAGTGAGGAGGTGATCAGTAGTCACAAATGCCAAATCACTGTGTTTTTAGGCACTAGTTTTGCAGGGGTCGCTAAAAAGCCACAGGGAGATCATTGAGAGTTAAACTTATTTTGAAAGAGAGGTTTTGCATTTCTTGCAACACGCAGCTAAGACTAACACAGTCAAAATTATTTGTATTTAATCACCTTTTATTTTTTCCCGCGATTTATATGATATCCAAATACGGAGTCGGATGAACAGACGCTGACAGATCATTCTGAGGGGAAAAAAAATTATTCTGAGAGATTATTATCAACTGCTGTGAGTGCGACAAGCACTACATATACGAAAATAGAAAATACAAGAGTGTAAATGTAAGATGGTGCGATACAGTGTATAATTTGCTAATGGAGTACGGAGGACATACAGGTCAGCATGAGAGACTACCTCGGGAATACAATGGAGGAGGTGAAACAGTGTAGGGGAGGCAGCAGTCACTTTGGAATCAAGCAGTACTGGTATTTAATGGCACCTCCGTTTATTAGTGTATAGTGTATAACGTTTATTTTCCTATCCAGCAAATAAAAATAACAAAACTTCCCAGGATTCTGATGGTTAAATAAAATGAAGGGTGTTAAGCAGGTACACAGTCTCTGCCTGAAATGTTAGTTCCCTTGTGCCATAATCAACACCCAGTACCAGCCCAAACACTAATAGTCAGGATTTAACAAGGCAAATGTCATGAAATTAGCAAAGCCTTGAAAATGGGAAGGTCTGTGACATGTGTAAGTAATGTGATAAAGTTGAATGACACAAAGGCTTTGTTGGAGATCGGCATTGTGAGCCCACTTTATGAGGAACCTTGAGAGCTAGTGTGAGAAATCCTCATTGTAAAATGATTGATGGTGCTGTTGGGGCACCACTGGAAGGAAAAAAAGAGTGAGATGGGGTACCCAAAACTGGCTAGATTTTAGAGAGACCAAAATATCTCAAAAAAAGGAGACCCTTTCCCAGTTTATTCCACAAGGCAGCATAACTCTCATACTAAAACCCAAGACAAACAGTAACCAAAAAAAAGAAGGGAAACTTCCTTTCTCGCTATGATTTTGTTATGAAGGCAAAATTGAGTATTTAGTTGTTATTGGTGCTGTGGCTCACACCTGTAATCGCAGGACTTTGGAAGACTGAGGCAGGAGGATGGGTTGAGACCAGGAGTTTGAGACCAGCCTGGGCAACGTAGTGAGATTTCATCTCTACAAAAAAAATTTTTTTAAATAAAAAGAATTAAGAAGTTATCAGACCGGGCACAGTGGCTCACACCTGTAATCCCGGCACTTTGCGAGGCTGAGAGAGGTGGATCACCTGAGGTCAGGAGTTTGAGACTAGCCTGGCCAACATGGTGAAACACTATCTCTACTAAAAATACAAAAATTAGCCGGGCGTGGTGGCATGCGCCTGTAGTCCCAGCTACCCAGGAGGCTGAGGCAGGAGAATCACTTGAACCCGGGAGGCAGAGTTTGCATTGAGCCGAGGTCATACTACCGCACTCCAGCCTGGGCAACAGAGTGAGACTCCTAAAAAAAAAAAAAAAAAAAAAAAGATGTTATCAAATTCCAGCAATGTGGTAGTAAAAAGAATTTACATCATGACAAAGTATATGGTTTAACAGAAACAGTGATTTAACATTAAGAAATCTACTAGTGTAATTTATTAGATTGAAGGAGAAAAACCAAATGATAGTCTCTAGAGATACATTGTATAACATTCAATAACCACCCTGAATTTTTTAAATTCTTAGTAAACTAGAAATAAAAGAATGTTTCCTTAATTGGATCAAGATAATCATCAGAGAACAACACCATACATTTCAGTGAAATGGCAGAGGCTTTCACCTTAAAATCAGAAACTCAATAAGGAGGCAGGGATATAGTAGCTATTTACCATTTTTGAGTGTGTCGTAGCTAAGTTAAATAAAAAATGAAAGAAGAGGTATAATATAAAGGAAGAAGGAGACTAAATGGTCCTTATTAAAAATAATCAGGCCGGGCACAGTGGCTCATGCCTGTAATTCCAGCCCTTTGGGAGGCCGAAGCGGGTGGATCACAAGGTCAGGGGTTCGAGACCAGCCTGACCAACATAGTGAAACCCCGTCTCTACTAAAAATACAAAAATTAGCTGGGTGTGGTGGCATGTGCTTGTAGTCCCAGCTACTCAGGAGGCTGAGGCAGGAGAATTGCTTGAACCCAGGAGGCGGAGGTTGCAGTGAGCCGAGATCACGCCACTGCACTCTAGCCTGGGCGACAGAGCGAGACTCCCGTCTCAAAACAATAAAAAATAAAAAAAAATAATAATCATAGGGGCCAGGCGCGGTGGCTCACGCCTGTAATCCCAACACTTTCAGAGGCCGAGGCAGGTGGATCACGAGGTCAGGAGTTCAAGACCAGCCTGGCCAACATGGTGAAACCCCATCTCCACTAAAAATATAAAAATTAGCCAGGTGTGGTGGCCGGCGCCTATAATCCCAGCTACTCGGGAGGCTGAAGCAGGAGAATAGCTTGAATCCGGGAGGCAGAGGTTGCAGTGAGCTAAGATCACACCATTGCACTCCAGCCTGGGACAGAGCAAGATTCTGTCTAAAAATAAAAATAAAAATAAATAAAAATAAAAACAATCATAAAGAGTTATTTTTCCTGTTTTTGTTTGGTTTTGTTTTTTGAGTCTTGCTCTGGCCAGGCTGGAAGGCAGTTCCTCGATCTCGGCCCACTGCAACTTTCGCCTCCCGGGTTCAAGTGATTCTCCTGCCTCAGGCAGAGTGCCAGGTAGCTGGGATTACAGGCTCGGGGGCCATCACGCCCAGCTATTTTTTTTTTTTTCATATTTTTAGTAGAGATGGGGTTTTACCATGTTGGCCAGGTTGGTCACGAACTCCTGACCTCACATGATCCACCCTCCTCAGCCTCCCAAAGTGCTAGGATTTCAGGTGTGAGCCACCGCGTCCGGCCTCATAAAGAGTTCATTTTAAAAGTCCTTATTGGCCGGGCGCAGTGGCTCACGCCTGTAATCCCAGCAGTTTGGGAGGCCGAGGAGGGTGGATCACGAGATCAGGAGATCGAGAACATCCTGGCTAACACGGTGAAACCCCGTGTCTACTAAAAATACAAAATTAGCCGGGTGTGGTGGCGGGCGCCTGTAGTCCCAGCTACTCGGGAGGCTGAGGCAGGAGAATGGCATGAACCCGGGAGGTGGAGCTTGCAGTGAGCCGAGATCACGCCACTGCACTCCAGCCTGGGCGACAGAGAGAGACTCTGTCTCAAAAATAAATCAATAAATCAATAAATAAATGCCCTTATTAAAGATACTCATAAAGAGTTCAAAGTGCTACAGTAAATTGCTTGGCACCTGGAGCCAGACAGCCTGGGCTTAAATCCTGGCCCTCCACATAATAGCTCTGTGAACTTGGACAAGTTACTTTCCTCTTTATGTCTCAGCGTCCTTATCTGTAAATTGAGAATAGTGCATACATCATAAGGTTGTTGTGAAAATTAATGAGGTAATATGTGTAAAACACTGAGAACAGTGCCTGGCATATAGTAAGCACCCAATGTCTGAAAGCTGTTAATAATCAAAACTAAATAGAGTCTGAATCTAATCTAATCTTTTACTTTTTTTTTTTTTTTTTTTTTTTTTGAGACAGAGTCTTGCTCTGTCGCCCAAGCTGGAGTGCAGTGGCTCAATCTTGGCTTAGTGCAACCTCCGCCTCCCGGGTTCAAGCGATTCTCCTGCCTCAGCCTCCCAAGTAGCTGGGACTACAAGCACATGCCACCACATCCGGCTAATTTTTTGTATTTTTAGTAGGGACGGGGTTTCACCGTGTTAGCCAGGATTGTCTCTAATATTCTGACCTCATGATCCGTCCGCCTCGGCCTCCCAAAGTGCTGGGATTACAGGCGTGAGCCACTGCGACCGGCCTTACTTTTTCAAATAAATCATTTTAGGTCAGATGCAGTGGCTCATGCCTATAATCCCAGCACTTTGGGAGGCCGAGGCAAACGGATCACGTGACGTCAGGAATTCGAGACCAGCCTGCCCAACATGGTGAAACCCCGTCTCTACTAAAAATACAAAAAATTAGCCAGGCGTGGTGGTGCATGCCTGTAATCCTAGCTACTAGGGAGGCTGAGGCAGGAGAATCGCTTGAACCCAAGAGGCAGAGGTTGCAATGAGCCGAGATCCCACCACTGCACTCCAGCCTGGGCAACAGAGTAAGACCCTGTCTCAAAAAAAAAAAAAAAAAAAAAAGCCTTGTCAACATAGCAAGACCTCGTCTTTACAAAATAAAAATTTAAAAATTAGTTGGCCATCGTGAAACATACCTGTAGTCCCAGCTACTTGGGGGCTAAGATAGAAGATTGCTTGAGCCTAGCAGTTTAAGTTTGCAGTGAACTATAATTGCACCACAGAACTCCAGCCTGGGCAACAGCGAGACCCTGTCAAAAACAAAAAAAAAAACCACCAAAAATCTCTGCTATTCAAACATCTATTTCAGAAGAAACTCTGTGCTTTGCATGTGCATGATGGTGTTTCCAGAAGAACTAAAAACATTTATTCAGCAAATATTTGTTGATTATCTACTGGATCCCAACATCTGTGCAAGGAACTAAAAATTAAGTGGTGAACAAGACAGCACAATTCTGTCCAACGGAACATTCTGCAATGGTGGAACTATTCTGCACTATCTGATACTGTAGCCACTAGCTACATGTGGCTATCAAGCAACTGAAATGTGGCTAGCATGGCTAAAGGAACTGACTTTTTCGTTTTAATTGCCATTAATTTAAATTTAAATAGCCACATGTGGCTGGAGCGGTGGTTTACGTCCATAATCCCAGCACTTTAGGAGGCTGAGGCTGGAGGATCACTTGAGCCCAGGAGTTCAAGACCAGCCTGGGCAACATAGTGAGAAGCACTCTCTACAAAAAAAGTGATATAAAAAAATTAGCCAGGCATGGTGGCACATGCCTAAAGTCCTAGCTACTTGGGAGGCTGAGGTGAGAGGATCACTTGAGCCCAGGAGTTCAAGGTTACAGCGAGGCATGATCACACCATTGCACTCCAGCCTGGATGACAGAATGAGACCCTGTCTTTATAAAAAATAAATAGCCACATGTGCTAATTACTACAGTATTGGACAATTCTAGAAGATGTGCCAGACAATAAACAAGAAAAAAAAATTACAGCTTTTTAAAACAAACACAGGAAGTTTCTGAGGAAAATATTAATATTAAAAAAGACAGGAGGCCGAGCACAGTGGCTCACACCTGTAATCCCAGCACTTCAGGAGGCCAAGGCGGGTGGATCACCTGAGGTCAGGAGTTCGAGACGAGCCTAGCCAACATGGTAAAACCCCATCTCTACTAAAAATACAAACATTAGCCAGGCGTGGTGGCACGTGCCTGTAATCCCAGCTACTCGGGAGGCTGAGGCAGGAGAATCACTTGAACTCGGGAGGTGGAGGTTGCAGTGAGCAGAGATGGTGCCATTGCACTCCAGCCTGGGCGACAAGAGCAAAACTCGGTCTCAAAAAAAAAAAAAAAAAAAAGACAGGAGTATGGAGATATGAGTAGGGTAGAATCAACAGAAAAAAATAAAAATGTATTACTGGGTATCTATTATGTGCCAGGTATACTGTTAGGTACACAGTATACACTAATAAAATTTTCTTAAAATAAGTTAGTTTTCAAAAGATTATTCAGAAGGTCCTTTGTTCATGAGTTCATTTTTCATAAATCCCAGATGTCTCTAATACAAGCACTTAACATGTATAAGTAAGAGTAATTATCACCTTTCTTTTTCATTATGATATAACTCTTTTTACAACAGGCCCATAATTTCTTACCAATGATTTCAAAATCCAAGATGTTTTGAAAACTAAAAGGTTTCTGAAAGCTTATGGCAAGCTTATTTGTTGGGAAAACCTGGCCCAATATGATATAAGGCATTAATATTCTTAATTCCATTTAGTGTCAATACTCACATATGTCAGTGTAGAAATCTCATCAGTGTAGAAATCTCAGTGTGTTGCCAGGTGTGGTGGCTCATGCCTGTAATCCCAGCACTTTGGGAGGCCGAGGCAGGTGGATCACGAGGTCAGGAGATTGAGACCATCCTGGCTAACACGGTGAAACCCCATCTATACTAAAAATACAAAAAATTAGCCGGGCAAGGTGGCGGGCGCCTGTAGTCCCAGCTACTCAGGAGGCTGAGGCAGGAGAATGTCATGAACCCCAGGGGGCAGAGCCTGCAGTGAGCCGAGATCCCACCACTGCACTCCAGCCTGGGCAACAGAGCGAGACTCTGTCTCAAAAAAAAAAAAAAAAAAAAAAAAAAATCTCAGTGTGTTTAATTGTGGGATTTGATTGTGACCAAAAGTATTGGAAGGAACTTTCTGGGGTGTTGGGAATGTTCTTGACCCTGATTGTGGTTGTACAAGGGTATACAATGGCCTAAACTCATTGGGTATACTTAAAATGGATGTATTTTAGCGTATGTAAATTATACCCCATTAAAACTGGTTTTAAGATTTTTTAAAAAATGAGAACTTTAAAATGGTTTCTGCATATTCTTCTCTAAAATCCAAAATATTTTAAATTCCAAAGCACATTTGCCCCCAAGGGTTTTGAATAAGGGAATGCAGACTGGTATCACTTTGAACATACCCCGAGTTTTTCACTTTGTATAATATAGTGTTATTAGTAATGTCAAGCCACCCAGAAAATAAAATCAACCACTAAAATAATCTGTTGATGGCAGGCAGGATTCATTTGCTTTTCCTCTCACAATAAGATTTCTTTGTCTATATAATAGAGGTTTCTGTTTGCTTGTTTTTCTAATTAGAAGGATAGAAGTAGAGGATTCTCTGTAATGTTCTGATGTACTTGGGCTGCTAGGGGTATAACCACTTCTGTGGTTAGGAGTGGGTCCCCTTGAAGGAAGTAGATATGGTTAATGTCAGTCATCCTGAGAAGAGAGAAACACATTTTGAGATATGATACGGGAGCTCAGACTTAGAGAGGAAAATGGTTACTCTCTCTAGGCCTTGGTCATCTGGATCTGGACACAAAGCATTTAATGTGTTTGAAGGAATGTACCTATTTTTTTTTTTTTTTTTTAGTTTGCTAATCAGCTGAGTTGATAATGTGTCCATCTTTTTACCCAGGAGGAGAAGAAGTTATCTACCCCTAAAGAGACTGGAAACTAGGTAGAGGTTTTATTACAAAACACCTTAAAATTCTTCATGGCTTATAAACACAAGCATTTATTTTTCTCATGAATTGGCTAGGTTCACAGATCTAGGCTGGGCTCAGCTAGGCCAGGTTAGAACCCAGACTTATGGTTGGGTTCCACATATCTTAATTCTGGGGCCCAAGCTGTTAGGGCGGGCATTAGCAACCTGGGGTATGCTTTCTTCTAGTGGCTCCCAAGAATATAGCACTGAATAGAAATATGATGTCCTTTTTTTTTTTTTTTTTTGAGACAGAGTCTCACTCTGTTGCCCAGGCTAGAGTGCAGTGGTACAATCTCAGCTCACTGCAATCTCTGCCTCCTGGATTCAAGCAATTCTCTTGCCTCAGCCTGCCAAGTACCTGAGACTACAGGTGTTCACCACCATGCCTGGCTAATTTTTTACTTTTTGTAGAGACAGGGTTTCACCCTATTGGCCAGGCTGGTCTTGAACTCCTGTCCTCAAGCAATCCACTTGCTGCCTCAGCCTCCCAAAGTGCTGGGATTACAGGCGTGAGCCACCGAGCCTGGCCCATGATGTCCTTTTTAAGGCTACCCTATCCCCAACCAACTGGTGCACTGTAACTTCGGTCCACATTACATTGGCCACAACAAGTCCTATGTCCAAAGCCCAACATCAATGAGGTGGAAAAATATATTCTTTCTACTCTAGTGAAAGGTACGGCAAAGGTACATGTGAAATGTGTAGATATATCATTCTAGCACAGAGAGGAAATAAAGATTTGGGAGCAATGATCCAAACTACAAGAGATAACTATAAAGACCCCTTGGATGTGTTGCACGATAGGAGAGGATTAGAGTACGTTAGCATCTTTTTTTTTTTTTTTTGAGACGGAGTCTCACTCTGTCACCCAGGCTGGAGGGCAATGGCGTGATCTCAGCAACCTCCACCTGCTGGATTCAAGCAATTCTCCTGCCCCAGCCTCCCGAGTAGCTGGAACTACAGGCATGTGCCACCACACCGGGCTAATTTTAGTATTTTTAGTAGAGACGGGGTTTCACCGTGTTAGCCAGGATGGTCTCGATCTCTTGACCTCGTGATCTGCCCGCCTCGGCCTCCCAAAGTGCTGGGATTACAGGCGTGAGCCACCGCGCCCGGCCCAACATCTTAAACTCTCCATGAAAACACCCTTTTCTTTGACATAGAAAAGTAACTGTGGTCTTATGTAAATTGCTATGCCTGTATAGCATTAACTTTCTTATCCAATCAAACTGCTGCTCTTTGCTCCTCCAGTGTAAAAATTCTGGGGCCTGGAACTCACAAAGCTACCCACAAAACTCTCTGCTACATAATGGTAGCTTACTATCTATAGTAACTAGGCTGCTTTCAGTAGCTTATACTTTATATCTCATAAAATGAATAGCATAGAAATTGCTTTTCTAAGATAGTTCCACAGAGAAACGATGTCATTAAAGACACTGACTTCCTTTGCATGCTACCATCCTCAAGACTTTCCCTTTATTCTTAGGCTTGCTTTCTCATGGTTATCATCTAGGATCATACATAGAAATACTACACACAGCCGGGTGTGGTGGCTAACGCCTAGCACTTTGGGAGGCCGAGACGGGCAGATTGCCTAAGCTCAAGAGTTTGAGACCAGCCTGGGCAACATGGTGAAACCCCATCTCTACTAAAATGCAAAAAATCAACAGGGCATGGTGGCGGTCACCTGTAATCCCAGCTACTCAGGAGGCTGAGGCAGGAGAATTGCTTGAACCTGGGAGGCAGAGGTTGCAGTGAGCCGAGATTGTACCATTGCACTCCAGCCTGGGCAACAAAGCAAACTCTGTCTCAAAAAAAAGAAAGAAAAAATACTACACACAATACACAGATATCAGCCTCAGAGGAAGAGTATTCATCCCATGTGCTTCTTTCTATAAGCAAGTTAAACCTGTTCCCCAGAAGGCTTTCCATCATGATGTGCTGGTCAAACCTGGACCATATACTTGTTCTCAAACCATTCACTAGCCAGAAAAAGTGGCCTAGAGCAGGGGTCAGCAAAGGAAGGCCCACAGGCCAAATCTAGCTCATTGCCTATTTTTGTCCGGACTGCAAGCTAAGAATGTATGTGTTTTACATTTTTAAAGGATTATAGAGGAAAAAGCAATCGCAGCAACTGCTGCAGCTGTTGCAGCACTAAAGAGACCATATGTGGTCTAAATAAAAATTTTAGATTTTTGTCCAGCCCATAAGCTAAGAACATTTTTGGTTTTGATTTTTATACTTTATAAGGATTGTAGAAGAAAAAGAAGCAGCAGTCACAGAGACCACATGTGGCCTAAAGTCTACATTTTTTATTTGGCCCTTTATAGAAAATGTTTGCAGTCTCTGGCATAGACTGTCATGATTCATCTGGGAGGTGAGGAAAGGCCATTAGAAGCACTGGGTCAGCCACATCATATATGTGTAATTTCCTTTTGCTTTCCCCAACCCTGAGGAAAATCTTAACCATTGCTGAATGATCCTGTTTGATATGGTTAGGCTTTGTGTCCCCACCCAAATCTCATCTTGAATTGTAACCCCCATAATCCCCACATGTCAAGGGAGAGACCAGGTGGAGGTAACTGAATCATGGGGGCAGTTCCCCCATGCTGTTCTCATGACAGTGAGTGAGTTCTTATGAGATCTGATGGTTTCATAAGAGGCTCTTCCCCCTTTGCTCAGCATTTCTCCTTGCTGCCGCCTTGTGAAGTAGGTGCTTTGCTTCCCCTTTGCCTTTTGCCATGATTGTAATTTTCCTGAGGCCTCCCTAGTCATGCTGAACTGAATAAATGAAACCTCTTTCCTTTATAAATAACCCAGTCTCAGTCATTAGAGAAACGCAAATGAAAGCCACAATGAGATACCATCTCATGCCAGTTAGAATGGTGATCATTAAAAAGTCTGGAAACAACAGATGCTGGTGAGGATGCAGAGCAAGAGGAATGCTTTTACACTGTTGGTGGGAGTGTAAATTAGTTCAAACATTGTGGAAGACAGTGTGGTGATTCCTCAAGGATCTAGAACCAGAAATACCATTTGACCCAGCAATCTCATTACTGGGCATATACCCAAAGGATTATAAATCATTCTACTATAAAGACACATGCACACATATGTTTATTACAGCACTATTTACAATAGCAAAGAGTTGGAACCAACCCAAATGCCCATCAATGTTAGACTGGATAAATAAAATGTGGCACATTTACACCATGGAATACTATGCAGCCATAAAAAAGAATGAGTTCATGTCCTTTGCAGGGAAATGGATGAAGCTGGAAACCATCATCCTCAGCAAACTAACTCACAAACAGAAAACCAAACACTGCGTGTTCTCACTCATAGTGGGAGCTGAACAATGAAAACACATGGACACAGGGAGGGGAACATCACTGTGTGATGTGGGGGTCAAGGGGAAGGATAGCATTAGGAGAAATACTTAATGCATGTAGAGCTTAAAACATAGATGATGGGTTGATAGGTGCAGCAAACCACCATGGCACATGTATACCTATGTAACCAACCTGCACGTTCAGCACATGTATCCCAGAACTTAAAGTAAAATTTAAAAATAAATAAATAACCCAGTTTCAGGCAGTTCTTTATAGCAGTATGAAAATGGACTAATACACTGTTATTTACTGCTGCTTAGGTAAATTAAAGGAAAAGTTAATGTCTACATGTGTGTCAGAATGTTATGAGAGAGGTGTGGCCATTAGTTTCTGTTTATGAGGGCAATAATGTTTAAGTGAATAATCCCCAAATGGAAGGGACATCTCAAGGGAGAACCATCAGAATGTAAGGTCCAGAAGCCTTCCCTTCCATTGCTAGCATGTCACTCCATTACCTTCTGAGGTGTATAATTTGTGACCAGAAGTCTGTTGTAATTCCTCTGTAAGTAATGTGCCTTTTTTTTTTTTTTTTTTTTTTCTGGCTGCCTTTAGGATTTTCTTTTTGGCTGGACACAGTGACTCATGCCTGTAATCCCAGCAATTTGGGAGGCTGAGGTGGGCGGATCACTTGAGGTCAGGAGTCCGAGACCAGCCTAGCCAACATGGTGAAACCCCATCTCTACTAAAAATACAAAAATTAGATGGGCATGGTGGTGGGCACCTGTAATCTCAGCTACTCAGGAGGCTGAGGCAGGAGAATCCCTTGGACCTGGGAGGCAGAGGCTGCTGTGAGACGAGATCATGCCATTGCACTGCAGCCTGGGTGAAAAGGGCAAGACTCCATCTCAAAAAAAAAAAAAAAAATTAACTGGGTGTGGTGGTGCGCATCTGTAGTTAGTCCTGGCTACTCAGGAGGCTGAGGCAGGAAGATTGCTTGAACCCAGGTGTTCGAGGCTGCAGTGAGCTAAGAAGGTGCCACTGTATTCTCATCTGGGAGGAAGAGTAAGACTCCATCTCTTAGAAAAGAAAAAAGATTTTCTCTTTATCTTTGGTTTTCAGCAATTTAAATATTATGTGCCTATGTGGGTGTATATGTTTCATCCTTTTGGAGGTTCTATGAGATTCCTGGATGTGTGGTTTGATATCTTTCATAATTTTTGGATAATTATTTGCTACTATCTCTTCAAATCTTTTTTTCTGCATCATTTTTTCTCTCTTTTCCTTCTTGGATTCCAATTATACGTATGTTGAATGATTTTGTTCCACAGCTCTTGGAGATACTTTCTTTGTTAGTCTGTCTTAGTATTGCTATAAAGAAATACCCAGCCAGGCACGGTGGCTCACACCTGTAATCCCAGCACTTTGGGAGGCCAAGGTGGGTGGATCATGAGGTCAGGAGATCAAGACCATCCTGACTAACACAGTGAAACCCCGTCTCTACTAAAAATACAAAAAATTAGCTGGGCGTGGTGGTAGGTGCCTGTAGTCCCAGCTACTTGGGAGGCTGAGGCAGGAGAATGGTGTGAACCTGGGAGGCGGAGCTTGCAGTGAACTGAGATTGTGCCACTGCACTCCAGCCTGGGCGACAGAGCAAGACTCCATCTCAAAAAATAAAAGAAATACCCAAGGCTGGGTAATCTATAAAGAAAAAAGGCTTATTTGGCTCACAGTTCTGCAGATTGTATAAGAAGCATGGCACCAGCATCTGCTCCTGGTGAGGGCTTCAGGCTGCTTCTGCTGATGGAAGAAAGGGGAGGGAAGCTAGCATGTGCAGAGATCACATGGCAAGAGGAGACACAAGAGACTGAAGGGGGGAGGTGCCAGGTTCTTTTTAACAACCAGCTCTAATGGGAACTACTAGAGCAAGAACTCACTCATTACCATGAGGACAACACCACACCAGTCATGAAGGATCTGTTCCCATTAGGCCCTGCCTTCAACAATGGAGATCAAATTTCAACATGAAGTTTGAAGGGGTCAAATATCCAAACCACAGTGCTCTCCCTTCTCTATCTGCTCTCACTTTTCTTTTTTTTTTTTTACTTTAGTTCTTTTAGTTTGGGCTCTTTCTAGTGACCTATCTTTAAGTTCCCTGATTCTTTCTTTGGCTGTGCTGAGTCTACTCATGAGCACATTGAAAATATTCTTTGTCCCTGTTAACAAGTCTTTTTATTTTTAGCATTTCCTTTTTACATTTTCTTTTCATTTCTGCCCTCTTTTTTTTTTTTTTTTTTTTGAGACGGCATCTCGCTCTGTCGCCCAGGCTCCAGTGCAGGGGTGCGATCTCGGCTCACTGCAAGCTCCGCCTCCCGGGTTCGTGCCATTCTCCTGCCTCAGCCTCCCAGCAGCTGGGACTACAGATGCCCACTACCACGCTTGGTTAATTTTTTCTATTTTTAGTAGAAACGGGGTTTCACCGTGGTCTCGATCTCCTGACCTTGTGATCCGCCCGCCTTGGCCTCCCAAAGTGCTGGGATTACAAGCGTGAGCCACTGCGCCCGACCTCTTCCCTCTGTTTTAATTCCTCATCTGTTCAATCATGCTGTATACATTTTCTTTTTCTTTCTTTTTTTTTTTTTTGAGACATGGTCTCACTCTGTTGCCCAGGCTGGAGTACAGTGGCACAATCATGGCTCACTGCATCCTCAAACTTTCTGGGCTAAGAGGGTCCTCTCACCTCAGCCTTCCAGTCCCAGCTGCTAGCTGGGACTACAGGCACATGCCACTACATTGACTAAATTTTTTGTGTGTATTTTTTGTAGAGATGGGGTTTTGCCATGTTTCCCAGGTTGGTCTCAAACTCCTGAGCTCAAGCAATTCACCTGCCTTGGACTCCCAAAGTGCTGGGATTACTGGTGTGAGCCCACAGCCCCTGGCCTATATTTTTAATTGAAACTTTAACACAGTATCATAATTATCTTAAATTCCCTGTTGGATAGTTCCAACATCTTTGTTTTTTATTTTTAGAGACAGAATCTCACTCTGTTGCCCAGGCTGGACTGCAGTGGTATGATCGCAGCTCACTGCAGCCTCAACCTCCTGGGCTCCAGCTATCCTCCCACCTCAGTCTCCCGAGTAGCTGGGACTACAGGTGCATGCCACCATGCCTGGCTAACTTTTGTATTTTTTTGTAGAGACAGAGTCTTGCCACATTGCCCAGGCTGGTCTCGACCTCCTGAAATCAAGCAATCTGCCTGCCTCCGCCTCCCAAAATGCTGGGATTACAGGCATGAGAAAAAAAAACTTGGGGCATCTAAGCAAAAAGAGTAAGTGACTTATAAGAGAAAGAAAATAGAGTGCAGTAGCTCATGACTATAATCCCAGTGCTTTGGGGGGCTGAGGTGGGAGAATTGCTTGAGCCCAAGAGTTCAAGGCCAGCCTGGGCACAAAATGAGACCCTATCCTTACAAAAAATTTAAAGAATTAGCTGGATATAGTGGCCAGTGTGCCTGTAGTCCCAGCTACTTGGAAGGCTGAGGTGGGAGGACTGCTTGAGCCCAGAAGTTCAAGGCTGCAGTGACTATGATCATGCCACTGCACTCATATAATGCTATTATTTGAATGTTTATCCTTTCCAAAACTCATATTGAAACCTAACCCCCAATGTGGCATTATTGAGAGGTGGGCCTTTAAGAGGTAACTGAGATCATGAGGGGTCTGTCCTCATGAATGGATTAATACATTAATGGGGTAATGCCTGGGTGACAGAGTAAGACCCTGTCTCTTAAAAAACTGAGAGATAGAAAATTAGACTCTCATCAGATGTTAGTGATGCTTTATGCCAAAAAAAAATGAAGAACCACATTTAAGATTCTTAAGAAAAGTGAATCAAAGTTTATTATATCCAACAAAACTGATAACAAACATAAAAGGCATAAGATGTTACCAATATTCAAGAACATGCAAGAATATGGATTCTGAGTCCTGCCTGAACAACCTATTAAAGAACTAGCTTCTTTAACAGAAAACCAAAGACTAGAGATATACCAATAAAAGACCTGATGGTGAACATTCAATATGTAGTGCTTACTGACCTAGGAATACATGAAAATTAGCTGGGCACGGTGGCTCACGCCTGTAATCCCAGCATTTTGGGAGGCCGAGGCGGGCAGATCATGAGGTCAAGATCGAGACCATCCTGGCCAACATGGTGAAACCCTGTCTCTACTAAAAATACAAAAACTATCTGGGTGTGGTGGCACGTGCCTGTAGTCCCAGCTACTCAGGAGGCTGAGGCAGGAGAATTGCTTGAACCTGGGAGGTGGAGGTTGCAGTGAGCCAAGATCATGCCACTGCACTCCATCCTGGTGACAGAGTGAGACTCTGTCTCAAAAAAAAAAAAAAAAAAAAGAATACATGAAGATTAAAAGTAAGAAAATAAGGCCAGGTGCCATGGCTCACACCTGTAATCCCAGCATTTTGGGAGGAAAGGCAGGTGGATTGCTTGAGCTCAGGAGTTCGAGACCAGCCTGGGCAACATGGTGAAACCCTGTCTCTACAAAAAGTTGAAAAATTAGCCAGGCATGGTGATGGGTGAGGCATGCCTGTAGTCCCAGCTACTCAGGAGGCTGAGGTGGAAGGATCACTTGAGCCCAGGTGGTCAAGGCTACAGTGACCTGAGATCATGGCACTGCACTCCAGTTGGGACAACAGAGTGAGATCCTATCTCAAAAAATAAGAAAAAGGAAGACAATACAGTTTGTAATGGCTATATGTGCTTACAATATGGCTATTATAATACGAAATGTGGGAAAATATTTAACTGTTATCAGTAATCATATTGGGGGTAGTAGTATAAGTATTGTTATTCTGAGGCTGTTGTGTGTGTAATGTGGATGAATAAAATGAGTAATTATGGAATATTCCTTATGTGCTGTGAATCAGGATTCTGGGTGTGGAAATAAGGAGATACAGATGTAATATAGAAGAGGTTTAAGTAAAACAACCTAAATTGGAATTATCAGTATGCCCTCATTAATCACTTCACCCTTAAAATACATACATATTTCCTAGTTCTGTCCTACAAAAAAGGTCTCCAAATGACTGATATAGTAGCAACGAACATCCTTAGCACTTGGACTGTTATTTATAATTATCATCCGCACTAAAAGGAAAAAGGCTTCTTGGAGAAATGACCGATTCTAGATCTAGGCAGGAAACACACCAGATGACTCTAAAACCAACTGTCACACAGCACTAGCAACACATGGAGTAAGCATAGAGGAAGGATTCACGTGCAGAAAACAGCACAGTACCGCATGGACAATCACTTATGCTCTTTTCCCTTCTGTAGTGAGGCATATTTGGGCTGGGCACAGTGGATGTATAGTAGAATATGTGTCAGGAAAGAGGCTTCTGGATAACTTTTTTATCTTTGTAGGGAAGCTGTGAGAAGGTAGAGACCATCTAGTAGACTGCAACAACAGGAGATTCCTGGCCAAGGAAATGGCCTTGTTAGCGGGGGTAATTTATACAATGCTATTGTTTGAATGTTTATCCCTTTCAAAACTCATGTTGAAAGTGATTCCCTAATGTGACATTATTGAGAGGTGGACCTTTAAGAGGTGACTGGATCGTAAAGGGTCTGCCTTCATGAATGGATTAATCCATTAATGAATTAATGGATTTATGGATTAAGGGGTTCCCATGAGAGTTGAAATGGTGGCTTTATAAGAAGAGAAAGAGAGACCAGAGCAAGTATGCTTAGCCCCCTCACCATGTGATGCCCTGTACATCAGCAAGGAGGCCCTGATCAGATATGGCCCCTTTACCTTGGACTTCTCAGCCTCCATGACTGTAAGACATAAATTCCTTTTCTTTATAAGTTACCCAGTTTCAGGTATTCTGTTATAAGCAACAGAAAACAGACTAAGACAAATACCAATGGTGTTGACATCTGCTAGATCTTCTCAAACTTTAACATGCAAGGATTACTAGGATTTTGTTAACATGACAGTTTCTATTCAGTTTGGGCTAGAATTGAAGATTTTGCATGGTAAAAGAAGAGCTAGGATTTGTGCAGTTCCCTTGAGTTCATTAAGATGTGCCTTGCTAACCTCTTGCTAAATAACTGAAAAGGAGAGAATAAGCCTCCAGGGCCATCCAGGTTTGCTTTTCTTCACTGCTGTAAGTAAAATCTAAAAATATGTAATATTCTGTTAGAGTCAGGGCAAGGGGAATGAGCAGTCTGGAAAGAGAAGTCCTTTGTAGGTAAAAATATTTAGTAAAATTGCTGCCTCCAACAATTAGGAAAGCAGGAAATCTTCCCCAGCTTGTGGCTAGTGGAAGTATCTGAAAAGAGCCAGCTTGTGTATGTGGCTTTTTGTTGCCTTGGGTAAGGTGTTGCAAGTCAAGTGTGAAGTCAAGTTAAAAAGGGAATAAAATGTCCAGAAATTCTGAGCCTTCACTAAGTTGAAAAAGCCAACTGTTTATGTATCTTGAAATAGCAGAAGAAAAGACTTGGCTTACAGATTTTTCATAGCCCTTTAAGACTTCTTGGCAAACACAACCAACCAACCAACCAAATAAACAAAAACAACAGAAAATAAAAATAAGCTAAAGCCAAATCAAATGGATAGAGTTCTCTTCTCATTTAAGCCTACTGTTTCAGATTATTTCACAGCTGCCACCATTACAAAGAGGGCGTTAAAAATAGGTTGAGCAAAGAAGCTAGGATTTAAGGCAAGTTTGATAACTACTTCGAGAAATAACTTTGGGTGTGTTTACTGGCATCTAAAACTGTCTGGAAGCACGTAGAACTTATTGAATATTCAATGGAATTATTTAAAAAAAAAAAAGCAAACACCCAAAAAGCCTGGCCTACAAAAGCCCTCCAGTGTTCAAGCACTAAGGCATTCTCAAAAAGGAAATATACTCAACATCCAGTTAACTTGTATTCAGAAGGTAAAGCTTGCACCCACACAATACAACAAACAATAGAAATCCTCTCAGCAGAACCAAGGACTGACCAAGGAACTTATTCCACTATCAGGGCAGTGAGTATCCATACTTCCTTCCCAGGATTCTGCCATTGTTACGGACCAGTAGCTGCTGTGTTTCCCATTCTTCCTTTGTCTGAGTTTTAACTGTGATTGGCCTGTTTCTGCTCCACTGTTGGTTTTTATTGGATGTATGGGCATAGGACACATCAGTTGTTTTACAGTGTATACATCTCTGGACCATGAAACACCACATCCCAATGTGATAGGTTTCTGCATCACCAGATATCCTGAATTTTTAGCTGATGTAGAAAATGAATGGGAAATTGAGCTTTCTTCCCTAGGGAGGGAGGAAGGAGGCTCTACTGTGAGAAGAAGCTATATTATTCAGGGTTCTCCAGAGAGACAGAACCAATAGGAGATATATATATATATATATATAAAATGATATGAGAGGGGAATTATTAGGGGAATTGGATCATGTGATATGTGATTGTGGGGGCTGAGAAGTCCCACATCAAGCAGTCTGCAAGTCAGAGACCCTGGGATTCTGGCAGCATGGCTTAATCCAAGTCCGAAAGCTTGAGAACCCAGGGTGCTGCTGGTGTGAGTCCTGGAGTCCAAAGGTCGGAGAGCCTGATGTCCAAGGCCAGGAGAAGAAGTGTGTTTCTCAGCTTCAGGAGAGAGAGACCAATTCACCCTTTCTCTGTTTTTGTTTTGTCTGGGCCCAGCTAACTGGATGGTGCCTGCCCACACTAACGGCAGATCTTCTTCACTTAGTCCACTCAGACTCACACGCCAATCTCCTCTGGAAACACCCTCACAGACACACACTAATATAATGCTGTAACAGTTAGTTTTCTTGGTATTCCTTAATCCAATCAAGTTGATACCTAAAATTACCATCAAAAGACATGTGGATATTCAGGAGGTCAGAGGGACATATTGTAGTAGAGACTGCTGATTGTCCCTCTAAACTCATTCTTTCCTATTTCTGGGCACAAGGCTGCCCAACTGGAAATTAAATTTCTAGTCTCATTGGTGGTCATATGATTAAGTTCTTGCCAATGGAACATGATCCGAATTGATGTGGGCAATCTCCTAACTTTCTGATATGGTTTGGCTCTGTACCCACACTCAAATCTCATGCTGAATTGTAATCCCCAGTGTTGGGGAAGGGACCTGGTAGGAGGTGATTGGATCATGGCGGCAGATTTCCCTCTTGTGTTCTGGTGATAGTGAATGAGATCTCATGAGATGTGGTTGTTTGAAAGTCTGTAGCACCTCCCGCTTTGTGTTCTCTCTCTCTCCTGCCGTCATGTGATGACATACTTTCTTCCCCTTTGCCCTTCCACCATGATTGTAAGTTTCCTCAGGCTTCCCCAGTCATGCCTCCTGTAAGGCTGTGGAACTATGAGTCATTTAAATCTCTTTTCATTTTTTTTTGAGACGGAGTCTCGCTCTGTCGCCCAGGCTGGAGTGCAGTGGCACGATGTCGGCTCACTGCAAGCTCCGCCTCCCGGGTTCACGCCATTCTCCTGCCTTAGCCTCTCGAGTAGCTGGGACTACAGGCGCCCGCCACCACGCCTGGCTAATTTTTTTGTATTTTTAGTAGAGACGGAGTTTCACCGTGTTAGCCAGGACGGTCTCGATCTCCTGACCTCGTGATCCACCCGCCTCGGCCTCCCAGAGTGCTGGGATTACAGGCGTGAGCCACCATGCCCGGCCTAAATCTCTTTTCTTTATAAATTGCCCAGTTTCAGGTAGTTCTTTATAGCAGTGTGAGAACAGACTAATATACATTCTTTTTAAATTTATTTTATTTTTGAGATTTCACTCTGCCACCCAGGCTGGAGTGCAGTGGCGCGATCTCGGCTCACTGCAGCCTCCGCCTCCTGTGTTCAAGCGATGCTCCTGCCTCAGCCTCCTAAGTAGCTGGGACTACAGGCACCTGCCACCATGCCTGGTTAATTTTTTGTGTTTTTAGTAGAGAAAGAGTTTCACCATGTTGACCAGGCTGGTCTCGAACTCCTGACCTCAGGTGATCCACCTGCCTTGGCCTCCTAAAGTGGTATTACAGGCATGAGCCACCACGCCTGGCTGAGAACAGACTAATACACATTCTTAAAAGGGATTCCTTCTTCAGGTATTCTTTCTCTTTCCCAATAGAGGGAATATGCCATTTATCACACATCAAGATGGCAAAAATCCAAAAGTTTGACATCCTTTGTAGTCAAGGCTGTAGGAAGCTGCACCCCTATATATTTCTGGTAGGAGGGCAAAATGATCCCATTCCTATAAAGTGCAATTTGGCAATATCTACCAAAATTGTATGTCTATCCTTTGCCTCATTTCTGGTAATGTTTTCTACCTGTACATATATAATGTATGTAAAGGTTGTTCATCGCATTGATTAAAAATAACATGTCCTACAAGGATTAAATAAACTAAGGCGTACTCTCACTGTGTAATATCCTCTAGCTCCAAAAAGAGTGATTTTGAAAGACTGGACAGCTGGTAAGATGTCCAGCTGTCTTAGTCTGTTTTCTGTTGCTTATACCAGAATACCTGAAACTGGGTAATTTATAAAGAAAAGGAATTTATATCTCAGAGTTATGAAGGCCAAGAAGTCTAAGGTCAAGGGGCCACATCTAGTGAGACCCTTCTTGCTGGTGGGGACTTGCTAGAGTTCAGAAGCAGCACAGGGTATCACATGGCAAGGGAGTGACCTTCCTAACATGCTAGCTCAGGTCTCTTCCTCTTCTAATAAAGCCACATGTTCTCTCCCATGATAACCCATTAATCCATGAATAGATCAAGGGTTTTGCCCTCATGATCCAATCACCTATTTAAGGCCCACCTCTAAATACTGCCACATTAAAGTTGAAGTTTCAACATGAGTTGTTTGTTTGTTTCTCTTTTTTTTTTTTTTTTTGAGACAGAGTTTCCCTCTTGTTGCCCAGGCTGGAGTGCAGTGGTGCAATCGTGGCTCACCGTAACCTTCGCCTCCCAGCTTCAAGTGATTCTCGTGCCTCAGCCTCCCGAGTAGCTGAGATTACAGGCACGTGCCACCACACCCAGCTAATTTTTGTATTTTTAGTTGAGAGGGGGTTTCTCCATGTTGGTCAGGCTGGTCTCGAACTCCCGACCTCAGGTGATCCGTCCACCTCGGCCTCCCAAAGTGCTGGGATTACAGACGTGAGCCACGGCGCCAGCCCTCAACATGAGTTTTGGAGAAGACAATTATTTCAAACCACAGTACCAGGAAAAGTGCAAACAAAAAAAACAAAACAAAAAAAAAACCCAAGGCAGAACAAATTATGTGGTGTTACTTGTGAGAGGTAAAATTTTATTTTATTAATATTTGCTTGTATTTGCAGAAATTCTATAAGAATACATGAGTATTGAATGTTATACAAACGCAGGCGACCATATAATCTTCCATTGAAATGGAACGGTTTCTAGAATGAAAGGGAGGATGTTATTATTATTATTATTATTATTTTTTGAGACCGAGTCTCGCTGTGTCTCCCAGGCTGGAGTGCAGTGGCGCGATCTCGGCTCACTGCAAACTCCGCCTCCCGGGTTCACGCCATTCTCCTGCCTCAGCCTCCCGAGTAGCTGGGACTACAGGGGTGCACCACCTACGCCCGGCTAATTTTTTGGTATTTTTAGTAGAGACGGGGTTTCACCGTGTTAGCCAGGATGGTCTCGATCTCTTGACCTCGTGATCCGCCCGCCTCGGCCGCCCAAAGTGCTGGGATTACAGGCGTGAGCCACCGCGCCCGGCCGAAAGGGGGGATATTAATCATTACTCCAGGACGACAGAGGGAAAATCGCTTTGTACTGGACAAACTGGAATGTCTGATCAACCATTATAAAGTGCACGGAGTGGGAGGAGGAATGGGGACTTTTTAATTGTATTTCTAAAAAGTATCGTCTGTGGTGAATCGGCAACAAAACTCGTTCTTTACCACAGGCAGTTTAAGCGCTGCCTGAAAGATCGAAAGACGGTAAACCACAGACGTGAGAAACGGAACTTTACGAAAACGCAGTCGTTTTATGTACCGGCTACTCATTGGAGTTACACCAGAGACTCACTACTGGAGTTCATCAGCCAATCCAAAGTCCAAGCGTGAGAGCCAGAGCCTGTAGGAGAGACCTGGGCAGGCCTCAGACCTGAGGAGTGGAGCTCCGCATCACTCAACCCTGGGGGCGGAGCTAGCCCGGGCTCCCACACCTGACGCTCTGGCCCACACAGACGCTACTCTGTAGCATCTCAGGTTCCCTCTGGCTGCACTCTGGAGGACCACACTCGTTTTCTTTTTGGCTGCCAGAGGCCCCGCATCCACCGCTGAGCTGGGAGAAAGATGGCGGCAGCCGTGCGACAGGATTTGGCCCAGCTCATGAATTCGAGCGGCTCTCATAAAGATCTGGCTGGCAAGTGAGTATTTCCCAGGAACGCGGGAGTACAGAGGTGGGGGAAAGAAAGCCACAGCCTTAATCTCCTTAGGTTGGCCACGGCTCTTGGGCGTGAAGCTAGGAGCCGGCCTGACGTCCAAGGGGGCGGGCCTGAGGTCGGCTGGGGAGGCAAATGTTGGGAGAAGCAGAAAGCTGGAGGGGACCTTGTGCAGGGGCCTTCGAGGCCATAGACTTGAGATGATTGTCAGCTTGTTCAGTTCTTGATAGAATCCTTCTGGTCCCTTAGGATTTTGGAAGAGCGGTCTGAGAGACGACTGCTACCCTGGCCTTAGTAGCCTTCCCTTGTACCTCTTCCCATCGCTGGCCGGCCTCACACCGAATCTGGCCTCTCTTTGGACCTTCCTCCTCCTTTTTTTTGATTCAGAGAAATGTATATTCTGGGGCCTTGATGCTGCGTTTTTCGGGGAGATGGCTTCTTGGGGCTGGCTGAGGTTGAGGCGGTATGGCCGCTGTCATGTCGTCCAGACCATTCAGACTGTCTTCTGTGGGTCCTTGTGTTTCGGGTATTTTCTCTGCCACCAACTCTGATGGCACATAGGCGGAATGTGCTCATATCGTGGGTCAGGATGTCTAGAGTAGTGATGTTTGCAGGAATCTGAATTTTGTCGAAATTTATATAGAATGCTTAGGCTCACTCCAAGTTAAAATGTGTGACGTGCCTGTTCTGCAAGCAGTTGTCAACAGTATTAAGCATAGGTAGGTAGACGTGTATTGTTCATTTCCTCTTTGTAGATGTCACAGCATTGCTCTTTTGTAATGAACATGCTTTCTGTTTAAAGTATGCCTCTCTAGGCCGGGTGCAGTGGCTCACGCCTGTAATCCCAGCACTTTGAGAGGCTGAGATGGGAGGATCACTTGAGGGCAGGAGTTCTAGACCAGCCTGGGCAACATAGTGAGACCCCCCCCCCCCCCCGCCCCGTCTCCGTAAATAAATAAGTAAATAAAGTATGCCTCTCAAGTTGATCTTAATGTTTACATCCTGACAGCTGAAATCACTTTGATGTATATTAATGGGATACACCTGTTCTAACCTGGTCATTGAAATTCTGACTGTTTTAAGTAGGCTAGGCTGCCTTTTCTCTGGTGGCAAATGTAATAATCTACTTTTATCAGTGGGAAATTCAGCCGTATATTTTGGGCTTAACTATTTTGTGCTGCATTTTCCCACTCAGGAAAATGAAGATAATAATAGGACTTATTCTTGTCTGACATTATCTGAGGACAAGATGAGTATGTGTGTGCATATATACTTACCACACTTATATCACGTAGAACAGTACCTGACATATAGAAAGTGCGGTAAGATTGTTGTTGTTACTATTAAGCTGTCAGTAAATATATATTCACTTATTGTATGGGTTGGAAATAAGTTAAATATGTCTTCATGGCTCAATCCTTTTTGCTTGTAATTTTTATAGATATGGATGAAAGTAAAACCAGCTTATATTTTTCCCCATGCTTCCTTTACTTTTAATTTTGTTAAAGAAGAATAAGTGCATTAGTTATCAAAAGAAATAGAGCTTTTCAAGTATTTGCAGAATTCTGAAACTTAAGTATTTACTTCTTCAGGTCTGAATTGGAGATAAACAATAGTACTTAAAGCATGCTTCAGTTATCTGTTGCTTTGTAACAAACCAAAAACTTACCAGTGTAAAACAACTATGATTTCTCAGGATTCTATGGGTTGACTGGACTGCTTTGCTGGTCTTGTCTGGGCTCACTCATGCAGATATAGTCAGCTGGCAACACACCTGGGGCGGGACTCACATGCATATCTTGCTCTTGCCTGGATCTCTCTCTCTCTGCACAGTCTCTCATTCAGTAGTTTAGCTTGGGCTTTCTTAGGTGCCTATGAGAGGGGAAGTCTCAAGACCTCTTTAGGATAGCCTAGGAAGTCTCACGTCAGTTCTCTAGTACTGGTCAAAGTAAATCAGAAGACCAGCCCAGATTCAAGGGGAGGGGAAATGGAGCTTACTACTACCTCTTTAGTGGCAAAGTTACATTGCAAAGGAGCCTGGACAGAGGGAGACACGATTCATTGGAAGCCGTTACTGTAGCAGTCTACCACATGGTGTTATTGTGAAGATTAAATGAAATAATGTGCTTGATAACTGATAGCCAGTGCAGTGTTAGCCAGTAACTCCTTCAGAGCTGCTTTCTGAGAAAAGTCTTGGCCTTGCCTGCATTTCCTATGTGGGCAAGAATGTAGCAGGATATTTATCCTTACAACAACATCAGTTCTACCAGCTATATGCTTTGAGAGAAATACCCTTGAAATATATCAGTGTTTTTTTTTAATGTATTTTTTCTTGTATGTACTTTTAATGAAGGTTTTTGGGTGTTTTTTTTAGGAGCTGAGTAACAAAGGATTCCATATTAAAGAATAATGGAATACATTGTTTCTTTTTTTTTTTGAGACAGAGTCTCGCTCTGTCGCTCAGGGTGGAGTGCAGTGGCGCGATCTCGGCCCACTGCAAGCTCCGCCTCCTGGGTTCATGCCATTCTCCTGCCTCAGCCTCCCAAGTAGCTGGGACTACAGGCGCCCGCCACCACGCCCGGCTAATTTTTTGTATTTTTAGTAGAGACGGGGTTTCACCGTGTTAGCCAAGATGGTCTCGATCTCCTGACCTCGTGATCCACCCGCCTCGGCCTCCCAAAGTCCTGGGATTACAGGCGTGAGCCACCGCGCCCGGCCGGAATACATTGTTTCTAAAACATCAATACTGTGTGTTCCTAGCAATTGGGATATCTGTAACAGTAGTTGTTCAATAAATGTGGTTGAATTAATGAATAGCTAGAAAGGGGCAGTGCTTGTATTTGAATCCAGGTTCATCTACTCTAAAAAGCTCATTTTAAACCTACCAGACTATGCTCGTTTTCTTGTTAAAAACTCAATTAGAAATGCTTTCCCATAACTGTGAATTAACACAGCTGTCTGAAGTTTATATAAGAAATTAGCCAGAGGAAAAGCATTTCCTCCATTTTATAGGCTGCTTTTGTGCATATTATGCGTTGTATTTATTATCTCACATAAAGCTTTAGAACAGGAGAGCCGCCAACGGAGGATAGACTTTATTGAGGATAGCCTCAAAGGCCCCTTCTAACTCAGATTCTGATTCTCTCTTTGTTGTCCCAAACACGACAGTTTTAGTGGTTTTCATCTCTAGAGTGAAAGTCGATAACATCTAGAGTTTACTGTGCAAAGCACAACATTACTTACATTTAAAAATCCTTAACAAGTAGGAGTAGGTGATAGTAGGTGATATTATTTACATTATAATAAGAGAAAACCAAAGTACAGAGTTGAAATACTTTGCTCTGAGGTCACACAGCTAGTGGTGAAGCTAGAAGACAGTCCATATCTGCTTGCCTATGAGCCCTTAACTCTAAACAAACACATCTACCTTTTTGGCCTTATTTTCACACAAAAAAATTGACTACACTTCAGATAGTGATTATTTTTGCCTAGAATGCCTGTCTTCCTACTGTTATTAAATTGAAATACTTAGAATGTTTAAAGATCAACCCCATCCAATGATTTCTCTCTCCTAAAAATTATATTAGCACTTACCTGTTTTTTGTTTGTTTGTTTTGTTTTGTTTTGAGACGGAGTTTCACTCTTGTTGCCTAGGCTGGCGCGATCTCGGCTCACTGCAACCTCTGCCTCCCGGGTTCAACCGATTCTTCTGCCTCAGCCTCCCAAGTAGCTGGGACTACAGGTGCATGCCACCACACCCGACTACTTTTTTGTATTTTTAGTAGAGACAGGGTTTCACCATGTTGGCCAGGATGGTCTCGATCTTTTGACCTTGTGATCCACCTGCCTTGGCCTCCCAAAGTGATGGGATTACAGGCGTGAGCCACCGCACCTGGCCAGCACTTACCTGTTTTTAAGATTTTGTCTTTAATTTTGTGTAGCTTCATTATGATATGTCTGTGGATTTGTTTTTACTTTTCTATGTCAGTTACCCTTTGCTGTGAAATAAACCCCAAAACTTAGGGCTTAAAACAACAGTCACTTATTTAGCTTATAATTCTGTAGGTTGGTAGTTTGGATTGGGCCCAGCTGTATAGTTCTTTCCTGCTCCACGTGGTCTTGGTTCCACATGGGCTCCCATGTGGGTCTATAGTTAGCTGCCAGCCAGGCCAGGTAGGCAGCTCTGCTTCTGTGGATTGGCTGGCTTGTTGGCTGGGGCAATATAGTTGACTGGGCTACATATCTCATTAGCCAGTATGTTAGTCTGGGCCTGTTCATGTGACAGCAGCAGGGTTCCAAAAGACAAACACATACAAGGCCTCTCGAGGTCTGGGCTCAGAACTAGCACTTCATTTCTACCACGTTTTATTGGTTAACCCCAGATTCAAGGGGTAGGGAAATAAACTCTACCTTTTGATATGAAGAGCTACAAAATTGTATTGTAAAGGGACATGGGTACTGGGAGTGAAATTATATTGTGGCCGTTTTTTGTAAGCATTCTGTCACATTATCCTGGTTAAGCTTCACTGGGTTTCCTGAATCAATGGATTAAATCATTTCATCAGTCTTGAGATGTCTTCAGTTATATCTCTTTATTTTATTTTAGAGACAGGGTCTTGCTCTGTTGACCTGGCTTGAGTGCAGTAGAGAGATCATGGCTCACTGCAGCCTTAACATGCTTGGCTCAAGCAATCTTCTCGCCTTAGCCTCCTGAGTAGCTGGGACTATAGGCACGTGACACCATGCCTGGCTAATTTAAAAACATTTTTTTTGGTACAGATGGGGTCTCCCTATGTTGCCCAGGCAGGTCTCGAACTCCTGGGCTCAAGGGATTCTCCTGCCTCGGCCTACAAAAGTGTTGGGATTACAGGTGTGGGCTACTGTGCTTGGCCTGTATCTCTTTAAATGTTGCCTCTGCCCCATTCTGTTTCTCCTCTAGGCTCCGGTGAAATCCCTGTCAGGCCCACTGACTATAACCTCTAAGCCTCTTACTCTGTCTTTTCCATTTCAATGCTCTATTCTGGATTAGTTCTTCAGGCCTACCTTCTAGTTTATCACTTCTTCAACTGTGTTTAATCTGCCGTTAAGTACTCCATTGAGTTTCTAAGTTGGGTTGTATTTTTTAGCTCTGTAATTTCTGGTGGTTCTTTTTTCCAATGATACTTTTTATGGCTCCTGGTCTGTTGCTGAAACTTTAAAGCTTGTCTTTATTCCCATGAACATTGTAAGCATAATTGTATCATGCTCTTTCTGATAACTCCAGTCAGTATTTGATGTCGTTGGTTGTTGCGATTGTCTGTTGCTTTTGTTGATTCTAGAGAGAAATTTCATTACCTGAGGGTGCTAACAGTGTAGAATCAAGGCTTCAGAATTTTTTTGGTTTACCTGGGTGGTCTTGGGATAGAATTTGTAACCTTACTTCCAAAGTGTGTGTCTCCTCCTTTGGCAGAATATGGAACTTCCATTCCCATTTGTGCAGCTCTATTAGTCTGCCAGAAATGGCAGCTTGCTTCTCAGTGCTTCCAGCAGATTCGCAGCGAGCCCACCTTCTCCTCCCTACAAGAAGTGCCACTCTACCTCAGCCATCTTTCCACAGTCAGCAAATGCCTTTAGACAGAATATATGGTTTATCTTATTTTCCTTATTTTCCCTTTCTTGTTAGGATTTTATGCAATTACTTTTTTTTTTTCATTTCTTTCAGCTTCTTATGTTGGCTTTTTTTTTTTTTTGAGGGAGGGTTGGTCCAGTCATTTAGTTCACCATTACTGTAAGTGGAAGATCTGTTAATACCTACCTTTACCACCCATTGTGATCTTAAATGATGACTGTGGTACATTTCCATGCTTTATTTATCTCCAGATTCCTTTCAAGTGCCAAGAAATTAAGAATCAACATACTGAACTTTGGTTCATATACATAAAAGATGCTCAATTCACTGATGATAAATGGATAGGAGAGATGATGCCTTAGTAATAAAACTTATTTTCCTCCGTAAGTTTTTTTTTTGTCTGTTTGTTTTTTGTTTTTTTTTTTTTGAGATGGAATCTCACTCTGTCGCCCAGGCTGGAGTGCAGTGGCATGATCTTGGCTTACTGCAACCTCCACCTCCCGGGTTCAAGCGATTCTTCCGGCTCAGCCTCCCGAGTAGCTGGGACTACAGGCACACGCCACCACGCCCGGCTAATTTTTGTGTTTTTAGTAGAGACAGAGTTTCACCATGTTGGGCAGGCTGGTCTCGAACTCCTGACCTCAGGTGATCCGCCCACCTCAGCCTCCCAAACTGCTGAGATTACAGGTGTGAGCCACTGCGCCCGGCCAGATTTTTTTAAGGAAGAAAATATTTGGCACTTGTCACATTCTCCATATCAGTCACATTTCTCTTTGTATACTGAGTACTCATATAAAAAGCTATTATTATCTACGAAGCCTTCTTTGACAAATCTAGTCCATTTTTGTTTTACTCTCACTCTGTCACAGGCTGGAGTACAGTGTCTCACTGCAGCCTCCACCTCCTGGGTTCAGGTGATTTTCCTGCCTCAGCCTCCCGTGTAGCTGGGACTTACAGTCGTGCACCATCACACTTGGCTAATTTTTATATTTTTAGTAGAGATGGGGTTTCTCCGTGTTGGCCAGGCTGGTCTTGAACTCCTGGCCTCAAGCAATTGTCTTCCTTGGCCTCCCAAAGTGCTGGGATTACAGGTGTGAGCCACTTCACCTGGCCTTACTCTCTTTTGAGTTAATATATTACCTCTTCATTTGTCATATTGCTTATATTGTTCAGTTTTATCGTAACTTTTGTTTTTGTATTATTGTAATTTAATACTTTTTTTTTTTTTGAGATAGAATTTCACTCTGTCACCCAGGCTGAAGTGCAGCAGCGGGATCTCAGCTCACTGCAACCTCTGCCTCCCAGGTTCAAGTGATTCTCGTGCCTCAGCCTCCCGAGTAGCTGAGATTACAGGCACGTGCCACCACACCTGGCTAATTTTTGTATTTTTAGTAAAGATGGGGTTTCACCATGTTGGCCAGGCTGGTCTCGAACTCTTGACCTCAAGTGATCGGCCCACCTCAGCCTCCCAAAGTGCTGGGATTACAGGCGTGAGCCACCGCACCTGACCATATTGTAATTTAACACTTGACGTATTAACTTTTTATTTTTAATCTTCCCGTTTGTCTTCTCAGCCATATGATCTTCAAATATAAAGGTCATTTAAAAACTTTTTAGTATCATACACAGAATCTCATATAGCATCTTAAAATGCCTAAGGACTCAATTAACACTTTGGGATGATTTTATATGGCAGTATTAAATTTCTGTTTAAGTTCCTGGTTTAAAACAGGTTTGTTAGTCATTTTATGTTATTCTGAAAAAGTAATCTCTGTTGTTAGATACTAGAATTTACGTATTAGAGAAGCAAGGGAGCATGTAATGTAGCCACAGTGCTGTACCTCACTTTTTTAAATTAATTAATTTATTTTTTTTGAGACAGGGTCTTGCTCTGTCCAGGCACACGCCACCACACCTGGCTAATTTTTGTATTTTTTTTTAGTTTTTAAATTTTTATCTTTGAGACGAGATATCACTTTGTTGCCCAGGTTGGAGTTGCAGTGGCAAGATCTCAGCTCACTGCAACCTCCACCTCCTGGGCTCAGGCGATCCTCCCACCTCAGCCTCCCAAGTAGCTGGCACCACAGGTGTGTGCCACTATGCCTGGCTAATTTTTTTATATTTTTGGTAGAGATGAGGTTTTACTATGTTGCTCAGACTGGTCTTGAACTCCTGAGATCAAGCCATCTGCCTGCCTTGGCCTCCCAAAGTGCTGGGATTACAGGCATGAGCCACCACGGTGGCCCAACCAATTTTTTTTTTTTTTTTTTTTTTTTGGAGAGATGAGGTTTCACCACATTGCCCAGGCTGGTCTTGAACTCCTGGACTCAAGTGATCTACTTGCCTTGGCCTCCCAAAGTGCTAGGATTACAGGCATGAGCCACTGCGACTGGCCCTCAATTTATTCATTTATAAAATTGGGAATTTATGTACGCAATTTCTAAGGCCTCTATAAGTTATATAATTTGATGAGTGTAAAACTTTGATCACTTTTTAGGTTGGTTTGTTTTCATTTTTTCTTCCTATTCCCAATACAGATTAGTTGATTGATTATGAAACTATGTGTTAAAACTTAGGTTAGGCCATGATTATGAAACTATGTGTTAAAACTTAGGTTAGGCCAGGCGCAGTGGCTCAAGCCTGTAATCCCAGCACTTGGGGAGGCCTGAGTTGGGAGGATTGCTTGAGTCCAGAAGTTGGAGACCAGTTGGGGCAATGTAGTGAGACCCCATCTCTACAAAAAGAAAAGAACAGTTAACCAGGGGTGGTGGCACTTGCCTGTAGTCCTAGCTACTCAGGAGGCAGAAGCAGGAGGATTGTTTGAGCCCAGGAATTGGAGGTTACAGTGAGCTATGATCATGTCACTGCACTCTAGCCTGGTCGACAGAGTGAGACCCTGTCTCAAAAAAAAAAAACAAAAACAAAACCATAACAACCACAAAACAACTTAGGTTAATTCGCAAATTTATATAAGTGAGACACTATTACCTTTGAATATAATGTTGTTAGTATAAAATAATCTAAGAGGATATAAATGTAAGAGATCTTAGCCATAACCCTTGATTTAATTAAATATGAATAAAATAAAAAATAACAAACCATTGAATGTATAACTTACCTGAAAGCATGCCCAGGGCCATAAAGTAATTTATCTTTTAAGGACCCTCAAACTTAGCAATATTGAAAATATAATTTTCTAAAAACTTAATATTTCCTTGCTTTCTTAGAATAATTTATTTCTTCTTTTGGAATTTGCTATCTTTTCTATCAGTATACCTGCTTTCTTAAAGTCACTTTGATTCATTGTGGTTTTGAGAAATCAGATAACCAAGGTTGTGAGAATTTTGTATGAGTTGAGAGTCAGTAATGCTGAGTGGTAGCTTGAGGGTGTGCCCTACAAAATAAAAGTCATAAATCTGAATGAGTTCAGGTTCTATTTTTGTATATTTATTTCGTAACTCTATTCTGGATGACTTTCCGAATAATTGCAATGCTATGAGGTTTGTAAAATGTATTTAGTGCTTTTAAAAAATATTACAATTGGCTGGGCGCAGTGGCTCACACCTGTAATCCCAGCACTGTGGGAGTCCGAGGTGGGCAGATTACCTGAGGTCAGGAGTTCGAGACCAGCCTGGCCAACATGGGGAAACCCCATCTCTACCAAAAATACAAAAATTAGCCGCACTCTGTGGTGCATGCCTGTAGTCCTCGCTACTCTGGAGGCTGAGGCAGGAGAATTGCTTGAACCTGGGAGGCGGAGGTTGCAGGGAGGCGGAGGTTGCAGTGAGCCGAGATCCCGCCAGTGCACTCCAGCCTGGGTGACAGAGCAAGACTCCATCTCAAAAAAAAAAAAAAATGATTAAGACAAAAGAGATGAAGATTAGTATAGGCCGGGCACGGTGGCTAACGCCTGTAATCCCAGCACTTTGGGAGGCCGAGGTGGGCGGATCATGAGGTCAGGAGTTTGAGACCAGCCTGACCACATGGTGAAACCCCGTCTTTACTAAAAATACAAAAATTAGCCAGGCGTGGTGGCGCATGCCTGTAATCCCAGCTACTCAGGAGGCTGAGGCAGGAGAATCGCTTGAACCTGGGAGGCGGAGGTTGCAGTGAGCCAAGATTGCGCCACTGCACTCCAGCCTGGGTGACAGAGCGAGACTCCATCTTCAAAAACAACAACAACAACAACAAAAGAATAGTATAACACTCATATACTAACCACTCATTAAGAAATAAAACATTACTAATACCGTTGAATATTTGAGTGCTTATGATGTGCCAAGAATTGAGATAATTGTCTACGTAGCAGAGAACAAAACACAAAAATTCCTGTCCTCGTGGAGCTTGTGTGGTCACAGATATTAGGTAGAATAGTTATTAGATCTGAATGCAAATAAAGAATAAATAGGTACTGTCTGACAGCATAAATGGTATTTTATCAGTGCATTTGGCTTGGCGAAGTTTATTTTGTACAGACTAAGACATTCAGTCTTTAATGTTTGGTTTCGTTGCCTGGTCAACATTATCCTATTGTTGGTGACCCTACATACATTAGGTCTGTAAGAGGAAAAGATTCAGGTCACCTCAAATAATGTTTTTGTGTGTCTATGTATTGCACAGTTGAAGGAAATATAGCTTATCTTTTAAGGCATTTGAAAGGAAATTGACTTTGTAGTTTAAATTCAAAAATAAAACCTTCAAGAAAAAGTGACACCTTAGATTCAGTAACAGAATTATAGATTCATTCTTTCTTGTGATGAGCTTGAAAACTTAAAAAATTCTGGTATACTATACTGAAAACTAGATGAAGTGGTACCTTATATAATTATAGATTTAATATCTCTTGCGATAGACTAGAAACTTAAAAAGAATCTGTGGTATACTATAAAGAAAACCACAAACTATAGTACTATGAAAGAAACCAGGGTAAGTAGAAATGAATAAATACACATCAAAGTTTGCATTAGAAAATATAGTACCCTCAGAACATTATTTTCATTTGGTATTGTTGCAGGTATCGTCAGATCCTGGAAAAAGCCATTCAGTTATCTGGAGCAGAACAACTAGAAGCTTTGAAAGCTTTTGTGGAAGCAAGTAAGTGAAATGGAAATTTCATGCTTGCCTTGTATTACTGAGCTAGGACTTTAAAGTTCTCTCAAGCCTTGTTTTATATCAAATTATCAATATTAAATATGCATTGAGATTGATTGATTTTAGAATTTAAACTGTTTACAACTTGATTAATTTTCATGAATTATCTTCAGAATTACAATCCTAATTAAAGTTTTGTACGGTTATTGTTATAATAGCTGATAAGGGACAATATAGCATAATAGTAAAGAGAATAGTTTGGATTCAGATCCTGGTATGCTATTTTATGAGCTGTGTGATCTTGGGTCAATTATTTAACCTCTCTGTGCCTCCTTTTCCTCTTTAAAATGTACTCTGTAGTACATCTAATGTACCTAAAATGTACTCTGTAGTACATTACTGTACTACAGAGTAGTACAGAACTGTACTTTGAGAAGTGTCTGCTTATGTCCCTTGTCAATGCTTTAATGGGGTTGTTTTCTTAATGTTCAACATCACTAATCATCAGAGAAATGCAAATCAATGTGGGATACCATCTAATATTAGTCAGAATGGCTACTATTAAAAAGTAAAAAAATAACAAATTCTGGTTAGACTTCAGAGAAAATGAAATGCTTATACACTGTTGGTGAGAATGTAAATTAGTTCAGTCACTGTGAAAAGCAGTTTGGAGATTATTCAAAGAATTTAAAACAGAAGTACCATTCAACCAGCAATTCCATTACTGAGTATATATCCAAAAGAAAATTAAAAATTCTACAAAAAGAAACCCCACATGCACTTGTATATTCGCCATATTGCTATTCACAATAAGGAAGGCATGGACTTAACTTATGTGTGAATCAATAAATTGGATAGAAATATGTGCCACATATACACCATAAAATACTACGCACACGTTAAAAAGAATACAATCATGTCCTGTGCAGCAACATGCATATGTCTGTAGGCCATTATCCTAAGGAATTTTATAGTGAGTTCACATGGAATTTTATAGTGAGTTCACATCATTGATATCTGATGGTGCTTTACAGTGTGTTTTCACACACATTGCCTGTCACATAGGCTCCTTTTAATAACCTGTGACTAGAACGTATAGGTACGGGTATCCCTGTATAATATATTGTAAGACAAGTCTCAGGATTGAGTAACTTTTTTTCAAGGACATTTAGCTGGCAGAGCCCAGATCAGAAACTAGGTTTTCTGATACACTGCTCTTACTTGCTGATATTTCCCTGAGTAATACCAGCTTGTATGGTAACTTAAATGCCTAATGACACTTGTAATGAAACTGTTTTCTCAGTTACATCCAGTATTACCCAATAATGAATTTCAATTAATATGTGATTAATTAATTACAACTGCCTTAAAAAAATACTGCCTTAAAACTTAAAAGGTTACTGCCTTAAAAAATCATGGGCTCCGGTGTGAGATAAACTAGCAATGGTTTCAAAAAAACTGTTAGGAGTGGTTTATTAAGAACTTTGCACTGTAGTAGCAGAAGAATAATTCTTTTTATAACTTTGAGCTTGGCTGGGCATGGTGGCTCATGCCTGTAATCCCAACACTTTGCGATTACAGGTATGAGTCATGGCACCCAGCCAAGGGATCACTTGAGCTCAGGAGTTCAAAACCAACCTGGGCAATGTGGAGAAATCTCGTCTCTACAAAAAAATATGAAAATTAGGCTGGTGTGGTGATGCATGCCTGTAGTCCCAGCTACTTGGGAAGCTGAGGTGGGAAGACTGCTTGAGCACTGGTGGTCGAGACTGAAGTGAGCTGAAGTTGCATCACTGCGCTCCAGTCTGGGCAGCAGTAAGACTGTCTCAAAAAAACAATTAAAAAACATATATATATTTTTTGATCTTTGTATAAGCTTTGAATCCAGTAAACCACCAGGAAAAGCAGTCTACTGTTAAAATCATGTACATCAACTGAGCAGTTTTTGGATCACTTATTTTCATATTAACTGCTGCTTTAAGACTTGAATAACTGGCCGGGGCCGTGGCTTACGCCTGTAGTCCCAGCACTTTGGGAGGCCGAGATGGGCGGATCACGAGGTCAGGAGATCAAGACCATTTTGGCTAACACGGTGAAACCCTGTCTCTACTAAAAATACAAAAAAATTAGCCGGGCGTGGTGGCGGGTGCCTGTAGTCCCAGCTACTCAGGAGGCTGAGGCAGGAGAATGGCATGAACCCGGGAGGTGGAGCTTGCAGTGAGCCGAGATCGCGCCACTGCACTCCAGCCTGGGCGACAGAGCGAGACTCAGTCTCAAAAAAAAAAAAAAAAATAATAATAATAAAAAAGACTTGAATAATATATCTAAGCAATAGTTTACAAGAATGATGCATTTAAAATGATAGTTATAATAGTAACATTTGTTGAGTGCTATGTACCAGGTATTGTTTAAAGTGCTTTGTGTATATTATTGCATTTAAGCTTCATAACAACCTTACGAAATAAATGTTATACATAAGGAAACAGAAGCACAGAGAAGCATAGAGAAGTTAAGTTTCTTGTCTGAAGTCATATAATCAGTAGTGGTAGAAGCAGTGTGGCTCCAGAGCTTAATCACATAAAATAATACCTCATAAATGTTTATAAATAATGTCAATACGTCTAGTGCTCACTGAAGTTCTTATTTATTGTTTTTATTGGGAAAGTATAAGTGGCAATAACTGTACTGGCAGCACTTGCTTTATTTAAATTTCATGAAAATTATTTTACTGTTTTCTTTTTTAACTCCTTTTTGGAACAAGGTAGGATATAAGCACATAAATAAAAATATAGGTGTTTTTGTGCCTTCACTTTGTAGAAAAATGAGATAAAATTATCAACTTTTAAAACTTTTTTTCAATTATTTCTGTTTCTTAGAAAAGTTGTGTTATTTTTACTGTTTTTAAAAATTTTTTAATTAATTAATGAATTAATTAATTTTGAGACAGAGTCTAGCTCTGTTGCCCAGGCTGGAGTACGGTGCTGCGATCTCAGCTCACTGCAACACCAGCCTCCCAGGTTCAAGCGATTCTCTTGCCTTAGCCTCCTGAGTAGCTGGGACTACAGGCGCCCACCACCATGCCTGACTAATTTTTTTTTTGTATTTTTAGTAGAGACAGCGTTTCACCACGTTGGTCAGGCTGGTCTCGAACTCCTGACGTCGTGATCCGCCCGCCTCGGCCTCCCAAAGTGCTGAGATTACAGGCGTGAGCCACCGCACTGGCCTATTTTTACTGTTTTTGTGTGGTCATTGTGTAATCAAGTATTTCAGCATAAGGAAAACTGATGATGTAATATAAAATGATAGGGGTATGGAAATCCTTGAATAATGCATTGAAGGCTGCACTAATATAGATTGTTGTTAGTATTAGTTTTAAGTAAAGGTTGATTGTTTAATGACAATTTATCAGCTCATGTTTTCTTATCTTTTTTTTTTTTAAACAAGTGGTAAATGAGAATGTCAGTCTCGTGATCTCGCGACAGTTGCTGACTGATTTTTGCACACATCTTCCTAACTTGCCTGATAGCACAGCCAAAGAAATCTATCACTTCACCTTGGAAAAGATCCAGCCTAGAGTCATTTCATTTGAGGAGCAGGTAAAAATCTAGAGAAGTGGTTTTTTAACTTGAGATAGCAGCAGTTATTTTGAGAACCTGATATTACTAAATTCTTAAAGGAGATAATCATCCAATTTCATTTTTGACAAAACAGTGTGCCAAACGACATTTTACGATGCAATATATCAAGTAAATATTAGGTTGTTACAACTCCAACTGACATTTGCTTATAAAGTAAAATTTGATTTTGTGAACCAAATATTGCTCTCTGGACAATTTTTTAAAATCAGTAAAATTGGTATTTCAGCTGAAAACACAGGAAAACTCCAGCATCGTGTATGCAGGAACATACAAGCTAAATTTAACGTTTAAACTACAGTATTTTGCCATAATCCACATTGCAGAAATGTGTTGCTTCCGTTCACTAGTTTGATATTCTGTAAATGCAAAATTCATAGGAAAACTTGGGTGGTCTTGATAAAATTTTACTGTTTACGTGGCAGCTTAGTATGTTGAATTGCCACTTTAGAATAACTTTCCTATTTATTTTAATTAGTTGCTAATGTCAGTTGAAATCATTTGACATGTATACCTGTTATTCCAGGTTGCTTCCATAAGACAGCATCTTGCATCTATATATGAGAAAGAAGAAGATTGGAGAAATGCAGCCCAAGTGTTGGTGGGAATTCCTTTGGAAACAGGACAAAAGTATAGTAAATAGTGGATATTGGATGACTATATATAGGATGTATATAATTGCTCACATATTTTTTCTTACATTCTAGTACAGGAAACAGATAATTAAATAAATACAAAATTGTGTAGTATGTTAGAAGGTGATAAGTGTATAGAAATATATTTTAATAGTGTTTTACATACTGTTTTATCCAGTTTTTTCATTTAGGAAAAATACGTGGTGACTAGATTATAATTATACAGTATTCTACCTTTTTTTTTTTTTGAGATGGAGTCTCACTCTGTTGCCCAGGCTGGAGTGCAGTGGCATGATCTCTGCTTACTGCAACCTCCACCTCCCGGGTTCAAGCTATTCTCCTGCCTCAGCCTCCCTAGTAGCTGGGACTGCAGGCGTGTGCCACTATGCCCGGCTAATTTTTTTATTTTAGTAGAGACAGGGTTTCACCATGTTGGTCAGGCTGGCCTTGAACTCCTGACCTCGTGATCTGCCCGCCTCGGGCTCCCAAAGTGCTGGGATTACAGGTGTGAGCCACCGTGCCCAGCCTTGTATTCTACCATTTTTATGCACCACACTTGATCACCAATAATATCATAATGGGTGATTTCCAATTTTTTTCCTAGCGTAGATATTTATAAATAAATAATTTTACAAATGAATATCCTTTTAGATAGGTATGTGTGCACATACCTGGCTGTCTTTTTAGGATTTCTTTTCTTTTCTTTTTTTTCTTTTTCTTTTTTTTTTTTTTTTTGAGACGAAGTCTCACTCTGTCACCCAGGCCGGAGTGCAATGTCACGATCTTGGCTCACTGCAACCTGTGCCTCCTGGGTTCAAGCGATTCTCCTGTCTCAGCCTCCCGAGTAGCTGGGATTACAAGTGTGGTGCCAACCATGCCCGGCTAATTTTTTGTATTTTTAGTAGAGACAGGGTTTTACCATGTTGGTCAGGGTGGTCTCGAACTCCTGACCTCAGGTGATCCACCCGCCTAGGCATCCCAAATTGCTGGAAATACAGGCATGAGCCACCACGCCCGGCCTTAGGATTTATTTTCTAAAGGTAAATGTATAGTGGGTTAAGGGTATATGCATTTTAAAGGATTCAAAGGATGGTTGGAGAGCGTATTTCCCAGTTATTTTCTAGGAAGGTTGTCCCACTAGTCATATATGATATACCCCTAAACTGGGCAGTTGTTCTTTTAAGATCTTTAGCTTGTCAGATTATCTGAGGATTAAAAGCAGCTAAGATATAATGTGATTAATGATAATAAAAATTCAATAAAACTTTTTAGTTTTTGTGTAATGCAGTAAAAAGTTTGATTCCCGGCCAGGCACGGTGGCTCGTGCCTGTAATCCCAGCACTTTGGGGGGCTGAGGCGGGTGGATCACGAGGTCAGGAGATCGAAACCATCCTGGCTAACACGATGAAACCCCATCTCTACTAAAAAATACAAAACATTAGCTGGGCGTGGTGGCTGGTGCCTGTAGTCCCAGCTACTTGGGAGGCTGAGGCGGGAGAATGGCGTGAACCCGGGAGGGGGAGTTTGCAGTGAGCCAATATTGCACCACTGCACTCCAGCCTGGGCAACAGAGCAAGACTCCGTCTCAAAAAAAAAAAAAAGTTTGATTCCCTTATGGTACCAGAATATATATCAGGAAAAAACAACATATCTTCTATTATTCCTAAAATTTTCTTGACAAAATGTTGAGTCATTATGTGTTTTTCTGTTACATCCTAGACAGTACAATGTAGATTATAAACTGGAGACTTACTTGAAGATTGCTAGGCTATATCTGGAGGATGATGATCCAGTCCAGGCGGAGGCTTACATAAATCGAGCATCGTTGCTTCAGAATGAATCAACCAATGAACAATTACAGATACATTATAAGGTAACAGATGAGTTGATTTGGAATTAATTTTGTATTGGAGAATTGTAACATACTAAGATGTTCTAGGACATCTGATAGATGCTCTTAAATATTAGAAATTGTTTCTCTGTTTTGTTTTGTTTTTTTTTAACTCTTGCTTTTTAATTTGTCCCCTAATTGAAACATTTCCCTCTGTTAGGTATGCTATGCACGTGTTCTTGATTATAGAAGAAAATTCATTGAAGCTGCACAAAGGTACAATGAGCTCTCTTACAAGACAATAGTCCACGAAAGTGAAAGACTAGAGGCCTTAAAACATGCTTTGCACTGTACGATCTTAGCATCAGCAGGTAAACACGTAATAATTTATATTTAAATGAACAGTTATCTTTGCTTAATAACTTTAGGTTGGTTACTGTTGGAAAATTTAGCAAGGAACTATTCTTCAAAAGGATGTCTTCATAATACAGTTATGGTAAATGTAGTTTAAGTGTTTAAAAACAGAAATAAAATGATTTGTTAAATAATTTAATATGCTTATATCAGCCTATTATGCATACGTGTTAAGAATAGTTAAAAGAGGGCCGGGCGCGGTGGCTCATGCTTGTAATCCCAGCACTTTGGGAGGCCGAGGCGGGTGGATCACGAGGTCAGGAGATCGAGACCATCCTGGCTAACATGGTGAAACCCCATCTCTACTAAAAAATACAAAAAATTAGCCGGGCGTGGTGGCAGGCGCCTGTAGTCCCAGCTGTGGGGGAGGCTGAGGCAGGAGAATGGCGTGAATCCAGGAGATGGAGCTTGTAGTGAGCCAAGATTGGGCCACTGCACTCCAGCCAGGGCGACAGAGCGAGACTGTGTCTCAAAAAAAAAAAAAAAAGAATAGTTAAAAGAGATAATGTAAAGTTCTAAAATTTCACTAAAGAAGTGGATATCAACTTAAGTGAGAATTACGCAGAGTGAAACAAAAATTAAAATGTATAGATTGATGAAATGATAATTAATGCACTGCTTTTGGGTTTTTTTTTTTAACCTTCAAGCCTTAGTTTTAGACCTGGCATTTATCCTTTTCTTCAATACGTGTAACAAATATTGTTTGTTCTTTTTACTGAATTTTAGCATGTAAATCACTTATGAAGTAGAATGGGTATTAAGAGGAAATGCTAATTCTAAACCATAGCTTTTCTTAAATTGCTCTATCACCCAGGCTGGAGTGCAGTGGCACAGTCACTGCTTACTGCAGCCTCAATCTCCTGGGCTCAAGTGATCCTCCCACTTCAGCCTCCCAAGTAGCTGGGACTACAGGTGCACACCACCATGCCTGGCTAATTTTTTTGTATTTTTCTAGAGATGGGGTTTCTTCATATTGCCCAGTCTGGTCTTGAGCTCCTGGGCTCAAGTGATCCACCTGCCTTGGCCTCCCAAAGTGCTGAGATTACAGATGTGAGCCACCACGCCCATCCCATTTTATTCTTTATAGACTAGTTATCTTATTTATTTTATTTTTTGTTACTGAAAAGGCAGTACATGAACATGGTACTGCTTCTTTTTCTAAAGAACTTTTACTGGTTTCTTACCTATCTTTCAATACAAATGGTAGCATATACACACTTTTGCAACTTGCCTTTTTATTGTAACTGTATACATCATAGTGATCTTTACATGTCAGTACATATAACTCATTCTTTTTGGTTTTCTATTGTCTGGCTTTATCATAATTCATTTAGTCAGTCACAACACTATAGTGATTATGCACATGTATGAGTATATGTATAGGTTAACTTTCTGGATCCAAAGGTACATACTTTTGAATTTTTGATAGACGTTCCACATTGCCCTATACTATTACACTCCAAACAAAAACATTCGTGAGCACCTGATTTCTTACACAGGTATTATCACATTCTTTTATCTTTTCTGATCTGGTAGATGAAAAACAGTATCTCACTTTAGTTTTAATTTGTATTTATGAATGCTCTTGAGCATTTTTCGTATGTTTAAAAAAATTGTTGAAAAATCTATATTTCTTTATTGAGTGAATTATACATTTATGTTGACTGGCCATTTTTTGAGTTGTTTGTCCTTTCTTGGTGGCTTGTGGAAGCTCTTTAGATATAAAGGAAAATTAAAATTTTTCCTAACTTGTCATCTTTTTGGTTTTGTTTATGACATTTTTGCCATGCAGAACCTTTTAGTGTTTACTTAATTACATTTATTAGTCTTTCTTTAATGGCTTCAAGGTTTTGTTGACTTGCTTAGAAAAGTCTTCCCTACTCTGAAATTATATGTAGTTTTAAATCCCCCCATGTTTTCTTTCAGTACTTTAGGTTCTCAAATTTCTTGGTGTCAGGACCCCTTTACACTCGGAAAAAGTATTGAGAACCGGAAAGCTCCTGTTTATGTAGATTCTATCTACTGATTATTAGAAATTAAATGAGTAATTTAAGACAATTTATTAATTTATTTTAAAGTAACAGTAATAGACCCATTACATATAAACATAAATGACATACTTTTATGAAAAACAATTATATTTTTCCAAAGCAAAAAATGTTACTGGGAATGGAATTGTTTTACATTTAAAATTTTTTTTCAATGTCTAGCTTAATAGGAAACAGCTCAATTCTTTTTTTTGTTTTGTTTTTTTTTTGAAACGGAGTCTCACTCTGTTGCCCAGGCTGGAGTGCAGTGGCGTGATCTCGGCTCACTGCAAGCTCAGCCTCCCAGGTTCATGCCATTCTCCTGCCTCAGCCTCCCGAGTAGCTGGGACTGCAGGCGCCCGCCACCACACCTGGCTAATTTTTTGTATGTTTTAGTAGAGACGGGGTTTCACCATGTTAGCCAGGATGGTCTCGATTTCCTGACCTTGTGATCCGCCCTCCTCCGCCTCCCAAAGTGCTGGGATTACAGGTGTGAGCCACCGCACCCGGCCGAAACAGTTCCATTCTTATAGGTACTGCCGCATTCCCTCCGTTTTAATAGGTTGTTTTAGTTAAAGTATATGAAGAAAATTCAGCCTCACACAGATGTGTAGCTGGAAAAGACAAGCACATTTTAATCGCATTTTCAGGTAATTGTGGATATTCTTTGATAGTATACTTGACAGATGGTATAGTTCTTTTTTTTTTTTTTTTTTTGAGATGGAGTCTCGCTCTTTTGCCCAGGCTGGAGTGCAGTGGCGCTATCTCGGCTCACTGCAAGCTCCGCTTCCTGGGTTCACGCCATTCTCCTGCCTCAGCCTCCCGAGTAGCTGGGACTACAGGTGCCCGCCACCACGCGCAGCTAATTTTTTTTTTTTTTTTGAGATGGAATCTTCCTCTGTCGCCCAGGCTGGAGTGCAGTGGCACGATCTCGGCTCACTGCAAGCTCCGCCTCCCAGGTTCAGCCATTCTCCTGACGCCAGGCTAATTTTTTGTATTTTTTAGTAGAGACGGGGTTTCGCCGCGTTAGCCAGGATGGTGTCGATCTCCTGACCTCGTGATCTACTCACCTCGGCCTCCCAAAGTGCTGGGATTAAAGGCATGAGCCACCGTGCCTGGCCGACAGATGGTATAGTTTCTTACAGATTAGTTGCAATGTGGAATCTGAAACCATATCTTTAAGTTTTTTGCATTCCATGACACGAAAAATTCTGTTTTCTACTTTCTTTAACATAATAAGTTAGCAGCCATTAAGAATCCTTGCTTGGGGCCAGGCGCAGTGGCTCACGCCTGTAATCCCAGCACTTTTGGGAGGCCGAGGTGGGCGGATCACTGAGGTCGGGAGTTTGAGACCAGCCTGACTAACATGGAGAAACCTCATTTCTACTGAAAATACAAAATTAGCCGGGCGTGGTGGCATATGCCTGTAATCCCAGCTACTTGGGAGGCTGAGGCAGGAGAATCATTTGAACCCGGGAGGCAGAGGTTGCAGTGAGCCGAGATCGCGCCATTGCACTCCAGCCTGGGTAACAGGAGCGAAACTCTGTCTCAAAAATAATAATAATAATAATAATAATAATAATAATAATAATACTTGCTTGGGTCATTCATTACATTCTATGTTACAAAATGGTGATTTGCTCATTCTATTCTTCTGCATGAACTTTTTTTTTTCCTTTTTTGTACTTTTATTTTGAACTTTTTACTTTGTACTTTTTTTTCTGCATATTTTCTGTTGGTATGATATGTACACAGGAAAAGTACACATGAAAAGTATACAGCTTGATGAATTTTCACAAACTGAACACCTCCATGTAACCAGCATCCAGAACAAGAAACAAAATATTGCCAACACCCCTCCTTCTTTGTGCTTTCTTCCAGTCACTAGCCCCAACTCCTAACCCTACAAGAATAATGGCTAGTATATATTAGCCTTCTTATTTTTTTATAAATGAAATCATATAGTGTATTCATTCTTGTCTTCTTTTGCTCAAATTTATGAAATTTATCATTATGGCTATGTGTATTTGTACTTTCTTCATTTTCCTTGTTATTTAGTATTCCATTGTATGAATATACCACAATTCATGTATCTTAATTTCTTATTGGCTGCTAGGAATAGAACTGCTATGAACATTCTTGTATATTTGACACAGCTTTTTATTTATTCAGGGTATGACAATCAATTACAATTGTTACTCTTTTTGATGTTTAAATTGTTCCAATCATGACTAGATTATGTCGTTTTGTTTTTTTTTAGATGGAGATGAGGTCTTGCTATGTTGGCCAGAGTAGTCTGGCCTCAAGCAGTCCCTCCATCTTGGTCTCTCAAAGTGCTGGGATTATAGGCATGAGCCACTGTGCCTGGCCAGTTACATCTTTTTGACATGGCCCCATTAATCTTTGAATACTTCCCTGTGAATTAGCAGAAAAAGGAACTTGGATTTATCTTGTATTTTGCCTGCCTCAGACTTGAAATCAGATATTTTTCAAGGATCCCTAGTTCTTTTTAATGGGCTACCAAGATATGGACAGTAGATATGCTCATTGCTTCTCGGTGTCATTGTGTTTAGGCTCTTTTGGTGTAAAGAGCTAGAAATACATTTAGAAAGAAAACCGTTGTTGATAGGATCATTTTCATGAGTTTGATTTTTTTAATGTTATCAGTTGTCACTAAAGTTCCTTAAAAATATAAATTGAAACTATGAATATTAAGTCTCCTATCAGATAAATATTTTTTCTTTTATAAATTTTTATTAACGAAATAATTAATGTTTATTGTAGAAGTACAGATAAGAAAAGAAAAATAGAAATCACCTGTTCTTCCAACCGCTTGTAACATTTTGGCCCGAAATTCTTCATGTATGACTGTATAGTTGCTCTTCTTTATCTGTGGATTCCATGTTTCTGAATTATCCTCCTTGGTAAAATTTATTCATATCCCCAAAGTCAATACTTGCAGCACTTCCACTGTCATTTGCAGGTATGTGCAGGGTGGAAAAACATTTGAATGTCCTGACACATGTTTCCACCCGAGGTTGAACATGTAGATTCCCTGCTTGTTTTTTTACTTTTATACTGTACACAAATGTCCTTTTCATGGTCTGTTTAAGATCATGTTTTTCACACTTTCGTTCTGTTACCAGTGATTTTGCTGTTTAAAATGGCACCCAGCCATAGTGCTGAAGCGCTGTCTGGGGGGTGTTCTTAAGTGCCCTATGGAGAAAATACGTGTGTTAGATAGCTTCATTTAAGTATGATTTATAGTGTTGGCTGTGAGTTCAATGTTAATGAATCAACAATATGTATTAAATAGGATGTCTCTAAACAGAAACACACATAAAACAAGGTTACAGATTAATTCATTGACAAAAATGTTGTGACCAGATGCTCACAGGAACCTAGCTTTGTATTCCCATAGGAGCAGCAGTTTAGTGTTTGATAATTCAGCGTCGGCAGTGACTGCAGACCATAATTACCATGAATAATGAATACTGGCTGTATATTTAGTAGACAAAAATGAGGTCATAAGATAGGTTTTTTTTTCCTAAAGAAACATTGTGAAAATAACATTGTGAAATTTGATGCTTATTTATTTCTCTTAGGACAGCAGCGTTCTCGGATGCTAGCTACTCTTTTTAAGGATGAAAGGTGCCAGCAACTTGCTGCCTATGGGATCCTAGAGAAAATGTATCTAGATAGGATCATCAGAGGAAATCAACTTCAAGAATTTGCTGCCATGCTGATGCCTCACCAAAAAGCAACTACAGCTGATGGTAATGATCCTGTCTTATGTGTATATGGTAGTCAATATTTAGGTACAGACTAGTGAAAGTCATGTTAAATTAGAAGTATCTTGCTATCTTTTAATAATAATTCTATATAACACTTCCTTATAAAAAAAGAGGAATTGTTTTTATTTAAAAAAATTTTTTTTTAATTTATAAAATTTTTTTTGAGACAGAGTCTTGCTCTGTCACCCAGGCTGGAGTGCAGTGGCACAATGGCATGATCTCGGCTCACTGCAAACTCCACCTCCTGGGTTCATACCATTCTCCTGCCTCAGCCTCCCGAGTAGCTGGGACTACAGGCGCCCGCCACCACGCCTGGCTAATTTTTTGTACTTTTAGTAGAGATGGGGTTTCACCGTGTTAGCCAGGATGGTCTCGATCTCCTGACCTCGTAATCCGCCTGCCTCGGCCTCCCAAAGTGCTGGGATTACAGGCATGAGCCACCACGCCCGGCCTATTTTTTATTTTATTTTTTGAGACAGAGTTTTACTCTTGTCGCCCAGGCTGGAGTGCAATGGTGCGATCTCGGTTCACCACAACCTCTGCCTCCCGGGTTCAAGTGATTCTCCTACTTCAGCCTCCCAAGTAGCTGGGATTATAGGCATGCGCCACCACGCCCGGCTAATTTTGTAATTTTAGTAGAGACGGATGTTGCTCAGGCTGATCTCGGACTCCTGACCTCAGGTGATTCGCCCCCCTCAGTCTCAAAGTGATGAGATTACAGGCGTGAGCCACAGTGCCTGGCAATACAATCCTTTTAACTGGGTATACTGCTGTACTACTTAAAAATATATATATTATGGCTGGGTATGGTGGCTCATGCCTGTAATCCCAGCACTTTGGGAGGCTAAGGGGGGAGGATCTCTTCAGCCTGGGAGTTTCAGACCAACCTGTGCAACATAGTGAGGCCTCATCTCTACAAAATATAAAGAAAAACAGCTAAGCATGGTGGTACATACCTGTAGTTCTAGCTACTCGGGAGGCTGAGGTGGGAGGATTGCTTGAGCCCAGGGGGTCAAGGCTACAGTGAGCCGTGATTGCCCCACTGCACTCCGGTTTCAGTGACAGGGTCACTTTTTTTTGAGACAGGGTCTCACTCTTTTGCCCAGGCTGGCGCTGGCATGATGCCATAGCTCACTGCAGCCTCGACCTCTTGGGGATCCTTCCACCTCCACCTCCCCAGAAGCTTAGGCGTGTGCCACCACACCCTGCTAATTTTTAAATTTTTTTGTGGAGACAGGGTCTCTCCATGTTGCCCAGGCTGGTCTTGAACTCCTGGGCTCAAGCAGTCCTCCCATCTTGGCTTCCCAAAGTGCTGGGATGATAGGGATAAGCCACTGCACCTGCCTGCTTTTTTGAACATATTAAATTTGAGATATTTATAAAATTACTGGATTGGATATTTAATTTAGGTAGTTGGCTGTGTAAGTCTGAATTCAAAAGGGAGATTTAGATTAGAGATATGTGTCTGATCATTATCATCATTTTGATGGTATTGAGACAATGTAGTATAAAAAGAGATGAAAGTGCAAAATTAAGCCCTCTAATATTTGGGAGAAGGAAAAGAAGGAGGAAGCAGCAAGGTAGACTGGGAGATAGGAGTTAAGTGAAAAACTAGCAGATCGTGGGTGGAATTTTGGAAAAGGAGAAGTGAGGCATTGTAAGAAAAAGAGGTTCTCAGAATACTTCCCTTGAAGTCTCCAAGTATATTTTGTCCCCTGCACTCATTACAGTAGTTAAATGTTCAGCAGAACTATGTAAGCATTGGGTGAGCCCAGTGGTCTAATACATTCAAAGTAGGACCTTGGGTCCAGAACATTATGAGATACTGTATGACCTCACTTAAAAGAGGATTTTATGCCTGATCTTTCAGGAGGGTTAGCCTGATCCTGGATCTGGATCTGGATATTTCTCACATTTGCCTTGGTTTGATGCTCCTGGAGTGCCCAAAAGAATAGAGATCACTTTATCAAGCTTGCAGAACAGGTTGCATGATTGTTGTGCTGCTGCTTGCTAGTAAAAGTTTATGCTTGTAGAAAGAAAAGTTAATGGGCTGGTGCCGCGGCTCATGCCTGTAATCGCAGCACATTGGGAGGCCCAGGTGGGCGCATCACTTGAGGGTAGGTGGGAACTGCCTGGCCAACATGACGAAACCCTGTCCCTACTAAAAATACAAAAAATAAGCTGGGTGTAGTGGTGCACACCTGTAGTCCCAGCTGCTCAGGATACTTAGGCATGAGAATCGCTTGAACCAGGGAGGCGGAGGTTGCAGTGAGCAGAGATTGTGCCACTGCATTCCAGTCTGGGCAACAGAATGAAACTCTGTCTCAAAAAAAAAAAAGTTAATTTGATAGCCTGAAGAAGCAAGATTCTAAACCCAAAGGGGTTAGATCTATATGCTTAATAATTACTTGCCAATCACTCATTTGCTAAATGTTATTTTTATTTAATTGTACATTAATGAAACTACATCATATATTGGCTACTTTTAAAATTTTGATCAGAGGAGTTAAAGAGGATGAGTTATTACATGCCTAGACATTTTCAGAAAAAAATGATGCATCTTTTTAGAGTATAAAACTAGTTTCAAACTTGTAACTGTCTTATTTATGTTTAAGGTTCCAGCATCTTGGACAGAGCTGTTATTGAACACAATTTGTTGTCTGCAAGCAAATTATATAATAATATTACCTTCGAAGAACTTGGAGCTCTTTTAGAGATCCCTGCAGCTAAGGTATCTTCTTAATTCCAATACATTTGAAAAAAAGTTAAGAGATGAAACTATTAAAATAATGAGAAAATAAAATAAATGTTGGAAACAACATTTATTATCTTCCAACAAGATAAATGTTGGAAACAACAACAGAATTACACCTAAAAAGCCACAAGTAAATACATTCTTTAGAAGTTAAAATAGGCCTAGTGTTTATTAGTGGAATTGTCTTAGTGTTTTTTGGTGTTTTAAATTGTGTTTTGTGATAAAGTGACCTAGAATAGAAGTCTTTCAGGAGTTTCAGGTTATGACACCCATTTTCTGAGAATGTCTTTGTTTGGTGTCTGTTTAAATCCAACAAAGTACCAATGACATTCAGAGAGTATTGCAGGTATCATTTACAAAATATTCTCTTAACTTTAAATAAAATTAAGCAACCTTACTTTTAGCTAATTTATAAACCTTAAAAGTCATGCAGTTATGGGTCACATCCCCTTTTCTCTGGCAGTGAAATTTTTTGTCTGTTTATTTTTTTATTTTTTTTTGTTTTTAGAGACAGGGTCTTGCTCTGTCACCCAGGCTGGAGTGCAGTGGCGTGATCATAGCTTACTGCTGCTTCAGACTCATGGCTTCAAGCAATCTTCCTGCCTCAGACTCCCAAGTAGCTGGTACTACAAGTACACATCACCACCATGGCTAATTTTTTTGTTTGTTTGTTTTCCCCCGAGACGGACTCTAGCTCTGTTGCCCAGGCTGGAGTGCAGTGCTGCAATCTCAGTTCACTGCAACCTCTGCCTCCCAGCTTCAGGCGATTCTTCTACCTCAGCCTCCTGAGTAGCTGAGATTACACCACCAAGCCCAGCTAATTTTTGTATTTTTAGTAGAGGAACTGTGTTGGCCAGGCTGGTCTCAAATTCCTGACCTTATGATCCACCTGCCTCAGACTCCCAAAGTGCTGGGATTACAAGTGTGAGTCACCACGCCCAGCCCTTTTTTTTTTTTTTTTTTTTTTTAAAGAAAAAGGGTCTTGCTATGTTGCCCAGGCTAGTCTTGAACTCCTGGTCCCAAGTGATCCTCCTGCTTCGGCCTCCCAAAGTGCTGGGATTACAGGCATGAGCCATTGTGCCTGGCATGGCAATGAAATTTTAATTAGAATTTTCTAACAATTCCTTTACTTGTACACATTCAATACACAGTAAAGGAAGAACAATTTGGGAGTCAAGGTTTAAGTTACCATTAAAAGAGACTTTCTTCTTGAGGCTTTAAGGTATGATCTCTTGCTGAGACTATTGGAGGTGAATATATTTTTAACAATAAATGCTAGTCACAATCTGTTCAGGATTGATAGGATTGATTGTGAAGATGGTCAAAATTAATAAATGACCAGGTCACAATCCAGTTTGCTTATGCATAGTAAACATTAAGTATGTCTTCAGGAGTTAGGTAGTAGACCTTTTGCTTTCTTTTAATTGTCTTTTAAACCCTTTCAATTTCTTTTTGAATTTCACCATCTACCTTTCAATTTTTAAAGAGTTTCTGGGGTAGCAAATACTGTGGAAATTGAAATAAAATAAGAAAAACTAGTTTGGGTTTTTTTGAGGTGTGGATCCTAGTAAGAAGAAAAATTGATAGTTTGCTTTTGAGCAGAGGAGAAAATGGTAGTTATATTCTTGTCCAAAATCTCACAAGAAAAACAGATCCCAGTTAACCCTAAAATAATGGCTTATGCACAGCAAGAATTGGGAAATAGCCAGATTTACAAGATTTACTCTTCTAGTGGCAGATTAATATATATGTAAAGTTTAGTGATGGTAGTTAAACCAGAAGCTTTCCGTTCTCTTTTCATATATGAATAACTAAAAGATATGATAAAGTTTCTGAGAGTTTTTTTCCCCCAATAGGCGGAAAAGATAGCATCTCAAATGATAACTGAAGGACGTATGAATGGATTTATTGACCAGATCGATGGAATAGTTCATTTTGAAAGTAAGAGGTTTTGTGTATTTCTGTCATAATGAAATAGCAGTGAACTGTTATATTTGTGATTAAAACATGTTGGACAATTTCCTTTGACTCAGAATCTTACTACTGAAATGAGCTTATTTCCCAAAGAAATAATTTAAAATAATTTTTAAGAAGTTATATTCATGAGGCTGGGCATGGCGGCTCATGCCTGTAATCCCAGCACTTTGGGAGGCCAAGAAAGGTGGATCACTTGAGGTCAGGAGTTTGAGATCAGCCTGGCCAACACGGTGAAACCCGGTCTCTACTAAAAATATAAAAATTAGCCAGGTGTGGTGGCAGGCACCTGTAGTCCCAGCTACTCAGGAGGCTGAGGCAGGAGAATCACTTAAACCTAGGAGGCAGAACTTGCAGTGAGCCGAAATTGCAGCACTGCACTCCAACCTGGGTGACAAAGCGAGACTCTGTCTCAAAAAAAAAAAAAAAATTATATTCATGAATCTACTTACTGCAGGATTTTCTATGTTAAGGAAAAATTTGAAACTCAAATTGTTGTATCAGTTCATTCATTTATGCATCAAATATTTATTGACCACATACCATGTATCAGGCATATGGAAATGACAGTTGCATTTCCTATTCAGCAACTCATTAAACTAATGGAGGCAGACAGGTAAGTGGATCCCTTGACTTTTTCATTGTCTAATACCTTCCCAGCTCCTTATTCCCACCTCATTTACACCCTGGACCTTGCTGTACCCAGAACTTTTCCACTTGCAGAATTTTTATTTGAAATATCTCACTCTGGCCATAACCTTTTTCTTGTTTCTCTAGTGGTCTGTGGTCTGTCTCCGTTACTCCCAGTTCAATTCTTCCTTGACCTTATTGGAGTTTCTGGTCCATTGACTCTTCTGTTTTCTTCCAGTTAGCATAATCTTTTTTGTGCTGGAGAAGAGTCAGGCATCAGACAGGCTGATACCTCTCTAAATTCGAGGTCACAGGTCCTCAGCACTACATAGGATTCATGGTACATTTCTCTAGTCCACTCTTTTTCCTACTTTGCAATGACTATTTCAGGTTTGGTTTTTCTTAAATCTCTGGCTTCTCTCCCCATTTATTCTCAGTAGAAAACCTTGTTTCCTATTTCAAAGGGGAAAAAAGCCATCAGTATGAAATATTTTAATTTCCTTTTTTAGTTATTTTTTTCTGTCATTCAATTTGAAATTTTAACTTCTTTATCAGATGTAGAAACACTTTAATTTTAGATGTAGATGTGAATCTTTTTCTTCCTTCGTGTTTTACTGCAGATGGTTTCCGTCACCCTGTCTGGTTGTTCCACTTGGGCTTTGGACCTTTTGTCTGATCCTTTCCCTTTCCCCTCCCAACAAAAAACACTGGTTTAGGAACCTGAGGTTAGCAGTTGTTTTTGTCTGATTTTATCCTTTTTTTCCTACTGGCTTCTTTCCATCAATATTTACACATCCTCAGGACTCCTTCATTTTAATGAAAATCCTTATATCTTCCAAATCTCATCTTGACTTTTCAACATATCAAATAGTGTTGATCTCTCACTACTTTTTGAACCTTCACCCCACCACCACAGCTTGACTTTTGTCATCTCTTCCATCCGATTCTACTTTTCCTCTTATATCTCCAGCTATCCTTCATAGTCATCTTTGTAGAATCTGTAGTACCTTTAAATTTAAATACTAGTTACTTAGGGCTTAATCCTAGACCTTTCCCCACTTATGCTACTGAGTTTCCATGGGTAATCTCATCTGTTTCCTTTGATTCAGTTACCGTCTCTGCGCAGACAATGCCTACATTTACCTTTCTAGAGTGATTCTAAGTCCCAGCCCCATGGTTCTAGTTTACTACTAAGGTGTTTCTACCGGATTGCTTCATGGGCATCTTAGCATGAACATATCAAAAACTGAATTTATTATCTTCCCTTCCTGTGTGTCCCCCACGACTAACCAGCCAGCCATCCCGAAACTGTATTGTTAGCTTTCTCCAATATTCCTTATCCTTGGGCTCAAACCATCCTCCCACCTCAACCTCCAAAATCCCTGAAGTGCTGGGACTATAGGTGTGAGCCACTGTACTGGGTCCTTTTCTTCATTTCTTACTATCACCAACCTATTCTGAACCCTACTATTATAACCTCTTCAGGTGTTGAGAAATAACCTCTTTCTTTCCTTCTCATATCTACAATTGCTCCTTTCTAGTTCAGTTCCCTAGTACAGCTGGAGTGATTATTTTCTTTTAAAAAATGCAAGCATAAAAAAGAAATAAACAAATAGTTAAATCATGTTATTCTTTTGTTTACACTGTGATGAATGTCTTCCCCATTGCTTGTAGAACAAAGTTCTACAAAGTCTCCCAAAAGCTGGTCCTGGTCCTTTCTAGCTTTCTCTTGCATAAGTCTTCTTTTTATTTTTTTCAGCATTGCAAATTCTTCCCCCTATCAAACATTCTGAAATATTTACCCCTTTCCAGCCATCTTCTCTTTGTCCCATGTCTCAATTTGAATATCCTTAATCAGTAATGATTTTCCTGACTCTCCAGATTAGATATGGCTTTAAATTATATATTCTCATGTCAGCCTGAATTTCTTCCTAGCATTTATCTTAGTTATTTTCAGTTGTGTAACTATTTGTCTAAATGTCTGTTTCTGTTTCCAAGTTAAGCTTCCTGGTGATAGGTATTAAGTCTGTCTTATTTTCCATGGTACATCCAACATCTGTTCCAGTGTCTGGCACATTGTAAATGAGAAATAAGTGTTGAATAAACAAACACAGCATATGATGAGTAATATAGCATTTCCCCTTCTGTGCATTAATGTTGCTTGTCTATTTCCTCCCTTCCCTCACAACTCTCCTTCTGGCCTTCCAGTATCAATTTGCTGTAGCTTTTGTTATAATGATTTTTTTTTTTTTTGAGAGACAACTCGCTGTGTTGCCCAGGCTGAGGTGCAGTGGTATGATCATAGCTCACTGTTGCCTCAAACTCCTGAGCTCAAGCTGTCCTCCTGCTTCAGCCTCCCTAGTAGGTAGGAAGGACTACAGGTGTACACACCGCACCTGGCTAGTTGTTTTTCTTCTTGAGATGGGGTCTTGTGGTGTTGCCTAGGCTGGTCTTGAGCTCCTGGCCTCAAGTGATCCTCCTGCCTCAGCCTTCCAAAGTGCTAGGATTATAGGTATGAGCTATTGTGCCTGGCTTTTTTTTTTTTTTTTGAGATGGAGTCTTGCTCTGTTGCCAGACTGGAGTGCAGTGGTGCAATCTCGGCTCACTGCAAGCTCTGTCTTCCAGGTTCATGCCATTCTCCTGCCTCAGCCTCCCGAGTGGCTGGGACTACAGGCGCCTGCCACCACGCCCGGCTAATTTTTTGTATTTTCAGTAGGAATGGGGTTTCACCGTGTTGGCCAGGATGGTCTTGATCTCATGACCTCGTGATCCGCCCGCCTCGGCCTCCCAAAGTGCTGGGATTACAGGCGTGAGCCACTGCACTGCACCCGGCCGAATTCTGTCAGGTTTTCTTCTGGAAGACAATGCATAACATAAACACATTTTTAAATTTTTTTGCACTCAAATAGGTCAATGTTTTATTTTATGGCTTTTGAATTTCCTGTATTGATTAAGAAAGTCTCTTCTACCTTGGAATAAAACTAGTGTTTTCCTAAATTTTTCTAATATTATTTTACATTTAGGAATTTAATCCATCTACAGTTCATTTTTGTGGATAATTTTAGGTTATGGTCTAGTTGTTTTTTTCTAGGTGAATAGCCAATTATCCAAGTATCATTTATTAAATAAAACATCCTTTCTGATTAAATTGTGATCTTTGACATATCTGATTAGGTTCCACATATATGTTTGCATCTATTTCTGTACTCTGGTTCCACTGATCTGCAATAATATGGTAATAAACAAATTTATAATAAATTTTAGTATTGGTAAAGCAACTCCTGCTTCCCACTACTTTTTTTTGTTAAATTGAAATTCACATGGGCTGGGCACAGTGGCTTACGATTGTGACCCCAATGCTTTGGGAGGTTGAGGTGGAAGAATTGCTTGAGCTCAAGAGTTCAAGACTAGCCTAGGCAACATAACGAGACCCCATTTCTACAGGAAAAAAGAAAAAAAGAAGGAAATTCACCTAACAGAACAGTAGCCATTTTAAAGTAAACAATTCAATGGCCTGTAGTATATTTACAATGTTGTACAACCTCTATCTCTGTCTAGTTTCACAACATTTTCATCTTTCCAAAGGAAGCCCTTGCCCTTTAAGCAGTTACTCTCCATTCCTTCCTTCCCCCAGCTTCTGGCAACCACCAATCCATCTTCTGTCTCTGGATTTACCTAGTCTGGATAGTTCATATAAATGGAATCATACAATATGTGACATGTGACCTTTTGGCTGATTTCACTCAGCATAGTATCTTTAGGGTTCATCCATGTCATGGCAGGTAATCAGTGCTTCATTCATTTTTATAGCCGAATAGCATTTCATTGGATGTATATACCTCAATTCCACCACTGGTTTTCATTTTCAGAATTATCTTGGCCATTCTCAAACACCAATTTTTTTATGTTAACTTTAATAATTTTGGCCTGGTTAGAAAGCAAAATAGAAAAGAAAAGGGGGGGCGTTGTCTTTGGGATCTCTTTAAATTTATTTATTAAAGGAGAAGGATTGATATTTTTATGTTATTGTATATTTCCACCTGGGAATGTGATTTGTGTCTACTCAAGTTGTCTTTTGCCCTTTATTAAGATTTTATAGGTTGCGGCTGGGCGTAGTGGCTCACGCCTGTAATCCCAGCACTTCGGGAGGCTGAGGCGGGTGGATCACGAGGTCAAGAGATCGAGACTGTCCTGGCCAACCAACATGGCGAAACCCCGTCTCTACTAAAAATACAAAAATTAGCTGGGCGTAGTGGTGCATGCCTGTAGTCCCAGCTACTTGGGAGGCTGAAGCAGGAGAATCCCTTGAACCTGGGAGGTGGAGGTTGCAGTGAGCTGAGATCGCGCCACTGCACTCCAGCCCAGGTGACAGAGTGAGACTCCGTCTCAAAAAAAAAAAAAAAAAAAGATTTTATAGGTTGCTTTTTCACTAAATATGTGCCCTTTTTTGTAAATTTTGGTGCTGTTTTGAATGGGACATTCCTCTCAATTTTTTATTTCTAACTGTATAGTGTTGGTATAGAGAAAACCCTGGTGGATTCAAGATGACTTTTTTTGAGGGATTTAAATGTTACGATATTTATCCTTCAGTCAAGTACAGATTTGAATGTGTAAACAGACTTGCTTTCCCCAGTAGGTGGCAGTGTCTTATGAATCAGCAAGCCTTGGTGATGAAAAGACAGCCTCAGTCTTTTTTTGTTGTGGTTGAGGTTGTTGGGTTAGTCAGTTTTATTTCGTTTTCACTAGTAGTAGTAATAACATGCATCTGTATGTATTTGTTTTGTTTTGTTTTATACCTTGTGCCAGTAATTTGGGTACTTTTGAAATGCTAGAAATTTAAAAAAAGAAAAAACACTTTTCTTAACTGCTGTTTAAATAGCTTAGTTTTATTAGCCAAGATTTTTTAGAGGTTTTTTTGTTTGTTTGTTTGTTTTTTTTTTTTTTGGAGATGGAGTTTCACTCTTGTCGCCCAGGCTGGAGTGCAGTGGTACGATCTTGGCTCACTGCAACCTCTACCTCCTGGGTTCAAGTGATTCTCCTGTCTCAGCCTCTCGAGTAGCTGGGATTACAGGCGCCCGCCACCACGCCCGGCTAATTTTTGTATTTTTACTTTTCTTTTCTTTTTTTTTAATTCTTTAATTTTTGTATTTTTAGTAGAGACACGGTTTTGCCATGTTGGCCGGGCTGGTCTCAAACTCCTGACCTCAGGTGATCCGCCTGCCTCGGCCTCCCAAAATGCTGGGGTAACAGGCGTGAGCCACCATGCCTGGCCTGAGTTTTAGACTTTTAAAAGCTAATAGAAGTATTGGCTGGACGCAGTGGCTCATACCTGTAATCCCAGCACTTTGGCAGGCCAAGGCGGGTGGATCATGAGGTCAGGAGTTCAAGACCAGCCTGGCCAAAATGGTGAAACCCCATCTCTACTAGAAATACAAAAATTAGTCAGTCGCAGTTGGCAGGTGCCTGTAATCTCAGCTGCTTGGGAGGCTGAGTCAGGAGAATCGCTTGAACTCAGGAGGTGGAGGTTGCAGTGAGCCGAGATTCTGCCACTGCAGTCTAGCCTGAGTGACAGAGCAAGACTCCATCTCAAAAAAGAAAAGTATCTATTGTTTTTATTTTTTTGAATAGCTTTTTTCTGTTTTTTAGGTATTTAAAAGGAACATGCCTGTTCCAAGAATAGGCATGTAAAAAGTATATATCTTTTAACTCACAGTTGCTGTGAATACAAAGGAATAATTTTAATTTTGTACATTTTTTTCCCCTTAGCACGAGAAGCCCTGCCAACGTGGGACAAGCAGATCCAATCACTTTGTTTCCAAGTGAATAACCTTTTGGAGAAAATTAGTCAGACAGCACCAGAATGGACAGCACAAGCCATGGAAGCCCAGATGGCTCAGTGAATCCTTGCAGAACTTCTGTGCACATGACATCTTTTTCCATGTTGTGCAGATCAGTTTCACTATCTCCAAAGCATTTGCATCATGACCTTATACATTTCAATCCCTTTTATGCTGGATTCCGTTTAAAGAAGACATTATTAGAGCAGGAAGTACAAGCATTTAAAAATATGTAGTTCCCATATATTTCAGGGTCTCTGTGTATTAAGCTAACTCAGATGTTTTGAAAGCTTTTTCTTTAAACAGAGGTGAAATATCTGTGGCTAAAAAGTTTGAGATTTGTGATAACTTTGTAGTCATGTAAAACTTAAGTGCTTCATGCCTCTCCAAATGTGGTTATTCTAATAAATGGAGAAATGAGCCAAATAAAAGTAGTACTTTGTTTTTAGTTAGCGAAGAGTATTTTGTTCCCTTTTCCTTCAGTTCAGCAGACATTGATTTATGCCCTATGCTAGAAATACAAAGATGAGTCATAATGCCTGTTCTCCAGGCATCCAAAGAGTCAAAGAGCCAAGAGACAGTAAGTTTAATATTTGTATTTGCTCCAGCTACTAGAGCACACAGAGAGTAGCTCTTCAGTTAGGAGAGAGAAGTCAGGGAAGGCTCCACAGAGGGTTATTTTAGCTGAGCTTTATAGAAAAACATGGGGAAAGGACTTGAAAAAGTGTGTAGGTGACTTTTAGTATCAGCTCCAACATGTAAAGAGCTTGGAAGTCGTCACATCCCTCCTCGCAGCAAAAACAAACAAAAAACTGTACAGATTGGAATATCAATGGCTTTTCTTAGATCCGTGGAAGAATTAAAGTCATAGGACAAACCACCACTCAAAACCCTGGAGAGACAGGCAAATACAGAGAATCACAATTGGGATCAGCTTACTGGGAGAAGAGGCTGCTGGTCAGTGACTGGTAGGAACACCAAAATGGTAATTATTTAGATCTTTTCTTAAACGGTAAAAATAAATATATATAAAAAAGTAAAATGGTAACAATGACAGCTACAGTAAACCTCAAATACAGCCCAGCTCCTATCCAAATTAATATAAAGCCTCATATTAAAAGCCTAGTTACTGGCTGGGTGCGGTGGCTCATGCCTGTAATCCCAGCACTTTGAGAGGCTGAGGTGGGCGGATCACTGACACCAGGAGTTTAAAACCAGCCTGGGCAACATGGCAAAACCCCGTCTCTACTAAAAACAGAAAAATTAGCCGGGTGTGGTGGTGCACGCCTGTAATCCAGCTATTCGGGAGGCTGAGGCAGGAGAATCGCTTGAACCTGGGAGGCAGAGGTTGCAGTGAGCCGAGATTGTGCCACTGCATTCCAGTCATGGACACAGAGCAAGACTGTCTCAAAAAAAAAGCCTCATTACCTATTACTTGATGCATCGTGTGGCTTTCAACCAAAAAATTATAAAGCATGCTAAAAGGTTAGAAAAAACACAATCTGAAGAGCTATACCAGCAACTGAACCAGACTAAGATATGGCAGGAGTGCTGGAATGATCAGACCAGGAAATTAAAACAACTATGATTAACATGCTGAGGACTCTAATGGAAAAAAATAGACAAGTTCAAGAACAGATCGATAATATAAGCAGAGAGATGGGAACTCTTAAGATTGGAAATGCTAGAAATAAAGAAAAAAACACTCTCACAGAAATGAATGCCTTTGATGGGCTTATCATTAGTCTACTTGGCCAAGGAAAGAAACAGCCTGATAATATGTCAATAGAAACTTCCTAAACTGAAATGCAAAGAGAAAAAGGAATGAAAAAAAAAAAAATTGGGACAGAATATCCAAGAACTGGAGAACAATATAAAAGGTGTCACATGTGGTCAGCCGCGGTGGCTCACGTCTGTAATCCCAGCACTTTGGGAGGCCGAGGCGGGCACATCACAAGGTCAAGAGATCGAGACCAGCTTGGTTAACACGGTGAAACCCTGTCTCAACTAAAAAATACAAAAAATTAGCCAGTGGTGGTGGGTGCCTGTAGTCCCAGCTACTTGGTAGGCTGAGGCAGGAGAATGGCGTGAACCCAAGAGGCAGAGCTTGCAGTGAGCCGATATCACACCACTGCACTCCAGCCTGGGTGACAGAGCGAGACTCTGTCGTGTCACATGT